>NC_136380.1:207110509-207731082 GCF_965140285.1 Lepidochelys kempii | reverse complement strand
CCACAAAGTATTGATTTTTTTTTTTTTTTTTTTTTTTGGGGTATCAGGTTTGGGTCTCTCTCTCTGGCACTGTAAGGGGGCGAGTAAAAGAACTTGTTTGTGTGTGGGGAGGTCTCTCTCTCTCTCTCTTTTTTTTTTTTAAAACCTCATCCTGTCTTTGAGCTAGCTTGACTCCCTCATCTTCCAATTTTCCTTTAACTGGAGATTGCAACTGCAGTTCCTCATGTGAGGCCATGATAACAATGCAAGCAGCCTTTTGGAAGGTGGAAGTCAATGCTGTCTGCGTGCTGGCGAGTGAAGGATGCATGGCAGACTTAAAAAGCCTTACTCTCTTGTTGCATGTAAGCCAGATTGGCTTAGCCTTAATGTCTGTGGGAAAGAGAAGCCTTTGTTTACACTAGGAAAATTGGGACCTGGAACTGAGCTGCACTGCTGGTTAGTGTAGACAGGCCACTGCTTTGAGTAGCAATAGAGAACACACACACCTGAAGCCTGCCTCCACTACAGCCTTGACTCGTGTTACCATCAGTGGAGCTGCATTGCTGGTGAACTAGGGGTCCTAATTTTCCTTGTGTAACTGTAGCCTAAGGGCTTAATTCTCCATTGTCTTACACAGTGTCTAGTTATTTACAGCTGTATGAAGCGGGTATAGAACTGTAGTACATCAGAATGGTCATATTACCCTCAGTTTGTACTCTGTGTGTGTGGTTTCTCTCTCTCTCTCTCTCTCTCTCTCTCTCTCTCTCTCATTTATATAAGTTTGAAACTTCCAAATTTATTTTGTTTGTAATGATTTGTGTTAGACTTTGCCAGAAGTATCAAAGAGCTTGGAGGAACGAATAACAGAGCTGAACCGCCAAAGTGCAGAAGCCCGTGGTAAACTGCTACAGCTGATAGACCAGCAAAAATTGGCCACTGTCAACCCTATCTCTCCACCAGTATCGCCTATTTTACCTCCCCCCATAAATTGGACTGGTATGTAGTTCCTTTTTTTTCTCTACAGTAAGGTATTTACCTTTGTACCTACTACCTTCAGTTGACTAAATCAGCAATTCCCAAACAGTGTGGTCAACAGTGCACTTGCTGACAATCCACTGAAAGCTGCCTGGTCATGTGGTGTAGGCTCTCCTTGTTTACAGCAACTAAATTTCATTAAGACAGGTAAAAATACATCAGCTAACATTTTCCTAAAGTTACTTTTATTTGTAATTAATTGCTGCAGTTGTGTCATTGCCTGCTGTATTCACTCTTCATCATGCTAATGTCCATAGAGCCACTACAATGAGTTTGTTAGCCTGCTTACAGTTTGGGCGCAGAACTAGACTTGTCAGTCATGGGCAGCAAGGGAATGCCTCCCCTCCCCTCGTTCTGCTTCCACAGTGGGAAGCAGCTTGACGAGGCCTCCTTTTTGCAGAGCTTCTCTGAGTGAAAAGTCCCATATTTTATTTCAAATTTCTCATTAAAAATCCCACTCAGTAATTTGGTCATCTGATTCTTAGTCGTGTCCCAGGGCTATCTGCCTTTTGAGATGTCTCTCCCCTTAGGTCTGGTTCCTTGCTGAGGACCTGCAGGATCCTCTGAGATGATTAAACTGTATGGCACACTAGAGAATAGTCAGTGCAGAATTTATTCTTCCCTGCTAGTTCAAGCTCCATGGATTAGCTACCATGCTTTTTTTTTTTTTTTAAACTGTCCTGTAGACTTAGGACAACTTAATCCTTTCTTGAAGTGAAATGGCAAGCAAACTGAGGAAGGGGAAAAGGCCATTAGGTAACAAACCACTGAAAAACCATAAAGGCTAGAACTCAAAGGGTGTGTGTGGGGGGGGAACAGTGCCTAGCACAATGGGATCCTGATCCCTGATTAGTCTATCAGTGCCATTGCAATATTAATACAAATAGTAAACTAAGAAAATGGAGAAGTAAAAACATAAAACAGACAGAAATGAAAGATACTAAATAATTCATGCATGGAGGGGTTACTGCACCTTCACCAGAATTGAGCAATATTCCCTTACTCTCTAGAAAATGAAAAGAGGACAATTGAGGTGTCTGTTCCAGTGGCAGAAACTATGGACCACTCCAAAGGAGATACTCCTTCCCCTGTGAGTGGGGCCAGTGTAAGAAGGTAAAACCAACTAATTAGATTGTTTGAGTGGGTGACAAACAAATGGTGGGAGAGTTTTTCCTACTGTGTTAAATTACCATATTCTCCCAGGTATGATTGGCATTCTATGGTTTCATTACAGTTTAATCTGTAGAGATGGGAAATGGACTGTAACAGGGTAGCAAGTGTCTTCTGTTGAGCTCACCCTGTTAGCAAGTGTTGGAATCCTCTTGGGAGATTGACTGACTGATCCCTGCTGACTCTTTGTGGCAGGTGTAGCTTGTTAACTCTTACCTACTATAGCGACTGAAGGGGTTCTTCTGTCACTGTAGGAAATCCACCTCTGCAAGAGGTGGTAGCTACGTCAATGGAAAAAATCTTCCATTGACCTCGTAGTGCCTGCACTGGGGCTTAGTTTAACTTAATACATTGCACAGGGCATGAAATTTTTCACAGCCTAGCTCTGTAGTGTAGACCAACCCCGAGGAATTAATATGGCAAGCAGGCAGTGTGGTGTAAGAGTGGGCAGTGAAACTCTTGTGACAACGAAATTGGGTAATACTTTAAAAACAAAAAACCCTGGAATTTAGTTGTTTGGGTTAGAGATGAAGATTTCCCCCCTCATTATAACAAAGGAGGATGTTTCCATTTCAGTAACTTTTCAATACTTGCAGTTGGCATAACAGTGCTGCTTGTGACAAAGATTTAAGTGGTTTGTTGGAGGCTGTTGATGTAGATACCAGACACATGTCTCTGATCTTGTATTAGTGTTCGCTTCCTCCTTCTCTTTTCCACCTCACCTCACATGCGTATAGATCTACGGGTGCCTCTAGCAAGACTTGTTCTCCATTAAGTACCACTTCGGGAAGTATGAAATTGACACCTGTCAATCAGAGGACAAAGGTAAGACTTAAATAAGGCTGCATGTTAGCATTCTCTTCAGCTATGGGCTTTCACTGCTGTGTTCTACATATGTATTGAGGATTCTAGACACATACTGGGGTGGATTCTGCTCTGTTTATACCAGTTCAGTCCAGAGTAAATCAACTGAGGTAAAAAGCTACTCTGATTAAGAACAGAAATCCGAATCGGGGCAGCATGCAGGGGACACTTTTGCAGTGTGTTAATGTAACTAGTCACTTGCCTCTAGAGGCTTGCGTTAAAGCATACAAGATACAAATGAAGTACAGTAGAACCTCAGAGTTATGAACTGACCAGTCAACCACACACCTCATTTGGAACTGGAAGTACGCAATCAGGCAGCAGCGGAAACAAAGAAAAGCAAGTACAGTACTGTTTTAAATGTAAACTACTGTGCAGAAGAAAAATGCTGCTTTCCCTTTATTTTTTTTTAGTAAAGTTTCAAAGCTGTATTAGTCAATGTTCAGCTGTAAACTTTTGAAAGAACGACCATAGCTTGTTCAGAGTTACAAACATCCTCCATTCCTGACATGTTCGTAACTCTGAGGTTCTCCTGTAATGCTAGGACTGTATTCTCCCAGTGGACATTTGTGCACATTATCCAACCACCACAGAATTTGGTACCTATGACAGTCTGACTAGATTTCAGATTAGCAGCCGTGTTAGTCTGTATCCATAAAAAGAAAAGGAGTACTTGTGGCACCTTAGAGACTAACAAATTTATTAGAGCATAAGCTTTCGTGAGCTACAGCTCACTTCATCGGATGCATCCGATGTGAAGTGAGCTGTAGCTCACAAAAGCTTATGCTCTAATAAATTTGTTAGTCTCTAAGGTGCCACAAGTACTCCTTTTCTTTTTAGTCTGACTAGAAACAACCATTGACTGAAAAAGCAAACAGGGTTTCAAGTAAAGATTGAGATACATTTGTAAGAGCCATAGGCGGGGTTGGGAGGCTGGCAAGCTTGCACAGAACCTACTTGGCCTGTCCATGGCATTAGTCTCGTGCTGTCAGTAACTCTCATTTAACGAATGTTAAATTTTTTTCCAAACTTAAAGAAAAATGGTCAATCTAGATTTCCAGCATCCTGCTGAGGGTGAGATTTCCTTCAAAGCTTCCTCCTTTAACAGGAAGAAAAGGAACACTCTAGAGTAACACTATCTGCTGGGCCATTGTCTGATCAGCATTTGTATTTTTGGGAGATGTCATAGTGCTGATAGCAGAAAGAGAAGTTATCATAGTAGTAGTCATATAGTGGGAAGCTAGAGGATCTGTAGAAGCTGGTAATAACTGGTAAGCTTGTGGGAGTGAAAGGACTGTACGAATCTCACTTCAGTTCCTCTTCCTACCCCTCTGTCCCACAGGTGGAGAGGCAAAGAGAGGAAGGCTGGTTTGCACTATCAATGCATATCATGTAACTGAAGCTGAATCGCATAGACTCTATTTTATATTTATTTTTTTGTGACCCACCGGTAGGTTTCTGTAGTCCCTCTCCCCAAAACGTGAATTTTAACTCTCAAAGTGCCTACTTGTCAGTGCCACTAGTATACAGAGGTCCATAAGCTTATTATGTTTATGCTCTCCTTCAGATTAATGCATTTGCAATTATAGCCTGGAGAGTGGGACACAAAAGGTGGGAATGGAATGTAACAGTCCAGTCCCTATTGGATGAAGAGGACCTAAATTGAGGCTGATTTTAGCCCATTTCTATACCTCAATAATGCATCCGCCAACATTAGACATGCTGAAGAAAGTGGCTTCTGGAGAAGAAACCATTTTTTCATGCACCAGCTCAGATACATGTCAGCACAAGATAAGGAAATAAATAGGACAATCCAGTTGACAAGAGCTGTGTGTGTTACGGAACAGTTTGGAATACCATTGGTGAATCAATTTGTGGAGTCACTCTGAAGGACTTGCCTCAGAAATAAACCAGTTCCTTATGCTTCGAGTGTGGTGACTGGTTTATGGAAGCTATCTTCTTGTACAAAGAGAATCCTCTTGTCTGAAAGTCAGGACCACAACACCACAGAGGCAGCTACTGTTTTGACTTTTGGCTTCCAAACTATCCCCCAGCCTCACATCACAACTCCAGTCTTACTGCTTCTGTGCCACAGTGAGCAGCTCTTTTGTGCAGCCCTGTTCTGAGCTCTGGGGCTGAGCAGGATTTTCCTTTATATGTGGGGATATGTTTAAAGGAAAGAATACCTTCCTTTTTCCAGATTCTGCTATAACCCTCACCATTTTATATGGTTTTTGATTGATTAATGACCAAAGGCTGCCACTGACTTACAATATAGGGTCTGATCAGATGGCATACATTCTGTTTTCCCTAAGTTAATATAAATGGATCCTTTCTGGTTTAGTTTCTCTCCTTTACCTGCCCCCCCCCCCCCATGTTGTGGTAATTAGGTGCTCCTTCCTCAATGTGAGAAATTTCTTAATACTTTAGGGCATCCAGGTGAGCGACTGGATTGCTCCATAATTCATCTCTTTGTCACCCTCTAACTTTTTCATTTCTAGTACCTTATTTTCCATCTCCTAGGTGGGCCAGGCAATTAAATGCTGTTTAGTCAGGACAAAGTCCTAAAATCTGGTGCTTTGTGTCGTAAGCTAGCATGTCACATCTTTGTATATTTTCAAACATCTATTCAATATAGAACTATATTATAAGACAGGTATAAGCCCTTCAGGTCTCAGCATGTTCCATAGATCCATTTCAATTTCTTAAGATGGAAAGAATTAGAGTATTTTATGAGACGATCCTCTGCTCTTAATTCTGCTCATCCTTCCTCTGTTCTAGGTGGACTGATTGCTACGCCCATCTGGTATGATGTAAAAATAGAGGATTTGCTGTATATAGGGAATAGACTATTTAAAAATACTATAAATCTCCCCTCCTAACAGGGAATCCTCTGTTCTGGCATTTCCCTCCTTATACACGTTTTGAATGTTTCTAGGATTTAAAAGCTACGAACACTTCTCAACTAGGGCTGCAATGTGTTTTATAGAGGGATCAGCTCAAAAAAATCTGAGAGCATTAGCTGCCTCTGGTCTTGGAGCATGGCTAACCCATCAGTTATGACTTCCAGACTTGAAGATTCCTTGTTTTAGGAAGACATTTATGGTAAATTTTAAAATGTCTAATTCAGATTGTAACTATTACCTCCAGGCCCTTGGTCTCTGATACAGTAATGAACTACATGGAGTACTATACCCAAGTGCTGGTGCAGCTATGTTAAATTATTTTGGGTCCTGTGAGGATGTATAATCCAGGGGCTGTGATCTTGTACAGCTTTATTTGATATTTTATGTATCAATTTTTAATTTTAATGATAAACTGTAAATAAAATCCAATAATCAGAGGATGTGCATAGCTCTTCATTTTGTTATGTAACTGTAGCAACCTCTATAGTAAAGAATGAAAAATAGTTTCTGTGATAAGCCCCAGTTTTCAGACTTTTTTTTAACTTCTTGGGGCTGAAGTTTTCCATGCTTGGTGTCTCCACACAAAAAATCCTGCCTGAGTGCACAGTACAAGCAAAATCCTTTAACTGTTTGAGTTTTAAGAGAATGGAGAAATGTGTTTTTCCCTTTTTTTAATTGTTGCTGGGTACATTTTTGGGGGGAGGGAGATATTCCATAGAAACAATAGACTCTCTAAACGTGGGATTTGGTATGTACTGATCAAATGTCCATTGTAATCTACAGGAGACCTTTACTGTTGACTATATCAATGGGTGCTGAATCAAGCCCTTAGGCCTTGCACTTTGTTAAACTTCATTAAAGCTAGCTGTTAAATGACAAAGTTAAGACTGTTGGAAAATCCATCCAGGCTGATGCACAGTGGGGATCAGTTGTAGATGGGCTGCATATCCATGCACATCCATGATAGCTCTATTATTGCTGAATTGTTCCAAACCAATTCACTCATTACAAATGTTCCAGCGTATCTATTAGGGTGGGGTGAATGATCCTCTTGCTAATCTGTTGGCCCAGTTTCTTACCTACCCAGGTCATCTAACCCTGCTCACAGTAGGTCTAAAAAAGCTCTTGGGTCTTAAAGTCCAAACAGGAAGATTTCTGGGGTGAAATCCTGTTCCCACTGAAATCAGTGGCAAAACTTCCAGTGATCTCAGGAGGGCCACATGTGCTCTCAAAAGTCAGCAATTTACTAAATGCCCCTGTGTTTGTCTCAGAGTTGGTCATGTCCCTTGCAACTGCCTTGGGATGTCTCTTTTTTTTTTTTTCTGTCTGACACCACAGCGTAGCCTGAGGTACTCAACACCGCTCATCTGGTCTGAAAACTGGCTGCAACTGTGATTTAGGAGAATTGTTTGCTCAACTGCTGGAACCCCTCATAACAGTGTAATGCTGTCACTGTGCAGAGAGTTCAGTGCCCTCATATGCCAATGGATGGGGATACTCCTGGGGGAATTGTGTGCCACTGCGTGTGCGCAGAATTCATATCCCCTGCAGATTTCTTTGCTTCCCTGCAGAAAAATGACTTTCTGACAGGGAAGCTGCAAGAGCAGTCATGCACCACTCCCTAGCTGCGCAGGTACATCATTTCAGGCAGCCAGCAGAGAGGCAAATCACTGCGGGGCTGGGAACACCCCAGCCAGTGGCTCCTACCCTGAGCTGAGATTAGCTGCTAGTAAAAGCTGGGCTGGAGGCAGAAGAGGATGGGACTTCCTCTTCCTCTGCAAGGAGTGGCTGGGGATGTCAGATCCACCCCCCATAATCTCCCCCAGCTGCAGGAAGCTCAGCATCCTCCCCTGCTTCCTGCCTCCATTGCTCCTCAGCTTTTGGGGGAGGGGTCACTGTAGGGGGAGCTTGCTCCCCCATTCACTCAACCCCTGTGCATCCAGACTCCCCCCCCCGACACCCCCACCAAGCCTCACACCATTTACCCCCTAACCCTCCATACCCAAACCCTACCTCATGGAACCTCAAGTCCTGCATCTGGAGCCCCCTGCACCCAGACACCTGCCTCTGGCCCCCCACCCCTGCACCCAGACTACCCCACACTGAGCTCCCTGCACTTAAACCCCCACCCTGACAAGCTGTACCACCCTGAGCCCCCATCTGCTGACCCCCCAATTAGCTGCATCCAGATTCCTGCCCCACTCCCCCAGCAGCCAGACCCCCTCCACTGAGCCCCAACCACCTTCACCTGGAAGCCCCTGCAGAGTCCCATTGCCCCTGCACCTAAAACCCTCCCAACAAGCCTCTGAGCGTCCAGATCCCCTCACAACTAGACCCGCCCACTGAGCTGCCTGCACCCAGATTGTACCACACAGAATCCTTTCACCCCACACCTGGATCCTTTCACATTTGGATCGTGCCTGGTTGAGCCTGCCTGCCCCACACCTGGCGCAGAGGGGCAGGACCCCAGGGTGTTTCTGGGGCAGGGGCAGGCCCAAGCCTTGTGCTGTGTCATGATCGGGTGCAGCCTCACCACTGAGTCTGTGCCCTCTGGGTAGGTGGTGGGGAGGCCTCCAGGTGATCTCCCACCTTCATGCAGCCAGTGCTCCCCACTGCCATGCTGGACCATCTGCATTTATTTATTGACATATAAAACTGGCAGAATTTCAAAGTACTGTGTATAGTTTTTAATTTTTTGGTGCAGAATGCCCTCAGGAGTGTGGGAGAAGACAGAGTAGCCAGTGCTGACATCTTAATCATTTTCTCTACTGAGCTCTCAATTTTGGACCACGCAATAGAGTGTAGCTGTCGCCACTAGTGCACACATCTTACGTTTGTAATATGGTATACTGGTGAAAGGAGTCTCTGGACGGAGCTGATACGGATTTTACTGTGTTGAATAGAATCAGACTTACTCCCATCTAGTCCGTCTCCGGAGGGGTCAGTACAAGGCCACCTTTTGACAATGTGTTTCTGTTTTCATATAAGAAAAACGATGGAAATGTTTCATTTTTCCCCAGGCCTTTCAACTTCCTCCTTTTGTCTTAAATGCAATGTTCTGCGGAATGACAGAGCCGCAAGCCACAGTGAACACAAAATCAGAGACTGAGCGAGGAGAGCTCCTTTGCCTCGATCTGTTAGGAATGTGTTAAGTAGAGCTGGTCAACATTCTTCAACTGAAAAATTATCTAATTGGAAAACATGGCAAAATATTTCATGGAAAAAAATGTTGGGTTTTTTTTTTTTCAATTTTCTGACCAGAAAAATTCTAAACTACGTCTATTTGGAATATTCATGTTTCATTTTTGACTTCTGGATTTTTCAGGGGTTTTCCTATCTCTCCCCTTTTTGTTTTTGTTTAAAAGTGTAAAGTGCTTTCTCCCCCCACCCAACTCGCTTTCAAACTATTTTATGTTCTCTTCCCCGTACTTTTCCGGTGGGGGGGAAAAGAAGTGAAAGTAGGAGAGGGAGGCAGACTAGCAATCCTTAAACTGGGAAAGCCAGAACTCTTTGGTTTCTAGAAACCCAAATACTGTTAAGTCAAAAAGAAACTAAAGTTTTCATTATGGTTTGACATTTTGAAACAATTGTTTTCATTTTGTTTTAAAACCTTGGTATTTTTCAGTTGAAAAACTTCAAGGAAACTTACCTATGAATTCTTTAGTGGTGTAAACAGGGGCTTTCTGCCAAGGCAGTGAGTTGCTGTCATTCATGTTGCCCAAGTACGCATTATGTATTAGGGGCTTCACTGCAGTACTTTCCAAAAGGGTGATATCCCCTTCTCACAAGTCCCAGTAGTGACAGAGGCTTTTGTCAAGAGGCCAGGAACCTTCCCAGCTATAAAAGTAAAGGAACCAGGTCTTCTCCTACTGTAGTCTGAAGAACACAGACTAGGGTTTGCATGTGCAGAGACACAGATGGGCAGGCAGAGATGTGGGGGACGGACACAAAGCAAGATCTAATCTGAGGAGTTTTTCCCTAATGCTGTTAACCTGTTATAAGAAGGGAGAGATCTTGCAAGTTCCACAATGTAGGAATAAATAGAGGGAAGGGGAGATTTTTAATAAACTGCATTTTATAAATACAAATGACAATAGCTTATCCCCAGAATCAGCACTACTGAATACTTTAAATTAGACAAAATACCCTTAAAACCCTGCGTTGGCACAGCTGCACCGCTGTAATGCTTTAATGGAGATGCTGTAAGCCGACAGGAGAGCGCTCTCCCATTAATCCAGCTCTCTGAGAGGCTGTAGCCACGTCAGCGGGAAAAGCTCTCCTGCCAACGTAGCGCTGTCTACGCGGGGGGTTAGGTCGGTATAAGTACGTCCCTCAGAGGTGTGGGGTTTTTTTCACACCCCTGAGCAATAGGAGTTACACCAGTATCGGCCTGTAGTGTGGCCCAGACCTTAGGCTGGGATTTTCAGTGGCGTCTAAAGCAGGGCTATGCTACAGAATTACTTGAGTATAACTACAGTCGTTCAGAGCTGTGAAAAATCCACACCCTTGAGCGACGTAGTTATACCAACGTAAGCACCCGTGTAGACAGCGCTATGTTGGCGGGAGAGCTTTTCCTGTTGACACAGCTACTGCCTCTTCTGGGGGTGCATTAACTATGCCCGTGGGAGAGCTCTCTCCCGGCGGCTTAGAGTGTCTTCATTCGAGTACTACAGTGGTGCAGTCGCATCGGTGCAGTGTGCTGATGCCACGTTGTAAGTATAGACCTGCCCTCAGGTAGTTAGGTGCTTAAATCCCATTGCCATTCAGTGGGAGCTGGATGCCTTGCTCCTTTGAACATCCCAGCCTCAGACTGGTCGGCAAAAGGCATGTTGTAGATAATGAAACACAGCCAAACAGCCTTATTTGTAATGGTTGAACTCTCAGCCATACAGTTTTGAACATGCACCTTGAGTGCCCAGATCCTCTCTTTGGCTGTTGCAATCAGCAGTTAGGTACCTAACTGCCATTTATATGCTACTTTGAGTACCCAGAGACAGGATTTAGACACTATTACAGTAGCTATGTTTGAAAAATTGACTTGTGTACATTAGAGGTGAACAAAGGTGTGTTCATCCACTGCTTCTTGTTTTGTGCCTCTGAAAGTTTTAACAGTCACTACTGCCAACATTGTGCATGTCGACAAATGAGGAATTACACACACCAATGCAAAAGCTGGACATGTCGTTCTGTAGACCGTATGTGTACTGTTTCAAGGCAACTAATTCATTTTTAAGCCTTCTGTTTAGTGACCAAGATGTTAACTTTGAACCTGACACAGACAGAGCTACAAACGTGGGTGTGTATACACAGACAGACATGCTGATAAATATTTTCTAGCTGTGTGTAAATTGTGCCAAATGGACACTTTTTAGACACACTGATTTGTGACTATTTGATTTTGGGGTTTTTCTGAGGCTCTTTAGTGTATTTCACTCAGAGAAACAGGGTGAAGACTGATTTCAGTCTGTGTGCAGTGGGACCAAGAGAGAAGCTGAAAGATAAGGTCTGAGACCTGCAAACTTCATCCCATCTGATGCCCAAGAAACCACTGTTTAAGGATTCCCTTACTATCCTACCTCCTGGCTAAACCTGACTGTCTCATTTCCCTGCTCCTTAGACAGACAGGTGTAATGTAAAGCCACAGTGGCTCCTATTTGCAGACGACAGTTCTCTCCAGGCAGGTTTCTAGTAGTGGTCGTACATGTGATTATTTCCTCTCTGAAAAAGGAAAAGAGGAGAATGGTGGTTGAGTGTTGGCATGTAGCCTGTGAGCTGTGCCAAGCTGCTGCAGTGCTAGGACGCGCAGGTGGGTAGCCAGGAAAGAGTTCCTGTCCCCCAGTAAATGTCCTAAAGGTCCCACATTTCTGTTGTGTGACAGGGGCCTTGCTAGAAGGGTTTTGGCTTTTGCTCTGCACAGCTTGGGGAAGCACCTGGAAGTTGTAGACTCTGCTGCTTTTGTGCACACAACTTTCTAGCATTTCCGCTCTCAATACCAAGCCTGAGGCTCTGATGTATACCAAGTACGGTAGATTTTGGCTGCTCGAAGGCGGGGGTACCCAAACAAGGGCTATACCAGCAATGACACAGGAGCCTCAGGGCCATGTCTTAGTGGTCAATTTGCATACAGAAAACTTCATTAAGGTGGGGGCTGAGACTGCTGCTGCTCCACACCTGAACCTCCTGCTCCCCCTGCCCTTCTGGGATACGCAAAACCCTCAGCTCAACCACTAGAAAAGCAGGACAGGCTCAGGGAAGGTCTCTTCACATATCCCATGTTATGGGGATGGAGGATAATATCTCATAGGTGTATGGTGGAGTCGTCCGCTCAGCTAGTAATTAAGACTTAGGCCCAAATCCACAAACGTATATAGGCTTTCTTCCACTGATTTCAACAGAAGTTAGGAACCTAAATATGTTTGTGGATTTGGGACTTAGCTCTTTATATAGCACTCTTTATCCACAGATCTCAAAGTGCTTCATAAAGGTGGGTCAGTATCATTATCCCATTTTTCAGATGGGGAACAGAGGCCCAGACAGAAGAGTACCTTCCCCGAAGTCCCACAGCAGCTCAGTAGCACAGCAAGGACTAGAATCCAGGTCTCCTGTGTCCCAGTGCAGTGCCTTATCCATTGGAGCACACTGTTTCTTACAGTGAGATCATTGGGTGCATCCCATCTTCACTGTCATTCCCCAGAGAAAGCACTTACGGGGGATCTTGTGGCTGGATCTAACTGGCCAATTAAGCTCATCCTCCTCTTTAATGTGGCAGATGTAGATCTCATTGAGGACACAGCATATATACACAGAGCTGATGAAACCAGCTCTGCACCAGGGTATAGGGGGCACCTCTACCAGCAGTATTCCCTGGGGTAGATTTACACATCTCATTACCTAGCTCAAGGGGGCTGCACGGCAGGGCAAGGATGCAGTGTCAGAGACAGGCCCTGAAAACAGGGACAGTTTAGTTTCCAGACATACCTGGTCACCCCACCCATAAAACAGGCTGCTTTATCTACTGTGTTTATAGAAATCTCAAAGCCACACACAACCAGATACCAAACTTGACTCTGCCCACTCTCCAAACACTAGATGGAGGCTCACAAGTACCACAGGAGACAGGCCAACTCCAGATGTGTACCAATTGGAATGGGTGGGGGTAGAGGTAAAGTTTTGATACTTTGGCCATAATTCCCATCATTTCACACACTTAGATTTTTTTGACCATGCTTGTACTTCAGAATTGACTGGCCTTCCAACACTGGGTTGTTAGAAAACTATAATGTTCTAAGTTTGTTTGTTTGTTTAATTTATCAGTGCAACTTTATAATCTTAACTCCAGTTTAACAAATTCTTTTCCTGGGCTAAGCATTTCGTAAGGTGAGTCATGGTAACAGTCTGCCGAAAGCATTTTATTTATTTTGATATTTATCGTGCATTTCTTAATTCCAAGTACTTTACCACATTTTTAAAACTAACAATAATTTAGAACTACCCATATTCCAATATATTCATAAAACTGTCCATTTGCCAGTAAACAACCCACCATGATACATGCAAACACTAAAAGGAAGTGAGATAATCTCTGGTGATATACAAAGGTGTAACTAGGAGAAATTGGGTGAAATTAAACACAGCAAAATTTAGGCTGAATCTCAGGAAATGCTTTCTGACAGTGAGATTTCTGAGGCTGTAGAATAGTCTCCCTGGAAGAGGGGTGGAAGCCCCTTTGCTTGTTACACTGAAAACCAGACTGGACAAAGAACTGAAAAAATATTCGATAGGGCATAATCTTGCTCTGGTGCCCAGATGGGGATGGACTAGATATGACCTAGTAGGTCTTTTACCTCACTAACATCTGTGATTCTAAGCGTCTATGAAGATAATTTCATTTTCCCTCCTAATTTGGATGTGATCATTCAGCTGCACATTGAAATAGCAATGTCTCCATATATTTCAAGGGTTAGACATTCAGACAAATGCCTAAATGCCTCGAGCATTTCATCTGAACTTAGAAAACACAAAACACTCTTGTCTCTACCCTCATCCACTCACCTGAGTGAAAGCTCAGGAGCAGCAAGGTGTAGACAGACACCACAAGGAAGACCATCCTGAAACCTGAGAGAGAGAGAGGGTTTGTCCCTGGATTACTGCCCCAGCTAGCAAGGACTCCACGCCTGCTAGAAGGTCTCAAGGGAAGAGGTTCTACTGGGCAGGCTTCCAGGATCTCTTGGCAGGCAGGACTGGCATTGACAGCTGCATCTCAGGCTTCTCTTCCCTGTGCTTCCAGAATAACGTGTATACTACCACATAACGCACAGCAGCTCTAGGAGTAGAAGGGACAAGCTAGTTTCATTTTCTGTGAGAGTCAAGGGCTAGGAACAAACGTTTGTGAAGTGCCTACACCAGAATTCCAATTGTGTTAGTTCCCATGTTAACTAGCACATGTTTAAGCAGGAGATATTCTCTAGGAATTATTTTGGGCAAGTTTGCTGGCCTGTGTTATGCAGGAGGTCAGACTAGATGATCATAATGGGCCTTGAAATTCAAGGGGAGACAAATCTTTATGTTTTTATGGTATAAATGTAGCACATGGTGCTACTGGGGGCATTTAGGAGAAGGGGAATGGAGCTCATCTGTGGAGCCAGCTCCTTCGGCCTCCATCCCCTGATTTTTGGAACAAATTAGTCCACTGTTAATAATAAAATGAGTCACAAGCCCACAGTAAGCAATCTGGACCATCAGACTCCTCCTATGATTTCCTGCAAAAGGCTGAGACCAAGCCAAGGAGGAGGGCAGGGAACAAGCCAGTTCCCATCTTGAACCTGGTAGACATTTCGACTCTGGACATCAGATGCTATTTCAACATCTTTAGATAAATAAGAAAGAGGCACCTGTCTGGTTTAGAGCCAGTACTTACCTTTGGTCACCCCACGTCCCTTGGCACAGGCAACCGAGTGCAGGTGAGGATGGTGAGAAAGAAGCAGGAAGTAAGGTGCTGGAGAGGAGCCATCCCTTTGTGTGCCAAGAGGCACCCCCCTAGGAACCGTAAGGCAGGCTGAGCTCTTGCCGTGATGAACACAAAACAGGGCTTTCCACTCTCCATTAAAAATGAACCAATTTTCCTCTTCCATGTTTTAAATTCAGTAGTGTTTAAAAGCAAATAAAACAAGCTGCCTTCTCTGACATGGAGCTAGTGTGCCCCTTGTTCTGGGCACATTGCACATGAGGGGACTCTGTGCTTCTTGCTCTTGGGGACCCCATGCATCTATGGGCAGGGTGAGGAGGCAGGGAACAGATCACATGTCCAGGGAATGGAGATCAGAAATACCACCAGCGGCTGTGGAGCTGTTGAAAGTCAGCCTCTCTCATGTACATCAATATAAATCAAGAGCAACTCCACAGAAAAAATGGAAACCTACCAGTGTCAAAATGATGTGAGATCGGGGTCAGGACCTGGGTTTTCAGAAAGACACTTTCCTCACTCAAGACAAGAGAGTTTGGAATATTATTCCCGACCTCCAGATTGCTGTTCACTGGAGAATTAGTAAAACAGGAGTAAGTGCAATGTACATTAGAAAACTCCAGAGGGAGTGCAGGGAAGGAGTTGGGTGAATGAGATGCTCGGGTTGGGTTTTGGTTCAAGTAATCAACTAGGCCGGAAGATTATGCTAGATTCTTTCAGCCAGGGAACAAAAATATGCAACCCAGTTGACAGAGGATTTTCTGCCTGTTAATACATATGGCAAATAGTCTGATACTAGGAACATGCCCATCTGGGCTATACTGCCTGCAATAGGAAACTGAAAAATCTATTATTTTCTTCAGAGTTGCTTCCCACTGGCCCTTCACGCTCACCTCCACTACAGGGCCTCTTGCTGCCATCACATTGCAGGGTTGTATGGGGAGATTTTGGCAAACCAGTAAAGTGCCTGAAACCACTATTACTTATTGCTAAAAGCAGCCAAATCAGCAGGCCGTAAATTGGCCATGCAGCAGCCTCAGCTTAACCAAGGCAGGAGGGGAGAGGATTTTGGGTGCCACAGAAAGGGCAGCTTGACCTCTGTCCTTCCTGATAAGAATTGTGTTGAAGTTGCTGATAGGTGCATTTTAGAAGGGCAGGATGTGCCTTCAGGAATGTCTGTTAGGGCCTCAAGGCTGCAAACTCTGGGGAAAACCCAAACCTGGTTAATCAATAATCAGAAGGAAACCTCTTGCTTGACCACTGAAACTGCTTGCTTAACAAGTTTTCTTTAAGGGACATGTCATTGTATTACTAATGTAGAAAGAAGGGGAAAAAGTTTGAGGTAGGTGAACTGGACTCTCCCTCAGATGGAAGATTTGGCCACCGGAAGGCTGCCACTGGGCCACTTGAGAGCCACACTCAGCTTAGGTAATTATCAAGGGTTGGGGGTGTTTTACTAACCTGTTGCGGACGTGTGTAAGTGCTTGAGACTGAGTAAAGTTCAGCTTTAAGTGAAAGCAGTCTTGTGTTGTCCTGTTTGTGCCAGCCATCTATCGGTCAGACGGCCGTGTCACCCCTGATTTATTTCCTGACACCACCTCACACAGAGCAAAAGTTCACAAGAGCTTTGGGTTGAAAGAACCCTGGGTAACAGGGTGGAGTACAGCACAGGCCGGACCCCATTTCTTCTGGATCTTAGGATGTGACCCTAAGCACAGGGTCATCTTTTCTTCTTCCTACAGCCGCTGTTACCTTCACAGCATGCAGTCAGTACACTAAACAGGGGTAACTATTGCCCAGGGAAATTCTGGGTCTCTCAGCATGCAGACAACCAAAGACAGAACTCGTACCTACGTGTCCAGAAGCAATATGGCTTCGTGAATGAGACGTGCCTTTTACCACATTAGTGTCCTGGGTTCTATTCCCACCTTTAGTTGAAGTGACTCACTTTCCTCATATATGAAACAGGAAGAGTGAGATGTCTGTCTTGAGGAACAGGGATATGAGACCTTTACAAAATACAAAATTGCCTGGAAATTTGTAGGGCAGGTAAAAGCAGCATGAACTCCTGGGCTGCCTAACCCAGTGCACAGGGGCGCTGGAACAATTTTTATAGCAGGCGTGCTGAGAGTTATTGAACCAAACTGTAAACCACTTCAAGCCAGGGAGTGTGGCAGCACCCCCAGAACCCCTAATTCCAGCACAGGGGTGGACAAACTATGGCCCGTGGATCAGATCAGGCCTGCCAGCCATTTTAATCTGGCCCTCAAGTTCCCACTGGGAAGCAGGGTCTGGGGCTTGCCTCGCTCCGGCGCTCCAGCCGGGGAGCAGGGTCAGGGGCCACTCCATGTGGCTCCTGGAAGCAGCAGCATGGCCCCTCTCCAGCTCCTACGCATAGGGGCAGCCAGGGGGCTCCACTCTGCATGCTGCCCCTGCCCCAAGCACCGCCCTTGCAGCTCTCATTGGCTGGGAACTATGGCCAATGGGAGCTGCAGGGGCGGTGCCTGCGGACGGGACAGCGCGCAGAGCCACCTGGCCGTGCCTCTGCTTAAGAGCCAGAGAAGGGACATGCCGCTGCTTCTGGGAGCTGCTTTAGGTAAGTGCCACCCAGAGCCTGCACCCCGAGCCTCCCCCCATGCCCCAACCCCCTACCCCAGCCCTGATCTCCCTCCCGTCCTTCAAACCCCTCAATCCCAGCCTGGCGCACCCTCCTGTATCCCAAACTCCTCATCCCCAGCCCCCTCCCACACCCTGAACTCCTAATTTCTGGCCACACCCTGGATCCCACACCCCCAACCAGAACCCTCACCTCAACCCCAATTTTGTGAATATTAATGGCCCGCCATGCAATTTCTATTCCCAGATGTGGCCCTTGGGCCAAAAAGTTTGCCCACCCCTGTTCCAGCATCTATGCCACGGCACTTCCCTCTAAGCTACAAGCTACTGTGGGAGGAGTGTCTTTCTGGCCATTCTGTTTCAATTCTTGTGAGCCAGACTGCACAGCTCTGAGACAGGAGCAGCATAAGCTTGTGCAATTCAGTTCTGATGCTGAGCAGTTCCTTTACAAGCCACGACTGGCTCCCTCTCCAGAGCCAATCCAAATGTCTACTAAGTTCTTATTAATAAACTTTCAGAGCTTGACCCTGGTGCCTGACACCTGACCACAGCATAGGCAGCCTGGGGATAGGTGTTGCATCTGGATCCTCCCCACAATTTTCTCCGTACCTCTGCACAAAAAATACATGTAAAAATATTGAGATTTTAAAACCAGAAGTGTTTCCTGCATACCCACAATCATAAAGCACTTTGAGAGCCACAGGTGAATGAGGACAATGTAAATGTAAAGCATCAAATCAGATTATGCTTAACCTTAAATCTATGCTCAAGTGCTTTGCTTAAGAGGGATGTATAACTGAGGTGCTTAAAATCAGGCATATGCTTTTAAGTGCTTTGTTGAACTAGTGCTTTCAGGCGGTTTTCCAGATAAGCTGATGTAAACAGATAAAGGTATTGGCTGGGTGTCTGGGGAATGGACAATACAAAACAATGTGCATGGAAACAAGTAGTGAAGCTTCAGGGATTCCCAATGGGAAAGTAAGCAGACTCCAACATGCAACGGTCATTTGCTGAACTGAGACATTATAATAGCAGAACATATTGTCAAGATCAATAATTATGAAGCTTGAGATTTACAAACTGATGGCAATCCTGAGTTACTAGGCTTTAACATCTGGACTTTTTAAACTGAAAAGTATCACATTTGAATCATAGAAATGAAGGGCTGAAAAGGATCTCAAGAGGTCATCTAGTTCATCCCCCACTCTGAGGCAGGATCAAGTAAACAAAACCAGCCCTGACAGGTGTTTGTCTAACCTGTTCTTCAAAACCTCCAGTGACAGGGATTCCACAACTCCCTTGGTAACCTGTTCCAGTGCTTAACTACCCTTATGGTTAGAAAGCTTTTCCGAATATCTAACCTAAATATCCCTTGCTGCAGATTAAACCAATTACTTCTTGTCCTACTCTCAGTAGACATGGAGAACAACTGATCACAGTCCTCTTTATAACAACCTTTTACATATTTGGAAAGAGTTCAGAGGATGGCAACAAACATGATAAGAGGTTTAGAAAAGCTGACCTATGAGGAAAGCTTGAAAGAACTGGCCATGATTAGTCTAGAAAAGGCTGCGGGGGGCATGTTAACAGTCTTCAATTTGTTCACATCTTTCTTAAAGTGTGGCACCTAGAACAGGACACAGTACTCTAGCTGAGGTCTCACCAGTGCTGAGGAGAACAGGACAATTACCTGCCATGTCTTACATACAACATTCATACTTACATACCTGCCGAGTCTTACATTCTGTTAATACACCCCAGAATGACATTTGCCTTTTTCACAACATTGTTAGCTACTATTCAATTTGTGATTTACTATAACCCCCAGATCCTTTTCTGCATTACTGCTGCTTAGCCAGTTATTCTCCATTTTGTATTTGTGCATTTGATTTTTCCTTCCTAAATGTATTACTTTGCCCTTGTCTTTATTTAATTTCATCTTATTGATTTCAGACTAATTCTCCATTTATCAAGGTCATTTGGATTCTAATCCAGTCCTCCAAAATGCTTGCAACTCCTCCCAGCTTGGTGTCACCTGCAACTTTTATAAGCAGACTCTCTACCCAATCATCCAAGCCATTAATGAAAATATGGAATAGTACCAAACCCAGGACAGACCCCTGTGGGACCCCACTCGATATGGCCTCCCAGTGTGATAGCAAACCAATGATAACTACTCTTTGAGTACTGTCTTCCAACCAGTTGTGCACTCATTTTGTAGTAATTTCATCTAGGCCACATTTCCCTAGTTTGCTTATGGAAATGCCACATGAAACTGAATTAAAAGCCTTACTAAAATTAAGATATATCATGTCTATAGCTTCCCCACTATCTACTAGGCCAGTAAACCTGTCAAAAAAGGAAATCAGATTAGTTTGGCATGATTTATTCCTGACAAATCCATTCTTCTAGATAGAACTGCAACTACTCACTTGACATATGCTGGGTCAGCTCAGTACACGGAAACCCACATTCAGCATCATGTCAAGTCTTGCACAACTTTCCACACAGCCAGCCACTGATCCATACTGGTCTTTAGCTACCGATCGTCATGAGCACAAAGCAGCAGCGGTGGAACCTGCACAAAGCCAACTGGGAGAAATCCAGCAAGACTCTAGAATGGAGTGTTGTAACAATACTGCCCCACCATATCCCGATAGAGCAGGCTTACAGGCGTTTCTGTAGAGCCATCTACAAAGCAGCCGCCAGAGCGATTCCACATGGATATCACCCTGTTTACATCCCCTGCCTTGAAGAAGAGTGTGCTGCTCTACTGAAGCAGTATGAGTCAACTAGTGACCTGGACACAGCCAATCACTTAGCTGTGCTCATTAAGCCAGATGGGAGAAAAAGACCAAGAACCTGGACCAGTGGAAGCTGTTCCACTGTGGATAACTAATTAAAGCAACAGCAGAGTAGTGGGAAGGGATCCTGGATGTCCCAACTTCCCATGAATGCTCAAACCAGCAGGCTATAGGGTCATTCTGCTTGTGTGCTCTTACTCTCCCGTTCTTTCTGACCCAACTGACTTGTCATCCCTGCTGAAGACAAATGCACAGAATCTGAAATCTGGAATCTCTTATCCTGGGCCTGTACAGGATTGCACGTCCCTCTCTGCAGAGTCCAGATAGCCATGTCCTGAAGCAGGAGTGCACTGCCATGGATGCCCTGAACCTATTTCTCTGTCCCTGAAGAAATGCCCGCTATTGAACTCTCTAAATCCCTTTCTCCTGATCCCCACACATTGCTATGGAGTCTTCATCAGCTTCCTGGCTCCTCACAGTTCAGTCATCTTTTACAGGTGATGTTTTGTTGCCTGACACAAATACGGCAGACCACTTTCTTTTTTTTCTTTTGACCATCAAATTCAAGCAGCCAGTCTTGTTTTTACCTGGCACATGCCAATTGCCAACATCCATCCTCAGGGAGAATGAAAGCCAATTATGAATGCAGTCAACGAAGGGCAGCACCCTTCATGAACCACCCCAACCAGTTTTAGGGCCCGATGGTCAGCTGCTGGCATCTTGTGTCCTTGTACACAGCCAGGGCTGGCCCTAGACCAAATAGCACCTCCCCCCTCCATTTGTTAAACTTTTGAATACCTTACAGCACCCCTGGGGTGCTGGAACAATTTGTATAGTGGGAGTGCTGAGAGCCATTAAGTCAACTATAAAGCCTGTATATGATGGGAACCACTTCAAACCAGGGGGTGCACAGCAGTACCCCAAGCACCCCCTAGTTCCAGCACCTATGCAGTACCCCGAGCCAGGCGCCCCCGAAGCGGTAGCCCTGGGTCACCTGTCCCTAAATCCAGTCCTGTAATACAGCTCTGCAAAGCAGCCCCTGAACTGTGTTTGTGCTGTCAGCTCTTTGGGGAAGGACTGGCATCGGCCCTGCGATATCCCAGCCATCCCGTGCCTGGGGTCTCCGGGGCATGGCTAATAACCATGGAGACGGATCTCCTGCTCGCCCGGCAGAGTTGCGCTGCCCTTGGCGCCCGGAGAAGCTAAGCCTGGGGAGGGGAGGCTGGTATCTGTGTGGGGACCCTGGGTGTCTCCCCAGGGCAAATGTCGCTCGCCTGCAGGGGCTGGCACAGTCAGTGTAATGTAGGATACTGCTTTGCGTAGCAATGTGCTACTTAGCGTGTACTGCGCATGCTCAGTTCATCTGCTGAAGCCACTGCCCTTCACCCTGCCCTTATACCCGAGGATTCTGCTGACTGCTGTGAAAGTAGAATGAATTATATTGAAATTATAATTCATTAAAGAAATGCTACTTGAAGGGTTTGTTGAAATATAGTTGTCAGGAAGAGAAACATTAAGGAGTGTGAGACAATGGGTCCTCAAACTAATTAACTTAGAGCTCCTACTGAGCTAGGAGATTGGTAAACTTTAGTATGCAAATAAGATATGTATGTAGATTTGTCAGTTTCTGCTTTCTTTTGTCTCTTATGTTAAATTGGCTTTGGCTTAGCTGTATAAATAGGTTATCTTGGGCCTCAGAGAGGGGCTCACATCTGGGTGCATTAGTAAGGCGCTTTGCTAATAAACAGAGTGGTCTGACAAATTATGTGAGTCCTGAATCTGACTTTGACAATTTGGAGGTTCCACCAAGATGGCAACCGTCTTCGCTGGGGCCATGTGACTCCTGACTGTTCTTAGGACGGCTGTGGCAAGCCGGCACCTGGGCATTTGGCCCAACCGGTCCTCCACCAGAACGGAAGGGTGCATGACCACAGTGAAGTCCACGCCATCGAACCTGTTGGTTCCCACTCTGTTCTGGTAGGGATCCCGGGATCTGACATCAGGAATCTGGTCAGGTAATTATTTCTGTGTTTTGTCCGGACTGAGCACTGTCTTGTCTCTGTGTCTATCCGTCCTCCCTGTGGTGTGTTTGAGTCTGGGCGCCGTCTCCGTCTGGGGATCGGCTGACCAAAGGGTTCCTGTCCCCACGCTCTGAATGAGTGAAATCTGCACAATCGCAGCCGCACCGCACCTTGGGTAAAACGCTTGGTGTGAAAGCAAGGGCGATTGAGGCAGTAGCCTGTGGGCTCCTTTTGTGTGTTGCACCGGGCATCGCTCTGATGAATGCGACTTTCCTTCTTGTGTGATTGGAGTGTAAAGTCCTCCTGTATGGGTAACCAGACATCTAAGTCGGGACAGTTCCCTAAAGGAACGCCGGCTCAGTTTATGTATTTTAGGAAGAGTCCGGACTCCTGTAAATTTCTGGAAAAATGGTCTAGGCCAAGGGGGTCAGGTAGAGTGACTACTACCAGCACTACGCTTCTGTCCCCAGAAGCCTTTACAACTATTCTGAGGGAAAATGGGCCCTTTTCCCACAGAAATGGTCTATAAGGGACTGCTGCAGGCAGCAGGCAGAGAGAGAATCTGATCAAAATTATTTGACTATTGGGTAATGTAATCAAAATCACTAAAGGATGTAAGGGGTTTCTACTGGAACTTAACTTGGCTGCTCCTGGTTGTGTCTAGTTGTACAAGATGGAAGTGTAATCGGGGTACAGTTGTGTAAAAGAGTAATCACAGCGCAAGGGATGTTAGGCAAAAGAGAATTTTGTGTGTGTGAATAGTGCTAAAATCTGAAGTTGTGTCTCCGCTATTACCTGAGAATAAACTTATAGCTTGGTACAGCAGAGAAACTATTGCAAACATAGTCTGTTGCACAAGAGGGGAAACTGAGGTACACCACCTCATGAATTTCATAAATGACCAGTGAGTGGGGTAATTCACTAGCCTGACTATAGAACAAAATAAGGACAGCCTGGAGGTAATTCTTCTGTTTTTCCTGCAATTAGCAAGGAAATTTGTAAAAGAAAGTGGTATTATTATTAAGCAATAATCTGTCCCCACCAGGGGGGTGGAAATTGTTTCTTTTGTTTTTCAGACACTCTACAAGCAAGCTGGCGCCAGCGGAAGAATAACTCAGAATACCATGGATCTATGTTTTGTGTTGTTTGTCTGTGGTGTTTGTCTTGTTGCTAGCATTGTTGTGTTTTAATGAACAGAAAACCTCATGACATGGGTGGGGGATGGCTTCAAAAGGCTGACCTTGGGGCGGGGGGGGAGATGTGTATGGGAATGCAAAAGGCTAACTCAGGAGAATCCCAAAATTCAGTGGCCACTGTTAGGATCTTGGGACAAAGACCGAGTAGACGTCCTAAAAGACAAACTCGGCCAACCTAAAACTAAATTGGCAAAAGGAGAGGTTGATTGTTTCATGCAGTGGTGGGAAGAGGCAAATCATAGGTGGACAGAATCAAAACTTGCCTCTCTCAAAGATTCTGGCTTCTATCCCACCAGATGCAACTCATTTTACTGTTATTGATCTGCTTTCTTTTCTTTTGTGCCCTGACTCCCAGTTCCTGTTTGCCTTTTCTTACAAGGGGCAACAGTACACATGGACCACGCTGCCCCAGGGGTATACTGAAAGCCCGTCATATTTTTCGAGACCTTGCTGACCTTGTTTTCCTGTCCAGGTCCACACTAGTCCAATATGTAGATTATCTACGCCTCTGTTCTCCTTCATTGTCTGCCTCTGAAACTGACTCTTTAGTGCTCCTTACTGCCCTAGCAAATAAGGGTCACAAAGCTTCTCGCTCTAAACTACAACTCTGTCAAGCTTCTGTCACATACCTCGGCTTTCTCCTCTCCCAGGGTTCCTGTGCACTTTCTCTCACCCTCATCCAAGCAATCCTTAGCTTTCCCTGACCCCGCTCCCCAAGCCAGGTCCAGAAGTTTTTAGGCATAGCTGGATTTTGCAGACAATGGATTCCCCCAATATGCCTCCCTTGCAAAACTTCTCCAGGAAGTCACTCGATTCTCTGTGCCTGACCCCATGCTGTGGCCCCCTGAGGCCAATTCTGCCTTTGTTTCCCTCAAACAGGGTTTGGCTTCTGCCCCTGCCTTAGGGCTGCCTGACTATTCTAAGCCTTTTACCCTTTTCTACCATGAACAATCTGGACGTGCGCTTGGAGTTCTCACTCAGATGCACGGAGAAAAGAACCGCCCAGTGGCTTATTTCTCTGCCACTTTAGACCCTGTTTCCCAAGGCTTACCCCCCGGCCTGTGTGCTGTGGCTGCTGCAGCACGCCTAGTCGAAATGTCTGATTCCCTTGTTCTCCGCTCTCCTCTTACCCTCCTGGTCCCTCACTGACCTCGCCTTGCTCCAAGACTCTGCCCCAGAAACCGAGAAAGAATCCTGGGTTGCCCAAGGTTGCTCTCTACATCCCAATTCTCTTTGGCGCTCGCCTACTGGCGCCATTGTAGCCCTCTTTTCACTCTACCCGTCTCTGGCCGCCCTGCTACACGGTGTTTCGCATGTCGGAAAGGAGGGGATGGTCTCTGCTGTAACTAAGACAGGATGGTGGGCCCCCCATTTTAGCTCTTTTGCAGCCCACCACTGTGCGACCTGTACCATTTCCAAAGCCATAATATTGGTAAACCTGAAAAAGTGGCCCAGGGGTTCCGGGGCCTGCCTCAAGCACCGTTCTTGCACAAATGCCTAAGTGTCAACAATATGAATTTATATTGGTTATGGTATGTTTATTCTCCGGTTGGACTGAAGCCTTTCCTTGTTGCAAGGCTGACTCACTGTCTGTTGCCAAATGTTTGTTAAATCATATTATGCCTGCCAAGGGAATTCCTGCTGTTCTGTCCAGTGATCGGGGTACACATTTTACTGGACAACTTGTTCAACACCTGGACCATATTATTGCATATCAAACACCTGTTGCACTGTCCCTACCACCCACAGAGTGCAGGTGCAGTTGAAAGATGAAATGGTGTACTGAAGAATAAGCTTGCTAAAATTTGTGACTCTACAGGATTAAGCTGGCCAGTAGCCTTACCATTAGCCCTTATGGACATGAGCTTCACTCCATCCCAAAGGCATAAATTAAGTCCCTTTGAAATTGTTATGGGACGCCCTATGCGAGCTATGACTACCATTACTCCCGTTCCAGATTTGAACTTGACTCACAATGCGCTCCTTCAGTATTGCAAGAGACTAATGCAAGCTGTAAGTCACTTCCATCCGCAGGTTCGAGCCGCCTGGCCCACGGAACCCACCTCCGACGCTTTCCACAACCTCGAGCCAGGTGACTGGGTCTACGTACGGCGCCATCATCGAAAGCACACCTTGGAGCCCCGCTGGAAGGGTCCTCATCAGGTACTGCTTACTACACAGACGGCTGTTAAACTATCTGGCATCGCAGTGTGGATACATGCTTCACAGTGTAAGAAGGCACCATCCCCAGAGAACCAATCATCACCTCAGGACAACACAGAGTCAATTTTGACTCCAGAAGAAGACGTAGAGGAACAGTCTGCAATACCTTACAATCTACGCTCTCGTAAGGGTTGCCAGAAGCAGACGCTGTTCCTCGGCTGCTGGTATCTTACAGTCTGGGGAGACACAATGACAATTATTTTATCCAGCAGCAGGTGTGGATAGCTCAGACCCTTAATATTTCTAATTGCTGGGTCTGCAGCCACATCCCAGCCCACTCTCAAACTGGTGTTCCTGTCCTGGCTATCCCACTCAAGTCCCCAGACCTCACTGGAGGGCCTCGTCCATTTAACAAAATATGGAACAGCAATGACAGTTGGGAAGCGGTGGGAATAAATGCATCTAAATGGATAAGTGTGGTGGAGGGAAAAGGTCATTGGTGTTGGGTGTGTAATGGGACAGGGCTGGATCTGGGGAAAAGCCGTTGCCTTCAGTATATTGTGGCCAATGGTGTATGGGATTATTCAAACAAAACTAAAAAGTGGCGGGCCAGGTATGGAGATATGAATTTTTTTCTCAACCTGGGATCAAACAGAGAAATCAATCTCATGTTCCCCCTACAGTAACCTTAGTGAAAACAATACAATCTTTCAATGTCATGCAAATAACACCACTCCACATAAGGAGAATTACCCTATACCCTTTGGGGGATACTACTCCTCCTTTGCAATCACCTATATGACAAATGGGTGCAACCGACCCTTCCTGGCCTTAATAGGCCATCACTGGGTGTGTGGGACCAGAGCTTATACCAAACTAACAGCTAATTGGTCAGGAACCTGTTATCCTGCCCGACTCTTCCCACAATTCCGAGTGCTAGGAACCTTCCCTCCAGAACGTCTCCACAATTTCAGGCAAAAAAGAAGGGGCTTAACAGATGTCCAATGGTATGTAAATAACATAAGCCCCTTAACCTGGGCTTATGGGAAGAGGCCATTGGAGGTTCCTTAATACCATTAGGGGGAGTAATACACCATACAAAAAGGCTCCTAAGGTTACAAGCAGTAGTTGAAATAATGGTAAATGAAACCGGAGAAAGTTTAAGAGCCCTGGCCAAAGAAACAGGGGCAATCTGACAGATGGCCCTCCAAAACCATCAGGCATTGGACATAGTGCTGGCGGCAAAAGGAGGGACTTGTGCTCTCACTGGAAAAGACTGCTGTGTGTATATACCAGACAACACCAATGAGGTAACAGATCGTGCTAGCCACTTAGAACAAATCGCATATCTTCCCCACCAAGAGCCAAGTTCTTTATGGAAGTGGCTAAGTAACCTTTTCAATTTCTCTGGCACAGGAAACTGGTTGTTTCGGAGAGCCCTAACTCTCCTGTTTGGAATCCTAATAATTTTTGTATGTTTTCAGTTACTTTCCTGTTGTATCCAAAATTGTGTCAGGCATGCTACACAGATAGCTGCCTCAAACCAGAGTGCTAATTTGATGATTTTAAATATCACTGATGAACAAGGAGATAAAGAACGCTTGATATGTGGAACCCAGTCATTGTTAGTCATTGCGTAGCTTGACCAAAAGATGGGATTGTGAAAGTAGAATGAATTATATTGAAATTATAGGTTTCAGAGTAACAGCCGTGTTAGTCTGTATTCGCAAAAAGAAAAGGAGTACTTGTGGCACCTTAGAGACCAACCAATTTATTTGAGCATGAGCTTTCGTGAGCTACAGCTCACTTCATCAGATGTATGCCGTGGAAACTGCAGCAGACTTTATATATACACAGAGAATATGAAAAAGTACCTCCTCCCACCCCATTGTCCAGCTGGTAATAGCTTATATAAAGTGATCATCAGGTGGGCCATTTCCAGCACAAATCCAGGTTTTCTCACCCTCCACCCCCCTCACCAGCAGGAGAGTGAATTTGTGTGGGGGGGTGGAGGGTGAGAAAACCTGGATTTGTGCTGGAAATGGCCCACCTGATGATCACTTTAGATAAGCTATTACCAGCTGGACAATGGGGTGGGAGGAGGTATTTTTTCATATTCTCTGTGTATATATAAAGTCTGCTGCAGTTTCCACGGCATACATCTGATGAAGTGAGCTGTAGCTCACGAAAGCTCATGCTCAAATAAATTGGTTGGTCTCTAAGGTGCCACAAGTACTCCTTTTCTTTATTGAAATTATAATTGATTAAAGAAATGCTACTTGAAGGGTTTGTTGAAATATAGTTGTCAGGAAGAGAAACATTAAGGAGTGTGAGACAATGGGTCCTCAAACTAATTAACTTAGAGCTCCTACTGAGCTAGGAGATTGGTAAACTTTAGTATGCAAATAAGATATGTATGTAGATTTGTCAGTTTCTGCTTTCTTTTGTCTCTTATGTTAAATTGGCTTTGGCTTAGCTGTATAAATAGGTTATCTTGGGCCTCAGAGAGGGGCTCACATCTGGGTGCATTAGCAAGGCGCTTTGCTAATAAACAGAGTAGTCTGACAAATTATGTGAGTCCTGAATCTGACTTTGACACTGCTTTTGACAGGGGTTAAAAAATGGCAAAGGGGGCGAATCGGAGGAGGGGGGTGGCCAGGGTCTGAGCAATGGGTGGAAATTTATTGGTCTGCAGGGGAGAGTGGGGGGTCAAGCAGCTGGAGGCAGGATTAGGAGAGGGGCTAAAGGGCAAAATCAGGGCTGTGGGGGGGGGGGGAGGAGCAGGAGTTAAGCCCAGGAGTGAGGCGCTGGCAGAAGGTGACAGAGGGCAAAACCTGGCACAGGCAGTAACAGTTACCCCAGTGGGACTGAGATATCAGTGTTTGCCAAAATGGTGGGGGCCAAAGGGGCTTTTTTATTTTCCCTCTCACAGACAGCATCTCTCAGCATCAGCTTCCCAGGGCTGGGTTCTTAAAGTCACAGGCATCCCAATGCCTAGTCAATGCATCTCCTCTTTGTCTGATCTAACCTACTGAGGCTATGTCTACACTACAAATTTCAAAGCGCTGTCATGGGTACCAGTGCTCCTGGTAATCCACCTCGACGAGGAGATTAGCTCTGAGCACTGGGATCCGAGCCTGTCCACACTAGCGCTTTAAAGCGTTCAAACTTGCACTCAGGAGCGGGGGTGACTTTTCACACCCCTGAGCCAGCAAGTTAGAGCGCTTTAACTTGCCAGTGTAGATAATCCCTGAGACTTAATTCAGTGAAACATTTTACATATATCCCCTCAGAAACAAAGAATCCCTTAGCACTGTATCTGAATGCATAGAGTCTCCAAGCAGTTTCCCAAGCTGGAATTCCCTGAATTTTTAATTCTAATTTTTTCTTCTCATTTTTAGAGCAGACGTTTATTCTGTTGGATCATCTGACTTCCACTCTGACTGAATTTCTGGCCTATTGTCAAAACTTTGTTTTGAGTCAATCCACCAATGGTGTAAATATTGGCCATCAGACCAATAGTCTGCCTAATCTAGTATCCTGTCTTGTGACCGTGGCCAATGCCAGGTGCTTCTAAGGGAATGATCAGACCAGGGAATGACTCATTGAACCATTCCATTGTCCACTCCCAGCATCTGGCAGTCAAAGAACAGTTTAGGGACATGCAGAGCATGGCCCTGCATCCCAGATTATTGTGACGAAGTGGGAATTTTCTTAACGTTTCCTCTGAATACTGTAGGGGTGCCTCAATTTCCCCTTGTGGGGGCAATTGCTGTGAGGGCAATTGCTGTAGACCTAACCCACTCCCATTTCTGCAGCTCCATCTATGCATTATATGCAAAGGCTGTAACGCAAGAGGCCTATAGGCCTGTATCTTGTAAGACTTGGCTTGAGCTAAAGCATTGATGTATACTAGGCTGTGGCACTTGACACAAATAATGGACTAGGCCAATTTCCAACTAAATAAGAACCAAAGGGCCTCTGAAAAGTCCCTAGCTGTCCCTGGTATGCACCCTCCAAAAAGTCCCTAGTCAAAATGCTGCCACAGCAAACTGCAGATCTTGATAATGACAAGGTGTGTCAGTACTGTGCTAATTATGAAGCTGTTTTTCTATTTTCCTTATAAGGCTTTATTAATAATGCTTGAGTGGTGGAAAATTACTAATCAGTTTGGCTTGAACATGACCTATATAAGACTGGTGTTATAGGGGCAGGGCAGAGAGAAATCAGGCTGGCACCTGCGAGTGACCATCTCTGACTCTCTCTCCCTGCATGCTTGTACTCAGTAAAAGGCCTCAGACTGTTTGAACCAAACAGAGGGTGTGACTCGTTTTCCACAACACCCTATGCATTTCTTAAGTCTCTAGGTAGTGGGATAAGGGGGTGTAATTATTGCAGAGCAAAGGGCCAGTGTACATAAATGGCCGACACTCTGTCTCCTGACAACTGATGGCCTGGGCCCTTCCCCCCTGCAAGGTGATAGCTAAAGGGGTTGGAGAACAAAGGAATCAGGTGACCTCCTGGCCCAGGAAAGGGACAAAGCCCAGAGGAGGAGGGGCTGGAGAGTGGGTCAGTTTGGGCCTGGCTGGGGACAAGGAGAGAAGTGCAGATGTGGTTGTCTGGCTCACTGCCCTCCAAAATGGACCCGACTGAGGGGTCCTGTTCTCTGTACCTACAAGCTCTATTTTAGACTGTGTTCCTGTCATCTGATAAACCTCTGTTTTACTGGCTGGCTGAGAGTCACGTCTGACCGTGAAGTTGGGGTGCAGGACCCCCTGGCTTCCCCAGGACCCTACCTGGGCAGACTCGCTGTGGGAAGCGCACGGAGGGGCAGAGGATGCTGAATGCTCCAAGGTCAGACCAAGGAAGGTGGAAGCCATGTGAGCTTCTTGCCCTGAAGACAGTCTGCTCACAGAAAGGAGACTTCACCAGAGTCCTGACTGGCTTCATAGGGAGCAGTTCCAGAGCATCGCCCGGGGACTCCGTGACAATTGTCTTGGCTAATAGCCAAACTACTTATCCTGAGGGACTGATCTAATTCTTTGTTCAACCCATTCATAGTTTTTCCTTTCAATGATGAACACACATCTACAACCCCAAGATACCTTTATGACCCCCAGAATTCTAAATTCATGAGTTATACACCCTCCAGTTAAGAAACTTTAATAAAGAAATTATATCTATTTTTGTGCCTCTTTGTTCCTGAGCCTGTAGGGTGCAGTAAGACCAGTTCCAATGCCTTGAGCCTAAACACCTGAATGAATCTTAGTCTACCCTCATACTGTTCCTGTTTCCTCTCCCAAACATTTCATATACCTAAGGCCATATCTACACTTTAAGTGTGGGTTAACTCAAGTTATGTCAGCATAGAGTCACTACGGTTACTATGGGACCCGTGTGCATGCCTCCTGGAGTCCTTGCCTCAGCAGTCAGGGTACTCACCAGAAGCACTTGTATAGATTCAGAGTGAGGTGCACCATGAATAGATATCCCACTGTCCACCCACTGTATTTTGGGACGCTTTGGTTTTGCAGTAGATGCTGGGTACCAAACAGGTCAGACAGGGGTGGTTGTGGCCATGGGATCAAACTTCTTATAATGCATTGTTAACTATCCACCAATTTTATATGTATCCCATACATAAACGTATACATAATGTTTACACCTTTTTTTCTAAACCCACTAACCTGCCTGGCCCTTCTCACTGTCTGCCATCTCACACAGAATCATGGAGCTTGCATGGCTCGGCACTGTTGTCATGAGCGTTTTCACCCAAAGGTGCATGCTCCTTTAGTATTTGCAGATCAGCAAACATACATGTGGGGTCTCAAACACGCGGCCCGGGGGGTTCTTTTGTGCGGCCCGCCAAGCTCCCACATGCCCCAACTCCCGCGCGCCCCTCTGCCTACCCCCTGGCACCACGAGCCCCTCGCCGCTCCCTGAAGCAGCCGGTACCATGCCCCTGCGGCCCTGGAGGGAGGGGGGAAAGAGGGCTCCATGCGTTACTCTCGCTTCCAGGCACCGCCCCTGCAGCTCCCATTGGCTGGGAACAGGGAACCGCGGCAAATGGGAGCTTCGGGGGAGGTACCTGGAGGAGCAGCAGCAAGAGCAGCACATGGAGCAGTGTGCCACCGCCCCCTCCCCCTCCCCCTCCCCGGGATGTGGTTCTGGCTGCTTCCTGGAGCGGAGCAGAGTGGGGTGGGGCCAGGGGCCAGCAGGCAGCGAGCCTGCCCTGGCCCCGGTGCATGCCACTGCCACCCCAGAACCACTCTAGGTAAGCAGCGCTGGGCTGGAGCCCACATCTTAGGCTGCACTCTGCACCCCAACTCCCTGCCCTGAGCCCCCGATGCACCCCACACCCCACCTGCACCCCAACTCCCTGCCCTGAGCCCCCTGCCACACCCTGCACCCCGACCCCCTGCTGCACCCCATACCCCAATTCCCTGCCCTGAGCCCCTGCCGTACCCTGCACACCTCCTGCACCTCAACTCCCTGCCCTGAGCCCCCACCACACCCCACACCCCTCCTGCTCCCCCTGGAGGCAAGGAGGGGGCAGGGTTGGGGTGGGGACTTCGGGGAAGGGGTGGGAAGAGGTGGGGTGGGAAGAGGTGGGGCCTTATGGAAGGGGTGGAGTGGGAGAGGGGCCAGGGGCAGCAAGGGTGGGGTGTCAGTGATGCGGCCCTTGGGCCAATGCACTAGTCCTCATGTGGCCCTCATGGTCATTTGAGTTTGACACCCCTGCTCTACATTCTTTATGAAAATATGCTTATGATACGGATATGACATAGCTAATATATACTTTATGCAAGATGGGTGATGTGGGGTATCATTGCAAAACTTAAGACCTATTGACTATGTTTATCCAACCAATATGCATGTAATGTTTGTATCTGAGGCTAGAAATATTGACCATGTCTCTGTATCTCAAATGTGCTCTGTTGGATGAGGCCAGACAATGTTAGTGGCTTATTGAAGGAACACACAAACACATTACCCCAGGAACTGTGTGCAATAGAAACCTCTGAACAATAGTGCTATACAATGGGGACTGCTCAACCAAGATCCGATACCTCTACATAGTGGCTGTTTGACCCAGGTCACAGAAAAAGAGCCTTCCGGAAAGTGGGGGAAAGAAAGAAAAGGTGGACAATGGACAGCCTACAAGAACAACTGGAAACACCTGAGGTACAAAGACTGAACAGTGAGAAGTGATTGTCTTCCCATCATCCAGATTGCTGGGACAGACACTTCAGCTCAGCTCAGCATGCTGAGAACAAGAAGGATCTGACATTGTCACCCACTGAAGAATAGTCCAGATGAGCCTATTGGCCTCCTGTTGCATCAGCTTCTGGACATGGTTAACCCTCCCCCCGGTCCTCCAGGCTCACCTCTGCCAACAGGACAGTGGAGGCCATGCATTTGCCCTCCTGGCTGGCCTGGAGGCTGGACAGGAGGAGCCACGGGATGCTCTTCAGGGCCTGCTTTGGGTGGATCACCATGGCCCTGGGAGAGAACAAGAGCTTGTGTTTATGTGTGCATGACAACCCTGCACATGCCGGAATCCAGCCTGGTCCCAGCCACTCCCTCTCATCTCTGCCCCACTAGGCTCCAGAGCGAGCACGTGACTTCTCCAGCCCTTGTCCTCACCTGCTAAGGAGAGCGAACCCCTCGGGCTGGGCCTCCTCTAGCAACTGCCAGCCTCGCTCCTGGTCCGTGAGCTCCACAACTGGCTGACTGCCCCTGAGGTGCAGCACCCATGCCAGGGCCTGCACGGCCATGCTGGGAAGAGAAGGACAGGACTCCCTTGATGCAGCACTGAAGGGATCAGGGTGAGAATAGAAGCTGCTCCACTTCTGCCTTTGGTTCCCCCGCCGCCAACTGTGAGGTGGGGGAGGGGGGGCGAGTGTCTGCAGATGTGACCTACACTCTCCTCCAAAGATGTGAAAATTGCCCCCCACCCCAGGAAACTGACCCTGGGGAGAAAAGTACATACAGTGCCCCCCTGAACACCCTGCTGCCCTGAGCCCTGCCCCCATGAGCTGCCCACTCTGAGGAGCTCTCTGGCTCCCTGAGTATCCGGGGGGAGCTCTGCCCGCTCCTAAGCGTGAGAAGCCTGGCTGATCTGAACTCTTGGTCCCCCGAAGGCGTCAGGGGTCCCTGGACAACAAAGGGTCCAAGCAGGAAGCTTCCCCCAACTAGGGGCTAGCACAGACACTGCGTGGGTGCTGGGATCCATCAGCCCCACACATTACCTGTGGGGACTGGCGTCACTGGACAAGTCCTGCTGGGCTCCCGAGAGGTGCCGTGCCAGGGAGCAGGCGATGGCGAGAAAGCAAGAGGTGAACAGGTCGTCCTCGAGTCCATCCAGCGTGTCTGCTTGCCCCAGGGCCCCGACCAGCTCCCACAGGCTGCGTGTGGTCTGGAAGGGAACAAGATACAGTCAGAAGACCATGACCGTGTGCAGAATGCAGCCGGGAAAGAGGGCTGAATGCCAGCACTGGGAACTTACTGCCGGGGGGCAGCTGGGCTGGCTGGCAGCAGCTCCTGTCCTGGGTCTGTTTAGCATTAGCCCGGCCCTTCTCCGGACTGTCATACAGCAGGATGTGCAGTACCTCCCTGATCAGCGTGGGGTCTGCACCTAGGAATCTCTAGATGGCCTTGGCCTGGCTGTGACGGACAGAGGAATGGCAGGTAAGGAATTAACACAGAGGACGGGCCCAGTTGGTACACACCGGGGATGATGCCCTCCGAGGGGTGACGGGCCAGAAGCAGCAGATTGAGACTGCTCATGGCTGACCTCAAGGCCTTTCAGGCACTGGCCAGTCCTAAGGGGTTCATACCCTCCTGCCTGGGCACTGCCAGGGGATGCTGTGTCACAGCAAGGGATGGGCGGAGATGGCCAGACTCACTTCTCCCAGCTGGGGGGCCCCCTCCCTCCCTTGCTGCCTTCTCCTGATGGGAACCAGAGGGGCTGGGGTTAGAACCCCCATGGGGGAAAGCAGTGACTCCAGGCTCAGGGGTGGGGGCTGGTGTGCAGAGGTGCTAGGGCTTGGTGCTGGGCTGGATCTCCTGAGCTGGGGGGGGCACAGAGTGGGGACTGCGGGCAAGGAGAACAGGAGCTCCTTCCCCATGGGGCAGGGGGTTCAGGAGGAACAAGGCTCCAGTTCTGGCCACGCCATGGCTCTGGGGTGGGGGATTTGGAGAAGGCTGTAAAATGGGTACTGTGCTTGTCAGCTCTGGGCAGGATGCAGGGAAGGCGCTGCTGGCCCGGGGGAACCTGGCAGGCTGGTGAATCGGAGAAGACCAGCCTCTAGGGGTGGGATGAGGCGTCTAAAAGCGTGCGGCAATGGGGAAAGATACCAGGCTGGGATTTTGGGGCAGAAGAGGGCATTTCCCAGCTCGGGGAAGTGGGTGCCCCTGCGGGGACATGCTCAGTGTAGGGTCATCTGTGGGGGCGATGCAGTTAGGCTGGCCCCTCTCCTGCCTCAGCCTGGAGGGATGCCCTGCTGGGAGCAGGGGACCATGTTGACAGAGGGGGTGACCCTGCTCACATGGGGTCTCTCCTGGTCTGTGTTGTGATGGGGCCCTGAAAGACTGTTCTGGCCTCCAGCCAGCCAAGCCATTGCACAGCCGAACCAGGAGGGGGTGGACTGGTTAGCACAGAACGCAGTGGGGGTGGGTGACAACTGTGTTAGGAATAGCTCAGCTGGCAGAGCCCTGAGCCAGGGGTCCCAGAGCACACAGAGCCCTCCAAGGGACAGGGAGGCTAATGGTGACAGCATGCCAGGACAGGGCTGTTCCCTAGGGGGCCTGTGTGCAAGGGGAGGATCTGTGCTGCGTGTAACCATGGTGCTGTGGAGTGACCCCATTAAGGGGGGGCTCGGAGGCTGAAGGGGGGTGTTCTATCCTTTCCCTGGGGCCAGCGCTCACTGCTCATGAGGCCAGGGCATCTGCAGGAGGATGCTGACCACCGCCTCGGTGTGCTGTCTCTTGTCCCTTCACTCAGCTGCCCCCGCCCCAGGGTGGGCACAGTGTGTAGGAAAGAGCTGCGTGAAGATCCTGCACATGCGGAGGCAAAGCAGAGGCTGAGACTCTACCCCCTCCGTGGCAGGCAAGGGCCAGGAGGAGCTGGGCAGGCTCAGAAACAAGTCAGCCGTCACATGGCCCGGCAGAGGCCATGGATAAACTCTCCTAGCAAGTAACTGAGCTGAGGGAGGTTTGGTACCTTGAAACCCCCACCCTGATCCAGCTCCGTAGCACTAAGGGTCCAATCCCGCTGCCCAGTGACACCCCACCACCTTGGATATCCCGGCGGTACCTCCCCTTGTGACAGCACGCCCGGGCTGCTTCAGCACCAGAGTGGGACCTCAGCATCCGGGATGCATTTCCATCCTCTACATCAATCCGTGTCCACTGGGCAAAGAGTCAATGAACACGGGGGACCCCACTGCGGGCGCTGTTTCCCCCACTGCGGGATGAGTCTGGAGACCGGGCACATTTCCCAGAGAGTGAGCCGGGCAAGCCAGACTCCTGGGATCAATGCCTGGAAATGATTACAGGGCTGTGCCCAGCAACTGCCCTGCAGACAGGGCATGGATGGGTCCCATTGATCAATGATGGTGAGAAGGGAAGTCTCCTCTCCACATCCTCCCTTGCGCCCCAGGAATTCTAGGCATGGGGCAAGATGGAGCTTCCCGAGATGGCCAATGCCGAGCCATTACTTGGCCTTGTAGCTCTGATTCTCTCTCTCTCAGCACTGCCTCCATGATGCCCGCCAGCTGGTCAGCACACTCCACCTTCTCCAGGAGGGTGAAGCTGAAGGGCATGAGGTCACACGACGGCAGGTGCTTCGTGATGAGCTGCAGGGAAAGGCACAGGCTGAGTGTGAGCAATGAGCCCCAGCCCGGGGAGGTGGGTTTGCTCTTCGGGGAATGGGGACAGAGGCACTGGCGGCCTGCGCGCAGGGCTGTGTGAGTGGGCATTGGAGCCCATACCCAGGAATTTCCATCTGCCAGCTCCTCATCGAGGGAAGGAGAGAATAACACCCCCTTTCCCATGTGTGTGTCTGTCTCTCCAGCCACAGTCTTTTACTCACCTTAGGAACATGGGCAGGGCTCTCTGCAGCTGGCATCCTTCTGCGTCTTGCTCAGCACGGTCGCCACCACCCCTGTCTGGGTGTACACGACGGCTGCACAAGAAACCAGCAGTGCTCAGGCAGAGCTCTCGGGGCCGGATTCTTCCCCCTCCCCGTCAAGCCAGGTCAGAGGTGCCAAAGAGCCAGACTCCGGCCGCAGCTGGGAACGACCAGCTAAGGTGAGCTCTCAGCTGGCTCCTGGGCCAACTGCCCACCTATCACCCTGATGTAGGTGGTGTGTTTGGGCTGGGGTGGGATCAGGAGAGGTCCCAGATGGTTCCAGGCACCTGGTGAAGGGCAGATGCCAGGTCAGCCCGGTAAGTACCAACCCACTTTTACGCTGTGTCCCTCTGGTCAGGGATGGGATGAAAGCACCATGTTCTCTCTGCAGCCCTGCTCGCTAGGTAATGGCCGGGGCTGTGAAGTGGTGACTGCTTCCGCTCCATCTTACCTTTGCAAGGCATGAAGAGCCAGTAGACAGCCTGAGATGCCCAGTATCTGGTGGGCCCCTGAACATTGAAGGCCTGGCTTGTCAGCAGCCTGGCCATGTAGCCCTGCTCTGCCATGGGTTTCAGGTCCTAATGGGTCACCGAACAGAAAATCAGGGCATGGGTTGGGGCAAGCCCAGCTCTGTCTGTGTCACCCCCCCCCCCCCCGTGAGTGCTGTCGGGGGGCAGCAGGGTCTATGCTGCTCACCTTGGTGATGGCTTTGAAGCGATAGAACATGAAGAGACCGGCGCTGGCTCTCACAGCTCGGCTCCTCTCCTGGGCCCAGGGAGAGCAGATCCACGGCTGCAAGTGCTGGGGAGCAGGGAGAAAGCCGTGTGAGCGGCAGCAATGCCGGGGTGACCCCCAGAACCTGCTTCCTGCCCCAGCAGGGAGAGGACATGGAGCATTTAACCCCTTCTCCTCCGCTTCCGGACACTGGAACTCAGCGCTCCTCTCCTGTCTGGGGGGCATTGGGACAGGTCTGAGGGTTTTGGGCTCAGCGCTTTGAGGATTCTCCCCATTGATCCTGTGGGCTCTCGGGGCTGTTTCTTTCAGGGGCACAGGGGTGCCAGCCCAAATTTAGGAGGCCAAAGTGACACCCCCTGGAGCAGGACTAGGATTGTCTTGCTTGATCCCAGGGTCAGGTGTATGCTCCGTGGGGACTGGCTAGTTCACAGCAGCTGGGAGGCCTGCTCAGCCCCCTCGGGATCAATTGGAGCCTTCCCTCTGGTGGTTCGGATAGAACCTGAACACCCGGCCCATCCCCAGATGGTCAATGCGAATGGGCCCCTCCCCCTCTCTATCATACCAGAAACAGACGCAGTAGCGTTGTGGGGGTCAAGTGCAGCTCCAGGAACGTCTGCAGCACAAGATCCAGGCCATCCCAGGGCAGTTGTTGGAGAGACTGCAGCAGAGAGAAGCAGGGAAGTAAATAGCAAGGGAGGTGGGGTGCACGAGGCAGAGGAATGAGTGGATCCCCCATCTGGAGCCAGGTGCTGTTACTATTCGCGGTCCCTTCACCCAGGTGATACTGATCCCCCTGCACATAGACATGGGTCTCACCTGGACCACAGGCTGCCCTTCCCCAAAGAATCCTTCCTCCCACCTGGGCTCCCCAACACATGTACTGAGCAGGGCTCTGGAGGGAAGGCCTCCTTCCTCCCCTTCTGGAGGGGTCCCAGCTGCCCCCCAACACCCCGCTGGCTTGCCAAGGGCTGAGCTGGTCATCCCCACTCCAGCCAATCTCTGTTTCTGTGGCAGGGCAAGTCATGGCCTGGCCATGTGGCTGTCCCGAATCCATGCTTTGCTCACTCTGCATCAAATGCTATTTAATGCTCTGGCCCAGATCCTCGGCTGGTGTAAACTGGGTGTAGGTTGTAGCTCCCTGTGCCAAGAATCCAGGGTAATTCTGTACAGTCTCACAGACATTCACTGCTACAGCTGTCCTCCCTGCCAACCCAACTGCAGAGTTAACTGCATAGCCACTTGTCACCCGCCCTTTGGAAAATAAACCGAGGGACTGGATTCGGCTGGACACGGAGCTCTCTGCATCAGGCCAGGGTCCAGCTCCTCAGCAGGGGGTGGCTGAGTTTCCCAGCCACGGAGGCAGGTGGAAGCTGCAGCTTTGTCCTGGCCTCACTAACCTCTGCCCGGATAGCAGAGCTTCGTGCCACCTCAGTCCCGCTCAGCTTCGCCAGGGCTGGGCGCTGAATCATGGTGCTGGCGATACAAGGGCTGATGGTCTCAGCCTCCTGTTCCTTAGACAGGCGAGGCTTGAATTTCCTGATTGGAAGGAATGGAGCAGATGGGGGCATTAGAACGGAGACAGGTCCTGGCATGAGTCAGGTTGGGTTTGATGGCACGAGGGACAGCTCCCTCCCTAAGCAGCAGAGCTCCCGGGGGCATCTCCAGCAGAGCCACCGCCTAGAGAATGGTCCTGTCTGGAGGCGCCTATGCCCCCTGGGCCCAGCCGGCAGGGGCTCTGCGGCTGCACCCATTCACAGCACTCCATGCTGACAGGAGGGGCTGCCTCTTACCAGGCAATACGCAGAGATGGAGACTGGATAAAGTGACCTGGAGGCCAAGGAGGATATGGCCCATTAGTGAGCCACCAGGGAGGAGCATCCTCCGGTTCTTATTGCAGCTTGTCCCACCCCCACTTCCTCTCCCTCCATCTGCCCCTCCCTGGCTGCTGGGCTCTGCAGGTGAGTCAGGCCCCAGGGACATACCCTAAGTATGAGATGGCCAGCAGGGCATGCTGGTGATGGGGCTCTGCAGCCGAGCCAGGTCCTTGCCTCTGAGGATCTCCTGCAGCACAAAGCAGAGAGTCAAAGGCAAGAGAATTTGGGGGAGCCCAGTTACTCAGCAAGATGTGGAATCTCCAAATGCTGTTTGATGCCTACACCGACCCTCAGCCCCAGCGTGCAGTGGACTGGGGCATGGAGCTGGGAAGATGGCCTGGGAGCGGCCACATAGCCAGAATGCAGGGGACATTCACAAGAGCCCCTATTTTGCCATTCCTGACGGCACATCTGGAAACTTCAACATCTGCCATGGAGTAGGGAAGGGGTATCTGGGCAGAAGCAGTTTTGTGACGGGGAGCATTAGAGTCCTGAACAGCTGAGGTGTGATGTTACTGACATGAACTGGGACTGTATAGATCATTGTTGCAACCAAAGTCCTGTAGTGGCACCAAATCTTGTATAAAGGGGGTCAAATAGGGCGTCTAAGACAAGGTTATGGTTTGCTGGTTATAAATTAGCAATAATCATGCCTCTGTTCAACCTCACAGACTATGATACTAGTTATGGTTATGCTATCTGTATATGTGTATCATTTTTGTAGTTGAAGTTATGAATATTGGCTCTATACTGTCTGTATTTCAAACTTCTATGCTTCTGGGTGACACCCCAGACAAGTTGGTGTCAGCTCTGCCTAGCCTGCTTGATGGCCCATTAAGGACCATCAGCTATGCAACTGACCCATTGAGAGAAGGCAGATATGCCTTGGGACTCAGCAAAGTATGCAGGGACTTGCCCATGTGACTCCAAACTCCATTTTGCTGTAATTTTCCACAGTAAGAACAAAGAGGTGTTCTTACACCTGGAAAAGACTATAAAAGGCTGATGCCTCTCCTCCATCTTGTCTTCAATCCTGCTTCTTTCCTCTGGAGCGACTTTGCTACAAACGGAAGCTCTACACAAAGGACTGATGACCCATCCCAGCTGGGTTTGTACTCCAGAGACTTGATTTGAACCTGCAATTTATTCTATCACTGCTACAAGACTAAACCAAGAACTTTGCCATTACTGTATGTAATTGATTCCATTTAACCAATTCTAGTGGTCATCTGTATCTTTTTCCTTTTATGAATAAACCTTTAGATTTTAGATTCTAAAGAATTGCCAGCAGTGTGATTTGTGGATAAGATCTGATTTGTATATTGACCTGGGTCTGGGGCTTGGTCCTTTGGGGTCGGGAGAACCCTTTTTCTTTTACTGGGGCATTGGTTTTCATAACCATTTGTCCCCATAACGAGTGGCACTGGTGGTGATACTGGGAAACTGGAGTGTCTAAGGGAATTGCTTGTGTGACTTGTGGTTAGCTAGTGGGGTAAAACCAAAGTCTTCTCTGTTTGGCTGGTTTGGTTTGCCCTGGAGTGCATAGAAACCCCAGCCCTGGGCTGGAACTGCCCTGCTTTAATCAATTTGTCCTGAATTGGCACTCTCAGTTGTGTCCCGCCAGAGCCAGCATTGTTACGAGGTCAAATATTTTCCTGCAAACCTAGGGAGGGCTGCACCTGTTAACTCCTCAGGATCATGTCCCAGAGTGAAAACCCTTGGAGTTAATCCCCAGGGCACTTTCTGGGTGCCGGGAAGATCCCTCAGAAGTGGGATGGGGAATCGTCCCAGGTGTAAGCAGCATGAATCTGCTCATGGAAAATAGTGTCATTTAATTCCTTGGGTTGGAATTGCACCAGAAGAATCTGGCATCAACACTGGGTTTGCAGCGCACGATGTAGAGCCCTGGGCACCCAGTCGCAAACACAGCACATGGCCTTCAATGCCAGATACTCTGGCATGTGCATCTGACCTAGGGACCCCTCCCAGGACCCCAGCATGCTCACTCACCAGCAGGGGGTACAGCATGGCATATGTGTCCTGGCCCACCAAGGGAATCCTGCTCTTTTGGGGACAGCTTCACCCACCAGCACGAGGCTTCTCACAAAAGCAGATCTCACCAGTGGGTCCTGGGCTCACAGGCAGGAGTGGGAGAGAACAATGAGGAAACAGCCACAGGCAATGGAGAGCTGAGACACAAGGCTACAGGGCAAGCCTCTACAAGGGAGCTGCTGTCCTAGGCTGGATTGCCCTCATGCCCTAAGGGAAAGGATCTGGCTTGCCGAGTGGAATATCTTTGCATTCCCTAGGGGAACATCTCTGGAGATGGATGCAAGGAATGGGCTGATTTCCGGAGGTGCTGAGCACTTGCGGTTCCCAGAGCTGTCAATGGGCCCTGGGGCTGCTCAGCTCCCCTGACAATCAGGTCATAATTGTCTGATCTGGGACAGGAATCTGCTGCTCTCTGGAGCTGGCTGGGCTCTCCCTACCAAGGCGTCCATTCTCCAAGGAGAACATTCAGTTAAACCAAACTAGCATCCCCTCTCCTTTTTGCTGGGATGCGCATATGGGCATTGTAACCAGCATAGGACTGAACGTCGGCCTCAAACCTCTGACGGCAAGAAAACAACTGAGAGTTATCTCAAAAATCCCCTTCAGCACCAGAGCCTGTCAACCAGGCTAGGGGCCTGAATCACACAGTGCGCCTTTCGTGCCCAGCTACACCATCGACTGCAGTGTGTGGGGAAACAGGCCCTAAATCTTTATCTTCTGATCCCTGAATGCAGCACAAGCCTAGAGGTACCAAACAGGGTACAGTCGTCTCTGGGACAATAGCGCCAAGTGATGCTCAGTTACACTCTAACAAGGCCCGGATGGGAGTCCTTCCATTAGCTTCCATTGGCCTGGAATCAGAGATGAAGCTAATTGAGATGGGGGAGTCACGGCAAATAGTGCTCTGTTCCCATGTCTCCTGTCCCTCCTGGGGCAAAGGGCCAGCCCTCGGAGCCGAGTTTATGCAGAGACATAGCTCTGTGCTGCTGGGCACAGCCCAGGTAGGTGCTGCGTGGGCGGTCAGGGGAGGGCTCTGACTTACGTGTGGGCTCAGAAAATAGTGTTGCCCCATGGGAGACAGGATCTTGCAGCCTATGCTCTCTCAGATGAGATCCGTGGGGCCTGTGTGGACCACGTGCCCATAGGTGAGGAGCAGGAGGCTTCTCAGCTGCTCAATGGAAGCTGGCTCCTGAGAATTGCAAAGGAAAGAGTGAGGAGATAGGAGCAGCTGGGAGCCATCCTAACTCACAGATGGGACCAGGGGAGGATTTTTCACCCAGCTGGCTTAGCAATCAAAGGCTATTCTGCTGAGCTGAATTGCCTGGACTCGGAGGCCCTTCCCAGCTCCCCAGGATTGGGTGGTTGAGGTGACCCGGCAGCCAAAGGGGATGCACTAGCAGCTGCTTTAATTCAGCCTAGCTCCAGAGATGTCACTGGGACTACAGTGGATTGCACTGTCCCAGAGAGTTACTGGGAAGGTGGTGGTGGAGGGGCAGAATATCAGCCCTGGTGAGTCTGCCAGGAAGGTCTATGAAATAGCCCAGTTCAGGGGAAGACCAAGGGTCTGTTCTGCTGAGAAATGTGTCAGCTGGAGCTGATGGCATGGCAATGTCTTTTGGGCCCTCTCTGAGCCTTGTTTATGGGGCTGCGTGGAGCATGTCTGAGCTCCCCAGGAGATACCCTGAAGAGTTTATACAACAGGACCCACCTTCCCCCCTGGATCTACCCCATTGTGCTGTGATTGCAGCTCCATGGAGGAGTAAGGAAAGGGCTCGCTCCACGGAGGCTGAGCCACTGCTTGGAAATTCACCTCTTTGCTGAACAGGCTTCTGGGAAGCAGGGCCCTACCTGGCAGGTCCCTTTACCTGCAAAGGCTGGTGAAGGGATGGATGAAAGAGCAGAGATGCTAGGTGGGACCGTACCTCTAGAGAGCCACCGGCAGAAGGCTGGAGCTGCACCCTGCTGACGAACTCCTCCCAGTGCTCCAAGATGGTGAAAATCTCACCTAGGTGTTGCCTGGCACACAGCCCAAGCGTTCGGGCGAATCTCTGAGAGACAGAAAGATGGAGGTTGGGAATGCTGAGTAACAAGCCAAGGGGCCAGGATGGGCTCTCAAAGTCATTGCCATGGGCATGGGTATAAGGAAGATCTTTTCAATCCACTGGACCTTGTCCAAGGCAGAACATACACATGTAGCACCAGTGGATTGACAAGGAACGAGGGCTCTCTTGACAGTGGAGGAGCAAAGACCGCCCCTCTCTTTCCTCTTCTTCTCAGAAATCGACCATCTCCACCAAAAGCCATAGCTGGGGCTTGATGCTCTCTGCTGGAAAAAACATCAGCCTGGTGCCCCAGCACTTGTAGAGAAAGCTCTGCGAAAGAGACACCATCATGCTGGATGCATTGGGCACGGCCTGGCATGCACAGAGCCCACTGGGTATAGTTGTCTGCTTCACTGGCCCCAAGCTGCCCCTAGGTAGCAACTGCTGTTCTGAACTAGGCACTGAACCCCAATTCCTTCCAGGACACTGCACTTGTCATCAGGCTGCTTATCACTGTGAGCCAGCTGGCACCTGATACTAGCGATGAACCAGCCCAGCCAGGTATGGTCCGAGATGAAGAGAAGGTCTTCCAGGAACTGCCAGGGAAAGAAGAGCCAGTCAGAACCGAGAGGGGCCAAGAAACTGGTCCTCTCAATAGCTCCAGCCAGGAGCCCACCACAGCTGGGAGGGGAGGGGGAAGAGGGAGCGTGCGCTGTCACCCCCCACGTCTCTCCTAATGCTTGTGAATCCTTATGAGCTGCCCCTGGTGCTTCTCCAATTGTATCTGCTGGGCTCAGCCGCTTCCTCTGTCCCACAATGCAGTGCTGCTGAGGGGCCTCTTAATCCTGCCTCAGCGTGGGGGGGCTGGACTAGATGACCTCTTGAGTTCCTTTCCAGCTCTCCATTTCTCTGACTCTTAACTGCAGCAGCTGCTGCTCCCACTCCCTCTGGCAGAAGCAGGAATTGTGATCTGGAAGGGATGGGCAGGTCAGTTTCCTTTGTGTTTAGGCCCTTCTACTGGGGAGCAGCCTACAACATGGCTCTTGTTTGGTGGCGGGTGGGGAGGAGCTGCCGGCTCACGGGCCCCAAGGCTCTTTGCAAATCGCTGATGGACAACAAATGCTCCTCAGACCCAGACCCCTTGATGTGAAATACCCAGGAACTCTGCTTGCCAAGATCCTTCCCCAGGGTGTGAGGTGTCAGATGAAGGTTAGATACGGTTCTGGAAAGAATCCTTTCTGTCTAGGCATGGGGGGGCTGGGCTAGATGAACCAAGGGATATGATCCTGACGTGATCCTCTGATTCCAAGGTCACAGTTGTGGAAGTAGATAAAGGGAATTTGGATGCAGACCTCTGTATTGAGCAGGAGTCAGGCTAACTCTAGCTTCAATATTGCGAGATTTGTAGAAGCAGGTATAGTGCGAAGTGAGTGGGAAATAACTGTGAAAGAGGCTGTTGTGACCTTGCATTAGATAAGACCAGAATGCTGACTCTATGAGAAACGGTAAGAAAAATAAGATATCATGAAGGAATATGTATAAACAATATGCAGTTGTTGCTTATCATCATCATCTGTAATAAAGGTATAAATACTTGAGAGAGACCTGCCTAGGTGGGGGAAACGCTGTGTCCTAGGGCGCTCTCTCCCTCTGTGCAATTGCTTGAGGTAAGAAAGCGTATCTGATTTGCTGCACCCAACCTGAGAGCAAAAACTGTGTTTTTCTCCAACACAGCATCATATTATCCTGGATTCAGAGGGAGGCCCTGGCCTCTCCCTCTCTGAGCCCAGCACCACAGTGTCCCCTCCCTTCGCTCCTGCAAGGGGAGACACTCCCTCCTCACCTTCCACTTAGAGGAGCATATCCATCATGCAGTTATCCCAGAATCGGCCCGACCCAGCCTGGAACATGCTCATCAGCTGGAAGAGGAGGAACATGGCTGCCCTTCTGACTTGCACCATCATATACGAAAATGCACCGAGCACCTGGCAGACAGAGAGGCAGAGGTGGCTGTACCCCTCCCTTGCAAGGCAGTGTGAGAAGGGAGCTCCCTACAGGTGCAGGGGGAGAGCTCAGTGATGGAGGGAAGGAGACAGCAGGGAGGTGGAGCTGACAACCAGGACAAGGCTGCGATGGATATTTTAGTTGATCAGCAACACTCCATGGACCAGCTATTGCTCCTTCCATCCTCTCACTCCTGGGCTGACTCTAGCTCAGATGAAAGGAGACAGGATTATCCAGAGGTCATCAGGCAGCTGCTGGATCAGATCCTTGGCCTAGGTTAGAGCAGCACAAGGGGAGCTTGAAGCAGCCCAAAAGGGGCAGCTGGGCCATAAAGGGAATCCCCAGCTGCCCCTTGGTAAGGGAGGATGCTGGAGGCCAGGGGGCAGGAGGGGGCCTGCACAACAGTCCCTAAGGGCTCATTCCAGCTGGCTTATATTGGAGCTGTCCGAGGGCTGCACTAACTTGTGCTGGCTCAGAGAGCTTGCTGGTTCTGTTAAATGCCGAGAGGCGCTGGGTCGATGTGCAATGAACGTGAGGAATGTGACTAGTCAACTCCTCTAGGGGCTGCAGGAAGAAGAGCCACCACGCATTGCATGCCAGCTCCAGGAGTGGCCCCTTCCCACTGTGGATAAGGAAACCTCCTGGCTGTAGGTTACTCACCAGCAGCCAAGCCAGCAGCTCCTGTGGTAGAGTGGCCCTGGGGCTTGACCGACACCCTGTGAACAGAAAGGGGGGACATCCCATCAAGCTCTGAAGGGATCTTTGCATTCGTCTCTGAGCTTTACCTGTGCCCTTGACGGCTGGCTGTGTCCTTGCAGTGAGCCGGAACCAGAGCCAAGAGCTGATCCCCACCTCCACCTGGGGGCAGACGCCTCTCGCTACAGAAGGACTAAGGAAGGGTAGATAAAATACGGGGACTCGCCTCTGTTCTCCTTGCCAAACCTTCTGGCCAAGGGAAGCCTGCCTTCCTCCTGCATCCTCTTTACCACCCTAACCGATGCCTGCAGGAGGAGAGGCAGGGCTAGCCCATGGGCTGCTGGGCTCAGTTGAAGCAGCAGCCCAGGCCATAAAACCTGCAGAGCAGAGAAAAGCCATCTCAGTATGGAAATATCCTCTTCCTGCACCAGCTCTCTCTTTCCTACACTAGACAGGATCCCTGGCCTCGCCACCGCCAGCCAGACCTCTCTGCCCAGCCTGAGCCATGCAGCGATTCCCACCCCCTCCCCCTTCACACCTGTCAGTGTCTGCCTCCAGCACCAAATCAAGTGACACATGACTGACCCCCCACCTTTTGTTGAGTGTAGCATCATCATTGACAGCACAGTATTTCATAACTCCAGTCCCACTTGGAAAGGCTGTGTTCTCACAGCGTGAAAGCAACACACCAGCTTGATAAATAAAGAGGAGACTAGGAAAACCAATACTATCAAGTGAAACCATAACAGGCGCTCAGGGAGGTTTGAGCTCTGACCTTCACATCCACACATAGACCTGCGCCATTTGAACCACAGACGCAACTGCTGTGTGGACAGGAGGGGGACTTAACACACACTATGCCAGAGGGTTACATTGCTAGACAGTATAGAATAGTGGAGATCAGGAATCCCCGGGGGGTCTGTCCCCACCTGTAGTAACTAAAGCACGTATATTCGGCATGCTCAATCTGAAAGACAGTATAGCTGAGTGCACAATACTTGGGTCTGCCTTATTAGAAATGTGGCTTCTAGTCTCAGCTCTCCCTGAAGTGACCTTGCGCAATGTCACTTAATTTGTTCAGTGTGGGGAGGGGGCTGGTTAATACTTGACTGCTTAGGCTGCCGTTCTGAGGCCTGGGTCAGTAATGAGGTTTGTGCAGTGTGTGGAAACATAAGCAATAGTCAGCAGAGATGAGATTTGGATGTAGTGTCTCCCAGCTCAGTGCCTTAGGCACTAGGGTAGTGTGGGTGAGAGGCAGGAAATCCTGGGCTAGGGTTGGCTTTTGCAAAACAAGAATGTGATGGGCTGTATCAGCCCTGTAACAGCCAGGAAAAAGTTAACAGAGGGACCAGTGAAGAGGGACTGAGCTATGGAAGCTGCAGAACCAGCATGACTGACCACAGGGGATGCTGGAGCGGAAGAGCCCCTGTGACACCAAACCCTGGCATGCAGGGGCACTCAGCCGGTGAGTGTTCCCTGTTCCAAAGAACCAGGTCTGGCTCAGATCTGGGGTCCATTTTACCCAACCCCATGATGTTCTGGAGCGGGAAGGCTCAGATAAATAAGTCTGATTAGGGCCTGTCTCATCTAAAAGCTCAGACCCAGAGAGGCCTGCATCCAATGGAGAGGGGGAGGGTCACTTACATTGGCCATTCTGGGAGAGTCACCCAGGGACTGCAGGGTGTTGGAGCAGAGCTGGCGGACCTCGAGCTCCATGGTGCGCCTCCCATCTGCTTCCTCCTGATGGTGAGAAATAAGGGAGACACACTCGGGTGGCAGAGTGAAGGTGTGAGGGTGGAGAGGCAGATTCTAATTCGCATCTAAAGAACAGGCCAGCAAACTGGATCAGTCTATGAGTGATGCTGAGGCTTCGGGGGCCATGGCTCATGTAGAAGCAGAGTTTGATGGGTCAAGAACCGAAGATGTGGAGCGTTGGAACAAGGTGTGGGATGCTGATGTTCCCGGTCAAAGGGATTGGGGTGGATAGGAGGAAAAGAAACCAAAGGATCCATCACCCAATGGGAACAGGATGAGGCAGGGACAGCAGTTCCCACGGCCTACCCAGTTTAAGCCAACAGGCCCCGGCATTTTGCCTGAGCGAGCCCAGCATCTCTTACCATGGAGTGGAGTGCTGGGAAGCGGCTGCCAATGTCCTTCCTCAGGGCAGTCTCATCCATGTCCCTCACGCTTGCAAGGCTCTGTGCAAGAGAAGAGACACAGGACATGGCGATGACGTGTCAGGCAGACAAGCCCCAATGTGTAGAGTCTCCATCAGCAGCTAGGTTACCACAACCCAGACTTGGAAGGAATAAAGTTATGGCCCTTACGGAGAGCAGCTTCCAGCTGGTGCCGGACTCACCTGTCTCTGGGAGGGGCATTTGACCCCTTTGTTTGCACTAGGCTAGTGTCACTTATGGTTGATTCAACAGGATAGTTGTACCTGATGCCAGCTGGGGTGGTGTGTGCTGAGGGGATGGCGGGGCCTGGTTTGGAAGAGCGGGGCCTGCCCTGAGTACTTATCACTACTGATGTTATGGCAGTGCCCAGAGGCTCCAGTCAGGATCAGGCCCTGTTGCACTGAGTGCAGCACAGTGCAGACAGACAATCTCTGTCCTGAAGGGCTGACAGTCTAGAGACCCACACAGACAGGTCAGGGATAGGGAGACAGCATCCGAGGGCTCCTCCCTGCCCCCATGCTGGGGTGAGGAAACCACGGGGGAGCTTGGAAGGGAGAGCTTAATGTCCCTTCATGCGGCCTTACCAAGGGCCAAGGATCTGGCCCATTGTCTCTGCCTGCTCAGCTCCTACAATGGTCACTTCCAGAGTGTACCAGAGATGTATACTTCTGGTTTCTGGCCTTGGGCCAGCCACTTCCCCTCCCAAAGCCTTGCTCTCCGCAGGTATAGGCTGGGCTAAAAGCTAACCCTGCCCTGGGCCCAGGGAGAGGTGAATGCGCAGGACACTCTGGGGAGAGGTGAAGCTCATGACGATAGTTATTATTTCTCTCCCTGGTTCCCTAATGCAGCCCATTGCTGACTAGCCAGCAAAGAAGAAAGAAAACAGAGCCAGGTGCTGGGAATGGAGTAGTCTCTCTCCTCCCATCTGCAACACCTGCCCTGGCAAGGGTGGGGGGGGGGTCAGAGCATGTTCTCTAGGGCCAGAGAATGGCAGTGACTCTGGGAGCAAGCAGATGGGGAAAGGGGGTCAGAGCATTAGAGGGTCAGTGTGTCGTGGGGAAGGCAGTAGGGGGCAGGAGTCCAGGCTGAGTTGGTGATGGAGGGAACCTTGTACCATCTGTGCCATGGGCACTTCCCCAGTGTGCTGTGGATTTCCCGCTCTCTCCTCACTCACTCTGGTCTTCCTTGGCCTTTCCTCGTCCTCGCTGATTGGGGCGAGCTGTCCCCGGGTGACGAATAGGCCTTTCGTTTGGTGCCTAAAATGGACAGAAGGAAACTAAGTTTGCTCTTAAGCAAAGTAACCAGTCATGGGATTAGAGGGAAGGTCCTCATGGACTGTAGCTGGTTAAAAGACAGGTAAGAATATATTTTCAGTTTTCACAATGAGGTAAATAGTGGGGTCCCCAGAGATCTGTACTGGAGCCTTTGCTGTTCCGGGGTAAAATGGTGAGGTGGCAAAATCTGTGGATGATACAAAATTACTCACCATAGTTAAATCCAACGTTCCCTCTAATTTTTGACAGGCCATGTGTGCAAAAATTTTCTTCTGTGCAAATTTTTGAAGCAGAGTTCAAATTTGTGCATCATGAGGCAAATGCGCCCAAGCAAGTAAAATGCTTATACATTTAAAAAGTTTTAATTTGCAATTTGTGATAATAATAGTTTTACACCATGTTATTTTATAATGTCATTTTTAAATACTTAGAAAAGGGAAATTTAACCATTCTTCATGAAGCAGAAGTTAGTTTTAAGCATTACGTTTTAGGATCTTTTTTATAACCAATCATGAGCATATATCAAGCACATATTAATCATGATCATTATCAGTCCATAGGCTTCTGCCCGTTGGTGTCCACTTTCACCTTTCATTCTATACACGTCCGAAAAGATTTTGATAAACATATTAAATTGTCTTTATTATAAGTATGCCATTATGTCAATTTATATGGGCTTTCAGATAGAGACATCATAAGTAAAAAAAGAAAAACACGAGTTTGTTTTGAATTAACAATTTTCCTAAAAAATATCAATAAATGAGTATCAGCCAAGAATAAGATATGTAATTACAAATGCATTTTAATTTCCTTATTGGTTGAAATGTCAAAAACTGCTAAACTAACCTTACTGTTTTTCCCTGTGATCTTTTTCATTTGCCCATTCAGTATAAACTCTTTCCATATCTATCAGTCCTCCATCCAGCTGGTAACTCTTAATACACATCAGCATGTCCAAATGATCTACTTATAAACAATTCCGTAGTTTGTTTTTTAGCAAGTTCATTAAGCTAAAGCCATGCTCACAGACTGCACTTGATGCTAGGAATGTTCCTCCAATATCCATTAACTCCGCAAGATCCTGAAACTGTTCGCTCTGGTGAGCAAATTTCACCATATTCAGGAAACTTAAAACCAATTGGCTTTTGATTCTTTCGGCTACTGCAAACTTGAAGTCATTGTACTGACTGATAACAATATCTTCAGCAAGAAAGTCTTTGTATTTTGAACATAGGGATTTGACCTGATGAATTACAAATTGAAGTCACACTTAACTATTGCTGCACAATCAAAAGTGGACCACTCCTGGACTTCATCCTCTGGAAACCTGTCTGCTAAATGTGCACACAAGATGTTTATGGAAGTTATTATGGAACCGGTATCAATTTCATTATTTTCTTGAGAGCTCATATCTAAAAGAGCCTTAACTTTGTCACTCCATAAGACTGAATCTCCAAGGTACTGTCTTCTGATCTTGTTCAGTTTACCTCAGGCAAGGTGAAATGCCTCAAGAGGTGTAAGACACCATTTCTGGAGCAGTGTGGATAGTGAAGCCAGCTCCAACAAAACATCACTCAAGACTTCTAATATTATTTGGTATTCAGCTTTTTGTGGCACTATTTAGAAACTGAATCAGTATCTTTGTCTTGCTCAAAATATTCCAGAAGAGGATTATAGTTGCAAATAATTGCTCAAAAGTGCAAAGTGCCTAGATAACCAGCGCACTTCACTGAGTGGCCTGAAAGCCACTGACTCACATTCAGAAGCATCCACTATTTCCTAAAATTTGCATTTTCTCCTGGATGACTGACAGAACACTGTGTAGACAGTTCTCATTAAGGTTTTGATGTCTCTTATCAGTTTGACCTCTTTCCATGCATCAGAAATCCCCAAGTCTTCCTGGTGTGCAATGCAATGTTGCTGAACTAAGTGTGGAATAACACGTTTCAGCTGAGCCACCACGCCTTTGAGTTTGCCCAACATCATGGAGGCACCATCAGATGTGAACATCACCATTTTCATTAGATCAAGTTGGTGTTTTTTTTTATAAAACTCTTTGATTGCAGACACTATTGAAACGGCATCATATTCTTGCAATCATAATAGTTCACCAAACAAAGTTTTATAGTCTGCAGAATTTATGGATCTATATTTAAAGTAGAATATCAAGTATCTGTTAATGGATATAGCAGTGCTTTCATCAACAGCTAGAGTATGAAACATTGCCGATGCTATTTCATGCATGAGGTCATTTTGGAAAATGCAGCTGATAATTTCAAGAAATTCAAAAGCATAATTTTTACTTCTCCAGCTCACTGGTATGCACACATACTTTTCCATATGGTCATTAATATCCTGAACAGAAAACACTGAGTTGTTCATTTTAATAGCCAACAACACATTGTCAATAATTACTGTGACAAAGCTCTGTCCTTGCCTCCGTGGGTCCTGCATTTCCTGGTGGATTTCACTACCCTCAGAGGCTCACTGTGACCCTCCACGTAACCCTTCTCTCTCTAGAGACAAGGGTCACAGTCTACTGAGCCATTTTCATCATAAGCCAGCAAGGGAGGTGAGGAGAAGTTATCCTTCCTTGCACAGTCTCTGTTGTCTCCCAGTCTCAGTGATTAATCAGGGGGCAAAGCAGGGGGGGGGGGGAGCCCAGGCCCACCCTCTTCTCCAGGCTCCAGCCCAGGGACCCTAATAGTATCAGCTATGGTAGCTGACCTTTTAGAAACATGACATATACAATTCCCTGGGCTACTTCCCCCACAGCAGCCCTCACTTCCTCAAGCTCCACTTCACCCTTACCTCAGGGCCTCCTTCCTTGTGCCTGATATGGTGTGGACTACTCAGTCTTCTAACAGCTCAACTTCCTCCCACAGGTCCTGACATACACACCCAACTGACTAAATGGGAGGCTTTTAACTAGTTTCAGCCAGCCCCTGATTGGCTTCAGGTGTCCCAATCAACCTAGCCTTTTCCCTGCCTTCTGGAAAGTTCTTAATTGGCCCCAGGTGTCTTAATTGACCTGGAGCAGCTGCCATTTCACTTATCCTGGTACCAGGGATTTGTTTAGCCTGGAGCTAATATATCTATCTCCCACTACTTTTCTATAGACAGCTGGCCTTGCCCCATCACAGTACATTGTCAATAAGTACCTTGATTTCTTCTGGGTTTGAGTGCTTGTGTTCAAGATTAATTTGCCTCCTCTGCTTTTCAACTGGACTTTCAAGAATCATGCTAAGCAATCCGCTCCGTGAGGAAGGGTTTTTGTTTCTAAGCCCGGTCTACCCTAGGAGTTTCGCAGCCACTGGGAATCGTCCCAGACCTGCAACACTATGCGATCCCACCAATCTGTGCTTGTTTCCCGGGCCCAGAATCGGCGTTCCACGGCATGAACCTGCCCCATTAGCACCATGATGCCCACATTGCCAGGGCCCATGCTTTCAGAGAAGTCTGTGTCCATGTCCTCATCACTCTTGTCACCACGCTGACATTGCCTACTCGCCCAGTTTCGCTTTGGCAGGTTCTGGTGCTGCATATACTGCTGGATAATGCACATGGTGTTTAATGTGCTCCTAATTGCCAAAGAGATCTGAGCGGGCTCCATGCTTGCCGTGGTGTGGCGTCTGCACGGAAATAGGCGTGGAACGATTGTCTGCCGTTGCTCTGACGGAGGGAGGGGCGACTGACAATATGGTTTACAGGGCTGGCTTATAGGGAATTAAAGTCAACAAAGGGGGTGGCTTTACATCAAGGAGAAACAAAAACAACTGCCACACAGAATGGCCCCCTCAAGGATTGAACTCAAAACCCTGGGTTTAGCAGGCTAATGCTCAACCCACTGAGCTGTCCCTCCCCCTGGTATTCCAGGTAGGACTTAATCTCCATTAAACTTTTCAAGGTGCCCCTGACACACTTCACCAAAATGATTGTCGGCTGTTGATTTCACAGAGGGAGGGAGGAAGGGAGGGAGGGAAGGGGGGAGCAAATGAATACAAAACAAATCTGGTCTATTTCTTGTTTTGATCCACTCCATCTATCTTTTACATCTTTGGCTGGCAGCAGACGGTGTAGTAGGACTGCTAGCCATCCTCATCTCCTGGCTGCTCGGCAGAAGATGGTGCAATAGGACTACTAGCCAGTCTCATCTCCTGGCTGCTCACCAGAAGACGGTACAATAGGACTGCCGGCAGGACTAAAGAGAATGACCTGGTCGAGTCACTCCTATTTTAGTCCCTGCGCCCATGCCTGCCCAGGTGCTCCTGACCAACCTTACCGAGGTGGCCAAGAGCACCTCGGACATGATGACGATGGTTATCAGGCCTATTGCACCGTCTGCTGCCACAAGGCAATGAGCTGCTGCTGTGTAGCAATGCAGTACCATGTCTGACAGCAGCCAGGAGACGTATGGTGACAGTGAGCTGAGCGGGCTACATGCTTGCCGTGGTATGGCGTCTGCACAGGTAACTCAGGAAAAAAGGCGTGAAATGATTGTCTGCTGTTGCTTTCACGGAGGGAGGGAGGGATGGAAGGAGGGCCTGAAGACATGTACCTAGAACCACCCGCGACAATGTTTTTGCCCCATTAGGCACTGGGATCTCAATCTAGAATTCCAATGGGTGGCGGAGACTGCGGGATAGCTACCCACAGTGCAACGCTCCGGAAGTCGATGCTAGCCTTGGTGCTGTGGAAGCACTCCACCGAGTTAATGCACTTAATGCACTTAGAGCATTTTGTGTGGGGACACACACAATCGACTATATAAAAACAATTTCTAAAAAAACCGACTTCTATAAATTCAACCTAATTTCGTAGTATAGACATAACCTTAGTCTTGTTACATCATCTACATGAGACTTACTTGACGGGTGACGCTTTAAGAAATCCAACTTCCATACATCGTTCCACATTCTTCCTGTTAAAAATTCTCCCGAAGCTCTGGCATCTCAACAAATTACACAAACCACTCCGTTGTCCTTATCATATGTGAATATTTCATGAAGTTTAACAAGCATTACACTATGTGACTTCGGTGTAACCGTGTCTATAGTCTCATCCAGCCATCCAGATTTAAATGAAGTCTCTGGTTTTTTACGCTTTAGACCTCTAGACAGTGACATTTTGGGATTGATTTTTTTACCAGATTGGTTTATTTAAAATTAATACTTTTATTACATGACTACTATTTCAATGCGCTTAACAGTGTGACTGGGCAAAAGGGAGATCATTCAGATCAGGATACCAGAAGTTTGTGTATAACAAAAAAAAGCGGTAAAATGGTAAAACATCACGAGTAAATGTATGAAGTCCAATGCCTTTGAAAGATTTCAGTCACGAAAACAACACTTACCTTTGTTCAGTTCTGGGAAATCTTTGCAGTCCTTAGCAACTACGGCCAGGCATTTTGACTTATTCGCACGTAATTGAGTTTGTACACAGCCAAATGAACAGACTACAAGGAGGTGTGTGGATCCCGACAGTCAGCATTTCGAACGTGGAACACTGATCACATCGGGACGGTCGGGACCCACACATCTCTTTGTAGTCTGTTCATTTGGCTGTGTACAAATTCAAGTACGTGCAAATAAGTCAAAATGCCTGGCCGTAGTTGCGAACAATGTCAAAAGTCACCCACAAATGATATTTCGGCCTGGCTCCTATGTAGTATTTCATTTTTTGTGCGTGCGGTGTTTCACCGTGTGCGTGGGGTTTAGGATCTGTGTGCGCGCTCACACGCGCACAGCTTAGAGGGAACAGTGCTTAAGTCCCAGGCAGACTGCAAAGAGTTACAAAGAGATCTCGCTAAACTGGGTGACTGGGCAACAAAATGGCAGATGAAATTCAGTGTTGATAACTGCAAAGTAATGCACATTGGAAAACATAATCCCACATACAAAATGGCGGGGTCTAAATTAGCTGTTATCGCTGAAGAACGAGATCTTGGAGTCCTTGTGGATAGTTCTCCGTAAACATCCACTCAATGTGCAGCGGCAGTCAAAAGAGCTAACAGAGTGTTGGGAATCATTAGGAAAGGCATAGATAATAAGACAGATAATATCATATTGCCTCTATATAAATCCATGGTACGCCCTCATCTTGAATACGAGTGCAGTTCTGGTCACCCTATCTCAGAAAAGATATAGTAGAATTGGAAAAGATACAGAGAAGGGCAACAAAAATGATTAGCGGGATGGAGCAGCTTCCATACAAGGAGAGATTAAAAAGACTGGGACTGTTCAGCTTAGACAAGAGACAACTAAGGGGAGGCATGATAGAGGTCTATAAAATCATGACTGGTGTGGAGAAAATGACTAGGGAAGTGTTATTTACCCCTTGACATAACACATGAACCAGGGGTCAACCAATGAAATTAATAGGCAGTGGGTTTAAAACAAACAAAGGGAAGTATTTCTTCACACAATGCACAATCAACCCGTGAAACTCATTGCCAGGGGATATTGTGAAGGCCAAAAGTATAATTGGGTTTAAAAGAACTAGATAAATTCAAGGAGGATAGGTCCATTAATGGCTATTAGCCAAGATGGTCAGGGATGCAATCCCATGCTCTGGGTGTCCCTAAACCTCTGACGACCAGAAGTTGGAACTGGATGACAGGGGATGGATCCCTTGATAATTGCTCTGTTCTGTTCATTCCTCTGAAGCACCTGGCATTGGCCACTGTCAGAAGACAGGGTACCAGGCTAGAGGGACCATTGGTCTGACCCAGCATGGCCATTCTTATGAAGAGCCACTGGGGAGCTAAGCTGGTAGAGGGAGCTGCCTGGTGGGTCAGTTCCCCCTTTACTGGCCCCCAGGCTGCCCGGTGGTGATTCCAGTGCTGCCCTATGGCAGCAGGCCTTTAGCCCAGCGTGGGGATGGCACGGAGGCGGGCGTGTAGGGTGGAGCACAGGGCAGTGGCTTATCTGCATGTGCAGAGCAGGGCACAGAGCCTGGGTGGAGTCACTTCTTGCCCTCTCAGCACGGGGGTTTTGCTGTCACTGTGACTACTTTCCCCCCTTTTATTCCTGGCACTCAGTACTGAGCATGGGCCTACCTGGATCAGGAGGCTCAGCACAGAAAGTGCTGCAGTGGCTGCCCACTCCTGCAGCTGGGGTTTGTGGTCCCGGGTCTTGTTTTTGGGCCTCCTTCTGCTCCTCCGTGTTTGTGGCTACAGGCAGAGAGTGGGTTAATTTCCTGCAATCACGGTCACTAATAGAACGCCCTGGGGGCTGTGTGGGAACTGTCTGCACCTTACAGAACCCCTGGCAAGGGATTTCCACCAATCACTGCCTGGAAAGTGTCATATTACTTAACACCGAGATTGGGCATTTCCTCTTCCAGTCCCTTTACAAACATTACCCACACCTTCCAGACCCCAGTGAAGATTGTGAGTCTTGTTAGCCCCGTTATGAAGCTAGGAAAACTGAGGCAGTGAATGACCCTTTGTGCACTGAGATGGAACTTCCTGCCGGGACAGAAATAGAAATGTGGTGACTTGTCACAGCGAAAGGCTGCTGACTCCCACGTGGGGCAGAAGAGTCCGTGGGGCCTGGCTGGCTGGAGTCCAGATTTGTCCTGTCCATTTGGAGAGGTGTCCATCCTGTCATTCAGAAGGGCAGTGGTGTGGTGAGGTGTCATGTGACTGATTCTATGTAAGGGCAATAGGAATCAGAGGGGAACTGGGATAAATCTGTATTGTGCAGGACTCTTCTGGGCAGAATTCCTACTCACCAATAGTCTGAGTCAGCCTTTGTCAGAGACGGTCCAAAAGCCCCATATTGACTCCTAAGACAAGAACCAATGTAAACAGATCACAGGAGTTTCTCTTCTACTGCACAGATCTCAGAACATTCACACCTCCCTCTTGGGAGGCCAAGCTAGCGCTCTGGTGCCCAGTGCCCTGCATTGCCACGTGGAATGAGACCCAGGCTCAATTCCCTGTGCTGGTCTGCGGCTCCCAAGATGGCTGGAATTGCTCCAAGTGGGGGAACCTCCATTTACATGGGGAGGCTCTCTGCTTGACTAGGGGCTCTGAAGGGGATTCCGTTGGGTTCCCCGAGCCAGAAGGACGTAACCCATGAGCTGGAGAGCCCCAAGGAGCCAGAGACATTGCGAGGCTCAGCTGGAGGTAGATGCAAAGAGCTGCAGCACTGAAACGTGGGATCCCCCTTCCTTGGGGATAAAACCTTTGTGGTACCTCTCCTCTTCCTTGGGATTCAGCACGGCGGCACTACCATCATTTGGTTCCATGAGGTATTTGAGTTTATGAGGTATGTTCTGACCAAGAAGTCACCTATTCTGGCCCACCGCATTGCACAGCCACCAAACCAGCAGTGCTTGAGACAGCATCTGATCATGACTCACAAAGCCATTTGTAATATAAATATGAAAAACTCGGGCATCTCAGTCATGAAAAATGCATTGGCGTCTGTTTCCAGCAATGGCGCGTGTGGGGCTCGGTAGCACCCACAGTTCCAGCCTCAGCCGTGGTCGCTTGACACACAGTCAGCCAGTTACAGATCACAATGATCATTTGCACAAGCAGTCACCGCAACTGCTTGGATCATTGCTGCAACCATGCACACAAGTTAAGAAGCAGTTGTGGACATCCTTCTGAATTTTGAGGCTGATGAGACATTTACTCTCATAATAACAGTAGTGATTCTCTAATATAGCACCCTGCGTTAATATACCACTGTTCACCCAGAAGGATCCCACAGGAATTATACTGACAGGTTTCAGAGTAACAGCCGTGTTAGCAAAAAGAAAAGGAGTACTTGTGGCACCTTAGAGACTAACCAATTTATTAGAGCATAAGCTTTCGTGAGCTACAGCTCACTTCCTCAGATGCATATCGTGGAAACTGCAGCAGGCTTTATATATACACAGAGAATATGAAACAATACCTACTCCCACCCCACTGTCCTGCTGGTAATAGCTTATCTAAAGTGGTCATCAGGTGGGCCATTTCCAGCACAAATCCAGGTTTTCTCACCCTCCACCCCCCCACACAAATTCACTCTCCTGCTGGTGATAGCCCATCCAAAGTGACAACTCTTTACACAATGTGCATGACAATCAAGTTGGCCTATTTCCTGCACAAATCCAGGTTTTCTCACATCCCCCCCCCACCCCCATACACACACAAATTCACTCTCCTGCTGGTAATAGCTCATCCAAACTGACCACTCTTCAAGTTTAAATCCAAGTTAAACCAGAACATCTGGGGGGGGGGGGGGGTAGGAAAAAACAAGAGGAAACAGGCTACCTTGCATAATGACTTAGCCACTCCCAGTCTCTATTTAAGCCTAAATTAATAGTATCCAATTTGCAAATGAATTCCAATTCAGCAGTTTCTCGCTGGAGTCTGGATTTGAAGTAATGGCTGTTACTCTGAAGCCGTGTTAGTCTGTATTCACAAAAAGAAAAGGAGTTATACTGTTTGCACAAGCTAGAACTAAACATTATATTTGTTTATGTGTCATTATATAATGCCGGCATTCGTAATGTTCACTCCATGTGTCTGAAGCAGTGGTTTTTTACCCACGAAAGCTTATGCCCAAATAAATCTGTTAGTCTTTAAGGTGCCACCGGACTCGTTGTTTTTGTGGATACAGACTAACACGGCTACACCCTGATACTAAACATTATGTTGATTCTGTAAAAGACATTGCAGATGAACAGCAACTTTGGCCTTGGAAAGGAATTCTGGCTGTGTATCACGCCGCTTTCTGCCTACCTGGACCAGGAGACTCTGCGTCAGGTGGCTTGCCATCTCTGGCTGACACTGCAGTCTCTTGCACTGCTGTGTCTGTCAATAGAAGAGAAGGGTTCCATTTCTGGTTGAACCCCCAGGGGAATGCTCTGAATGATAGTGCTGAGGGGAGGGGACTTTTCTGTACCCAAAGCAGCAGGACTTCCCCAGCTCTGCTTGTCCCCGCTTCTCTAGTTAATAACAGATCTCCCTCAGGAGACAAGGAGAGTGCAGACAAGGCCGGGATGGCCCATCAGAGAATTCCCTGCCAGTCCAGAAGGGCTAGAAATGTCTTGTGACACTTCAATGAACCTGATTTCCCTGAATAACAAATACGTCACACCTGGGTCACCAAAGAACTTTCTCAGTTACAGAGAACACCTGTGTGACCCAGAAAGGAGCAATTCTCTAAACAGAGGCAAAGCCACCGCAGCTCTCCTTCTCACTGTCACAGGTTGGTGCCAACAATCACAGCCCCCGACTCCCACACAGACTGCGCAATGGGGTCTCAGCAGTGCAGGGGGTGGGGACTAGCTTGCAGCAAACACAGCTTGGAGGGTTTAGAAATCTACCGCATGCAGTGCCTGGGGAGGGAGAACTGCAGGGAGATGGAGACTCCAAGAGCCCTCCTCATTCAGGCAGTGCAGACCACAAGGCCTCTGGAAAAGTTGAATGCCAGGCAACGCAGAACCTCAGTAATGGGAAGGAGGGGGCTGACCCACTGGAGGGAGTTGGCAAAGGGCAGGTATAGCCTATAGGTAGCGCCCTACCAAATTTACGGTCCATTCTGATCAATTTCATGGTCATGGGATTTTAAAATCATTTTCCGGGTTTCAGATGTTTACATATGAAATGTCACAATGTTGTAGTTGGGGTTTAGCCCCAAAATGGAGTTGTGGAGGATTCGCAAAACTGTTGTAGGGGGGTTGTGGGATTGCCACCCTCACTTCTGCACTGCCTTCCAAGCAACCGGGGTATGTACCCGGAGGGGGGTCTGATCTCCCCCGCGAGGCTGGCCGTGCAGGGGAAGTGCAGGGGAAGTTCTGTCCCTCCCCAGCCCAGAGGGGACTAGCAGCTGGAGCCAGGGGCATGGTAGCCTGCCCTTCCCCGCCCCTCCAATAGCCAGATTTCATGGGGGAGGTCTGATTTCATGGTCCATGACTTTTTCATGGTTGTGAATTTGGCCTACCTATGGGATGGTTTAGGTTAAGAAATAAGTAGAAAATAGGTTTTTGGCCTAAGTTAACTTAAGTGTAGAAGAGTTTAGAAAACTGAAGTTGTTATTGTGAGGAAAGTTAGCAATAAGTTGGAGATCCTGTTATGGGAAAGTAAGAGTTAGCAAGGACATGGCCCGGGGTTATGCTACTGTTAGGTTTTGGTTATAACTGGCTTAAGCAGGGTTTTTAATGCGTGTTTTTGAGAATTGTAACTGTTTTATTAAAATGTTATCTATACTAATAGTATGGGAAGGATATTGGTGCAGATGTTAATGTAAACCACGTGTAATGTAAAGAGTCAATAAGGAGGCGATGGAAATATAATTAGTGTAAGGGGCAGTTGCACGTTCAATAGTATGAGAATGGCTTCTACTGGGAGTTGTTTTGTTAATTCGGTGAGCACTCCAATTAACACTCCAAGGATACCGTTATGTCCCAGGGTTCTAAGGCTATATTTCACGCTGTTGTCAGTGAACTGATCCCGCATTGATCCACAATACAACAGTTATACACACACTCAGTGATGACAGTGTAAGTGGTAATTGTGCACCTGTTTGCTTGACTAATCATTTTCCTTTTGAATGAAGTTTGGTTTTATCATTCATAGTGTTGCCTAAATACATTTTCTGTAACCGACCTAGATGGTTGAACCTGGGTTTTGCTGCAGCCTTATCTGTAACAACTTACTATGAATTGGAAACATTTCAACATCAAGGTTACAGAAGGTTATGCAGGGAAAGGGGTGAATCTGAGGAGTCTGTACCCGTTTCCTACTTACCTGAAGCAGCAGGCCAGACAGGGAAGCGCTGCAACTCCCAGTGGCTGCTGTATCTTCCTTCCCCTGGTCTGTGGCTGTGGATAAGTGCAAAGGGGAGGGGGTCATTTCCTCCTTTCCTGGTCACTGATAGAAACCCCAGGGGGTGAGGTAGACAATACAGATGTGTGGGGAACTAATCACACTGCACCACACCTCTGGAGAGGGACTGCCACCAGTCACAGCCCAGAGCATTTATATTGCACACCCATCTCCAAGGCATTTGACAAACACCTAACCCCACAGGTAGGGAGCCAAGATAACATGGGCAGGGGCAATAGGGGCCAGGGGGAAATCTGGGGAGAATCTGCCCCAAATTCTTCCCAAACCAGCAGGATTCCATTAGAGATTTTAGCCCAAGAGGCCAGGACTTCCCCAGCTCTGCTTGTCCCCGCTTCTCTAGTTAATAACAGATCTCCCTCAGGAGACAAGGAGAGTGCAGACAAGGCCGGGATATGCAGTGCTCCATTGGGGTCCCATCAGAGAATTCCCTGCCAGTCCAGAAGGGCTAGAAATGTCTGGGGGTTTAAATAAAGCTAAAATGCTCCAAGGAACCTTGGAGAAAACAAACCTCCTCCATCAGGAGACCCTGACTCCCCAAGCACATGGAGATTCCATATAGATTCCCAGTAGTCCCCTGCAGGTACCTCTGGAGAGGACAGCAATGGGGGGAGAGGAGGGTCCATTTCTGGGGAGAATTCCTACTCACCTCCAGACTGGACCAGCAGTTGGCAGAGGTGGCCTTAAAGATCCATATCGGCTCCTAAAACAAGAACCAACATGAATGAGTCCCTGAGGCTTCCTTCCCATGACACAGACCCCACCCTACTCACACATGGTTCTAGATGGGCCAAGGAGATCCAGATTTAGTTTTTTTGCTGCCTGCCTGGCTGGAGAGGCAAGATCGCTATGGCGAGACCTCAATATTGATGTAAAATTTTTATTAATAGCATTATTATAACTTATTTTTATAATGTTAGGTCATTACAAATATGTTTGTGCCTTTACTGAACATTCAAATATACCTATAAGTATATTATCACCAGGATGCTTGAAAATATAAGAGTAGCCCAGTTTTAGTTAGCTAGGTTATAAAATGTTCATGCTAATCAAAGAAATTGCAGAAGGCTTCAGCTTTCTGTCATCCAGAAACAAGCAAATGTCCGGAAAATAACATCTCCTTGACCATAAAACTGTTTATGCCCCGCAAGAGTGTCTGTACAAACTTTAAAAGGCAGCTGTCCTCATTTTAATCTGCTTTAACTTTTATACTATTTTCTTTTTGTGCTATGTTTAAAATATGTGTTGATTATTGGCATTTGTGCTTTGTACAAAATATTTTAATAGAAGTTTAATTGCTATAGCAAACCACTTGTAACTCTAAGGAACTTGGATCATGAATCAAAGCACCTAAAAGAGTGTTTTATCTACACCAGAACACCTCCCTCTTCTATAAACTGCCAGTTTATTATAGATCTAATCCTTTACCTCAATAAAATAAATGTTATAAAGAAAAATGTTTTAGGAAAGATCTGGCCCCATAGGAGAATGTGAGGATGTTATTTATGTTGGATATTCCAAAATGAATTTAGGAATGTGTTAGAACAATAAATCTAGGCTGTAAAGTGGGCTCTACCAGCCCCTCTTTGCAAGAAAACCCTCTGTTTGTGTCCTTAAATTTTTTAGTGAAAATTGTGTGTAGTTGAGAAAAAGTTTTGTAGAAAACCTTAGTTGATTTCTAAAATATTGAAATGACAAACTGTTTTGGAGGGCATATTTGCAAAGTATTTTAACTGAATGCAAAGTATTTAATGTGGTTTTCTAATATCATTGCTACGTGTAGTAAAATGCATTATGTACTAACATGAAATCTAATGACCTTGCTCAGCTGATTACCAATATAAGAAGACATTTAAGTCTAGACCATTTATTATATTAATGGGGAAGTAATTAGTTACTGGCAGAGCTCTAGCCACTCCTTCCCCCAACTCAGAAAAATAGGAAGAATCATCATCAACAATTGTTCTAGAGAATCAACAACTTCTTCAATCACTATTTAAGCTAAAGACTCGTTAAGAATGATTTAATTTTAAAAGACTGCTTCAAGAACTAAAAATATTTACATAAACCACAGGTTTGGACTTTTTAAAAACAGAATTCCATTTCCTGTTGAACCCTAATGAAACTGAAGAAATATCTCAGAAAATGAACTGAATAAGTTAAGAGTTAAAGACTAAATTTGAAGATGTTCTGAGAATCTCTCCAACAAAAACAAAGGAACTATAACTGTCAAGAAAGACTTACAACCCTAACACATATACACATTAACAAACTACCTATCCATAAGATGAAGAGGCTCCATAAATGTACGGAGCCAATGAAAGGGCAAGAGAGGTGTGTTTTTCTAAACTTGCATAGAAATAGGGAAGAGACGAGCATAAAAACTCTAAGTGAGCATCCTGCACATGCTCTGCTACCCTCCTCAAACTCAACTCATCCTTTCCCTCTCTACAAGCAAGCTGACACAGACAGAAGAGAGAAGACTTGCGAAGAAACCAGCCTAAAGAAACCTCCCTAAATCTTCAGCATGTGTTGGTAAGAGAAGTTAACTAGAACCCTGCCAAGGGATTAGAGTTATAAACTCTTGTAACAGTTTTGTTCTGATATGGAAATGCTGTTGTAATTTAAGATGTTAACAGTTTCTCCTGTTAACCACTAAATAGTTAGACCATGCATTTGGGAAAGAGACAAAGGCCAAACATTGGGAAATGGAGAAATAGTGGGATTTAACTGAATTTAAGATTCTAAATATTTTGTTAATTGGCCAGTCTCAAGACAGGTCCTTAAATGGTTTCTTATAAGTAATTTAACTACTTTCTTCTTTTTCAGAGGATTTAGTTAAAATTGCTTACTTTGCCCATCTATATAAACAGTCTGGTTATTAATAGGATCCGCCTGCTCTTAAAATTAGTTTGCCCATCCATAAGCAGGTTTCAGAGTAACAGCCGTGTTAGTCTGTATTCGCAAAAAGAAAAGGAGTACTTGTGGCACCTTAGAGACTAACCAATTTATTTGAGCATGAGCAGTCTTAGTATCTATGACTCACAAAAATTTGGGGGAAATAAGACCTTGGTTTCAATTTACCAAAAGAAAAGTGTCCCATCAAAGGCAAGCCTGCTCACAAAGGTGTCATCTGTTAAAAGCTCTCCAGAGAGAAGCATACAGATGAGACTGATCAGAAATCAGCCTTTTATCATTTGTGTTCTGTCTTTTGTTGTTTTGTTTAGTGTTTTCTTTTCAATAATAATAAATAGTTAATAACTGTGATTATTTTGCTTGGCTTTAATCATGGTGTCCCCTAAGGTATGTAAAAGAACCCCTGTGACTAAAGTAGTGGAGTAACACCCTGAATTTTCAGAAAAAGAGATAGTAAGAGTTAGCCTAGCATTTCTTGTTTCTCTAAACGAAATATTTTTACTAAGTTGCAATTCTTCAACAAAAATCTTCAAATACAGACTCCAACGAGAGACTGCTGAATTGGAATTAATTTGCAAACTGGATACAATTAATTTAGGCCTGAATAGAGACTGGGAGTGGATGGGTCATTGCACAAAGTAAAACTATTCCCTCCCCCATTTCTCAAAGGTTTTTGTCAACTGCTGGAAATGGCCCACCTCAATTATCACTACAAAAGGTCCCCCGCACCCCTGCTCTCCTGCTGGTAATAGCTCACCTTAAGTGATCACTCTTGTTACAGTGTGTATGGTAACACACATTGTTTCATGTTCTCTATGTATATAAATCTCCCCACTGTATTTTCCACTGAATGCATCCGATGAAGTGAGCTGTAGCTCACGAAAGCTTATGCTCAAATAAATTTGTTAATCTCTAAGGTGCCACAAGTACTCCTTTTCCTTTTGAAATGAAGAAAATATTCTCTCTGAATCTGCAGAAGAGGCTACTGCCATCAAAAGAGGATTTAGCATTTCAGCAAACTCTGGTTCCTTCCAAGTGGTTAGTCAGTGACATCTACCAGATCAATGTTTTTGAATTTCTTTAAAACTCTGACAGCAAGCACAGACATCTAGAATATTTGCTTATTTAATTTCAGTTATGTTAACAAATTATATTAAATTTAAGCCTGAATATAGGTTGTCATACTTTTTACATTTAAATTTTAAATAGATTTATCTGTAAAAATGTATTTAATTTGAAGAAAAAAAATCTTTTTACAATAAAAATAGCCAATATTTTTGACTTTTTAATTGATTTTTTTTATCCACCCTCATTCATGGAGGAATCAGGAAGAGAGAGGAAGGGGGCACTGAGGGAGAAGAACGAGGGTGCAGGGAGATGGAAGAAGGAAGGGAAGAAGAGGAGAGCTCAGATTCCTTTTCCCAGCCCCTCACTGGAATGTTTCCTCCAGATCAGCCTGCGGGAAAACTGGAAGATCCCCCCTTCCCTGTGTAGTATCTGGAAAGGTCCCTCACCCCTGTGCTGGGATGGTCGAGCCACAGAAGAATTTTGATGTCTCACATATAATCGCAGATGACAGTGAGGATGTGGATTCCTCCGCGAGTTCTGTGTAAATAGGTGCTGTACACTCCAGAAAATGCTCCCAACTGACTGAAAAGCAGAGCCCAGACAGCCGTGTGCTCCCTCCTCCAGCTCCCAGAGCACACTGAGCCACAGGGCCTACCCCCTTTGTGGCACAGGGCCTACCCCCTTTGTGACACAAGGCCACTGCTGACATCACAGAGGCAAGGTGGGCTGGGGCTGTCTGGCTAGGGCTCTTGGGGTTTGCATCCCCCAGATTGGATTAAGGGAGGATTGCTCCTGGCTTTTGTTGGGAATTTTAATCCAAGGGAGCCCCAAGGCCTCCCCACAAACCCTGTCTGTATAATGTGTCATGAGAAAAGGAGATTCAACCACAAGGGATCTTGGGATTTTGGAACACACAGACATTGGTCTGCTCAGTAGCACAGCAAACACCCAGTTAAAAATCTTTGTAACCTTTTATTAAAGACACAGAACAAGAAGGAAACATTTCACACATTTGAAATGTAGCATATTGAGTGAGGCTTTTGTTTTAACAATATTCTTTTGCTATAGAGAGTTTTTAGAAGGGAAAAGCCCTGTCTGAAGGTCTCTTTGATGGTATTAAAGATGGTAATAACTGTCTTTTGTTTTTCCCTTTGTTATTTTGGGTTTTTGTTTGCTTTTGTTTGTTTGTTTTTTGGTAAAGAGAAGGGGTTAGCTAAGATGGGCTGGATCTGTTGTTGCAGACGGATGCTATTTCCGAAAAGATGGAACAAGCCAAAAAGACACAAAAGGGAAGATTGAAAAAGCAGCTTCAGTTTCTGGTGTTGACTTTCACTTGCAGCCTTACTGCTGGCGAACTAAAGGCACAGCACACAGTCCGATCAGCCACTCAGCCTTACTGCTGGTGAACTAAAGGCACAGCACGCAGTCCGATCAGCCACTCTGAGACCTGGCAAACTTGTACCAGCATTGGGCTGCTTAGAACATTGCTTTTTGCTGCCTCTTTAGTCACAGGATCACAGCAGTGTAGCAAAGTATGCAGTCTTGGCCAGCTCAGCCAGACTCTTACTAAACAGAAGGCAAAAGGAGATGGAGAGGAAAGAGGAGAAATAGGAGGGAAGGAAAATGACACACAAAGGTGGGGGCGGTGGTGACATCAGGAACCAAAGTCTTACATCCCAGGTGGTGTTTGGGATTTGGCCGGAGCCAGTGGAGGTGGCCGTGTCATCTGGGTCCCTCTCTCTCAGGCCTGGTCTGGACAGGACATTTCTCAGGATCATGAAGGCCCAACAGCATTACAATAGATCCTGAGGTCCCTAGGAGATTGTGGATGTGGCAGCCATGCGATGAAGCTCACTTCTTCCTGTCCACCCTTCTCCCAGCTAGTCAGAGCACTTCATTCTCCCTCGAAGGTTTTTTTTCTAATGGACCCCAAAGGGAGCGATGGGTGGAATAGTCCTTCCTCTTATTATTTTGTCCACCAATTAGACCTCATTTCCGACACACCAGTTTTCGTCCCTTGATTTCCAGCCCCACAGTTCTCTTGTTGACCAGGCATGATCTTAACACTGTCCTTGAGTTACTAGTTGGCCTTTCTGTTTGGGCTCATTTGGTCTGTCTCCCTTTCATCAACATTCCCTGTTATGAGTTATTGGAACATTTAATCAACTTTTTATCCACTTACCCAAAGTTAAGCTTACAATCGGGGTAGGCGTATGAGGCCCAAATTATTACAACAGGCTCCACTAGCCCGGCTGGATCATAACGTGGTGGCTTGTCTTGCTCTCTCCTCCCCTTGAGCCATTTCTTTATCCCTTCTTCTCTCTATGATTTTCATTCCCCCTTCATCTTCTCCCTCTCTCTCTCTCATTCTTTTCTATTCTCTTCCTCTGCACCTCCTCCAACCCCTTTCCCTGGGGCCTGTGAGCTCTTCCCCTGAGTTTGCCCAGCTCTCCTTCCCTCGAGGCCTCCCTGTTTTCTCTCTCTTCTCCCCCCACCTCTTTCTTTCCTTCTGTCCCTTTTTGACTCTTCCTCCCCTAAGCCACTTGCTCCCCATTCCCCATGGGTGTCTTTCCCTCGTGCATGTCTCAGCTCCCTGCCTCCTCTCCCTGATTTTTCCTACCCATATAGGTACACACCCATCTACTTTCTCTCTGTATCCACACACTCACACAGAGTGACTGAGGAAGAGTCTAATTTAGAATGAATCAAAGCTCTTGACTCTCTTAAGGAAAAGTCACCCAATTATAGAATGGTCCAGCTTTCTGATCATCTCAATGTTCCCTTGTAACAAGAGTATCTTGTCCTCCCAACCCCAGGCAGTATTGTCAGGGGCATCTGCTCTTCCAATGTGCCACTGAGGAGCAGTTTAATGGCCATGAGAGATGCAAAGGCAGTCTAGAATTGTTCAGTGGATGCATATTTTCACTGGGCATTCCAGGGACTCAGTCAAAGGGGTGGGAAGCAACATGGCTGCTGATAGGTCTCTTTGATCTGTGTGTGAGGAAATTTCCTCTCTCTCTACAATCTCTCCAAAAAGCACTACCAAGTGTTCATCATTCAAAGTGCTTTAGCAAGGTGGGTGAGGAATATTACCTCCATTTTACAGACAGGGAAATTGAGGCACCGAGACAGGGAGGTCAAAGTTCTCAAAAGCAGCTACTGATTTTTGGGTGCCCTCATTTCTTGTGCCCAACTGGGGGCTGATTTTCAGTGGGGCTGTGGAGCCAGTGCTCCCATTGCCTTCAACTGAATTTGGGGCTAGAGCAGGTCTGGAGGTAAAAGGCCTCTGCATGGAGAGCCCTGGCTTTCTGCAGTGCTCTGGGGATGTGCAGGGCTTGAGAGTGGGCCTTGTGGCTTTGTTCCCTCTTCGCCCACCACCAGGATGATGTGGAGGTATCTCAGCTAGGGTCTCCTCATGGAGATTTCCTCCCCCAGAGCCTTCCACCATGGGTTTCACCATGGGGGTGGGATGACTTAGCCCCAGAATCCCAAGAAACTGCATCCAGAAAACAATTCAGGCCAGATCAAAACCCTCATTGGACAAAGGATCACAGTACAGTATGAGTGAATGGAGAGAACAAGCAATGGCAGTGTGAAACTTTCCGTATTCTGCTACTTTCGGGAAGCCAAATTCTGCAACATGGGAAATTCACAGGGCCCAAATTCTTCTCTTACAGAGATGTGTCTTTAAATGACTCCCCTTGTCTGATTCTAGCCACATGATAGCCCATGCTTATTAAATTCTTAGGGAACAATGTGCATGCCTATTTAGCACATTTGCAGAAGTGCAAATAGAGAGTGTATATTTTAATACATGATTGAATTCAAGCTTCTCTGGCTGCTCGCATTTCTGGGAACAATTTCAGCAACTGTTTTGATCATCAGAGAAGTTGTCACAATGAAGGCCCCGATCTTACAAGCTGATCATTGTGGGTGGCTCACTGCACCTAGGATGAAGCTCACCGAAGACTCCGCAGGCATCCACCTACACGGAGCTGCTAGCAGGGTTTGAGCCTGAGTGTTTGAAATGGGGTCCCCTTTCTACCTATGATTCATTTACAATGCAGCTGATGTAACAGTGACAACATAGTGGTGTGAGTAAAAATATCTGAAGGTGTAAAATTGCCATACAGTGGGGTCAAACTCAGAAGAAGTCCCAGTGCTATCACTAATTAAAATGGATTAATCATCTCTCTTGCATGCAGTGGTGACTATAAAGTAGCACATTAAAGGGAGATGTTTGTAAATGCTGAGATGAAAAAGCTGTATTCTTTCAGAGGTCCCAGTTTTACAATGAGATGAGTGTGGGTGGACCCCTGTGGCTGTATGGAGCTCAGACAAGTTTGGGAGCCAAAGTCACTGATCCTCTAACTGATCCACATGGAAGGACTTTTGTGCATGTGCAGAGCCGCAGTGAAGTCAAATAGACTAGTCACATGAGCAAACTCATGCAGAAGTGACACAATCCTGCAAACGGGTCCACTTGGGTGGATCCCTGCATGCATGTGCAGACCCTCCTTGGCTTCCATGGAGCTCCTTGTAGGTGTAAGGACTCAAGTACATAGGGTAGCTTGTGGAATCCTGGCCAGAGTTTGCAGGGACAGGGCCTGATTTAAAACAAGATGCAACAAGTGAATTATCCATGCATACCTCATTCACACACCTGAACTAAGTTAATGAGGTTACAGCAGGATTTTGCAAATTGAGTAAGAATTTTAAAATGGGGTTTTAGTTACAATATGGAATCTTATTAAAACAAGTGTAATGAACAATTTAGAATGTGGGGAGGCAAACAGGAGTTACAATGTTAGAACAGTGAAGTTTGGTTTGTTCATTTGATACAAAATAAAGTCATATTAATAATAGTAATTAAAGAAAAGAAAATTTCATAAATTCAGCTCTACACTGACCTGCAAATGACCCGTCAATCCAGAGGTATTGAATGGGTCACACTTTATGTAATGATCTCAAGGCTATATAATTTTTTTTTAAACAATCTGAGCTGGTGGTTTCAGCATGCAACAGAACATACCACACATTACAATTAACATTAAATTTATCAGCATAAAGAAAAGAATAATTGGGTGTAACAATTTTTAAAGTTGAAGACCAAGAGGGGGCCCATCCTTTAAGAATATCATACCAATAGTGTGTTATAATTTGTTCTGCTGGTGCAGATACTCCTTATAGTTCAGATCCCTGATGTAAAATAGCCAAACTGCGTGTCTGAACCTGGGCCTGTGTGATTTCAGTCAGTTGGATAATTTGGTTATTTTTCTTCATTAGTTTGTACAGACTTGTCCAATTGACCCACAAAGAAAAGTTAAAAAGTTTATAATATTACTGGTATCCAGTGTGTTAGTTCTTTTATCCTCATGAGTTGGGAAGTAATAGGTTAAGGTGGGAGTTTTTAACATAGTTATATTACACATACATTGCTCTACTGGTGGTTCTTGCCACAAAAGCTCCTCTAATCCAATGGCACGGTAGCAAGGTTGAGACTCACCAGTACAGCACCTCCTGCTGGTCATCTAGGGAATTAGCTCTCCAGTGTACAGAGCGCCTCCTACTGGCTAGTGTCTCACCTGCTACTGGCGCCCATGTCACTGCTGGACCCTGGTGCCCTTTACCTTGGGGTGCTGCCCCCTCAGTAACCCCTTATTCTGGGTTTCCCCTCCCAGGGGATCCCCCCAACCCTCTAAACCCACCTTGCCTCAGTGGCTACTGCCACTCATCATCTAGTCCCCGCTCACTGGGGCAGACTGCACTGTAATGGCCACTCATCATTGGCAAGGTGTTAGGACCTGCTGCCTTTGCCTATCCCTGGGCTGCCCCTCTGCAGTGCCAGTACCTTTTCAAAGGCCTTCATCAAGGCCTGCAGCCTGGGGGTTTAACAGGCTGGAGCTCCCCAGCTCCCTTTCCCAGGACTGCTCCACTTCAGGTACCTTACTCCCCTTCCCACTCACTCCAGAGATAGAGTGAGACTTCTCCAGCTTCTGGCCCACAGCCCTCTTATCAGGGCCAGCTGGGCCCTAACTGAGCTGGCTACAGTTGTGTACCATCCAGAAACGTATGTAAGGAAAAGGTTATTTTCATGTTTTGTCAGCAGAGGAGTTAAGACTGTCATATCTTTAGCTTGTACCCAATCCATCTCACTCCGTTAGCATAATAGCTAATGTTGTTCAGAACACCACAAGGCTAAGAGGTACGGCCCTTCGCAGCACTCAGGAACTGCTAATGGTAAGAATTCACTAAGGCCATTTGATGTAGCTGATTCCTACAGATAGCAGTCTCACATCCTGCTGGTGCGAGAAAGTGCTGTCTGCAGGAATTCGCTTCATCACATTGCAGTGTCACAGGTAGCACATCCCTATAGTTTGCAGGAGCAACAGGTCCAACTTTGCTTAAAAAAGGTGTTTCAAGCAGTCTCACATGTAAAACCAATCTGATAGCTTTCTCTGACAGTGTAAAAAGCCTACAAGCAGTAGATGGGGTACATCTTGCCTTTAGCAAGGCTTTTGATACTGTCTCCCATGACCTTCTCATAAACAAACTATGGAAATGAAACCTAGATGGACATGAGGATAAATAAGATGGGCATGACGGTGGGGTTCTCCAGGGACCAGTTCTGGATATGTTTCTATTCAAAATCTTCATGATTGAGATAAGGACATAGAGAGTACACTTCTAAATTTAAGGTCTAGAAAACATGACCTAGGTAATGGCATAGAGAGTACACTTCACAGAATCTCAGGGTTGGAAGGGACCTCAGGAGATCGGCTAGTCCAACCCCCTGCTCAAACCAGGACCAATCCCCATTTTTTGTTCCCGATCAACTTAACAACCCCCCTCAGGGATTGAACTCACAACCCCGGGTTTACCAGGCCAATGCTCCAACCACTGAGCTATCCAAAACACGACCTATGAGAGAAGATTGAAATATGACAACAGTTTTCAAGCATGGACAAATAAAGTAGCATCTTCTGGCAAAAGCTGTTTCTTACAAGCTGGATGTGTCGCTAACTGCTACACGTAGCAATTTCACACCCGCTACCGTGCAAGAAACTGCGATCTGGAGGCACCTGCTACAGCAGGCAGCAGTTTAAGACAATAGCCGTTTCTGACCACGGGCACGTCTCGAGAAGTGCTACCGGTAGCACATTCCTACTCGCCGGGCCGGCCGCGCCGCTTCCCCCGGGAGGCTCCGCGCAGGTGCCGGCTTCCGGGAGAGCCCCCGGCCCGCCTCTTTGCTCGAGGTCCTGGCGCGGCGCGGCGCGGCGCGATTTCCCCCGGAGGCTGCTGGGGTGGAGAGTCTGAGGGGGCCCCAGGGGCTCCCGCTGCACCGAGGTAAAGGCGAGGCGGGGGGCGGCATTGCAAAATAGTCACCGTGCCCCCGGGGCCGGGGGCTGGGCAGCCCCTCAGAGAGCAGACACGGGGCTGGCGCTCCCCAGACCGGGCCGGGGCTGCGGGGTGGCTGAGCTGGGTTGCGCCGGGGCTGCGAGCGGGGACTGGGCCGGGCCCTGCTCACGCCGCGCGGCCTCGGCGCTCCTGGGTAAGTTGCGCTCTGGGGTTGGGGGCGGGCGGCCTGTGAGAGGGGCCGGACCCAGCCACTACCCCCCGCCAGTTCACAGCGCGGGGCAGGCAGGAGCAGAGCACCCCCGGCACCCCCCGAGAGTGTCCCAGTCACTGCCCCCCGGCAGCACCCCCTGTGCCCCCGAGAATGGCCCCTCTCCCCTGACAGCGCCTCGGGAGCCCCGCCCTCGGGAGCGCCCCTGTTCCCGCTCTGGGAGCGCCCCATACCCACTCCTGAGAGTGCGCCATACCCCCGCCCTAGGGTGCCCCCCCGCCCAACAGCGACACCGTGAGCGCGTCCCCTGTGCCTCCCCCAGGAAGGGTCCCGTACCCCATGCCCAACTGTGACCCCGGGAGATTCCCCCCACCCATACCGCCTTGCCTGACAGCACCCCACCCGACAGGAATGCCGCCAGACAGCCCTTGTACCCCTGCCATCCAATAACGATGCTGCGAGAGCAGCCTCATATCCCGGCTTGATAGTGCCCTGGCTGTACCCCCCATCCAAGAGCGCCTCCCATGCCCCCTTAGAGCATTTTCAACTCCCTTGCCGAGAACACCCCCCCCCCGTGCCTCCTGATAATGCTCCCCTAACCCCCACCTGGTAGTGATGGCAGAGGAGTGCCACTGTGCCCCCTGAGAGCACCTCCTGTGCACTTGAAAGCAACACCGTGAGAGCAACCCTGTATCCCGATAGTGATACCATGAGAGTGCTCCCCATAGCTCCCCCCAAAAAGTACCTCCCATACATCCTGCCCAAAAGTGCCCCATATACTCAGAGTACCCCATGTACCCCCACCCAACAGTGATGCTGCGAGAGTGACCCCCACATCCCCTACCTGACAGTGGCACCACGAGAGTGCCTGTCCTCCCCGAGAGCACCCCCATTTCCCCCACCTGGCGGAGATGCTGTTAAAATGTCCCCCACACTTGCCCTGGGATGCTTGGAGACGGTTGCTAGAGCAGGCTCTATCCATGCTGTGAGAGGGGTTCTCTCGGGGCCATGCTGGCAGCCGTGGCACTCTTTCTACATAAATTGCATGGATTGGATTTTATTTTCATTCCATAATCTGAATTTCAGAAGATGTCCAACCCACAGGAGCAGCAGCGACAGTTTGGAATTATGTCCGAAATCCCTGGTGAGGTCAGGGGCCTAGCCAGAACTAGGTGCCCATTGTGCACAGAGCTCTTCTTGGCCCCCAAAATCCTGCCCTGCCTACACACGTTTTGCATGGCCTGTCTTGAACAGCTGGAACCCTTTTCAGTGCTCGGCTTCCAGGCGGAGGATTCTGACTTAACCTCAGATGGATCATGGCTCCAAGATCATAATCAACCGCCGCTCAGCGTCCTTTGTCCTGTCTGTGACACAGAGGTGGATTTGCCACCCGGCGGCATTAATGACTTGACCACTGACCACCTGGCCATGAATGAGGTGCTACTGGAGACCCTGCAGGCGCAAGGCCCAGGAATGCTGTGTGACCTCTGTGTGGATGGGGAAGCTGTGAAGCACTGTCCTACCTGCAAAGCCAATCTCTGCCACTTCTGCTGCCACGCTCACAGGTATGGGAGGAAGCACCAGAGGCAGAGAGCAGACGTGTAATCAAGCCCTTCCAGACATGAAGACTCCATTGCTGTTTCTGGCCTTACACAACCATATGTAATATATATACGGTGCCATCTGTCCACCTATGCATGGTAACCCCTTAGGCCAGAAGTGTCCACTTAGGTGTTTGGTGTCTGATCTGAGCCTGATTTTTTGGAACCTGTTGAGCACCCACCACTCTAAAGGAAGTGAATGGGAGTTGTGGTTGCTCAGCATCCTTGGAGTCAGGCCCTGGATGTCTGAGGTGGGTTCCCAAATATCGAAACACCCAAATTAGTGAACAATTGTGAAAGTTGTACGGTGCCTCGCCCATTGTGGCCACGGCTGTCAGGAACCTGCCCACACATTCTCTTCCTCCTCATAGCCAAGGTGGGGACAAACAACAGAGTGGACCATGTGGGAGAGCTGTGCTCATCTACCTAGGCTGATCTGGTTCAGAGGCACCATCCGCCAGTCAATAAGTCCAAACTTTTGGGGGATGCTCCAACAGATATTGGTTTATTTTACATTTAAATGAATGTAGCACAGCAGAAAAATAAGAGATTGACAGCCCTGGAGACTGAAACCTGCTGTTCCCAGAGCAGGTATAGCCAGGGCAGGGGCAGTGCAAACTCCCTGCTTCTTATCCAGCCCTGTCCTGGAGAGACCCCAGCTCGAGAGGAGAGAGGGCAGTTCAGCCTCCATTGGGGCCTGTCTATTGAGGTTGCCTGCAAAGAGGCAATTTTTAAAGCAATAATTGTTTGTGTGTATGTTTTAAAGTTACTTCTGTGTGAATTTGAGAACTGGTGTGGAAAATTTCAGCCCCAGAGGAGAAAAGGGTAGTGTTGTGCAAGTCCTGATGTTAGCTTAACTACAGGGCTTACTTCCAGTCAACTCAGTCCATGTACCCTCTGGGTGCCCACAAACATTCATGAACATATCCTCACCGTGCCCTGCAAGCCAGGCAGCCAGTAGCTGTAACACAAGCAAATTTCCCTTTGCTTTGCAGCATTTAAGGCAGTTGTAGAATGAAGCTGCGGTAGAGTGAGCGAAAACTGAAGAGGTGTCAGCAGGGGGGAAGAGAGATGTTTCCAGGTGAGGTTTGAAAAGAGCCAAGAGGTGATGAGGCAGAAGTACAGGGTGGCTGCTACAGATGTAGGTGCTGCAGAGGAGGTTCTTGCATCAACAGTGGTGTGACTGTGTGAGGAGACAAAGAAGTGCAGTGCTAGGGGAGAAAAGAGATGAGATCTGTGAGGCCAGCTGGAACATGTATGTACATGGTTGGTGGGGACTGGAAAAGGACCAGTTTAGAGCCATTCTGGCAGCTCTAGACTGGCCAGGGAAGTCCACTGTGCTGGAGTAGCGCTCTGGGCCTGTTTCCTCCTTGTTTAGTGCCCTCCAACATTGCCAGAACGTTTCAAAGTGTCTTTTGCACTACCAAGAATCAGGCTAGATTCTCTACTGCGTCGCCAACATGTAGACACTTACACCTTTGCAACAGGATCTTGATTCCCAGTCGCCCTGCACTTTGTACAATCAGTTACACCAGGGCAAAATGTTACTATTTCTACATGGGTAACCTCTTACACCCAGTTTGTCTACACAAGATACTGGACAGCAAGGAATTGAGCTCCAGAACAGCAGCTTTTCATACTGATATAAATAGCCATCCAAGGTGCAAGGCAGTAGAGATTCTAGCCTAAGGGGCCTGACTCCAGTCTCATCTTCTGATATCACTTGTACACTGGGGTCACTCCATTAATATCAGTGAAGCTGCTCCCGATCTACACTGGTGTGAGATCAGGCCCAAGGAGGACCACTGGGAACTGGGTCATAGGGCGCCAATGGAGTTTTGTGAAGATGGGAGTGCTGTTGCCATGCTTCTTGGTATTACCGGTGAGGGATTTCAGCAGAGGTGACATCCAGGGGGTGTTACAGAAATGCACAAGGTAGCTGTGCAGACATAACACAAGTAAGAGGAAGAGAAGAGTTCAAAGAATGAGGCAAAAGGAGAAGTCTGAGAGCGCCCTGCTCTGCCCTGTGGTGGTTTTGTGGGGCTCGGGTGGTGCAAAGCAGCTCTCAAGCTATCCTATTGTCTCTTGCAGGATTTCCCCTGCATTGGAGAATCCTTGGCTGGTATAGAGCCACCTTAGCATCTCCTACCCCTCCTCAGACACTCACAGCCATTGGTGTAGGGGGTATGGCTAGGACTCCGTAATGCCCTATGGATCCCCCAGCTGCTAAATGTCCCCTGGGGGCTGTTGGCAGGCAGCGTAAAATAGAACAACATTGAGACTGCTTTGCCATGTGTTTGGTACTGGCCTGGCAGCTGGATAGCCCCGGGAGCTTTCTACCATGCCCCCACCTCAGCTGTGCTAAGCAGCCACAAACCCTGAGCCTAGAAGGGAGATGGCATTTGGATTTAAGAATATTTAGTATGTTACCATAGGTCCTTATTTGACTCTTGCCTGGTCCTGATCTCCCATCTCCCTGTCAAGGGTATACAAGTTTGTGTTTGAGTGAATAAAAGGCAGGTAAAAAGAGCCAGATTGACAGGTAAGGAGCCTGAGATCCCCTAGTCGTCCACGGAAGAGGCAGTGGCTGAGCAAACTTATCCATGCTGCTGCCCGCCAGCCCTCACCTGGTGGCACCCACCACCTTCCTGCTGCACTCATCACAGTGGGTTCTGGGGTCATTGCAGCTATCCTGCTTCTGTCAGGCTCTGTAAGGAGAGACTACCTGCACCAATGGTAAAAAGAAAAGGAGTACTTGTGGCACCTTAGAGACTAACCAATTTATTTGAGCATGAGCTTTCGTGAGCTACAGCTCACTTCTCACGAAAGCTCATGCTCAAATAAATTGGTTAGTCTCTAAGGTGCCACAAGTACTCCTTTTCTTTTTGCGAATACAGACTAACACGGCTGTTCCTCTGAAACCTGCACCAATGGTGTGACAGTTACCCCCCTGGTCCTCATATAACATTCTCCCATCTGAGAACAGCATTGCCAGCATGCAGGGAGCCAGAGAGCAGCTAATAATTAGCACAAAGTGAAGGCAGGTTGCAGATGATGTCATCTTTCATATGGAGGTGTGACTCAAGGAGATTAAAGATCTCATCATGTAACATCGCCATCTACTGAATCAGGCTGGAGTATCATATGTTGTGGCTTGTGGTCCATGAAGGTCACAATGTGAGGGGGTCATTGACTGCTCTGTAGGAATCTGCGAGTCACATGTTGCAAGCCCAGGTTTATCTCTTATACTTCCTTCTAGGAGACAGAAGAGAACAGCTTCCCATGCTGTGGTGGATCTAGAGGACCTGAAGGGCTACAGCCGGACTGAGAAGCCAATTCTGTGCCCTTCCCACCCTTCAGAGGACCTGACGCTGTTCTGTGAGCAGTGTGAGCAGCCTGTGTGCCGGGATTGTGTGGTGGGCAAGCACCGGCAGCATCCATATGCCTTTACTGCCAATGTCATCCACAAGCATGGAGATTCCATGCGGGACCTCCTCAAGAGCACCCAACTGCACGTGGACACCCTAGAAGGGGCCCTACGCCATATTGAAGGAGTCAGCAGTGCCATCTGCAATCGTGTGGAGGCAGTGGCTGGGGAGATCCGCACATTTGCAGATGGATACATAAGGGCTATTGAAGAACACCGGGACCAGCTGCTGAAGCAGCTGGAAGGCTTGAAGGTGCAGAAGGAGACCCTGTTGCACTTACAGAAGGCACAGCTGGAGCAGCTACTGATGGACATGAGGACTGGGGTGGAGTTCACTGAGCGCCTGCTGACCAGTGGCTCAGACTTGGAGATCCTTATCACCAAGGGGGTGGTGGCGAGCCGGCTGAGAAAGCTGAACAAAGTGGATTATAGCATCCACCCTGGAGTGGAAGATGGGATCCAGTTCTCTCCCCATGAGAAGGCTGGCCAGTGCTGTGGCTATGAGGTTTTTGGGACCATTCTCTATAAGGCAGTTGATCCAGCCAAGTGTGTCCTGCAAGGGGAAGGTATGGGGACAACTTGATTCTGATTGACCAATGATAAAAGTGGGGGGGATTAGGGTGAACCCTAAAAAACCCTATTATAGATGTCATTCCTTAACTGAAGGGCTGCATAACCACCCTGGGGGCAGCCCTGGAGACCAAAGACCATAGTTTATCTAGGATAGGTGCAGAGCATGCAATAGTAGGTCAAACTTCTTTACCATTGCTTCTTGTCATTGTCCCTCATCTCTGAACTGGATAGACCAACTCTGGCTGAGCAAGTAGTTCGGTCTCCAGGGTACAGATAGTCCTTGGCCTCTGCTGAAACTGACCACAAGTGGGGACCAGTTAGTACATATTGTAATGTAGACAACTGTCCACCAAGAACTTTGTGAGACTGTCAGATGCATTTCATACAGGCCACTGAGCATCTGTCAGATAGAACTAACTTTGGGTCACTCATAGCCTGGGCTAGATTTAAGAAGAAAGGTTCCTTGTCCCATTCAGCCACTTCCGTATTGACTGCAGATGGAAGTGTGGCCTGCCAGGATGACAGTTCCCAGTATGCAATGCTCTGTCTTGATCGGAGTAGAAGGTCACATTGCACAATGGGACATAACATCTGCAATCCCTGCCTCCATGTTAAAGATGGGGAAGGGGGCTGTACTCGGCCCTGGATAGCAGTTAAGCTATCACTATCCTATAGGTTTACTTCACTGTACATCTCTAGTGTCACTACTTTTTAAAAGAAGAAATAACCGCTATTACGTTTCCTGAAGGAAACTGGTGATCATTCTACACTGGTAAGTCTGGGGTTGTGTTCTTTAGTCTAGGATCCCCTGGCCTCTGAGCTGTAACAAGTGAACTCTTTCAGGGAAAGGGAGGGAAAGAACCATGGCTGTCCCAGCCCTTTGCAGTCAAAAAGCCACTCGTGTGCAAGGCCAGCATCCTATAGAGGCAGCTCACCCCAAAAGCCCTCGTCTCTGTTGCAGCCCCTTTACACCAACAATGGCCCTAAGGGACTGGAAAACCAATGGAACCGGCTCTTGGAGAATATCTCCATCTCAGGAGAAAATCCTGCTTCTGTAGAGCAGTGGAATGGCTCTGTATCCCGCCCTGCCATGCAGGGGCAGGGTGTATATTGGGGGTGTAGCTGGGTAAGGGGATGAGACTGGAGTGTCCTTGCACTCTGGCTCTTTTCAGCTGTCACAATGTTTGCTTCGGAGCTGAGCCTAAATTAGAGCAATGCTTGTTCTGAGGACTGAAACAATCGCCAGCCCAATTCACAAACCAAGGGACTGCAAAGGGGCATACAGCCCACTTCTGAGCTGCACCTTCCAATCAGGGCACGCTTGCCATCTGTGGGAGGGCTTGGCCAGCAGGACACTAAAAATGTGTTTGGTTTTACTTTTCATGGAAGGGGCTCAGCGAAGGGGAACCTTGTAAAATCCTGGTTAGACAGAGTGAAGTACAATGGGGAGGTTGGGAGTTGGAAAGCTGCTGGCTGATGTCAAGCCAGCAGCTGTATGGAACAGTAAGGGACAGTTTGCTCTATCTTTCAGATCTCCACAGTGCCCGTCAGAATCAGCTGGCCAGCTTTACTCTGCTGTGTAATGACACATCGGGAGAGCAGATGGGTAGAGGTGGAGAGCCCATCTGGGTCACTATCATCCACAAAGACAAGAAGGACTGGTTGGTACTTTCCGTGGGATGACCAGAATGGTTTTGTTTGCCTTCTGTCTTGCTTTAAAATCTCTGCTACACACTTTCTTAGCCCCTGTCTCTATGTACCTCCATGTTTGCATTCCCCTGTAAGTAAAGAGCTTCCATGGGCAGGCCAGGATTTACAGAGAGAATGACATAATGGTGCTTCACCCAAGAGCTGTGGGCCCAAGTACAGCCCTGGGGTTAAATATGACCTTATGGAGGTCTAAAACAGAGCTACCTCCTCATGATTTTATCACAATATATGGGCATTTTTAAAGGCATAGTGGGTGTAAATCACTCTGATCTGGCAGCATTTTACATCTACTGCACACTGGGTGTTTGCACATGATCCAAGGCAACAGAGAATGAGGACTTTTGTTTCTGTTAACACCTATTTAAATTAAATGAGTGATTAACATTTTGTATACAAGATGCCTTTGTTAAAGCATCAGTAATCTATGTCCTTCAGTTAAGGTGACTGAGCTCAAAGGAAGCTTGGAAGTCTTCCATGAAAACCAGGGAAGCCGAAACTTGCCATTCTAGGTATTACTAAGGCAAAAACACAAGCAAAAGAATTTCTTTTGAAAGATGCTTTGAGGCCATCTTTTGTATCAAAAAGCAGCAAGAAAGGACACAAGCCCAATTTAAAAAAAGCTTTTGCAGGTCACCTTTAAGAATGTAATCTGTTCCATTTTATGAAAGTTAGGTACAAGCAAGGGCAAGTTGCCAACATGGCCATTGTTTTGGTGCCCTGATGTAGAAGAGAACATAATGCTAAAGTTCTCTGTTATAAGGAAGAATAAAATAATTTAGCATTCAGGACTCCAGCTTTTGCCATATATAGTCTGATGTGGGGTTTATGCCTTGGTACAGAGCAACACCACAACAGTTGCAGCATAGTCAAAAATCAGATAAAGGATAGGGAAACAACACTATATACATAGCTATCTGTTGATCAAGGAGCATTGTCAGAGGACATGTCTCCAGTCCTTCCTCCTGCACTCTGCACCATTCAGGATGAATGAGATGTGTATGCCACAATGCTTAGAGGGGAGTAATTTTGTCTGGGGACAGAGATGGATGAAGTCACATTAGCTTGGTTTCTCATTTCTGTGTATATATGATCACTTCATCCACTGCTGAAATCCAGTCAGCCCTAGGGTGAGACGTAACAGCTATGTAGTAACATAAAGCAACACTTATAACACAGTTTATGACAGGAAGTGAGGTAGGCGACTGTATTCAGTTGAACCAATAGGGGAAAACCAAACCAAGATTTCAGAAAGATTATAAACGGTCATGCTTCAGGGCACAATCAATTCTAATTAATGGTGGTTAGGAAGAAATTTTCCCCCGGGCAGGCTGTTCCATAATTGTCTGCTGCTGGGTTTCTTGCACCTTCCTTTAAAGCAGAACAGTACTGGCCACTAGTAGAGACAGGCTACTGGACTAGTTGGAGCACAGGTGTGATTGCGTATCGCAGTTCCTATGTGACTACCTCGTGATTTCACTGGGATTTTCACCACCCTGGTTCCCTGTGAAACCGGAATTGGGTTAATTTCATAAAGGGACAGCCTGCCAGTAATGATCAAAAATAGGGTCACAATGTTAAAGATGAGAGTCATAGCCCACATCTTGATTCTTAAGTTAGGTGACTCAGCCCTCTGCCCTTCTTGTCCCTGCTGCTTCCTAACTGGCTTTTCTGCAAGCAGCTACTCTTTGAGACAGAGGCCTGGTCTATACTACAGAGTTAGGTCAATGTAAGGTGGCTTACAGCAACCTAATTATGTCAGTGAACACACTACAGTTTTGCTCCTGCCGATGTAAGTGCCCTACTATAATGACTCCATTTCCATGAGAGCCATAGGGCTTATGTCGGTGTAGTTGGGGTGATGGAGTGTCTGTGTAGACATTACCTTACTTACATCGGCTGTTGGCTAAACTTCTTGTCAATTCCGCGGCTCCATGCTAGTGCCATAAAATTGACAAGAAAACCGCTCACAGGGCTGTCACCCTGGGGCAGGTGGGGACTCCCCAGGCTCCCCACTACCAGCTGGGCTGCTGCCCAGGCTCCCTGTTTAGAGCCAGGCTGCCCCAGGGGTCCCAACTCCCTATTCCCAGCCAGGTTGCTGCCTGGCACCTCACTCCCCATTCCCCACTGGGAGCCCGAGTGCTGTCTAGGCTCCCTACTGGGAGCCCGGCAACCACCCAGGCTCTGCTTGTGGAGCTCCCCACTGAGGCAGCTGTCCCACTCCCAGCAGGGAGCCAAGAGCAGGGTGGGGACAGCCAGGCTCCTGGCAGGGAGTGGGAGCCGAGAGGGGGAGGAGCAGCTGGGTTCCTGACAAGGAGCTCCAAACAGAGCTGAGAGCCTGGGCTCTCAGCCCCGCACATTGCCTCTCTTAAGTCAGTGGAAGTGCTCTTGGTGAGGATGCGCACCACTGACAGAAGGAGGGCAGGGTGGACGTGACTCATCACAGTAAGTGGTGGCTGTAAGTCGAGCGAACATGAGTCCATTTATTTTGTAGTGTAGTTATGCCCTGAGAAGTGACACTGTGTCCAATGCGTCTTATCTTATGGGATAAGCTGCCTTTCCTTTTCTCTTGTATTTTTCCTCTGATCTCCTCTCTGTCTTTGTCCCCTCCCTTCCTTAGCTCCCTTCCCCAGTTCTTCTCCCACTCTCTCTCTTCTATGTTGAGATGGTAGTAGTAGTTGTAGGGTCTAATTCAAAGGTTTACTCTGGCTGCTTTGTGCCACTTCAGTGATTCAAAACAGCTGTAAACCAGATTAACTGCAGAGTGTCACAAAGCAGCAAGAGTGTACCAGTTTAACTGGGCCCATATGTCTCATGAATGATGCACTGCCAGCACTCAGACATCAGATGCAAATAGAGTTGCTAGCAATCCCACTGAGACAGCATGTGCCTTGCTGTCCCAGGTGCTGGGGGGCAGTTATGCAGAGTGAAATGATCCTTACAAGATCATGGTCTGAGAAAATTAATAGATTCAGAGTTTTCAAGACCAGAAAGGACCATTGTGATCATTTAGTCTGAGCTCCTGTACAATGCAGGCCATAGAACTTCCCTAAAATAATTCCTAGAGCATATCATTTGGAAAAGTATCCAATCTTGATTTAAAAATTGTCAGTGATAGAGACTCAACCACTATCCTTGTTAAATTGACTAATTAGTCTCACTTAAAAATTTGCACCTTATTTCCAGTCTGAATTTGTCTGCTTCAACTTCCAGCCATTGGATTGTGTTATATATTTCTCTGCGAGATTGAAGTGTTCTTTATTAAATATTTGTTGCCCATGTAGATTCTTACAGACTGTAATCGAATCACCCCTTAACCTTCTCTTTATTAAGATAAATAGATTGAGCTCTTTGAGTCTATCACTATCTGGCATGTTTTCTAATCCCCTAATCATTCTTGGGTCTCTTCTCTGAACCCTTTCCAGTTTAATCAACATCCTCCTTGAATTGGAGACATCAGAACTGGATATAGTATTCCAGCAGCAATTGCACCAGTGCCAAATATAGAGATAAAATAACCTCTACTCCTGCTCAATAATCCGTTGTTTAGGCATTCAAAGATTGCATTAGGCCTTTTTGCCACAGAGTCATACTGGGAGCTCACATTGAGCTAATTATCCACCACGACCTCCAAATCTTTTTCAGAGCCACTGCTTCCCCGGACAGAGTCCCCCATCCAGTAAGTATGGGCTACATTCTTTGTTCCTTAAGGTGTACATTTACATTTAGCTGTATTAAAACACATATTGTTTGCTTGTGCCAGTTTACTAAGCAATGCAGACCACTCTATATTAGTGACTTATCCTCTTCATTATTTACCCCTCCCCCAATTTTTGTGCCATCTGCAAACTTTATCAGTGATAATTTTATGTTTTCCTCCAGGTTATTAATAAAAATGTTACAGCGTAGGGTCAAGAACTGATCACGGCAGGACCTTGTTAGAAACACATCTGTTTGAGGGTGATTCCCTGTTTATAATTACATTTTGAGACCTATTAGTTAGCCTGTTTTTAATCCATTTAATGTGTGCCATGTTAATTTTACATCTTTCTCGTTTTTGTTCAAAATGTCATGTTGTACCAAGTCAAATGCCTTACAGAAGTCTAAATATATTACATCAATGCTATTACCTTTATCAAACTTGTAATTTCAACAAAAAAATGTCAAGTTAATTTGACAGAATCTGTTTTCCATAGATTCATGTTGGTTGGCATTAATTATATTACCCTCCTTTAATTCTTTATTAACCCAGTCCCATATCAGCTGCACCATTACCTTGCCTGAGATCACTGTCATATTGAAAAGCTTATAATCAACCATGTCATCCCATTTACAGTAACTTCTCGCTTAACGTTGTAGTTATGTTCCTGAAAAATGCGACTTTAAGCAAAAAGATGTTAAGCAAATCCAGTTTCCCCATAAGAATTAATGTAAATAGGGGGGATAGGTTCCAGGGAAATTTTTTTCACCAGACAAAAGACTATATATACACACACACAGTATAAGTTTTAAACAAACAATTTAATACTGGTACACAGCGATGATGATTGTGAAGCTTGGTTGAGGTGGTGAAGTCAGAGGGTGGGCTATTTCCCAGGGGATGCCTTACTGCTAAATGATGACCTAGCAGTTGGCTGAGCCTTCAAGGGTTAACTCGTTGTTAATGTAACCTCACACTCTACAAGGCAGCACAAATGGAGGGAGGGGAGACAGCATGGCAGACAGAGACACACACCCTGTGTGTGTGAGAGAGAGAGATGCACATTGCTCCTTTAAGTATGCTGACCCCACTCTTAAGTACACTGCCTTTTTAAGTTAATCAGCAAGCTGAGATGGCAGCTGCTGCCAGGAAGCTCCCTCCGTTCTGAGCCTTGTTGTGTGTCCCCCCTGCTCTATGGAAGATGGGGTAAGCGGGGTGGAGGAGCAGGAGGGAGGGGGACACCCTGATATTAGCCCCCCTCTTCCTCCACCCCCACAGCATGGAGGAGGCTCGGGGAGCAGCTCCAAGGCAGAGGGCAGGAGCAGCACATGGCAGTGGGGGGAGGGACAGCTGAACTGCCTGCAATATTGATAGCCTGCTGGGCAGCTGCTGCACAGGGAATTTAGGGGAGTGGGGAACTGATGGTGGGGCTGTGGGTCCACCCTGGTTCCAAGTCCCCACCAGCTCGCTGCAACGGGCTGCTCTTCCTGCAAGCAGTGGACAAAGCAGGCGGCTGCCAAACAACCTTATAAGGCACAACTTTAAACAAGCATGTTTCCTAATTGATCAGCAACGTAACAACATTAACTGGAACAACTTTAAGTGAGGAGTTACTGTACTCTTTTTTAAAATATTTAATATAATATTAAATATTAGCTTTCTTCCAGTCTTCTGGAACTTCCCTGATATTCCAAGACTTATTGAAAATCACCATTGATGGCCTAGCGAGCTCTTCGGCCAACTCTTTTAAACTCATGGATAGAGATTATCCAGACTTGCTGATTTAATGAGTAATGTCAGTGCTGATGTTCATTACATCCATGACTGAGTGGAACAGTGAATGCTTGTCAGGGAGAGGAGTGGTGTGGTGTCCTCGATGAAAGCTTCAGCTTTTCCATACTGGCTGTAGGTGATGTCTCCATCCCTGTTTTTGTCTCCTGTGTGGCCCATGTTGCCCATCACTGTTGTATCGAAGCACTGTGATGATACAGCTCTGAGCAGGGTTTTTTATTGTGAGAACTTGCAGTGGATACAGCTTGCAACATATGCACAATCTTTTGGACAGGCCCTGCTGCTTTCCAGGCTCACTAGTAAGAGTGAGAGCTGGCCTTTAGCCTTTGCTCGTAGGAACTGAAAAAGCTCAAGTTTTCCTTCTTAAGATCAAGAGCTTTGCCACTTCCTCTTGCATCCATGAAGTAAGAAAGAAGACTCCATCTGAAATCCAGATGATGCTCTGACATTGCACCTGTCTTCCTTCCTCTGCTACAGTATTTCTGCTTCTCCTCTTTCCATACTCACGGGGTTGTTGCAAATCATTGCAGTATAACTGATTTTCTTTGATCTTCTTGATATGGTACTGTGGCCTCTGATAGCAGGTATGTGTGTGAAATCTACAGCACATTCATCATCATTCAGGGGTCTTTTATACATGTACACTTTAGATCCCTGAACTGGGGCATGGGGTAAGAACCTTCCTATAAATCTAATTCACTAAATGATTACCTATTAGATCATTTTTTTACAAGTTACTGACCTTGCTTCCCTCTCTTTTTGTATTTATAGTATAATCAAGCCGAGCGTGTGTGATAAGAGGGATGGGACTTACCACATTTCCTACACCCCTGAGGAGCTGGGCACATATACTGTCTGCATCTGTGTTAAAGGGCAGCATGTACAGGTAGTCTTTCAACTTACTGTGATTGATGTAGCTCAGGGGTTCTCAAACTTCATTGCACCGCAACCCCCTTTTGACAAAAAAATTACTACACGACCCCAGGAGGGGAGACTAAAGCCTGAACCCGCCCGAGCCCCGCCGCCCCAGGCAGGGTGGCCAAACCCCAACCCCAAAGGCTTCTGTCTGGGTGGGGAGCCTGTAGCCTGAGCCCCGCTGCCCAGGGCTGAAGCCAAGGGCTGAAGCCAAAGCCTGAAGCCCCCAGGCGGCAGGTCTCGGGCTTGGGCTTACGCCCCAGGCAGTGGGGCTTGGGCTTTGGCTCTGGGCCCCAGCAAGTCTAACGCCAGCCCTGGCAACTCTATTAAAATGGGGTTGCAACCCACTTTGGGGCCCTGACCCACAGTCTGAGAACTGGCATAAGGGGCAAGGCAATAGTGAGTCAAGCCCAGTGAGCTATTCCCGTAGGTAATCCCTAAACCTCCTAACTCCCTCTGCCCTAACCACAGATGCTTTCTGCCTTCTCTATTATGTAATAGGCATTATTCCGTCAGTACTCCATCTGCATGCCCTGTTCTTCCCAGTGGAACTGAGGAACTTGACTCATCCCCTGCACCAGCTTCTTTCCCAATTCCCAGAGCACCTAGTTAAAATCATTCTCCCACTTGCTGGTCTCTCCCAATAAAGGAGCCTACTGGAGCCTCCTGGAAAGCACCCCAACTGTTATACCAATAAAATAATAACCAGCAGGATCTTATTAAAGGGGAAAAGGCAAAATGCCACATTGATTGTGAATACAGAAAGAATCATAGTAAGCAGTTAGTTATAGCTATAACATTCCATTCAATTTCATATTTATTCACACATTCATTCATACACACACACACACACACAGGTTCTGCAAGGTTGTTATCATAGTTACCAGCCTTAGAGTTGCTCATGCCAAGCCACTGTCCAGGTGGCCTGGACATGAGGAGGGAGCAGGGCCTTGTCAGATGCTCATCTGATGCTCCTGGAAGTTGGTTTGCAGAATCAGACCCCAAAGTTCTCACTTTCTAGAGTCCATTTTTAGAGGAATTTCTTTCTATGCCAGTCTATGGGAATTGCTTCATCATGCTGTTGCTGAATCAATCAGCAGATGGCATATTCCTGATGGCTCCATGCTGCCAGATGTTATCTTGTTCTTTGGTTCTCCCATTCCTGAGGCTGTTGGGTGGATTCCAGTCTGCCCCCCCCCCCCGGGGGTCCTTTGGTTATTTCCACTTGACGCCTTCTTCAGCCGATGGACACTGGATTCTTAGGCTGGCACCTCCCTGATCATTCAATTATTATCCACACCAAGCATCCATCCACATACATCCTCTATCTCTATTTTAATCACAATTGTTAACAAACTGAGATGAATACAACAAAAGGGCGTGGAGTCTTTGGGTGCTGTTTCTGTTGTTACAGAGTATTGCTTTGAGAACAGACTCTGTCTTAGAATGTACTTTAACACAATTAGCAGCTTGCAAGGTTCACACATAGAGGGAGAGAAACAGTACCAAAAACCAAGAGACCTCTTAATTAGTAATACCCTAGAATTTAAACTATGGGGAATCAAACTCATTTGTGATTTTAGAACTTCTTTAATATGATCCAACATAATCCCCCTTTTGACACTAAGATTTATAATAGTCATTGTCACTTTCTATGTAGCCTATTCAAGAGAAGGTACTGTGAGGCAATTTGAGTTTGTGATTCCAGTTCATCCCACATACATGATCCAAGTGATGTATCTTTACTACAAGGTTCTGGGGCAACAGGCAAGGTGAGGCATACCCACTTTTGAGGAGTCCATTTGGTACAACCTCTAGTGTCCAATAGCTTCCCTCCCTCCCTCCCTCCCTCCCTAGCCCACTGGCTCAAGGTCCAGGGTAGTCAGAAGAATCCCATGTGTAATATGGGGAGTGGGCTAACCTTCAATACCTTTGCCTCCAAGGATTGTTGGTGTGCAATTTTGACAACAATTTCTCCCATTAACAACTCTGGTTTTACAATACTGGAAACGTATTGCATCCTTTCACATTGATAAGTGTCAAACAATGATCTCTTTCTTTGTTTTAACAAATGCATCAAACCCTTAATATTTCCCAATATGACCCAGAACATTTCCTGTTCCAAAGTAGCTAGGGCAAGTATCTGCATTTCAGTGCATCCCATAGCTATAGCTGTGTAGTTTCCTATTTCTAAATTTTTTCTTATGCATAAGCCATGTGGTAGTATTAAGCCACTGCCAAAGATTCCATCGGGCTTTTAGGTTACCCAGACCAATTTGGACCAAGTCTACATTGGCATGTACTTGTTTTTGTATCAGGCTGTCCTGTAGCTGGGACAGAGAGCTTAATTTATTTTTAATTACCTGCAGGTCTTCAGTATTTTTTTTATTTTGTTTTTAAACACACAACAGTGCTAGCAACAAGACAAAACATAGAACACAAAACACAATTTCTATTGTGACAGTAGATTCATGGTATTGGGTTGCTCTTCAGCTGGCATCAGCTCTTCCTGATTTTCTGAAAGACAAAAAGAACATGTTTCTACCCCTTTTTGGGGTGTCAGATTATTGCTTAAAATGTTTCTTTTGCAAATACCCTTGCTGATTGCAGGCAAAACAGAGGAATTACCCCCATATTTTCCTGTTTTTTGTTCTACAGGTGGGCCAGGTTTCAATGGCTTCTATCTTTTAAGGGTTATGGGGAAATTATCCCACTGTTTAGTCATTAGATCCATGAGGTGTGGTACCTCAGTTTTCCTTCTTATATAGCAGACCAAGTTTATAATGTTTTTCCTGCTGTGTTAAGCTTTAAGTTTATTTACAGGTAATAGCTGCGAAGCATCATTATCATATGACCTTAAAGGATTTTTTCAAAAATCATACACACTATACATTGCTACAGGGGTACTTATCATTAAATTTATTAAAGTTATCTTGTTATCCCATGCCTTTTATTTAGACAATTTATTTGCTGACCAGGTGTGTCCTTTATCTGCAGCTCCTTTGTGCTGCTAGTTCTTTCCTTCCTTTATCATTTAGGTAATTTGCATTTTCACAGAAGCTTCCTGCTTTTGCATTTAAAGCCATCAGCAGCTCAGAGACTCTATCTTAAAAGGGACACAATCAACTTTCACCAGAGTTTTGATCACTTTTAACTTCTGCTTCCAAAACACACAGCAATCTGAAAAAGAAAACCCAACCTATTGTGGCTCCCTTTGGAGCCCTAATAGCATTTTAATGAAGTAGCATGGTATATTTGCATTTCTTTTGCCCCTTCTACAATATACCCTGCACATGTTCTGGGGCAAATGCACATTCCTTCCATAGTTTAACTTCTATAACATTATCCATATCAATTTTTACATAAGGTGTAACTATTTCTTTTTTTTTTTTTTTTGCTTACAGAGTTTTCATGTACCTTTATCAAAGTGACAGTCTGATTACTCAGAGCCATTTTAAGGCTCAGTGTTTGTAACATTGCTTCTTTTTGTTTTCTGCACCTCACTCCTGCTGTTGCTTCAGAGGGGCACTGTCTTTTTAAATTATTATTATTTATTTATTTACTACAGCTCTCATCTGCTAATTTGTTACAAAACCAAACAAACAAAAACCAAACAAACGAACAAAAAGAATCCAGAATTTTTTTTTCTATTCTCCTGATTTTGACTGCCCTGCTGCAGCCACAACTTAAAAACATTTTAAATTTTGTAAAGCGTTGAGTTACCTTTTAAGGGTTAATGCCAAATCCCAAAGCCAAACAACACTAATTACCTGTGTCTAGCAAAAAGGTCGGTCAGTTTTGCAACTTTGAATTAAAGAGTCAAATGGATTTTTAGTGGCATTATTGAAAACAAAAACAATTGATCCTTAGAACTTTACATATTTACACACGCACAGATAGATACATACACATTTTCTTTTCCTTAACATCCCTTCCACACTGCTCTGTTTTTTACATCTTACATTCCCTTTATACATTTGAGGCAATTAAGTTCCAATAGAACTCACTTCTGTTCTTTTAGCAAATTTGACTAAATTGTCCAGTCAAATTATTTTAATCAGAGAGTTTATTTTTGCCTGGCTAATTTACAGACATTCCTTTGGCAAAGGGCCCATTTTTCCTTCAGAATGGCTGCAAAGAAACCAAGAATGCTCTTTCTCCAACACTTTTCCTTTTTAACATTTTCACAAAGTTTAGCTGCTTAATTCCCTCCAGCCTCTGTAGAGTTAACTTTTTCACTCTCTTTTCACTATTCGACATTGGTGAGGCCTCATCTGGAGTACTGTGTCCAGTTTTGGGCCCCACACTACAAGAAGGATGTGGATAAATTGGAGAGAGTCCAGCGAAGGGCAACAAAAATGATTAGGGATCTGGAACACATGACTTATGAGGAGAGACTGAGGGAACTGGGATTGTTTAGTCTGCAGAAGAGAAGAATGAGGGGGGATTTGATAGCTGCTTTCAACCACCTGAGAGGTGGTTCCAGAGATGATGGTTCTAGACTATTCTTAGTGGTAGAAGAGGACAGGACAAGGAGTAATGGTCTCAAGTTGCAGTGGGGGAGGTTTAGGTTGGATATTAGGAAAAACTTTTTCACTAAGAGGGTGGTGAAACACTGGAATGCGTTACCTAGGGAGGTGGTAGAATCTCCTTCCTTAGAAGTTTTTAAGGTCAGGCTTGACAAAGCCCTGGCTGGGATGATTTAATTGGGGATTGGTCCTGCTTTGAGCAGGGGGTTGGACTAGATGACCTCCTGAGGTCCCTTCCAACCCTGATATTCTATGATTCTGTGATTCTCTTTGTAATTATGCCTGGGGGTGCCGTACATAGGACCTTCTCCCCCTTCACCTGCTGTAATGGCTGCTACCTGTTTAGAGGCAAAGCCCAATTTTTGTCTCAGACTCTTAATTAGTGATTCACAATTACTATGATTTGCAGGTGCTCTGCCCTACTTCAAGGTTAATTTCTTTACCATACCTTGGAGCACACGATTCTCTCTTTCACTTTTCTCAGAGGCTTTAGCTTGGTCTGCCAGGAATCTTTCTCTCTTTTTTGTATTCCTGGAGTGCCTCTTTCACTATTTTCAGCTGACTTTGGGTATTTGTAGCCAGCACCTTCCAATTGTCTGCTCCCTTTTCTGTTTGTGCCTTTTCCTCTTTACATGAAGACAAGCGGAGGTAAGAATCCTTACATGCCTCCCACAACAACCAAATTGCTGCTGCATCTCTTTTGGCAGCACTAGAAGGTTTGTATATGAGGATATACTGAGCCAATCTATCCTCTAGGTCCAAAATAGTGCAGACATCAGCTAGGGCTTGTTTAGTCCAAGGACTGTGCCCAAATTTTTGAAGGATTTGTTTAAAAGGTGTAATTTTTTTTTAACGAAAGGCGAGGCTGGAGCGCCTTTTGGCTTCATTCCTCCCTCTCCACCTGCTTTACCCTGTGTTTTCTTTAACATTCTAACAAATTTTTAACTTCTCTGTCACTCCTGATTTTATTCAGCGAGTGGCTTCTTTGTCTCCCCTGGTTTTACTCAGCGGGTGACACAGCTTAGATTCCCTGAACCTGCTACTCTTTATTTCAGTGAGTAGCTTAGCCTGGCCCGTGGACCTTCTTGCTGCCCCTGATACCTCAGTGAACAATAGGACTTAGGTTTAGCTTAATCGTAGCTTAATCATACAATCATAGATTTTAAGGTCAGAAGGGACCATTATGATCATCTAGTCTGACCTCCTGCACAATGCAGGCCACAGAATCTCACCCAACAACTCTATATTCTTTCCCCTCCTACCTTCCCGGAGGCCAGCAGGTCTGGTCAGCCTGCTTTCCCCTCCTACCTTCCCGGAGGCCAGCAGGTCTGGTCAGCCTGCTTTCCCCTGCTACCTTCCCGGAGGCCAGCAGGTCTGGTCAGCCTGCTTTCCCCTGCTACCTTCCCGGAGGCCAGCAGGTCTGGTCAGCCTGCTTTCCCCTGCTACCTTCCCGGAGGCCAGCAGGTCTGGTTAACCTAATAGAAATGCCTAGCTCAATAGAGCTGGCGGTGTGCACACCAATATTTACAATAACTGAGGTTTTTTACCAATATTCCCCCTTTCGCAATTCTCCATCAAAATGTTATACCAAAAAAATAATAACCAGCAGGATCTTATTAAAGGGGAAAAGGCAAAATGCCACATTTATTGTAAATACAGAAAGAATCATAGTAAGCAGTTAGTTATAGCTATAACATTCCATTCAATTTCATATTTATTCACACATTCATTCATACAAACACACACACACAGGTTCTGCAAGGTTGTTATCATAGTTACCAGCCTTAGAGTTGCTCATGCCAAGCCACTGTCCAGGTGGCCTGGACATGAGGAGGGAGCAGGGCCTTGTCAGATGCTCATCTGATGCTCCTGGAAGTTGGTTTGCAGAGTCAGACCCCAAAGTTCTCACTTTCTAGAGTCCATTTTTATAGGAATTTCTTCCTATGCCAGTCTATGGGAATTGCTTCATCATGCTGTTGCTGAATCAGTCAGCAGATGGCACATTCCTGACGGCTCCGTGCTGCCAGATGTTATCTTGTTCTTTGGTTCTCCCATTCTTGAGGCTGTTGGGTGGATTCCAGTCTGCCCCCCCGGGGGTCCTCTGGTTATTTCCACTTGACGCCTTCTTCAGCCGATGGACACTGGATCTTAGGCTGGCACCTCCCTGATCATTCAGTTATTATCCACACCAAGCATCCATCCACATACATCCTCTATCTCTCTTTTAATCACAATTGTTAACAAAGCGAGATGAATACAACAAAAGGGCGGGGAATCTCTGGGTGCTGTTTCTGGTGTTACAGAGTATTGCTTTGAGTCTCTTTCTGTGTGAATTGCTTTGAGAACAGACTCTGTCTTAGAATGTACTAACAAAATTAGCAGCGTGCAAGTTTCACACATAGAGGGAGAGAAACAGTACCAAAAACCAAGAGACCTCTTAATTAGTAATACCCTGGAATTTAAACTATGGGGAATCAAACTCATTTGTGATTTTAGAACTTCTCTATGATCCAACACAACCCTGGCCCTTCCAACTTTGCTGCAGCCTGCTTTGACCCCTCTCAGAACTCCCATGATACTCAAGCTCCCCGCTGATCTATTGCACCTCCCCGCTGCTGATTCCCTGGTCTGCCTCCTGCTGCCCACTCAGCCCTGGCTGATTCGCTTTATAATTATCTACCCATTATCACTACCAAGTTTTTAATTGCCTTTTGTGAGGGATTTTGTCAAAGGGATTTTGAAAGCCCAAACAAAAGGGTTATCAGTTCTCCTTTATCTGCTATTTTGGCTTGCTCAAAACATTCTACTAGATTGCAGAAGCTGGGTTTTCGTTTGTGGAAGTCATGCTGGTTTTTCCCTTTCACATCTTGTTCCTCTAGCACAGTGGTTCTCAAACTTTTTTTTTCGCAGACCACTTGAAAATTGCTGAGGGTCTCAGCGGACCACTTAATGATCTTTCCAAATGTTCTTTGTACTGTTAGCTAACTATTGTAAAGTGCTTTGGATAAAAGCGCTATATAAAAAAATTAAGTTTTTTTGTTCTAAAAATAAAAGCATACAACTCATATACATAATCTTATCTTTCTAATGCGATGGATGTGCCCTCTCTTGCCCACCACCGCAGCTCCTGAGCTGGGGTTGGGAAGGGGAGGGGTCTCTCCCTTTCTCCTCCACCACAGCAGCCCCTGAGCTGGGTCTGGGAAGAAGGGGGGGTCTCTCCCCTGCCATAGCAGCTACAGAGCTGAGGCTGGGAAGGAGGGTCATCTCTCCCCAGCAGCCACAGCCCTAGAGCTCGGGAAAGTTGCCTCTTTCTCTGGCTGCCACATCCCTGCACATTCCAAATTCCCCCCACCCCCTCTTCTCACCCCACTACCCTCTACCAGCTACCCCCTATTTCCCCAAGGCCACCACCTCACCTTACATGTGCATCTTCTCCAGGATCCAGGCACCTAATTAGTGGAGCCACGCCTGCGCGGCTCCACTAATTGGATGGGTGGTCCTTCATTCTCTTGTGTGCAGCCACCCATGCACACACCTTAGAGGGAACTATCCGCGGACCACCTGAATGGAGCTCATGACCACTGGTGGTCCGCGGACCACAGTTTGAGAACCTCTGCTCTAGCAGATTTGGTATTAAAGTCAGGTTCACTAGTCTGTAATTGCTAGCATCACCCTAGTTAAAATTTTGCTACTTTTGACACCCTCCAGTGCCCTACTACGGTAGCAGGGTATGCTGGGCACACAATTGCCTCTCTGTTCTCTTCTGCTCTGCAGGGATCACCATTTACTCTGACTGTGAAGAACAAATTCCGCAGACACCAGGGTGTGTTTCATTGCTGCACGTTCTGCTCCAGCGGAGGCCAGAAAGCCGCTCGCTGCGCTTGCAGTGGGACCATGCCAGGTGAGCTTTTACTAAGGCCCAGATCCTCATAGATTCCAAGGCCAGAAGGGACCATTGTGATCATCTAGTCTGACTTCCTGTGTAACACAGGCCACAGAGCAGATCTTTTAGAAATAATTCCTAGAGCAGATCTTTGAGAAAAACATCCAGTCTCGATTTAAAAATGGCCAATGATGGAGAATCCACCATGACCCTTGGTAAACTGTTGTCAGGGACCACAGGTCTTGAACATTGGTCCACAGGGCTCTTAGGCACCAGTAAGTTCAGACATGCCACCCAGTGACTGCTAACAGTCACCAGAACTAGAAGCTGAACTCTGACAGAGGACTCCAGGCCTGGGATGTGACTGGTGGAACTCTGGGGGTCCTGACTGGGTCCTTGCTTGTATTTAAACTGCACAGGAACAGGAAGTTGTCCATGCAACTGGGTTGGCTCTGCTTAAGATTATTTTTCTTGTACTACCTGCTTCTATTGCCTGACTCTGATCTCCTGGTAACCTGACCCTGCCTGTCTCCTGGCACCTAACTGTCAGTTTGCCCTGTGGCCTATCTCGGACTCTTATCTCCTAGTATCTGACCTTGCCTGGCTCCCAACTCCCGCTCTGACCATTAGGTCAGACCGCCCATCTCCTGGTCATGACAGTTGTCCCAAATGTGTGCTTATATTTTCTGTCTGAATTTGTCTAGCTTCAACTTCCAGCCACTGGATCATGTTATACTTTTCTCTGCTAGGCTGAAGAGCCCATTTTTGAATATTTGTTCCCCATGTAGATACTCAAAGGTATTCTGGTACCTAACTCCGACTGAAATCGAAGCAGGTCTCCCAAAACTGTTTGAGCCAAGAGCATTTGCCACATCCCCTCCCCTCTCACGTAGCACTGTGTTTATAATCACTATGGGCCCACTTCAGCCACGGCATACACGTCAGAGTGCCACTGGTCAGCAGGAGCGTGAGTACATATTGTCTGGTAGAATCGTGCCATGACCAAGGGATGGAGAAAGTGCAAACAGCTCTGTTCAGACAGAATTTTCAAAATATTCAGCTTCTCTTGACCTTGTGGGGCTGGAACGCTCTGAGCTCTGGCTCTATCCATGATCCCTGGGGCCTCTTGAGAACATTCTTTCAAAGTTCAGCTTGGTCACTCATTTCATCAGAGCTGGTTTCCATGGCCCTGCACAAGACTCATGCTTGTCTTTGTACGGTTTGCCTGTTGTCAAAGTAGAAATGACTTCTTCCATCCCCCATACCTGACCTGTAGCCAGCTCTGGCAGGAGCACACTTCCTATCCGTGAGGTCCAGGGGGTGGTACAGGCTGGCACGGTGGGATTCAGCAGAGCTAAGGTTCATGATACATCACAGGCAGTGCGAAGAGTATGAACAAGAAGGCGCACGTTTCTTAACAGTGGGGGTTGTCACAGTTCTACAGGATATGTGCTACCCCCCAGTCTCTTGGAGGAACCCTATCAGTGTGCCAGATCCCCAAGGGTCCCCACTCTTCCTGAAGAGTAGGCCCTGCAGTCTCACCGCCTCTTAGGCTGAGCCTCTGGGCTCCAGCGCTCCCTCTTCTCACCGTAAGCTCTGCTCAGCAAGTCCAGCTGAGATAGACTCCTGGTACAGACTGGTACACACATTAGGGACTAATGTACCACAGCCAGTATTTGCAGTCACACCCCAAACAGCGTTTTCAAAGCAGAATAGGATTTATTAGCCAGCTGGAACAAAGCAGGGGAAGTCCTTAGGTTAGCACGACGCAATAAAGGTTAAAGCATAATCCATTTTGGTCAAGCCAGAGCAATTGACCAGCCAAGCTGTAGAGAGTTCCATTTCCAGGCTCGCTCTCTCTCTCTCTCTCACTTCCTCAGTCAGTTCCAGTAGAGAGCTCCCAGCTTCTTCCAGAAACTACCTCTTTATTCCTGCTGGACTCATCTGTCCTTTGTTCTCCAGGCAGGGCCGCACACAGTTCACAGCACTCCTGGCTGGAGCTTCCTGCTATTGAGTTTCAAATCATGAGTCACTGGAGCTTGCATTTTCTCTCTAGACCCCTTGTTGATCTGAGTCAGTTTCAGCCACTGCGTTAATAACTATTCCAGCAGTTCTCAAACTGTGGGTTGGGACCCTGTTTTAATGGGGTCACCAAGGCTGGCATTAGACTTGCTAGGGCCCAGGGCTGAAGCCTGAGCCCTACCACGCTGCGCCAAAGCCCACAGCCCCCTGCCCAGAGCGGTGGGGCTCAGATTATAGGCCCCCCCCGCCCGGGGCTGCAACCCCTGGGCTTTGGCTTTGGCCTCCTTGCCTGGGGCGATGGGGCTCGGGTGGGCTCCTGGGGTCGTGTAGTAATTTTTGTTGTCAGAAGGGGATCGCAGTGCAGTGAAGTTTGAGAACCGCTGCTCTATTCATTCCACCGGGGGTGGGGGACACACACCTTTGTCTCTTAATCTGCCCTGAGAACAAACTTAATCCTCTCTTTTCCCCTCCCCCTCAGTGGATAGCAATGCAACATATGGGGGGAAACTGAGGCACCCATAGGACTCATAAAAATATTTTTAAAATTTCCATTTAATCACAGGAGTAATATAAACCACTGGAACAGTTTACATGGGCCGTGGTGGATTCTCCATCAATAGCAATTTTTGATGTTTGTTTAAAAAATCTTCTCTAGGAATTATTTTGGGGCAGTTCCTTGGCCTGTGTTATACAGGAGGTCAGACTAGATTATCACAATGGTCCCTTCTGGCCTTAGACTCTATTAATCTATTAATAGCTTTTTGTTGGGGATTACTAGGGTGGTCACCCCGTGTTTTGTCCCTATTTGTTTGAAGGATTCTGGCCCTGCCAGCCCAAAGCAGGAATACCTCATTGTGTGTGCCATGCCCTCTCAACAGGGCTCTCTCTGGCTGTCAGCCAGCTGTGAGTCGGGAGCACACTCAGGAAGTCACTAGCAGCTGGAACTGTCTCTATATGCTATTTTCAGCAATGCTAATGTTGTTTCTCCTCTATCCTTGTGACGGGTAGGTGGGTACCAAGGCTGTGGTCATGGTCACAAAGGTCACCCCGGCTGTCCCCACTGGTCCTGCTGTGGCAGAGCAATTGAAAACTCTGAATGCTCAGCTGTGCCGCCTGGTGAAAACTTGCAGAGAAGCTTGCTCAAAACGGTGGCTCTCTGACTGGTGGGTAGAGTCTCCTAGAGCTGCGGGGTCTCCGCTGGCTGGGACTCAGGCCTAAACCAACAGAAGTGCAGGGACTGTCACGTGGTCCTCATTGCCAGGGAGCACCTTACCGAGATACAGAGCTGCTGTGTGGGCTGGGAAGGGAGACATGTTAAAATAAAAATGTGCCTTATATTCCATCCTGGGGCTGTGTGAGACCAGTTATTTCATGTACGGTCGGGGGAGCCCTGGGAGTCATGTCACTGACTTCTGCACAGTGAGGAGAGACTGAGGAATTCCACAGTCAGTCTCTAAACTCCATGCCTGGGAGAACAGGCTCAGAGAGGAGATAGCACAAACAGCCACCTCCTAGAGGGTCAAGACACATCTTGTTCCATGGGGTCAATGTTCCCTGCCTCTGCTCCATTCTTAAAGGATGATTATAGTGAGGCCAAAGATGCTGATTGCGTCACATTCCAAAAGGTGTTCTGCACGTGTTTAGAAGAGGCGTGGCTGCTTACATATTTCTTAAGCCTCTCTGTCCAGCCCAGGGCTAGATCCTGACCACAGATGGGTGCAATACTACACAATCTCACTCAATGGATCTGCTATTTTGTTTGCAAACTTTACTCTCCCTGCGATCTCCAGGTGTATTAGCTTGGGCTGTATCTTTTTAGATCCCACAAATGAAACAGGATTGGTCTAGAACTGGGGTGGGGAACCTTCGGCTCGCGGGCCAGATCCGTCGTCCTGCTTAATTTCATCTGGCCCGCAGCAAGTCTCCGCACCGTGGGCTGGGAGCCCTGAGCATCAGCAACTCCCCAGAGCTGCGAGCACTGGCTGGCCCTGCTGCCGGGGGAAGTTAGGGTGTCAGGCCGGTCGGTCAGCTGCCCCTGTGGCCCCTAAGCACCGGGGCAATCAAGAAAGCTCTGAGTCTGCGTGGTCCTACCCCAGCTGGTAGGTGCCACCCCCGCAGCTTCCATTGGCCAGGAACCGCGGGGACGGCATGTGCAGGGGCGGACAGCGCATACTGCACAGAGCTGCCTGGCCACATCGTGGCCACTTCTGAGAGCGGTGCGGGGCCAGGGCAAGGGGGGAAGCCTGCCTTAGCCTCACTATGCTGCCAGCCGGGAGCAGCTTGAGGTAAGCGGCGCCCAGCTGGAGCCTGCACCCCAATTCCCTGCCCCAGTCCTGAGCCCCCTCCCACACCTCAACCTCCTCCCAAAGCCCACACCCCCATCCAAACCCCCTGCCTGAAGTCAGAACCCTCTCCTGCACTTCAACCCCCTGCCCCAAACCCGAGCCCCCTCTCACGCCCCAACCCCCTCCTATAGACCGCACCCCCACCCCAATCCCCAGCCCTGAGACCATTCCTGTACCCTGAACCCCTCATTTCTGGCCCCATCCCGGAGCCTAGGGGAAGCCCCAAGCCTCCGCACCCCCACATGGTGTGGGGTGTGGCCCGTGACTGAGTTTTACTGTGGGTCAGTGGCCCCCGATAGAAAAAAGGTTCCTCACCTCTGGTCTAGAAAATACTTGGTTTATGGAAATCCAAGGAAAACTCAAGGTGCTGGAGGAAGGGGATTGGTTTTGTTCAACATGTTCATTAATGATCTGGATGATGGGATGGATTGCACCCTCAGCAAGTTCACAGATGACTCTAAGATGGGGGAAGAGATAGGGTCCCGAATGACCTAGACAAATTGGAGGATTGGGCCAAAAGAAATCTGATGAGGTTCAGCAAGGACAAGTGCAGAGTCCTGCACTTAGGACGGAAGAATCCCATGCACTGCTACAGGCTGGGGACCGACTGGCTAAGCGGCAGTTCTGCAGAAAAGGACCTGGGGATTACAGTGGGTGAGAAGCTGGATATGAGTCAGCACTGTGCCCTCATTGCCAAGAGGGTCAACAGCAAATGGGGCTGTATTAGTAGGAGCATGGCCAGCAGATTGAGGGAGGTGATTATTCCCCTCTATTCGGCACTGGTGAGGCCACACCTGAAGTACTGCGTCCAGTTGTGGGGCCCTCAATCCAGAAAGGATGTGGACAAATTGAAGAGAGTCCAGCAGAGGGCAATGAAAATGCTCAGAGAGCTGGGGCACATGACTTAAGAGGAGAGGCTGAGGGAACTGGGGTTATTTAGTCTGCAGAAGAGAAGAGTGAGGGGGGATTTGATAGCAGCCTTCAACTACCTGATGGGGGGGTTCCAAAGAGGATGGAGCTCAGCTGTTCTCAGTGGTAGCAGGTGACAGGACGAGGAGCAGTGGTCTCAAGTTGCAGAGGGGGAGGTTTAGGTTGGATATTAGGAAACACTATTTCACTAAGAGGGTGGTGAAGCCCTGGAATGGGTTACCTCGGGAGGCGGTGGAATCTCCATCCTTAGATGTTCTTAAGGCCCGGCTTGTCAAAGCCCTGGCTGGGATGATTTAGTTGGTGTTTGGTCCTGCTTTGAGTAGGGGGTGGGACTAGCTGACTCTTCTGAGGTCTCTTCCAACCCTAATCTTCTCTGATTCTATGTTGGCGTGTCCTTTCATCTGAGTCAGTACAGAACCAAGTTCCCAGTGTGACAGTAGGGGACACTGTGCTGCTGGCAGTGAGATGAGTTGCAGAAGTGCAGCCACCTACCTGTTCCTTGCATTCATGAGGGTGAACTGGGAGCAGCTTGCACATTATGGGAAGCTAGAACCAAGTGGCTGGCACCTTCCTGCTACTATTTTGCCTATTCTCTGCTGTCAGAGTCTCATCAGGAATTATGTCATTTTCCGTACACAAAGGGGTCTCACACACACTGCCCACAGACAGCTGGGGGAATTAGCCTGAGTGATATAGAATAGCAGATGTAACCTTTTTCTGTAGGTTATTGGTTCAAATGCAGCCCGGGTTGGCAGGGACAGAAAGTCATACACATGGGAGGCTGAGCTGTGAGTGTATTTGACTTTTATCTACTTTCCTTAACTGTTCACTATGATAGGTTTAATTGGTTAGGCTTAGCTAGTGTCCGTAGGAATCGATAACTACATTTTAACATTCTCGTTCTTTAGCAACTTTAAGTGAGTTATCAGAGTTTTGTCTGTTAATTTTTTTTTTAATCAGCTGAAAGACCAGGGCTAATTGCAACTGTTCTTTAGTAATCCAGCTTTTTGTGACCAACTGCTCACACTCACCTCTAATTCCTCTCTGACTCCAGTAAATCCAAAAATGGCCATCTGTGCTTCTGCTGGGCCTAGCCCTTGAGCTGTTGCACCCTTGAAAGTGGGCAAGTTCCACCCCATGACCTGCACAATCTGCCACGCTCAGGGTTGGCTGCATCCTAGGCTCATTGCACACAGCAGCCTTATGTGGTGGTGCTGTGCTGGAGCCCAGCACGGTTGCAGCTGGGCTCATCATACTACTAGGGACTGAGAAGGGGGGTGATGGAGCATAGGTGGAGATCAGCCAGTCAGGTATATTGAAACTGGGACAATGCATTGGTTTCAACAATAATAATAATGTTCTCGTTTATTATTAATAGCCAGAATATAAATATTAAATAACTACCTAGGCATTGCTAGACATTCGTGGTGCCTGTGTAACCCACACACCTGCTGGGGGTGGTGTTCTGTCCCATCTAGTGGCACCGAGACCACTTAAAGAGAGAGAGAAAATGAGTCTGCTCTACAGCCTTACCTACCTAGCCAGGTGGCTTTTAGCTCATGTGGTAGAGGCTCATGCACTAAGCTCCAGAGATCCCCAGTTTGATCCCACACACGGACAACCAGTGTCTGTTGGTGTTACAAGGGGGGACTCATTGGGGATTTCAACTGGGAAGTCTCTGCTGAGTATAGTGTTCTGTCCCATCTAGTGGCACCGAGACCACTTAGAGAGAGAAAATGAGCCTGCTCTACAGCCTTAGTTAACAGGCAGTTGACTTTTAGCTCCTGCTGTAGAGGCTCATGCACCGAGCTCCAGAGGTCCCAGGTTCAATCCTGTCCATCGATGACCGGGGTTTGTTGGACCTGAGCCTTGAGGATTGGTCCTGCTTTGAGCAGGGGGTTGGACTAGATGACCTTCTGGGGTCCCTTCCAACCCTGATATTCTATGATTCTATGATTCTCCTTTATTTTTTTCCTACAAAGCAAATTTTGGAGCCACCATTCTTCCAGCTGAGGATAATGGGATGGGATCCCTCTTCAGAAACTGTTTATAGCTCTCCATTATTCATCCAAAAAGAGGGCTATTAAATAAGGCACTTCGTCTACCGGGTGAGCCAAAGGGTCAGCTCTGGGAACCAGGCTAGTCAGGCTGTCTTACTCTGCCAGTTGCTGCCTGTGACCTCTGTGAGCGAAGGTTGGGCGTGAGCACCTTCTTTACCCAAACTGAAAGCTATCCATTTGTCTATCCTACCGAAGTAAGTACCCTGCCCTACAGAGGATAACCTCTCCCTGGGTGCATGTAGCCAGGAAACCGTGATGTCTTTTATTTTCTGTGTACTATATTGTTACATCTGTAAGCATCCTGTGTGCCATTTTGTCCCCACCTTGTTACAGAGGAGACACCTGCACACTGGGCTCTTATCTGGAGACTTCGCTTCTGTTTGATCTGGTTGATTTTCTCTTTTATTTGGTGTAGTGTATACACCTGTCATTGATGCTTTTTCAAGGCACTGTTTGTGGGCGTTGCCCCTGTGTATAAACCTCAGGATCTACAGTCAGCTGGGTGTGGTACGGGGATTGCAATGCTCTGCTAACACTGGTTGATGATCTGCTATCAGGGTCATGTGCCCGTGCCAATTCTTTTAGCCTTGTCGGCTGCATTCAGTGCCAATGCCTACGAGGAGTTGTTCTGCCTGGATATCCCAGCAAGGTGGATAGTGCTTCTACTCATGAGCAGCCCTGTGTGCTGTACATTTATTTAATGAACTTAGTCCCTTTTTCTATTCACAAATTATTTGCCAACAGACTTCACTGTTATGCATTGTTCAAATGGTTCGACAAGTACATGTTTTCTGCAAACATACTTCAGCCAACAGGTTGTTCACAACCTCTTTGCCACTGCTATTGCTTCACGTGGTTGTTGTTCCTAATTATCCATTTGGGCTGCATGGCGGGCCATGGCTTTTGCCAGATGGCTTTGCCCCAAGCCGACCAAGAGATTTCAAGATGGCTGTGTGATACCGCAGAAGCAAATGCTCCGGTGGATACATATTCGCACAGACAGTTGTGACAGTTTCCCTTTCTGCAAACATTCTTGCTGACAAAATTTCACTAGCACAAAAGTTTATGAAAAGCAAACAGAAGGCGGCAAATATGAGGCTCGGGGCCAAACCTGGGAGGCCTTTGTGAGGTTTTGAGTAAATGTCCCTGAATAATTTCCAGCAGTACACAGCCAGCTCCACTCCTTTCTTTGTTGAGATCCAAGGTTTCCCTTGGCTCCCCAAGGTCAGGACTCTCAATGCCTCCCTCCCTGCCTTCTGGTGCTGGCTGAGGTCGAGGAGAGGTGGAATCAGTAGGGAGTCTCTTCACCCACCCCTTCCAGGCCTGGGGAGAGGAGCAGCTGGGATTCTCTTTACCCATAGGCCAGGGGTGTCAGCACGGAGTCTCTCTCCACACACATCCAAGGCCTGGGGAGATAAGGCTGGGAGCCGAGGAGGAGATGCAGAGGTCTCCAACAACCTCCAGTATTTCTAAACACCTCTTCCTGGCGAAACTTCAGGGCCAGTTCTCTATCCTCCTCCTCCTTGACCTATCGGATGCCTTGGACACTGCTGATCACTTCTTGAAATCCTGCCATCCCGTGGCTTTTCATGACTCCATCCTCTTCTGGTTCTCCTCCTACCTCTCACATTACTCCTTCAGCATCTCAGAAGAAAGTCATTGGCCCTGAGACGTGGTAAGGCTTTGCCACAGAGATGAAGAACTCTCCTGTGTTATACTGATAACTCATAGGGGTTCTGTTAGTAATAGTTCTGTATAAAGAGTGAGAACCCCTGATAGCAGAGCGTAGGAGTCATTCCACTGTGTTTGGGAAGTGGACTGTAACCTGCTCATTGAAGAGTCTGGCTTTGTGAAGTGAAGTAATGTGTGCTGTAATCTTGACCACCTCCCTCCCCCCCAATTGTTTAATTAGCTCTGAAATGAGAAACCTGGTCTGCATGCTTGGTCAAGTGGCAACTTTCATTCAGTTGTCGGTGAGAGCAACAGGATGTTTCTTTAGGGTCATTTCACATTGGGTCACATCAACCTCAAGTTATGTGCTTCCACTGAAATCCTGATTGTTAGAATCACACCCATTTTTCATCAATGGAAAACTACCAAATAAATATAATATCCATTTTAAAGCAAAAAAGTAACATATGAGACAGCGGCAGTATAGGAAAGAAACACTTCATAACCTTAAATAATCATAATGATCAGACAGCCATAGTAATTGTATTGGTAAAAAGGGAGGAAAACCCTCTGTTTTCATTCAGATACAATAGGAAGAAGGTTAGAGCAAAGGACTGGCCCCCAGGAGAATCAGGTTCTGCTCAGAGCCCTACCACAGATTTTGGACAAGTCTTATAGCATTCAAGTCATCAGAATGTTCAAACCTAGGGATCTAAAGTTAAACCCTCAAATCTATGGTAGCACCTAAATGAGTGGCTGGATTTGGAGAGGGGGTGAGCCATTCAAGTCAATGGGAACAGCAGATGCTTAACACCTCTGAAAATGAGACCACTGATTTACATGCCTGGATGGCAGCCATAGTCTTTTCCCAGCCACTCCTTGCTCTCCCACAGCCTTCATCCCCTCTGACCTGTCCTGCTTCTTGTACCACAGCTGAGCACATTCTCTCACTGGCTTACCTAATGGGGAGCTCCTAATAGCTGCATAAAGAGAACAGTTTAGAAGCTGTACCCTGGCCTGAAAAACAAACTACCAACTTCTGCACATGAGGAAATGCACAGGTAAGGTGTTGCTGCACATAGAACACAAGCACATATTCTTAACTCTGACCCCTTTAGCCGCCGTCCCTGTGGGACATCACACCTTAAACTCTGCCTAAGCCTTTGTGTCCAGTGTGATCTCTGCCAAGCAGCAGCAAGTACTCCCTGGATCAGTGGTGCTGCCTTGAGGGTCTTGTGTCTTGGGGGACTGTATGAACAGGAGTCCCACTTTGGAGCTGTGGTTGGCACAAAGAAAATGGCAGTTTTTGTTAGGATGGGCAAGGTACTGGAATGTTCCCAGTTCCCTGCCACTGCACAGGAAAGCCCTGTACAGATATTAACTAATTTATCATCACAGCAGCCCAGGGCAGCGTAGGGATAAGTGTTGTTATCCTCATTTTACAGGCATTTGCAGGCTTCCCCCAAATCCACACTCACACAGGCTCCCTCATCTCAATCCACACACAAGGGACTGGGTAGACAGAGTCCCCCACACAAATTCAGGATCTATCTGACACAAGCAGCTTGCACTCCTCTGCTCTCCCCACAGGTCTTCTCTCTGTTCTCCTCTCTCCCCCTTTGCCTCTTAGAGCTTCCCCTCCCTGTCAGAGCAGGAGGAGAAAGTGCTGCAGGGTCTCTGCTTCCTGCTAGCCTTTGCAGGCTCTGCTTGCACCAGTAGCCAGGATGGGGAGGAGATGGGAAACAGGAAGTGGTTTGGTCTGGGGGAGCAGCAGTAAGAGTGCATGTTTTAGGGGCAGAAGAAATGCCTGTTGCATTTTAAGTCCCCAGATATAGGGTGGACAGAGTTGGGAGAATCACCAGGGAGGAAAAAAGTTGGGTGTCAGAGAGGGAACATGTACTACCCTCTACTGTGCTAGAGCCTATGGCTCCACATGACTACTTTAGTATGGTATCGGGAGATGCTGGGGAGCATGTCCAGTTCAGATGGGGTCTGTGAGGAGGCTCAGTGGGGATGAGGAGCGAGCTCAGTGTAGATTGAAGGTCTGTTGATTTTAACAGCAAGCCTCTAGCAAACTCTACTGAGTATAATACAGACCCCTAATGGTGATTTTTGCCATTTTATAACTTGGCCATATCTGAATGGATTTGCATGGGATGAGCAAAAGGCCCCTCTCTGACCTCAGGACCATCCCCCTTCCAATTTTCACATCTCTGCAGCAAATTTTGGAGGCTGTAAGAATTCCTCAAAAGAAAAAGTTGGAAATGTTTTTATAATAGGACAAGATAGGCAACCTTAACATAGGAGTCAAGGCTACTGTCCTATAATACTGAAAAAGCTGTGCCTTGTTGCTGTGATTGTGCCTGATGGGAAGCCTGATCATGTCCTGTTGGCTTCCTCATACCTCAACTTTCCCCTCCTGGAGTCACCACTCCTTACCTGAGTTCAGCTATTTAAGCAGAGTAGCTGGAACTTAGACGAATGTGTCTCAAAGGGAAAGAGGCTGCACTGAATACTGCATTGAATTGTTATGCACCCTACGCTTCGCCTGTCTGAACCAGTCCCATTACCATGGCTTCCCTGGGTCAGGTCATTTTCTGGAGGTACCGTACAGTCTTTATCCGCTTCTGGAGATAAGGGAGGGAGGGAATTGTTTTTATTTCATTATGGAAGGTCTGGGCTCCACTGCCACACCTGGCTGCTGTGCTGTCCTCCCTTGGGGACTTTTGTTCAGCTTTGGCGAAGGGAATTCTTTGCCATTTGGCTCAATAGCATGCTCTTGGGCTGCTTTTTAGAATGTATATGTTTTGAGTTGTTTTGTGGAAAGTATGAATGCCAAGCCAGTCATTGATATAAGACATAGACTTAAACTGGTGTAGTCATGCTCCCAGATCCCAGTGTGCGATAGTTAGCGATTACAGCAAAAATGAAGACTTATTTCCAGGGAAACGAGTAAGACTTGCTTACAAGACTTCAGAGCTGCATGTTATTAGAAGAGAGGGGTGTAAATGGCATTGGAGAACCTCTATATTTCCTCTATCAGCATTGGGAAAGTTGTGCAAATTTCCCCTAAATCAGTGTGTTAGAGAGAGTAATCCACAATCCATACTACAGTATATTTTCTGTGTCTCTCAGCACAGTTGTCTATTCCTATGTAAGAGCTATGCTGAGGAGGAGGTGGAAGAAAGAGAAAAGGGATTTCATCTATTTGTTCAATAATGCTTCTACCTTTTGATCTATTTGGCAAAACCAAAAATCAAAATTAAATATACACAGAGAATAAGTATTCTGGGAGATTCATAACGGGATATAAAGTCTCACACCTAGGTCGCCTGGTCTCCAGGTCAGTAATGGCTGAAAATGATTTCTACCAGACAGCAATTTGGTGGCCCCCATGTGAAATGAATTGGAAGACTCAGTTAAGTTTCTAGTGAATAGATGCCAGTCTCATAAAATCACTACCACAAATAGCACTTTGCTGACTGTCTTTGCAGAGAAGCCAATTGTTTAATAGGGCATGGACACTGAGCTCTTTTCATCTCCCTAACCATGGCTCTTCTGGGCTGTATTCAGGCAGGTTAGCACAGTGGCATGTGGGAAGCCTATGCTAATATTTATTCTGTTGATAGGACTTCAGTTCTCAAGGCTATCAGTCCAGCACTAAATTCCCCACAAAGGGCCCCAGTGGTAGAATGCCCAGTGCATGAAACTCTTAGAACAACCTAGTTCCTGTGAACCTTGCCACATTTTCTTGAATTCCTTGTGTGAGGAACAGCCTCCTCCTGCTACGAGATAGATAATCACTGCATATATAAAGCCCCTGAGCAGGCCTGCCAAGGTTCTCAGGTCACTGTACATCAATTTCATAATAAACTGTGAAAGCAACCATATAATAAGCTGTAGTGATCGTAGTATAATGTAATGATAAATGTCAAGTGAACGTCTTACTTTCTGTGCATTTGAAACACACATAACAAGCTACTCTGTTATTAATGGGTGTGTGGTCCTGACTAACTACCTGCAACCAGCCTGACTGGTTTTGTCAGAGGAACAATAGATGATTAGGATGACAAATGAGCCCTCATCCCTTAATTCTTTCAGAGTAATCACACTGTCTGTGTTGGCTAATGTCTGATTCATATGGACAGTAATGTCCAGCTGAAGCAGGAGAAAGAGACACCAGAAAGTGTGCTGATGCTTCCCAGAAGAGAAGGGCTTTTGAGGGTCCCTGCCTCTTATCACTAAGCTTGATGTTTTAGATGGTTAGAAATGGCTAGGGAAAGTTAACTCTTTATAGCGAGGTTAGCATTGGAGATGTAGGGGAATTAAAATCCCTGCTGTTTATCACAAGTCAGCTGATCCTCTTTAACTATCAAATGTCCCAAAACTTCTTCAACATAGTTAAAATTGCCCAGCGCTGCCTCATGCCCTTCCAGAAGGTGGAGAATAGCTACATTTAAGCTTCTGAAAGCCAGGAAAGTCTTCAGTCACAACACCGTGTGCTCTGGTCCCATTAGAATGGATAACATGGTTTAGTGGGGATTGTGATCTAATACCACACAGCATGAAGTCAGAAATTGAAAGCACAGTCTACTCTCCCATCTGGCTATTAAGAAGTGTAAGAACAGAGCCAGAGATGTCCTAATCTGGCCTGTTACGAATGCTGCCATGGAAGAGAAGATCCAAGAGTGGAGAAAGCAAACTGCAAAAGAACTGTTGAAACCATGTGAGATTCTGGATTGCCCTTGCTCATGTTTGCTGCAGATCTATTTGAAGTCAATAGGAAAGATTACCTCTTATTGTGGAGTACTACACATTTTTGCAACAATTCAATTTTTAAAGCACATCAAGTAGCAGATTGTGAATCGCATTTTGTAACTCACTATGGGACTCCAGCTAAAATTAATAAAGGATAAAGGATGAGAGGCAAAATTTTCAAAAGCAACTAGGGATTTGGGGTGCTTTAATTTTTGGATGTTCTATTTAGGGTACCCAAGGGGACTGGGTTTTTCAGAGGGTGAGTACTCAATACTTTCTGAGAATCAGACCCTTTTAAAGTTGTTTCTAGCTGGACACCCAAAATTCAAGGAACCCCAAATCACTAGCTGCTTTTGAAAATCTCAGCTGCAATTCACAAGAGGTTCTTTTGACAATCCTCTTTGCTATATCAGTTTGTGCCCTGGTGGATTCAAGGGTTCAGCTAAAATATCACATTTACCCTGGGGAGCAGAAGGGTAAAAAGCTTCGTGCCAACATCTAACAAGCTTCTTGAGCTAAAGACAATTAACCTTGAAGTAGTTGCAAAAGAGCTATTCACTCGGAAGCTGGAAGTCGTATTACAACACTTATACTAAAAAGATTTACCTCAACTGCAAGTAGTGGAATGTTAGATTCCAAACAGGAAGTGGTCCAAATCTTTAGAGGAGGATGGCAGGCCTGATTGTTTCTCTGGTGTATCTAGGGGAAATATCCCCTCCCTCACATCTATAGGGCCCCTGGCACTCACCTGTTGGAGCCCTAATACCCAGCAACCACTTATATTCCTTTAACTGTTGCTGTCCCCATATTCTACTATATCAGAGAGACAGTATTGCTGCATACAGGGCTCATACAGCTTCAGGGATGGATGAAGACTAAATGTGGCTCCGATCAAAGTCATGGGGCCTAAAATTTGCTCATGTATTTTGAGGGTGGTGGTGACAGTCACATCATTTGTGAGCCCCTTCAGTTAAAGAATTTGGGAGCCCATTCGGAAGGAAGTTTGATTCTGCTTTAATCTGCTACTGATTACACCAGACTGCCTCACCAAGGGCTGGCAGGGAGGACTCCGTGGGGCACTGAATACCTATCATACTAGTAACCCACCTAGGTCTGGTATCAGATGGGGGTGTGATGCTGACAGACCAGGTGCCAGCTCATGCCAGAGCCTCAGACCGCATAAGCTGGTTCCGAAGTCAGGGCTCGGATCTCCAAGACCATTCTGGCAGAAGTAATGGCCACCAGGAAGGCCACTTTCCAGGACAGTAAAGCAGAGAGCATGTACTTGCAGGAAACACAAGGACGAGATGAAGTTCCAGACACAGTCACAGGCAGTACTGTGAGACACAGAACTGAGAGGGTAGTGGGGCGGCAGGCCCCTTTATAGCAGCATTATGAGTGCGCAACTCCAGGGCCTACCTGATGGATACCTCTGAGAGAGAACTGTTCTCAGGGGGAGCACACACCTGCTTTGGAATGGCTGTGAGCAACATCTCAAAGAACAACAGTTATGGAAGGTCAGTAATCGTTTTTTTCCTGACAGCCTTCCCTGAGGTAGGCACTCACAGTGGTGAGCCTCTCCAGACAGCATGACCGGAGGACACCATTTGGAAAAGTGCGCCACTCTGCTCCCACTGGTGTGACTTTGTACACAGATGTGCAAGGTCAGGCCAGTGGGGGATGGGGCGGGGTACTCTTAGAATGGCGTCCCCAGTCTGGCATTGTGGGCCAGGGATTCGGTTGGTGGTTAGTATATGCTGTTTCAAGCTGGGACCAAATGACAAAGAAAGGGTTTTTGATATAAATGGCTGGGTTTAAAGTGACAAAGGGCCTTTTTTTTCTGAGCAAGCAAATACACCGGACTTTTTGTGCAAGGAAAGGCCAGCATCCCTTGGGCTAGGGCCTATTGGATGCCCCAGGTGGAAGATAGGTGACTTCTGCTATGATTAGTAGGAGGCCTGTAGGAACTCCTGTTTTCTCTGTCATGCGTTTGCCCTAAGAATAAATGTTTTTTGCTTTGTGAAGTCTGGTCGGTAATTGATATTCACTGTTGTAGCCCCTGGGGAAAGAGTTAACGCCAGATGCTGGACCCTGGTCAGACCTGGTGGGAAAATCACAGTGAGGTACAGAGGGACTGCAAACCTAAAATCCCAGTCTGGAGGGAGAGAGACCTGGTGGTGACAGCTGGGAGCCTGAAATCAAGGGATCTCAGAGGGGAAATACAGGTGCAATTATCCTGAAATTGTGCAGGTTGTGACAGATTTCTAAGGGCCAGATTCTGTCACTTACACTGAGTAGCACCTTACTCTTCAAGTAATCCCACCGCCCTCCTGATTTCAGTGGGACAGTCACAGGGTGGCCAGCCCCTTTAAGGGGAGAGATCCAGCCCCACCTGTGACACATTTTGCTTACCTCCTCAGGTGGGGAAAAGGAAGGCTATGTGACTGGTGGGTCATGTGACTCAGTCAGGCCTTTAAAATATCTAGCCCAGAAGCTGGGGAGAAAGGTGGAAGTGGTGGATGACTTTTCCTAGTCTAGGGGAGCTGCAGTCTCATTCTGGAAGAGGGGGAGGTTGTCACAGGGAGATAAGCACTGGGACTCATTGCTTTGGTAAAGAGTGAGACTTGGTTTAAATAGGGTGTGAGTCCCAGGAGAGATGGGAGACCACTTTGGTTTATGCTGTACTTGGACTGCCAGCAGGGAAAAGCCAGGAGGGTCAGCAATCTGGTCAGAGTGAGAAGAACTATGAGTTGAGCCCAGGAGGGGGCAGAATACCTTTAGTTTATGTTAACTTGGGGCTGTTGTCAAAGGTGGTGTTTATTTTGGACTTTGAGTACCCTGAAAGGGGACTGAACTCTGAGAGTGACCCAGCTGGGGGGCTGAGCCATGCGAATCCCTAGGAGAGATGGAAAACTCTGAGGCGAAAATGAGGAAGGGGTGCTGCAGAGCCATCCTATGCCACAAACAGGTGTTCTGGAGACAGCAACCTTACTACAGTGACTGTTCATGGAGTGAGGGAGTACTCAATGTGAGTAAGGTAGCGGAGGTTGAATATCGGGCAGTGAATGAAGCAAGGGTGCACTCACTGAATACTGAGAATCAAAAATGATGAATTAAGACTTTTTTAAAAAATAATGACTCTAGCCCTCGTCTTACTTGGCTGAGCAGGTGAGTAAGGAGGAGTATGGTCTACTTCACCCCTTGCTTAGCTAAGCAAGATCTATCCTGGGGTCTGGTGCAGCCCCTGGTCCCTGGATAATCCCCCTTTTTAGGCAAGTGAAGAGGTACAAGGGAAGGGAGGAGCCTTGGCTTCACCCACCCTCTATTCAATGGCCTAGCATGAGGGGAGAAGTAAGCTGCACCCTTCCAAGTGTTACAGTGACCTGTTTTCTCCTCCTTGTAGCCAGAGGACCATAGAGGAAGAGTTGCACCTCAGAGGGGGATGGATCTCTGAGGCACAACAATTCCTGGAGCTACTCTTGTACAGCTACCACAACCAGATGCTTGTGGTTTTTTTGTTTTTGTTTTTGTTTTAAATAGCTCTCAGGGCTGCGGACACGGGGAGGAGTAGCACTTTGTACTGGCAGGCAGTGTGTCTCTCCCACACAGAACCTCTGAGAACAGTGGTGTGAGTATCTGATGGGTATGTGGTAGGAGACATCCTTGAGGTTCAGGGCCACATACCGGTCTCCTTGGGAGAGGGAAGGGGTGGTGATTTGAAGATCAGCATTCTGAACTTGAAGATCTTTATGTAGTTGTTTAGTCCAGGGATCTCAAACTCCAAATCACCACAAGGGCCACATGAGGACTAGTACATTGGCCCAAGGGCCACATCGCTGACACACACACCCCTGCCCCTGGCCCTGCCCCCACTCCACCTCTTCCATGAGGCCCCGCCCTGGCCCGCCTCTTCCTATCCGTTCCCTGCCCCCATTCCAACCCCTTCCCCAAAGTCCCCACCCCAACTCTTCCCCCTCCCTGCCCCTATTCCAACCCCTTCCCCAAATCCCTGCCCTGTCTCTTCTCCACCTCTTCCCCTGAGCAGGCAGATCCCCACTCCTCCCCCTCCCCCCTGGAAAGCACTAAGCGCCACCAAACAGTTGTGGAGGTAGGCAGAGGAGTGGGGACGCGGCGCACTGGGGGGAGGGTGGGTGGTGGGTGAGGGGAGCTTGGTGGCCGCAGGAAATAACTTGTGGGGGGTGCAGGGAGCTTGGCGGGCCGCAGCAAATAACTCTGTGGGCTGCGTGTTTGAGACCCCTGGTTTAGTCCCTGAAGAGCTAAGATGGAATGAAGGCCATCTACCTCCTGGCAATCAGCAAAGTACCTTTCCCCAGGCATCTTTGCAGGATTCCCTGTATTGCCTCTTTTGTGAGAAGAAATTCCTCTAGAAACACTTTCTCATGAGAATGATCCTTGAAGCAGGAAAGGAGATTTAGGAAGAGACTTATTGTGGAATTGGCTGTTATAACCATTTTAGACAATGTCTAACATGCCTGGATCGGTGGTAATCACACACAAGGCATCAAAGAAATGGGAGAGGTGATCTGCAACAGGAAGGGACACAGATAGGTGAGCACGTGGTTCTCTACAATCCTGTTGAACCTGTAGACGGCAGGTAGATGAGGCAGGGTCACTGCTAGAGTTATGATGGCCTTGCTTGGGTCTGTTTCTTGGCCAGGTATTCTGAATGAAACTGGGCCTGGGGCTTCCATTGGAGAGATCTGTCCTCTTGCCATGGATATGGCCTCTGGTAGCAGAAGACTGGGATAGGCTGAGAGAATGAGCCTTATAGAATCATAGAATCATAGAATACAAGGGTTGGAAGGGACCTCAGGAGGTCATCTAGTCCAACCCCCTGCTCAAAGCAGGACCAATCCCCATTTTTTGCCCCAGATCCCTAAATGGCCCCCTCAAGGATTGAACTCACAACCCTTAGGGCTGGTGGGCTTCATCTTGTTGAGGGCATCATTGTCTTGGAGCTGAAAAGTAGTGCCTCGATCCTCAATTGGGCCTCAGAAATGAGTCCAGACATCTAGAATCATGAATACACTGGGAGAGTCACTCTGGAGGCCACACACTTAGCACATGTGTCTGATGAATCATAGACCTCTCCTAGGGCATATTTTGCCACAGTTTGGCCTTTGGTGCCCAGATTTTTTTGCAGGCTGCTCTGATCCTTTGGAAGAGGATCAAAAATCAAAATGAGATATACCACATGGGATAATGGAATCTTTCCATTATCACCTGGTAATTCACAACTGACATGCCCGAGCTGCTCAAAGGTTAGACCTTCCTGACCAAAGCAGGTAATATTCAGTCTTTTAGGGGAAGGATGCAAACACGTTGATCCCATGGGTGCTGAGATGAATAGGGTCTTGGTGACCAGGTTTTGAGAGAAGTAATCAAAATTCCAAAAAAGAACTAGGTATTTCCTGCAGGATGGATTGATTTAAATAAGAGACTTAAATCAATGATTTTAACATGATTTAAATCACCTAGTAGAAAGTCTCAATTTAAATAATGGATTTAATCAATTTTTCTATTTGTACTTCAGTTATTTTTAAAGAAAGGTACATTCTCACTGGTTGATTCAATTATTAAAACATGTTGATTTACAACTAAATAGAGACTTTACACTAGATTTGGTACATCTTTTTGCTACCTAGGAGGGTACAATATAACTATATACATTTATTTAAGCAATTATACAGCTTAATATTTTCAGATGCTTATTAATTCTACATTTTTAGTATGTTAAAAATGGTGAATGATATGTTGCTCATTTACTAGATGATTATCTTTTTGCTCATGGTTTGTGTCAAGCCGAATTAGGATTGTCACTGAAATTTAATTAAATACACAACGGCATATACAATTTATTTTTAATAAACAAAACAACCTTAAATGTTTTGGAAACGTAAACTTATCAAAGCACGTTTCACATTTACAACTATATGATTTATTAAAGGAACCGAGAGATTAACTGCAGTCAGTGAATTTAACTGATTATTTCAGGTCAGTCTGGGGAAAATGTCAAAGGTGCCTAAATGATAGTGACTGGAGCTTAAGTTCCTACTCACCTAAGTCTCTTGAATATGAAACATCAGTCTCCTAAACATACATCTGATGAAGTGGGTTCTAGCCCACAAAAGCTTATGCCCAAATAAATGTGTTAGTCTCTAAGGTGCCACAAGGACTCCTCGTTGTTTTTATCAGTCTCCTAAGTTCTTAGGCTGTCCTTTACTCTTTTAAAACTAGTAGATCGCCCCTCGCCCCTCATTTTTATTCATAGGCTGGAAGAGAAAGACAAGCGTTCCTGCTTTTTCAACTGCCAGTCAATATCTCAACTTTGAATGAACTAAGCCAAATGAAAAAAATATTTTTTTCTGGGCCTTTGGAAGATGCTACTTCTGTCAAAAGCTGAGTTAGCATTTCAGCAAGTTCCAGGTGCTTAGCTAGTGAAGTCCACCAGTTCACTCACAGTGTTTGCACTTTTTGAAACATCATTAGCAGACATGTACTGCTTGAATGGTTCACCTCCAGCCCTGAAACTTATGATGTTTGACATGATAGATGGGCGATTATTAGATGCCCATGTCACAGCAGCATCTTCTTCTTCAGCAGTTAGGCATGTACCTTGGTACTTTGGGTTAAGAACATAGGCAAGAAAATGAGGTGGAGCAAGTGCTTGATCCATCCACTTTTTTACTGCTTGTCATTTAACTTTGTTGTTGGATATTTCTTTCTTCACTGTCTCTAAAAGTTCCTTCCAAAGTTCACCAGCATCAGCACTACTGCAGCAATCTTTCGGCAGTTTGTCCAAGATTATGGAAGTAGGCTCAATCCATTGAAACGTATCTCCTACGTTTCTCTGTATCCAATGTTGACTACTTTAGCTATGATCGTTCCATCTGTTTTGTAATGATTTTCTTCAAATTGTCATCAGAATAGGCCAGTTCTTAATAAATAGCTCAAAACAGTGAGCCACTGAATTCCATTGTACATCTTGCAGGAGAATTAGCTTGGCTCTTCCTGCTCTCTTCAGTGAAACTGAAGCAATGTGATTGTTATCGAAGTATTTTTCAATTTCAGCGTCTTCCTTTATTTCTGGAGTTGTACTTAAGTCTTTGGCTAAATGATGCATCAAATGAGCACTGTATTCATATTCTCTTCATTATCTTTGTCTAGATTTCTAACCTTTGCGCCACTTGCAGCATTGTCTGTGACAAAGCTACGCACTTGACACTTGAATTATTGTTTAGTTTGTTACAGCTTTTACTGCTACTTCTCTATTCTGCTACATGGGCATTTCCTAATACATCAGTTGTCATACAAGCACATATGACTAAATCATTGTGTACATTGCTCAACCCATCAAGACTCAGATTAATGAATTTCCCTGTTTTTTGCACGCTGTTCAATTTCCTTCTCATACACTGTATTCAGCAACCTTCCAGCAATGTCTGCATTGCAGGGTGGAGGATAGCCTGATCATGACTGAACTATGTCAGTGAAATGTTTGTTCTGAACAAGACAAAAGGGAGAATGTGTTGGATAAATGAACCAATCAGTCTTTGCATCTACGGAGTTTTGCTGGTCCTGATTACAAACTCATCCATGGGTTTATTAGATAATGAAGAAAGTCTTTTTTTTTTATACAGGTTATTTACTATCTGATATATGTTTAGTTGCAGCACTGGTGGTGATGACAGAGATGACTCTGAATTGTGGACGTGAAGATGATATCTAAGCTGGACCCTGAAGCAAAAGGGGATTTAAAAAAAAAAGTCACTATCACTCACTAAAAAAAAAACATTTCAGAAGTCCAGCAGTGACAGTAAAAATGTAGCTGATAAATACTCCCACAACAAACTAACATCCCAATTATATTTTGAACACAAACATTTTGAAATTAATAAGTAATCAATCCACTCAAAGCACAAATTTATGAGAATAATGTAAGTCATCACGTACTGTCATGTAAGACACAGCTAGCAGTCCACAAGAATGATGCAAAAATAAATTTACTAACCGGTTGGTCCAGATAGTTCAGACATGTCCACATCATCATCGTCACACTCATTGCATTCTGAAGAGCATTTTTCATAATGTTGTTTCATTCTAATAACCCAAGCTTGCGTCTCTCTGTTGCACTGTTTACATTTGCCACGTATTCCTTTTATTAGCCAGAGGTACAGGAGTTTCCTGAAAATATTCCCAAATAGCATCTTTTTTACGACCTGCAGCCACGGTAGGTGTTTCTTCCTCCAGTCCCCAGGTGTTGAAATCAACACTAAGGGCTGCACTCTGAAGAATGTTGTCTCGTCTTCCCAGTGTCCTGCTTTGAGACCAGTGTTCTTTTGTTCTTGTTGCACTCTCTGCTCCTTCTCCCTTGTTATCTAACTTCCGTGCTCCACCCTCACCCCCAGAAAAACAAAACAACTAACAATAATTCAAGACTTCTACTCCTGTAACCCACATGCTTTTTGTACGGCAGTATTTGAATTGTTGTAGAGACAGAGAAGGAGACAGTGGAGAAATTACTGAATTTCTGTTTCTTTGTATCTCTTTCTGTGTACACACACAAGGGACAGAGCAAAGCCATTTATGTGAAGTAACCAGAACTATCCAGAGGCGAGGGCTGATAGTTACTGGGCAGATCAGTCTTTTTCCATGAGCTGGAGAGTAAATTTCCATGGTGGGTGGAGTCATAAATATTCATAATTTGAGAACTGCGCCAATCAGAGCTCAGGTAGAGAGAGGCTATCACATAGGAGCATGAGACCACTCAGGTCAGCTCAGTGGATGGTCCTGACGATACACAATGCTGTCTCCTGGAGTCAAAGGCCAGGGTCCCCATGCCTGTAATGACTTTGACAGTCTCTTGAAATCAGTAGCACAGCCCCTGGTTTCCCCACAGAAGCAAGCTGTTAATACAGTACACAACCTATTGTGCCATATCTATAAAGCTGGACCTCAAAAGTTGGATGTTTTTCCCCTGGTTCTTTCTCTATATAGAAAAGCAGCCTTTAACTCCAAGTGTTTGATAGAGATTCATGGATTCAACACATTTTTTTTATTTAAATGCTTTACAAGATTATAATAATCGTAGGCCTTAACATATTTTATATAAAATTCAGATTCCACTTAAAGCAGATTTTTAATAAAAAAAATTATAATTTAAATAACAAATCTGTTTAATTTTATTTTTTAAAAGTAATTGAATCTTTATCCATCCTGATATCCTATTTCCTATTTTGGGCACAGCTGGAGAGGTAGCAGGCATTAGCCAGGAGTCATTTACTGGATCAGGGTGTCCCTGACTGAAGAGGGACTCAGTGGACTAGCCAGACGAGGTGGCAGTTTCCAGATGTAGCCTGTGTGCCACCCTACCTGGAGCTCCTGTAATTGTTTGTATTCATCACGTGGTAACACCACAAAGGAGTCTGCCACAGAGTGGCTGGCCCCTTAAGGGAAGATGGGGGACCCCCCAGTGCACCTGTGACAATCTTAACTTGTCTCCCCAGGTGGGAAAATGAATTTGGTTATGTGACTAACTCAGGCCAAGCCTAGGGATATAAGGGGAAGGATTGAGGGAGAGTAGAGTTCCTCAAAGAGGAGCTGCTGAAGCCAGCTGCTGGAGGAACTGATGTGTGTATGCGGGGGGGAGGGGGGGGCAGTGATGAGCTGCCAAAATCTTAACAACTGGTTCCACCCCCGCCCCCCGGGACTCCTGCCCCATCCAACCCCCCGTGTTCCTTGATGCCTCACCCCAGGACCCCTGCCCCATCCACCCCCCTCCCCTATCTGCTCCCAGAACCGAGCAGGAGAGTCTCTTGGGCCACCATAGTGGGTGCCCACCCCACCCCTAAGAGCCAAAGGGACCTGCCGGGGGGCGAGGTGGGGAGTCCCGGAGGTGCTTACCTGGGGCAGCTCCCAGGAAGCATCCAGCAGGTCCCTCTGGCTCCTAGGGGCAGGGTAGTATAGCTAAGGGGGGAACAGGGGGAGCCGCCGCTCCCCCCACTGATCACATCAAAAGTGGCGCCTTAGGCACCGACTCCCTGGGTGCTCTGGAGCTGGAGCGCCCATGGAGAAAATTTGGTGGGTGCAGAGCACCCACCAGCAGCTCCCCGTCCCGCGCCCAGCCCCAGCTAGCCTCCACTCTGCCCCCGTATCCGTCCCTGAACGCACCGCCCCACTCTGCTTCTCCCCCCACCCCGGCTTCCCACAAATCAGCTGTTTGGGAACCCTGGAAGGGCTGAGAAGCAGGCAGTGGCTTCACACTCAGGCTGAGGGTGGTGGAGGTGAGCTGGGGCAAGGAGCGGTTCCCCTGCGTGCCCCCACCCCCGGGTTACCACCTCATGCTCCCCCCCCCCCCCCGCTCACCTCCGCCTCCCTGGGCCTGAGTGTGAAGCCGCCGCCTGCTTCTCAGCCCGCCCCGGCTTCCAGCGCGAACAGCTGATTCGCGGGAAGCCTGGGGGTGGGGGCGGAGAAGCAGAGCGGGGTGGTGCATTCAGCAGAGGAGGCAGAGGCGGAGCGGAGGTGAGCTGGGGCTGGGGGTGGGGTGGAGCGGGGAGCTGCTGGTGGGTGCTCAGCCCTGGAGCACCCATGGAGTCGGCACCTAAGGCTTTTGGCCGGTTAAATTTAGAAGCCCTTTTAGAACCGGTTGTCCCTTGCGGAACCGGTGGGAACCGGCTCCAGCTCACCAGTGTGAGGGGGGGGAGAAGTTTGCTGGTTAGCAGCCCCAGGAAGGAGGGCTGTGTAACCCCTAAACTTACGTGGGGAGCTACAGGCCATGGAGGCCAGGACTTAAAGTTATAGTCACCAGGAAAGAGAACCATGAGACCCTAGACTTGAAGGATGAACTATGGGCTGGGGAGGCCAGAACTTAAAGCCAAAGTCCTGAGAAAGAGAGAATTGTGAGACCCTAACCCTGAGGAGTGACCAGAAAGGAACTTTGGTGGGAGCTGAACGATGCTGAATAAATTAGACCCCAGGAAATAGGGAATATTCTTTCAAAGGTTTGGCTGTGACTGGATTATTCTGGGGGAACTCAGAGGGAAACTGAGGCAGGGTGCCTGTCAACCCGCTCCAGGCTATGAGGGAGCACCCAGGGATGGCACCTAGTTACAGAGCCAATGTTGTTACCTGGAGAGTTACATCTCCCTCAGGAGGTCCCTCAGGACCTGTCCTCGTGCTCAGTGTGACGATCCCCAAAGTAGGAAGAGGTGGTGGAGCCTACTCCTCATGTAGTGGTAGTTGAGGCTGGACTACCTGGAGAGATGCGGGAGCTGAGGGGACAACTTCCAAAGCCATAGGGGGAGGTGTTTGTGTTACAAGTGGAAAGATAGTCCCTCTGTCCATGGCCTCTATATAGGGCTACAAAAGTAGTTAGAGGAGCTCTTGCACAAAACCTTCTGATTTGCAGGGACAGAGGTGCAGCTACCCCGAGGAACAGTAGCAGACAGCATTTTCCCTGTGCCAAGGACTCTCAAAGCCAACTTCACATGTAAGTGAGTGTGACTCCTGCCAACCCCGGAACAAAGATATCCATGCCAGAGGGCATGGGGATGGTTCTGGGCTAGAGGTGGAGGCTTCCATCTCAAAGGTCAGCATGGCACAGAGTCTCAATGTGGAGGGAGTCAGTGGTGTGCAAAATGGGGGGAGCGTGTGCTGCAGGCAGTACTGGGGACCCCTGCACTGTCACTCAGGCTGGAGAGATCAGTTCTGGTGCATCTGGTGGACTATAAGGTGGATAGAAAGTTGGCTAGATTGTCGGGCTCAACGGGTAGTGATCAATGGCTCCATGTCTAGTTGGCAGCCGGTATCTAGTGGAGTGCCCCAGGGGTCGGTCCTGGGGCCGGTTTTGTTCAATATCTTCATAAATGATCTGGAGGATGATGTGGATTGCACCCTCAGCAAGTTTGCAGATGACTCTAAACTGGGAGGAGAGGTAGATACGCTGGAGGGCAGGGATAGGATACAGAGGGACCTAGACAAGTTGGAGGATTGGGCCAAAAGAAATCTGATGAGGTTCAACAAGGACAAGTGCAGAGTCTTGCACTTAGGACGAAAGAATCCAATGCACTGCTACAGACTAGGGACTGAATGGCTCGGCAGCAGTTCTGCAGAAAAGGACCTAGGGGTGACAGTGGATGAGAAGTTGGATATGAGTCAACAGTGTGCCCTTCTTGCCAAGAAGGCCAATGGCATTTTGGGACGTATAAGTAGGGGCATTGCCAGCAGATCGAGGGACGTGATCGTTCCCCTCTATTCGACATTGGTGAGGCCTCATCTGGAGTACTGTGTCCAGTTTTGGGCCCCACACTACAAGAAGGATGTGGAAAAATTGGAAAGAGTCCAGCGGAGGGCAACAAAAATGATTAGGGGACTGGAACACATGACTTATGAGGAGAGGCTGAGGGAGCTGGGATTGTTTAGCCTGCAGAAGAGAAGAATGAGGGGGGATTTGATAGCTGCTTTCAACTACCTGAAAGGGGGTTCCAAAGAGGATGGCTCTAGACTGTTCTCAGTGGTAGCAGATGACAGAACGAGGAGTAATGGTCTCAAGTTACAGTGGGGGAGGTTTAGGTTGGATATTAGGAAAAACTTTTTCACTAGGAGGGTGGAGAAACACTGGAATGCGTTACCTAGGGAGGTGGTGGAATCCCCTTCCCTAGAAGTTTTTAAGGTCAGGCTTGACAAAGCCCTGGCTGGGGTGATTTAATTGGGGATTGGTCCTGCTTTGAGCAGGGGGTTGGACTAGATGACCTCCTGAGGTCCCTTCCAACCCTGATATTCTATGATTCTATGATCATCCCTAGAACAGTGCCGGCACTGCTTTTTCTTTGGCGGAGTCAGAGATGTTTCTCTTCTTCCTTGTGGCAGGAGCAGCTGGGTGAGGATTGTGATAGTGCCAAGTTACCAGTGTTGGGCTTCGCTATTGGAGGAGACATTGATCCTTCCTGGGGGAGCAGGAAGGTTGACACCAAGGAGTAGTCTGGAAGCTGTTTGGGGTTGATGGGATAATGTCCCAAACATGCGTGCCAAGTCTGAGGACTCCGGAAGAATCTTGGCAGGGATCGCTGGTGAATGTGGTCCCTGGGGCTTCCTGAACTTCTATGCCGCAGCTGGGGACTTCATGGACTTAGATGACCCCATGCTCAAACTCCATGTAGAGTCTGGTGCAGATGTTGGAGCAAGAGCCAATAACTCAGCCCACTGGGTGGCTGTGGGCTTTTGGCATGCTGTGTGGAACCCTGGCCCCTGAAGTTTCAGTCTATGTCTTCGAGACATCTCCAGTTAGGTGGGCCGAGAGACAGAGTGCTATATCCTGATAGGCTCAAGCTGTGCAGTGGGCTTGAGAGTGGGACACCCCTGGAGAGAAGAGGCCTATCACTTCATGAGGCATTAGACTCTGGAAAGATCAAGGAACATGATTCACGTTGTGGGTATCCTTTCTGGCACTCGGGACTGGGCATGACCTCAGCTCCAAGCCAAACCCTGGTGGGGAGAGGAAAAGTTCTCTAAATTCTATCTAACTTAATTATCTTGACTTAGATTGAACACTCTTTGGGGAAGGGACTGTTTTATTCTGTGTTTGCACAGCACCTAGCACAGTGGGGTTCTGGTCCATGAGTAGGGCTCCTAGGCTCTACCAGAATAGTAATAACAATTTTTAAAAACTAATGTAGAAAGGGGCACTGGGTGAAGGTCTGTGGACACTGGCAGGGCTCGGGCTTATGATCTCTAACAGCATATTAACTATAAATGTTTCAATTGTCCAACCCTATCAATGTCTAAACAACAAATTGAGGGGAATTTGATAAATTAAAAAAACCCAGTGATTTCCCAAACAAGTCTTCCTTGTATTACTTAGATTAACAAGAGCCACCGCTAATTCTTACGTTTGAGAGAAAAACATTTAGATTTATGCATTAGAACATTTGAACTTGTGCTCAATTAGTAAAATATGGTTCTTCTGTTACCACATTAGCAAATGTTAAAAGTTCAATTATTTTGGGGAAAAATAAAAAAACCTACAATTTCTACAGTCTTCATTGACTAGGGTAACATGATAACTGACATTAACTACAAAACTCAGCACATTGTGTTCAGTGATATTTGTAATCCATGTTGGATAAACATTTAATGTCCTCAGTTACAAAACATAATTTTCAAGTATCTCATCAGGAGAGCTGAGCAAATAATGGATTTTTCAGTTTGCTGGCAATTCTTAAAAATATATATATATTGTTTTGGGTTGAATTGAAAATGAAATTTTCAGTACATTGAAATGTTCAAAATTTGTTTCAGGTCAAATGAAATGTTTCATTCTGATTTTGAGTATTTTAAAACCCTTTTTTTATTTTTAAAAATTAAAGGAAATTTCCAAATGAAGAGTCATTTTGAATTGAAAAATGGAAACGTTTCATTTAGAAAATATGGCAATGAAATGTTTCAAATGTTTTGGAATTTGTTTAGTATTTTTTAGACCAAAACAATTCAGTGAAATGTACATGAATTCTTGATTTGGCAACACCAAAACATTTCTTCAATCTTTCATAAAAATACAAAAAGGTTGAAAAACTTCACCCAGCTCTATTCATTAGCTGAAAGATTCCACTGTTAGGACACTGATCTTTGAAAATCAATCATATTAAAGACAGTATCAGCAGTGAACTTGTAAAAATATATTCTTACTTATACGTAGATGTGACTAAGGGCATGGCTACACTTGCAGATGTAGAATGCTGAGAGTTAAACCAGCCCTCAGAGACCACAGCAGGGAAAGCGCGGCCGTGTTCACACTGTCAGCTGCAAGTGCAGTGGTATGGCCACATTTGCGGCACTTGCAGCAGCATTGAGAGCAGTGCATTATGGGCAGCTATCCCACAGAGTACCTCTTCCCATTCTGGCGCTGTGGCTTGTGGGAAGGGGTCAGGGTGAGGGGCATTCTGGGTCCTGTCCCAATGCCCTGTGATGCATCGCTTTGCATCCCAGCAATCCCTGTGCTTCTGTCCACATTTGGTGCCATTTTTCAACATTTTTTGTACTGGGTGTTCTGTCTTCCCTTTTGGTCTGCGGGAATGGATCCTGAACTTGTGAGGAATATGCTGATGGGTCTCGCCAGCACGTCACAAATTGCAGTCGAGTTACTGCTAAAGCTACAAAGTCACAGTTAGGGGTCCGACCATGATGTCGACTTGCATAACGCATACAACACTAGATTGCTTGAGGCATTCATGGACATGCTCTCCACCATGGAACGCTGCTTCTGGGCTCGGGAAACAAGCACTGAGTGGTGGGATCACATCATCATGCAAGCCTGGGATGACGAGCAGTGACTGCAGAACTTTCGGATGAGGAAAGCCATTCTCATGGGACTGTGTGCTGAGGTCGCCCCCACCCTGCGGGGCAAAGACATGAGATTGAGGGCTGCCTTGCCGGTGGAGAAGTGGATGGCTATTGCAGTGTGGAAGCTGGCAACTCCAGACAGCTACCGATCAGTCACTAACCAGTTTGGAGTGGGAAAGTCGACCGTTGGAATCGTGTTGATGCAAGTGTGCAGGGCCATTAATCGCATCCTGCTCAGAAGAACCGTGAGTCTGTGTAACGTGCAGGACATCGAATCTGCCTTTGCACAAATGGGTTTCCCTAACTGTGCAGGGGCGAAAGATGGGACGTATATTCCAATTCTGGCACCAGCCCACCTAGCCTTCAAGTACGTTAATCGGAAGGGGTATTTCTCTATGGTTCTCCAGGCACTTGTGGATCACCGTGGGTGTTTCATGGACATTAACGCAGGCTGGCCCGGAAAGGTGCATGACGCACGCATCTTTTGGAACACTGGCCTGTTCAGGAAGCTGCAAGCCGGGACTTTCTTCCCAGACCAGAAGATGACCGTAGGGGAAGTTGAAATGCCCACTGTGATCCTTGGAGACCCCGCTTACCCTTTGATGCCGTGGCTTATGAAACCCTACACAGGAGCCTTGACAGCAGCAAGGAGCGGCTCAACAACAGGCTGAGTTGGTGCAGAATGACAGTGTGTGCTTTTGGCTGTTTGAAGGGCTTCTGTTTTCCACCCCCGGGAAAGCCCAAGACCCTCTGGCCTGGGGCACTGGCCAGGAGGAGCCAAGCCCTGCACATGCCAAAGCCCCGCACAGCACTGGCATGGGGAAGCCTCTCTGCCCCTCAGCTAAGCTCTGGAGTGGCGGGAAGCAATTTCCAGCCTGTTCACGCCCCAAACCTACAGGCTTCACAACAGCCCCCTGGGCAGGGGCTTAGCAACCCTCTTCAACCCTCTCCCGCTGCCTTGGGTCCTGCCCCCAGGGAGTGTAGGGCTGCTCTGTCCCCTAGGTGCCCTCCCTTGCTGAGCCACCTCTCTGGACAGTTCGCTGAAGCCCCTGCAGTCAGGTTCCCTGGGCCTGGTGCACAATGCAGCCTTAGGGCTTAACCCCTTCCTGCCTGCGCTGTAGCTGAGGGTGGTTGGCTTATGTCAGTGGCCAGCAGCAGCCTGGAGGGATTAGCTGCCTTTCAACACTGTGTGGGCAGGAAGGGACAAGCTGCTTCCAGCCACACTGGGGCTGGGGGGAGGAGGGGAGAGAAACTCTGTAAAGACACGGGCCAGGTCATCCCTTTCCTCTCCTCCTCCCCTGTGGCTGGAAGAAGCTCCCGTCCCTTCCCTCCCACACAGAGCTCAAAGGCTGCTGCTGGCCACGTTCTGGTGTGAACCCTGGCAGAAATCTGGGTGGGGGGGAATGTGACTCTGCATCCACCACCACGTGTTGCCTTGGGAAGACATGGCGCTAGGTACCAAGAGAGACAGGTCTCTCCCGGGGGCCCAGACAGGCATGGAGGCCAGAGATCACCAGGCAGGGAGGTTTGGGTCAGTCGGTTACCCTCCTGTGTGAGAGAGGTGTACATAAATATGTGTGTGTGTCACCCCTCCTTGTGTGAACCCTAAAGCCTTAAAGATAAGGTAAATAAAAAAAAAATCGAGCAATGCAGTATTTCTGTTTAACAGGGGCTCAGTCTACTTGATGATTTGAAAGTTTGTACAGCATAGTTCTGATTGATTGTTGTTGAGCTTGATTTAATATGAGTAATTTTATCAGGTGTCCTGTATTCAGCATAGGGAAATATGGTCACCCTATTTTAAAGAGGGCAGAGGACTATAAAAAGAAAGGGGAACACCGAAAGGGACCCACTCCTCCTTGCTCACTCTGTCCATCAATTCACTGCACCATAAGAAACACCAGAAGAGGTCTGTTGAAAGCATGTGGTGCATGGATGTGCACAAGTCCATGGGGCTGGATCCAATGCACCTGAGGGTCCTGAGGGAATTGGCTGATGTGATTGCAGAGCCATTGGCCATTATCTTTGAAAACTCGTGGCAATCGGGGGAGGTCCCGGATGACAGGAAAAAGGCAAATAGAATGCCCATATTTAAAAAAGGGAAGAAGGAGAATCCAGGGAACTACAGACCGGTCAGCCTCACCTCAGTCCCTGGAAAAATCATGGAGCAGGTCCTCAAGGAATCCATTCTGAAGCACTTGGAGAAGAGGAAGGTGATCAGGGACAGTCAACAAGGATTCACCGAGGACAAGTCATGCCTGACGGACCTGATTGCCTTCTATGATGAGATAACTGGCTCTGTGGATATGGGGAAAGTGGTGGATGTGATATACCTTGATTTTAGCAAAGCTTTTGATACAGTCTCCCACAGTATTCTTGCCAGCAAAAGTTTAAAAAGTATGGATTGGATGAATGAACTATAGGTGGATAGAAAGCTGGCTATATCATCAGGCTCAACAGGTAGTGATCAATGGCTCCATGTCTAGTTGGCAGCCGGCATCAAGCAGAGTGCCCCAGGGGTCTGTCCTGGGGCCGGTTTTGTTCAACATCTTCCTTAATGATCGGGATGATTTGCACCCTCAGCAAGTTCACAGATGACACTAAGCTGAGGGGAGAGGTAGACACGCTGGAGGGTAGGGAAAGGGTCCAGAGTGATCTAGACAAATTGGAGGATTGGGCTAAGAGAAATCTGATGAGGTTCAATAAGGACAAGTGCAGAGTCCTGCACTTAGCGGTGCATGGGATTCTTTCACCCTACAGGCTGGGGGCTGACTGGCTAAGTGGAAGTTCTGCAGAAAAGGACCTGGGGATTACAGTGGACGAGAAGCTAGATGAGTCAACAGTGTGTCCTTGTTGCCAAGAAGGCTAACAGCATATTGGGCTGCATTAGTAGGAGCATTGCCAGGAGATTGAGGGAAGTGATTATTCCCCTCTATTCGGAACTGGTGAGGCCACATCTGGAGTCCTTCAGCCGGTTTTGGGCCCCCGCCCCACTAGAGAAGGGATGTGGACAAATTGAAGAGAGTCCAGCAGAGGGCAACAAAAATTATTAGGGGGCTGGGGCACATGACTTACGAGGAGAGGCTAAGGGAAGTGGGGTTATTTAGTGTGCAGAAGAGAAGAGTGAGGGGGGATTTGATAGCAGCCTTCAACTACCTGAAGTGGGGCTCCAAAGGAGATGGAGCTAGGCTGTTCTCAGTGGTGGCAGATGACAGAACAAGGAGCAATGGTCTCAAGTTGCAGAGGGGGAGGTTTAGGTTGGATATTAGGAAACACTATTTCCCTAGGAGGGTGGTGAAGGACTGGAATGGGTTACCTCGGGAGGTGGTGAAATCTCCATCCTTAGAGGTTTTTAAGGCCCAGCTTGACAAAGCCCTGGCTGGGATGATTTAGTTGGTGTTGCTGTGTAGAGAAGTGAGACTCATCAGTGCGGCACCTCCTGCTGTTTATCCTGGGAATTAGCTCAATTCCAGCTCAGAGCACCCTCTGCTGACTGGCTGCTCACCTGCCTTTGGCCCCATGTCCTTCCCGGACCCCGGTGCCCCTTTACCTCAGGGTTCTGCCCCCAGCAGTACCCCCTTATTCTGTAAAAAGAAAAGGAGTACTTGTGGCACCTTAGAGACTAAAAAATTTATTTGAGCAGAAGCTTTCGTGAGCTACAGCTCACTTCATCGGATGCATGCCGTGAAAAATACAGTGGGGAGATTTTATATACACAGAGAACATGAAACAATGGGTGTTACCATACACACTGTAACAAAAGTGATCAGGTAAGGAGAGCTACTACCAGCAGGAGAGCAGGAGCTGGGGCGGGGAACCTTTTGTAGTGATAATCAAGGTGGGCCATTTCCAGCAGTTGACAAGAACGTCTGAGGAACAGTGGCGGGGAGGAGGAATAAACATGGGGAAATAGTTTTACTTTGTATAATGACACATCCACTCCCAGTCTTTATTCAAGCCTAATTTAATGGTGTCCAGTTTGCAAATTAATTCCAATTCAGCAGTCTCTCATTGGAGTCAGTTTTTGAAGCTTTTTTTGTTAAAGAATTGTGACTTTTAGGTCTGTAGTCGAGTGACCAGAGAGATTGAAGTGTTCTCCGACTGGTTTTTGAATGTTATAATTCTTGATGTCTTTTTTGTGTCCGTTTATTCTTTTACGTAGAGACTGTCCAGTTTGACCAATGTACATGGCAGAGGGGCATTGCTGGCACATGATGGCATATATCACATTGGTAGATGTGCAGGTGAACGAGCCTCTGATAGTGTGGCTGATGTGATTAGGCCCTATGATGGTGTCCCCTGAATAGATATGTGGACACAGTTGACAACGGGCTTTGTTGCAAGGATAGGTTCCTGGGTTAGTGGTTCTGTTGTGTGGTGTGTGGTTGCTAGTGAGTATTTGCTTCAGGTTGGGGGGCTGTCTGTAAGCAAGGACTGGCCTGTCTCCCAAGATCTGTGAGAGTGATGGGTCGTCCTTCAGGATAGGTTGTAGATCCTTGATGATGCGTTGGAGAGGTTTCAGTTGGGGGCTGATGGTGATGGCTAGTGGCGTTCTGTTATTTTCTTTGTTGGGCCTGTCTTGTAGTAGGTGACTTCTGGGTACTCTTCTGGTTCTGTCAATCTGTTTCTTCACTTCTTTTTGCGGATGCAGATTAACGCGGCTGCTACTTCTGAAACCCTTACTCTGTGTTTCCCCTCCCAGGGGAACCCCCAACCCTCTATCCCCACTTTGCCTCAGTGGCTACTGCCAGTCATCATCTAGCCCCCACTCACTGTGGCAGACTGCAGTGTAATGGTCACTCCTCATTGACAATGGGGAAGGACCTGCTGCCTTTGCCTATTCCCGGGCTGCACCTCTGCAGTACCAGTACCTTCTATAGGCCTTGCACAAGGCTTGCAGCCTGGGGAGTTACCAGGCCGGGGCTCCCCAGCTCCTCTTGCCTTTCCCCAGGACTACTCTACCTTAGGTACCCTTCTCTCTCAGGCAGCTAGGTCCTTCTCTCTCCACCACTAGAGAAAGACTGAGTCAGTGCCTGACTTGCAGCCTCTTTTATAGGGACAGCCGTGGCCTGATTGGGGCATTGTCCCAGCTGTGGCTGCTTCCCCAATCAGCGTAGCCTTTCACAGGAGCTGGGTAACTGCCCCACCACATTTTGCTTTGAGCAGGGGATTGGACTAGACCTCCTGAGGTCTCTTCTAACCCTAATCTTCTATGATTCGAAAAACTCTACTTTGAATTTAACATAGTTTAAGATGGGCCCCAGTTGCATATTTTTGTTTTTCTTATAACCATTTCTGACTTGTATGCCTCATTACTTGTGTTCACTTAAAATCTCTCTCTTTGAAATTAATAAACTTGTTTTATTGTTTTGTCTAATCCAGTGTGTTTAAATTGAAGTGTTTGGGGAAGCTCCATTTGAGGTGACAAAATCTGTGCACATTATTTCCATTGATGAACTAACAGACCTATATAAATCTGTATTGTCCCTAAGAAGGCTGGACAGTACAGGACATAGGGGGAAAATCTGGGACGGAAAATGAGTTGGGGTCACCCTGCAGTATAACCAGGCTGGTAAAAGTTCATGTGTGGCTGGCTGCAGCACACAGAGATCAAGCTGGGAATGACTTGCATGCTGGAGGCTGTTTGTGAGCAGTCTGAGACAAACAACTGGGATAAACAACTTACATACCACCTTATGTGCTTTATGACCTTTGTTTGTTACCTCCCCTTGTACCTTGTTCCTGATATCCCAGACAAAACATCCCTATTCATTATTTTGTTACACTCCAATCTAGTACAAGATAAAATGGTTTATCTGTACTAGCCTTCTGGAATGTATTTAGGTAAATATTTAAGTGCCTGGTAATGCCTATGTTTTAGCAATGCTCGCAGCAACTTTGCCAAGTTCACATACGGGGAAGTGAACTTGTAAGCATCTGCTTTAATGCATGGCCTGAGTCTGGTTCACAGCCTCTGGTTCAGACCTCAGGTCTTGCACCAAGCCCAGTGTACCAGGCTCTTTCTCCACTACACCTGCAAGGTGCTGAACTCTCTGTTCTGACACAGCAAAACATGTGTGAGTAGTTCCATGGGCTTCAGCAGGGCTCTTGGCATGCTTACAATTAAATATGCATCAGTGATTTACTGCCCCAAGGACAGAGCGTCAAGTACCTTGCAGGATCAAGCCCCCAGAACTCAGGCTAAGGTATCAGAGGGACCCTAAGAGCTGGAAGGGCTCCGTTTACAGGCCAGGGAGGACAGATACCGCTCACTGCATATCTCACCAGTCTGAGAGGGTGGAATGATCTTCCCCAAGACCCAGGGACCATCACAAACCTCATCCACTTCCCATTCCAAGGGCAAGGTGCAGTTTGTTGTCTTTGCCGTCTCTGACATAAACATAGAACAACATGAGTATTAAAAACTAAACAAAAAACCAACCAGGAAACCCCTGCTAATACAAGACACTCCCTCCACTCCACATGCTTTTCCCCCCAGGGAGGGGATGAGAGAACAAACAACACGTGACAGATGTTAGTCATGTTGCTTAAGGCACTACAGGAAAATGCTCAGATACTGCAGTGATCAGGCCAGTATAAGAACTTATATAGAATAGATATGTCAACAAAGGGAAGAAATATTAATGAATGAGATGAGCCAGCCTTTCCCACTGTAAAAGTTCTGACCTGACCACCCACCCCCAGCTCTGCTGGTGCACCGCATTCCTGCCTGCACAGCTCACTGCTACTCCAGTCCTGCAAATGTCACCACGATGCTAATCTACCACACTCTTAGACCTGCAGCTCCCACTGTTATCCCAGCTCTGACTTTCTTCTTTGAGCAGAGACTGAGAACTATGCCCAAGTGTGTGATAATGTTATGATTTAGAGGAGAGAGTCTGCTAAATAATTTTTTTTTTTTTAAATAGCATGATCACCATCATCATAATCCTGGTAGCAGTGATTGTGCTGATCATCGGCTTTGGTGTTTCAGGTATGTGATTACTTCCTGGCAGCATTTTTTGCCCAATCTGAGCATCGTTCTGTTGCATCTCAGTTGGCGTTTTGGAAGTACATGCCACTGGGCAATCATCCTGCTGAAGGATGGACTCCCCTACTCCCCCGGCCCTGTGAGTTTGCTTCAACTGAAATTTTAGGCTTCTTGTTAATCTCAGAATATTTCAGTAGTGGTATGAATCTGTGATAATTTTTTAACTGAGTCTGGGGTCCTGCATTCTAATCCTAGCTCAGACCCTAGTATGCTGTGTAGTATCTGTCATAGAATCATAGATGATTAAGGTTGGAAGAGACCTCAGGAGGTAATCTAGTCCAACCCCCTGCTCAAAGCAGGACCAACACTAACTAAATCATCCCAGCCAGAGCTTTGTCAAGCGGGCCTTAAAAACCAAGGATGGAGAGTCCACCAGCTCCCTAGGTAACCCATTCCAGTGCTTCACCACCCTCCTAGTGAAATAGTGTTTCCTAATATCCAACCTAGACTTCCCCCACTGTAGCTTGAGACCATTGCTACTTGTTCTGTCATCTGCCACCACTGAGAACAGCCGAGCTCCATCCCCTTTGAAACCCCCCATCAGCTAGTTGAAGGCTGATATCAAATCCCCCGTCACTCTTCTGCAGACTAAATAACCCCACTTCCCTCAGCTCTTCTCGTAAGTCATGTGCCCCAGCCCCCTAATAATTTTTGTTGCCCTCCGCTGGACTCTCTCCAATTTGTCCACATCCCTTCTCTACTGGGGGGAACAAAATTGGACGCAATACTCCAGTTGTGGCCTCACCAGTGTCGAATAGAGGGGAATAATCACTTCCCTCGATCTGCTGGCCATGCTCCTACTAATACAGCCCAATATGCTATTAGCCTTCTTGGCAACCAGGGCACACTGTTGACTCATATCCAGCTTCTCGTCCACTGGAATTTCCAGGTCCTTTTCTGCAGACCTTTCTGAAGTCCTTTTCGGGCAAGTCACTTTGTTGTGTCAGTTTCCCCCTCTGTGGGGAAAAAACAGCATGTGATCATGTAATTAAAGACTGTGTCATAATGCATACGCAAAAGAGGGATGAATTAAGGTTCCACAGGCCACTTTATTTCTGTAATTTCCTGCCTTCTGAGGATTTCTCTTTGGAATCTTAATAGCCTTCTTTTAACATAGTTTGTTTTGTATATAAGTTCCTAGGGTTTTAAAAAGGAAAAAACAATTCTATTTATAAGCAATTATCATGGCCACCTCTTACAGATTATAATGAGGGTTTCCACTCACAACCTTCAACACTTCAGCACATTTTCAGCTTGCGCTAATTGGGCAGCTCTGCTAGCTGGCAGCAGGCACAGACTGCTATACTCTATGGACCAGCTGCTACAGGATGCATAATACATTATAACAGTGGGTTACATATGCAAGGAAGATCCATTCTACAGTCAGCATAGCCAAGTACATAGAAGCAGTGTGGCTAAATAGAGCTACCAAAGTAGAGTGCTAGGTTCTCTTCCTAGTTCTGCTGTAATATCTCAGTGGGGTGTGAAGCCTTGTTCCATAATGTGCATTGTGAAAGACATGGTGAGTGGATGAAGTGAAACGTAATCTTATGATGATCTGGTTCCCAGTTCAGTGCACCTTCCCCAGGACAGTGAAATCTGCTGGTGTGGGATGGAGGAGGGATAGAAGGATCCATTTTGCCTGATTCTATTTGGCTTTTTATACAGCCCTTGGCACTGTAGTACTATCTAAAAGTGCATAAGGTGACATGACTAGCCATCTGTCATGTGTGATTGTTCTTTCTCTCTTCCTCCTCCCACGGAGAAAGTATGAGTGCTTTATGCTTTATTTTGTTTCAAATAATGTAATATGTACACTTTGCTATGTGTACTCAAGACAGCAGGTTGAAGAAATGCCTCTGGGAATGGAAGGGGGTGAGTTTTGTGTGATGCTTCTTTGTTCCTGGGGGAGTTTGTTCCAGTTTTGGATCAGCCTCTGAGAAAGCTGTACAAAGATGAGCTCTAACATTGTGTGGACAATTCCACTGTGCCTGAGGAATGGAGTTGTTAGCTCATAGAAGAGCTCTAGGCAATCTTTTCGGTATCCTGGTACCAAACTACTGAGGACTGAGGCCTTGAACTTGACTTGCTATTCTGTGGGAAGCCAGCCTAAAGAGCAAGGGCAGGTTTGATATCCTTACGGTAGCCTGTGTTGCTGAATAGACATGCTGCTGCATTCTAAGCCAATTGGAGTTTTCTGACAGCTGAGGGCTTCCTGCCAAGCTATATGGCATTGCCATAGTCCAGAAGGGAAAAGACAAAGCCATTTATTACTGAGGCCAGGTCATCAGCCGCCAGGATGGGACAGTCTCCTGAGTAGCTGTAGATGATGGAACATGCTACTTGCAGTTGTTGATAGAACAGGTTGCTTGTCTGTGTCCCATTCAGAAGTCCAGTTCTGTGCAACCATAGGAAAGAACTAAGGGGAATCAGGAGGAAGAATTGTATTTACAATTAATATAATCAAATTGGGAGGCCAGGTAGCCAGCCAGGATGGCCCTAAGCAAATGTCTATCTCCACTTCCACAACACATTTGGTCCCATCCCTTTTTCAAAAGTGTTATGAATATTATTGATTGTGTAATTTGGTATGTATACTTTCCATTATATAAACCCTTTTAAAATTGGCTTTGTTCACTTGCATTTATTCTTTCCCCATTTAATGCCATTTAGTTGATTTTTTTTCTCTTATTTCTGCTCTGTTTGTTATCTTTTCTTCCATCTTTTTCGGTCTGTTTTCCTCTCCATATCACTGTTCTCTATTTCCTTCTCTTCTCCTTCTTTTCCCTTTCTATTCTATGTTCTCTTCTTCCTTCTTCCAAATTTCCAGTCTTTCTTCCTCTCCCACTCTCAATTCTTTCTTTAACTTTTTTCTATGTGTATGTACAGCACCTAGCGCAATGTAATCTCATTTGGGGCCCCTAGAAGCTAATGTAATACAAATGAAAATAATAATAAAGGAGACAGAGGTGCTTAACTGTCTGACACAGTATTTGTGGTCTGTTGCCTTATGTACTTGCCTCGTTAGTCATTGGCTAACATATTCCTCCCTTTTAAATTTAGTCTCCTTCCTTCTCTTCTTATTTCTTTCATCTGGATACAGGATGAACCCACCTGCCAGCTTGCCTTGGGTGTGAACCAAAGAGAATAGGAGATGTCATAAATATAAAGGGAAGGGTAACCACTTTTCTGTATACATTGCTATAAAATCTCTCCTGGCCAGAGGCAAAACCCTTTCACCTGTAAAGGGTTAAGAAGCTAAGGTAACCTAGCTGGCACTACCCAAAATGACCAATGAGAGGACAAGATACTTTCAAATCTCGGGGGGGGGGGGAGGCTTGATCTGTCTGTGTGATGCTTTTGCCGGGAACAGATCAGGAATGCAGCCTTACAACTCCTATTAAGTTAGTAAGTAATCTAGCTAGTAATCCTTTTGTTTAATGGCTGGTAAAATAAGCTGTGCTGGAGGGAATGTCTATTCCTGTTTTTGTGTCTTTTTGTAACTTAAGGTTTTGCCTAGAGGGATTCTCTATGTTTTGAATCTGATTACCCTGTAAGGTATTTACCATCCTGATTTTACAGAGGTGATTCTCTTACTTTTTCTTTAATTAAAATTCTTCTTTTAAGAACCTGATTGATTTTTCATTGTTCTTAAGATCCAAGGGTTTGGGTCTGTGTTCACCTGTACAAATTGGTGAGGATTCTTATCAAGCCTTCCCCAGGAAAAGGGGTGTAGGGCGTGGGGAGATATTTTGGGGGAAGACGTCTCCAAGTGGGCTCTTTCCCTGTTCCTTGGTTAAAATGCTTGCTGGTGGCAGCATAGGGTTCAAGGACAAGGCAAAGTTTGTACCTTGGGGAAGTTTTTAACCTAAGCTGGTAAGAATAAGCTTAAGGGGTCTTTCATGCAGGTCCCCACATCTGTACCCTAGAGTTCAGAGTGGGGAAGGAACCTTGACAGGAGAGTTCTGTCCTAGAAGGAAAAGACCCTGAGTTAGGGATTCACTGGGCTGCCAGCCCATCAATAGGCTCCTGACAGAACAAGGAGCAATGGTCTCAAGTTACAGTGGGGGAGGTCTAGGTTGGATATTAGGAAACATTATTTCACTAGGAGGGTGGTGAAGCACTGGAATGGGTTACCTAGGGAGGTGGTGGAATCGCCATCCTTAGAGGTTTTTAAGACCTGGCTTGACAAAGCCCTGGCTGGGATGATTTAGTTGGGGTTGGTCCTGCTTTGAGCAGGGGGTTGGACTAGATGACCTCCTGAAGTCTCTTCCAACCCTGATATTCTATGATTCTAAGGTAGATTCAGCTCTGCCTCTGAGCATGATGGGAAATAATCACATTAAAAACCTCCTGCTGTCTCCCTAGGGTAGTTTGGGTGAGACAGCCTGTAGAGGAGTATTGCACAGAAAGAGGATCTGGCTCAGGCAAGGAGTTTGTTCCCAAGGTGATCTGCTAGGACAAAAGCTGGGGATCTGTGGAGATCTGCTGCTTTGTAATGGAGGCCAGTAGCCTGAAGAAGGCAAACGCTGATTTGCTAGATCCCACTACTGGTGGAATGTATGTTGGCCTTTTTATTTTTCTCTTGAATGTTACATCTCTGTAGAATGAGGAGTTTGCTGTTTGCAGTATCTTTTGTAAATACCTACACCTGTGGAAGGAATATAAAGAGACCCTGAGCAACAAAAGCTTTTGTCAAAAGCCATTTATATCTGCACTTTTAAAAAAAGAGTCAGTGAGAAAAATCCCCTAGAAAGGGAATCAAGCTAGTAGAGAACATGCTTTTATAACCTTTATCGAAATGATTTTCTCTTGTCCTTTGGGGAGGAACTGCTTTTCAGAGTGGGAAGGTACGTTGTAATAACACCCCAAAGAGCTTTGTAAAAAGCGTTTTTACGAAACACAACTCAAGAACCAGATTCCAGTAGCTCTAGCCACACCAGGATCTGCAGTAGCCAGCTGCTAGTGCCCTTCTGAGGTGGTTAAAGGCATTCTGCCTCTGGCTTGGTCGTTCACATTGCAGCAAGAGCCTGTTAATGCCCAGGGTGTTCTGGCTTGCTGCTGTCCTTTACCCATCACATTGTCATGGCACTGAACGTGTGCTCTTTCATTGCAGGGAGACGCTACATCAGTGTCACCACACTAACCTCTGCTGGGAACATTGGGGAAGATGGCATCCTGGGCTGCACTTTCGAACCTGACATCAAGCTCAGCAACATAGAGATTCGGTGGGCTAAAGCTGGGGTCTCTGGGATGGTGCATGAGTTTAAAGGCGGCAAGGACCATCTAAAGGACCAGGATGAAGTGTTCAAGGGCCGGACAGCGGTGTTCGCAGAGCAGGTGATTGGTGGGAACGCCTCCTTGATGCTGAGAGATGTGCAGCTCTCCGATGCTGGTGCTTACAAGTGCTCTGTCACCACATCCAAAGGGAATGGAGAAGCAGGGCTGGAATATAAGACTGGAGGTGAGGAAAACCTAGTGAGAGAGCCAAAAAAACCAAGCCAAACCCAGAGGAGTTGTTTCCGGAATTCTGTTATTTGTGACAGGCCCGGCTAATGCAGATAGGCACCATGCAAACTGAGCTGCACTGCTCTGCTCATACACCAGAATCCTCACATTTAGCATCCTCTTCTATTCCAGTCCAGGGTCCCCCCAGAGCTCCACCAACTCATTTCTGTCCAAACATGCAGCACATCCTTCTCTAACAGGCCTTGGACACTGTACACCTCTGTCAAGTCCCTCACTCCTGACCCTCAGCCCTACTGCTATTTCAGTGCTGGGGCACTCCACCACTACAGGTCTGCCCATGTTCCTCAATCCTAACCTGCAATGGCTGCTGCTATTCCATTCCTGAGCCTCCTGCCACAAATCACGCTGTGAAGTGGGCAAACTCCCTCAAGCAATCAAGGACAGTGTGCTAAATCCCGTCAACTTGCATTGGTGCCTGTAGGGCAGTAAAATGAATCCAGGATTCTGGAGATGGATGGCAAGTCACACTACAGCCAACTCTGGAATTCAGGTTCCAGAGCTGTGCAAGCTTCCATTTAAACATATATATGACCTCCCTGCATGACAGTTTTTGATGATCCCTTTGGAACTACAAGGGTAAATCCAGGTATATCTCCCAAATTTACCAGTCCTTTTCTGTGCTTCCTTCTGTCTCAACTGTTCCTGAGACTTGCTGCATCTTCCCTGTGGTTCTCTAGCAAAACATTTGAGTAAGGAGAAACGTGGGACTAGCTAAGTAATTCACTGTGGGGAATCTGAGGTTTGTCTCCTGCTTCAGAAATTGGAGGGTGTTTGAGACCTGGGAGTTGACAGGTTACTCTGCTCCTAGCGGAAGCAGTGCTGCCTGTCATATGAGACTAGTGAAACAGTCGCTTTCTTCTAACACTGAACAAGGAGCTTTATTAGGCGTTGTCTACCCTGGGATTTTTGCATGACACCTGCTGCAGATTCTGCCACGTCAAGGGTATTCTCAAAAAACAGCCAGTTTCCTCTCCCTTTGTGCCACTCAGGGAGCAGATCAGGACAGAGAATCTGGCCTTCGGGCCTTAATTAGTCCTTCTTTGTGCTAACTGTTCTAATTCACAGGGCTTTGTTTTACTGTGTAGATCTGTAAAATCATGCTAAGTTACAGTACCTTAGCAAACTTCTTGTAGAGAAAATATTTCTTTCATCAGTGACATTTTTGCATTCTGCATATCAGAATGAATTTGTGCAGCAGTTTGCTGTCCCCTTCATGCTCCCACTCGACTATACTGTAGATCTCTAATCAATGATTTCACCCACTGTGATCTGTCCACACTTCCCCTTGCTTCCAGGAAAATTGGAAAGCACTGCAGCAACCTCCTTCCATTCTCTGCCAGAATGAGGCATCTCGAATTATCCGTGGCCAGAAGTGTATTGCTGTAGGTCAAAGGATAAGAGGGTAGGGAAAGTAAACAAGAGAAATGAATGTAGAAGAGTTTCCTTGGAGCTTCCAAAGAAATTCAGGGACTTCCCCTCCCTTTCCATGTCTTTGCTCTGGGAAATAAAATTATTTTTAAATGCCCCATTTAGAAACATAATTTAACTTTTCCTCCATTGACTGTTTTTGCTTTTCTCGGTTGCTCAGCTGACTACATAAAGGGCCTGATTCTAACTTCATACATGCACACTATTTATAGAATCGAACCATCTGCCTGGTAGCGATTTCATAGGAATCCAGGTCGCTCTTGTGTAATAATAATTAGATTTTATTAATTATTGAGTGACTGCATTTTCTTTCCATAGCTCAGATCATAACTAGAGCCATGTGAACTACTTCTAGCAAGGAATTGATGGTCACATCTGGAGCCCTTTTCTGTTTGCCAGTTTTCTACAAACTTTGATATTTGCTAATTTGTTCATTAAGAAAAAATATTTATTCTAACATTAGTGCCAATGGGTTGGTCATATCATGGCTATTGTGTCAGATGTTTATTAGTGGATCCTTGTGATTGTTCATCTAGTAATGCTGTAGTTTCTGCTCCATGATTGGAGGCCTGAAACTTTTTAAAAATAGGCTTTAAATTACTATAACATTGTCATGTTGAAGATGGTCATGCAGATACTTCCAGGGCAAGCCTTTGCACTATCAAATATTCACATGAGTATTTGTGACATGTTTTACTTTGTATGAACATTTTAGTTAAATTCATCTAAATCTTTGACACAGGCTGGTCGTCTTTAATCCAGCCACATTTGCAGAAAGTGAATTAACATGGTTGTGGATAGCATTGCTGCTAATCCGAAGGTTTAATCATACAAAAGTTCACCGTATTCACCTAGCAGTAGTTATAACTAGCTTTCCATTACTAGCTTGATATGTTTTTTTGTTTTGGGTGGTTTTTTTTTGTTTAAGCCTTCCTCAGAAAACACACTTTCTAGCTAGAATTTCTTAGGGGTGCTCTCCTGCTAGAGGAGACTTTTTCAGAGCTATTTCAAGCTAACCAGACACAATATTTTTGAAGACATGGGATTAGCATAATTGTATTTTCAAAATCAAAAATCAGGGACACGGAGTTGACATTTTTAGGGTCACAAAATAGTTATAGAAAAGGCAAAAATGCACTTTACAAATGCGTATTGGTGTTGCTATTGCCAGCTTGTGACTAAACAGTGGCACAAACATAATTCTTAGAGTGGAGAATAGTTGTTCAGTACTGTAGTATTCTGAATTAGTTTATGATGAAACACTACATTCACTTTGAGGAAGTCTACACTCATTTGACTTTTCTCTGCAATCCAGATACTGTTCATCACTTTGAACACACATTCCACATGACTTTGTTCCTGGTAACACACAGCAATGAAAAAAACCAGGACAAACTATGAGTGGCATGGTAAATCTGGTATATGTGTCTCTTTTACATAAGCCCATGCGTTCAAAAGCGCTCAACACTCACAATTAGGGCTAAATTTTCAATTGTGAATGCTGAGCGCTTCTGAAAAATTCTGCCATAATAATCAAACCTATCACTACTATAAATGAGTACAACGCCACTGAGGTCAAGAGTATTTCACCTGCTTATGTCATCTTTGGATCTGTGTTATGCCTGTAAGAGCTTATTTTCACTAAAGTGCTTTATGGCTTGTATGTCACTGGATGTAGTTACCATGAGTCAGTACATGCACGTGGCAGCCATTTTTAATGTGCTTGCTGTTGCACCCACACTAGTGTTGCCCTCAGCCATGTGAGTGGCCATGTCTTCTGGGCATGTATCTCAGAGTTTGCAGACCCAGGCCACATAGCAGTGCTTTGAGGTGACCTTTGGGGACACCCTCATGAGCAGCTAGGGGAATTGTGAGAGGAGAGTTCAAACTCTTGCAGCTTTCACAATCAGAGGACCCTTCCCCCACAACCACCCATCACCGTTGGGAAAAAAAAAATCCCCCAATTCCTTTTGGGCTGGTTCTCCACAATAATCATGGGTTCAGAAGTCACCAACTTTTTTAAAAGTTCCAGTCCAACCACATGGGCCCCAGTTGCAGGCCAACTTATTTTAGAGACTAATCTGCAAACACTCTTTCTGGAGCATGGAGGCTGCACAAGCCCAAGACCTGTCACCTCTGGTATAGCAGGGGTTGCAGCCTGACCAGCTGGCAGCCTGACAATGGGGGACTGAATAAGACGAATGGGCCTGCCATACTTGGTTGAGTGAAGGGCTGAATGGACTTCTGGTGGGTGAAGTGCACACAGGCAAGCAGTATTATTATACCAGGCCCAAGGGCACAGAGTAGTGGGACTACATTGTTCTTCAGACCTAGGCTGGGCAGCCGTGGTTCTAAAAAGCTCACATAAGGAAGGCTGCTTTTCTGGAACTCTTTTGAAGAGCTCACACTGGCCCTGAAGCACCAGAGTACCAGGAGGAGAGCCTTGTTCTCTGTGCAAAAGCTTGTGGCAATTGGCCTGGAGGAAGTGGCCACCTCTGATTGGTGCAGGTCACTTGGGGACCAGTTTGGAGTCAGTAAATCCACTATGGATTCTGCAGTGCTGGAACTTTGTGATGCTATAAATCAATAGTCCCCAAACTTTTTACCTCGCCCCTCCCCCCCCCCACACCCTACCTACCTACTTCTGGGAGGGGGAATGAGGACGGGGTAAGGAGGTCGAGGCTGGGGCCACAGCTGAGGGCAGAGGTGGGAGTGAACCCTTGGCTGGGACCCTTGATGTGGGGGCTGGCAGCCGCGGCCAGAAGCAGATCCCTGGGCCACATGGCTGGCAGCTGGGGCCAGGGGCGGAGCTGGGTGGTGCTCCCTCCTTGCCCCCAGATTAAAGACCTCTGCTATAACTGGTATGCTGCAGGAATGCGTGGTGAGGGTGGCCAAAGTAGTTCTACAAGCACATTTGCCTGTTTTTCTTGAACGTATTTTCTCTCCCCTGTTATGAGAAATATTCTCAGAAGAGGGGGAAGTGGCCAGTTGACTAAAGGGGAAACAGGGGCCCTGACTCTACAGTTTAATCAAGTGCCAACTGGAAAACTAAGAGAAATGTTTTCCCCAGAGGCTGTAAGGTTCAGGCAGGTGCCTCAGTGGAACTTGTTAGCTTGATAAACCAAGTTGCTCAGGTATAAGGAACTTTGGGATATTCTGTATTCAGTCCCAGACATAGTTAATTGCATGGAACTCTGCCTGCCATGGAAGGATGAAGACTGGTGCTTGAATCTCTGGTTTCAGGGTAAGTACTTAGATGTTACAGTAATAGGCCCTCTAGAAATACGATACAGCAGACAGGCACAGTCGGTATTTTATACCAGATGCCTAGAGGTTCCAGTTTTGTTCACCACTCTTCTCTTTTAACTGATTCTACAGCCTTCAGCTCTCCAGAGATGCATGTGGATTACAACAGCAGCATGGACACCCTGCGGTGTGAGGCTCCTCGGTGGTTCCCGCAACCTGTTGTGGTTTGGACCTCACACAATAACACCAGGGACAACTTATCTGAGGTCTCCAACACCAGCTTCAAGCTGAACTCTGAGAATGTGACTATGAACGTGGTATCTGTTCTGCACAACATCACAGCTAATACTACCTATACCTGTGTTATCAAGAATGACATTGCCAAAGCTACAGGGGACATCGAAGTGACAGGTACATTCCAGCACCACTTAAAGGCATTAGACATGGGCTGAAGATGTGTTAACGACTGCATGAGGGCTTACGTAGTATGGAATTTGGAGTGAGCTACAGAGCCTTTCCAGTTGCTGGTTCCAATCCAGACCCCAGCTAGGATAGGCTGGATGGCTCAGGGGGACTAAGGGACCTTTCACCTCCCAGTTGCTTGTTCTAAATCTGGTCCTAGCTTAGGGCTTGTCTACACATACAGAGCTTCAACTGCGCAGTCGCACTGCTGAAGCACGTTAGTGAAGCGGCGTAGTTAACCTGTGAGAGGCAGTAGCTACGTTGATTGGAGAAGCTCTCTCATCAACATAGCGCTGTCTACAGCAGGGCTAGGTCGGTATAACTGCATCGCCCAGGGCGGTGGATTTTTCGCACCTCTGAGTGATGTAGTCATACCGATGTAAGTTTGTGGTGTAGGCCTGGTCTTAGTCAAAGGGAAATTTATCTAAGCGTACCTGAAAATATTCTCATTGAGTAAGAAAGTCCACAGATCCACTGCGATGAGTCTTCAGCCTGCATGTAATTGGGGGTAGAACTGGACCTGTCAGGCACTGACACTAGGGGAATAGACTGACTGTTGAGAACTTCCATATCTGGGATCATTCCATTTGATGGTCTCTCATTAGAGACAGTGTTCACTATAGCTTGACAAGACAAATGGTCTCTCCTGCTGCGGAGCACGGCAATAGAGGTGACAGTGAAAACTTTTGGAAATTTGAAACTGTTTGAGGAGCTCTCCATGGGGATACTTTCCTCTAACAAAAAAGCAACTTCTATCTGGCGACTAAAGTGTTCCGTTTGTTTCAAGAGTGGATTGCATCTTTTGGACCTTGTTTTGAAGAAAGGAAATTTTCAGATAAACTTAGACAAGTTTTCCTACTCTTCACCATGCTGAGGTCCACAGAACTGTCACAATGGGAATTTCACAGCAGTGTCCTTGCAGAGTGGGAAGCAGGATCATCCTTTACCCATGGCTATTAAAGAAAGGAAACTCTGGATGCTTATCTTCCCCATGGTGGGGACAAATATGTGAATAAGACAATTCCCTTCAGTCTTTTTTCTTCATTTACAGATTCCAGCATCAAGACGACTGTTCATTTGCAGCTACTGACCATGAACATGGCATCAGCCTCCTTATCCCCTCTTGCCCTTTACTGGATACTTCTACCTCTCCTGTACCTGATGGCTTTGTAGTGCTTGATCTCCATAAAGAAATGTGAAGAGGAGTTAGAACTGGAGGTAAGATTGGAAGGAGAAGTGCAGGGGACAGATCGGTGTGTGGAGACTGTCATTACTGAGCCTTATTAAAGCAACAGGTTGGATCCCAGACCTCTGTGGCTATGGTAGTAGCTCTTTTTGCTGGCTGAATCCTTCCCCCACCCTTCTGCTTTTGAAGCTAGCATTACAGAGGTGTCCTTTCCTGGATTCCCTCATTCTCCCACAGCCCTCCCCACTTTCTCTGTTTCTTTCCCTATGTTCTCTCCCTCCTTCCCAAATGCTCATTCTTCCACTCAACCCTTTATGCCTCACATCCTTCCCTGCAGGGTTACAGCCTCAACAGTGCCATTGCAGCAGGGGATAGCAACAGGTAATCAACTAAAACAGAAGGCCCATGATCTCTCTCTACAGGACAGACACCACAGCAGTGCTGAGTATGAGAAAAAAAATTTCAGTTTTATCTTCCCTGATGGACTCAGAACTGTCACTATGGCCACCTCCAGGCCTCAGGGTATAGAGTGGGACTAATCTGAAGCTGCTGCTAGTCAGTGTGGGCTTTGCTGCTGTTACTGTGTTGGTTGGTTCATGGACCTGGGTTTTTTTAAAATAAATAAATAAATAAATAAAAAGTTGGGTATGATGGATGTTAATTTATTTTTCTTGTATCTGAAAGATGATGAATTCCACAAGCATACCAGGCGGGATTAAGTGAGAAGGAAGACGTCCGAACCAGAGAATGGGACACATTTTCTTACCTTGATAACTTAGTGATCAAAACTTTGGTATTATCGATCTATGAAGGCTCTAGCCTTGATCACGCAGCTGGAAAAAGGATTTGCCACATTGGATCAGATTGGTGCCTTGAGTTCAGCATATTAGAATATGCAAATTGTGTATTTTCTTAAAATGACCTATAACATTTGATTACCCAGGCCTCACTAATCTATCAGAATTCTCTGAATGTGTCAATAAAATAATGGATTAAGAAAAACTAGTTGACAATTTATTTGAACTTTGTCAAAGGGTTTATAAAAGTCCCATACTAAAGAAGTTATGTAGTCATGATGCAAGAAGCTGGCTAAGAGAGAGAAAACAAAGGCTAGGAATAAATTAATATTCATCATGGCAAAGGGTGAATGGTGGGGAACTATATTAGGATTTTGGTTGTTTAATATATATATTAATAATTTGGAAAGTAGAGTGAGTTGTGAAGAAGCAATATTTGCAGATGACCTAAACTCTGTTTAGGTTACCAATACCAGTAAGGACCAAGCGGACTGAGTAGGCAGCATGCTGGCAGATGAAATTCAGGGTTGACAAATGGAAAGTAATGCATATTGGAGGTAATAATTGCCAATTCAGGGAAAAGGCCTGAGCATCACTGCAGACATCTCAATGAAAATCGCTGCAGAGAGTGTGTAGAAGTGGCAAAAAAGCAAACAAACTGTTAGTACGTACAAGGGATGAGAAGGCGAATAATATGGAGAACATTATAATGCTATTATAAAAGTCATCTAGGATAGTGTTGTTCTGGTCACCCGATTTCAAAAAAAGATGTAGGGGAAGGAAAAGGGGTTCACAGATCAAAGCTGATCAGGAACATTTTGACAACACACTTATCCATCGGAAAATGCTGATTTATTGAAACAAACATTTTGCAGAAACGTCAGTTTTGATGAAACTTTGGTTGGAAGATTTCTCAGATCCAGGGTGTGATTTCTGATCAAAAGCAGAGTGCACCACATCAGAATAGCCTGGTGGTTAGGGTATACACCTGGATTGTAAGAATCAGGCACAGCCAGGACTTGAAATTAGGGCGCATTACATGCCAGCGGAGTGCTCTAACCACTTGGTGGTTGTGGGGGGAATCTCTCACTCCAAAGCTTTTGAAAAGTCTTGGATTCTTTCTGCATCAGAACACAAATGTTGAAACCACTAAATTTTTCACAAACAGAAATCTTGTTTTCCAGCCAGCCCTATTCACAGATGGGTAACAAAAAACGATTTGTAGTTTGAAAAACTCTCATATGAAGAGAAATTGAAAGGATAGGATTGTTTAGAAGGGCTACTAGGATGATCCGAGGAATGGAAAACCTGTCTTATGAAAGGAGACTTAAAGAGCTTGGCTTGTTTAGCCTAACCAAAAGAAGGCTGAGAGGAGATGATTGCTCTCTATAAATATATCAGAGGGATAAATACCACAGAGGGAGAAGAATTATTTAAGCTCAGTACCAATGTGGACACAAGAACAAATGGATATAAACTGGCCATCAGGAAGTTTAGACTTGAAATTAGACGGATTCTAACCATCAGAGGAGTGAAGTTCTGAAACAGCCTCCCAAGGGAAGCAGTGGGGGCAAAAGATATCTGGCTTCAAGACTAAGCTTGATAAGTTTATGGAGGAGAGGATATGATGGAATAGCCTAATATTGGCAATTAATTGATCTTCGACTAACGGTAGCTATGCCCAATGGCCTGTGATGGGATGTTAGATGGGGTGGGATCTGAGTTACCACAGAGATGGGTGTCTGGCTGATGAGTCTTGCTCAGGGTTTAGCTGATGGCCACATTTGGGGTTGGGAAGGAATTTTCCTCCAGGGCAGAGGTCTTGAGGGTTTTTCGCTTTAGAATCATAGAATATCCAGGTTGGAAGGGACTTGAGGAGGTCATCTAGTCCAACCCCCTGCTCAAAGCAGGACCAATCCCCCATTTTTGCCCCAGATCCTAAATGGCCCCCTCAAGGATTGAGCTCACAACCCTGGGTTTAGCAGGCCAATGCTCAAACCACTGAGGTATCCCTCCCCCCGCCCCCTTCCTCTGTAGCGTGGGGCACGAGTCACTTGCTGGAGGCTTCTCTGCACCCTGAAGTCTTTAAACCATGATTTGAGGACTTCAATAGCTCAGACATAAGTTAGGGGTTTGTTACGAGAGTTGCTGGGTGAGATTCTGTGGCCTGCATTGTGCAGGAGGTCAGACTAGATGATCATAATGGTCCCTTCTGACCTTAAAATCTATGATTCTATGTTTACCTTAGAAAGGAGCAAATAGAAGAGGACATGAAAAATATATAAAATAAGCAATAGTCTAAACAAGACAGATTTCTAACTCTTATTTATCCTGTCTCATAACACAAGAACTAGGGGACAGTCACAATTAAATTGAAAGGTGACATTTAAAACTGGTGAAAAAGAGAGTTTGTAACTGGATTGTTGAACTTATTGCTACAGAATACTGAGGATGAGATCTTAGTAGGATTAAAAAAGGATTAGATATTTACAGTAAAATCTGTTTTATCTGTCACCAACTGGAAAGCTCTATAAACCAGCATTTCTGATCTTCATTGAAATTCCAGTTTATAGTCCAGTTGGCACAGAGCCAACAGCGGGTGAGGAGGGGTGTGGAATGTGAGCTCTGGGAGGTCGTTTGGGTGCGAGAGGGGGCTTGAGGCAGCAGGCTGGGATGCAGGGTACCGGATCTGGGGGGTGCTCACCTCTGGCGGCTCACCACAAGTGGCAATCTGTCCCAGCTGCTCCTAGGTTCCCTTCCAATGGGCGGTATGGAGCTAGTGCTCAGGGCAGGATGGGGGCAGTGCGTAGAGCCACCTGCCGCATCTCTGCCTAGGAACAGCTGGAACAGACCACCACTTGTGGGTACCCGCCTGAGGTGAGCAACCCCCAGATCCAGCACCCTGCAACCTCTTCCACGCCCCAGCCTGCTGCCCTGAGCCCCCTTCCGCACCCAAACTCCCTCCCTCTTAGTTACCCGGCATTTTTCACTTACCGGCACCCCCTATTCCCTCAACATGCCAGATAAAACAACTTTTACTGTACATGGATAGCAAGAATATTAATTCTTCATATAGTAATTAACTAGTTATAGAGTTACAATGAAGAAATTATTTACTAGATAAATCATTCAACCAGTAACGGCAACAACATTCTATCAGCTCTTATCAGCATGCAGCTCCACAAGTGCTTGTATTGGTCATACAATTATTCAGGCCTCGTAACAGCTCTCTAGTTTTAGGCTTCCTGTCTGCCTTGGACCGTGAATTGCAGATGCTGGCTATATGCTACACCCAGTAGCATTTTGAATTTTCTCCCTAACTTTACTAGTCAGTTTTATTGTGTGGCCTTTTTTGTGTGTGGTTTTTAAAAACTGAAATTATGTTTCTATGTAACCCTTGAAAACAATCATTCTTCTAAGATGATCCCCAAGTGGGTCTTTTTACATTTTGTGGGCAGTGCCTACTGTTAGCTTGAGGAGGGGTAAGAGACTGACACAGAGCAGCCATTTTGGAGCATCTGACTGAGTCTAGTGGGAAGAGTCAGAAGGCCAAAGCATTCGTTATGTGGACTTGAACTTTATGACTGTTTGCTTCAATTCATGTTCATGTGCCTTTTTAAAACATATTTCAGTCTGGCCAACTGATCTCACATCTCCCCTCTTTGTTCACGGATATAAATGAACTTACTACTCTTCCCAGCTACGTGTCTCAGCAATATGTTCTCCAAGTCTGCAAGTGAAAGGACCATAACTCTGGGTTGAGGAAAGCAAGGCACCCAGCCAGTCCACCCCCTTCCTCTGCACTTCACTCCTGGCACCCTTACGCAGCTCCTGGCTCAGCTTGCCGAAAAGCCCTTCCTTAGGTGCTTCACTGCCCCATACAATGCAAGGGGAGCCTGTCTTGGGGCTGAGAATTCCACTAGGTAGCAGGGTGCCTATGATTGGCACTGCACTGCCTAAGTCCCCTTTGAATCTAGGTCCAGATGCTTTTCAAACCATTTTCTATGGGGGCAGCTAATTTCAGCTTTGATTTTGTGCCCCTCCCCATTACTGCTGTTTGGTTTCTCAGGCAGGCAAGCCAATCTAGGCAGCTCTGTGCCTAGTTCTCAAACCTGGTATAAATGCTCTTCTGCCCAAGTTCTCTACAAACACCCATGGCATTCTTTAAGTTTTATTAAAAATACTTTTATTTACATTAGATATTATACTGTAAAATACACACAAACTGAGTGCTAAGTTTGTAAGCCATGGCTGAGTGCTAAGAGAGGATGAGCACCTGTCACTCCCAGATTTTTAGCCCCTCAATTGGCCGTGTCAAGAGTCCCAGAATGACCTCCCTCGGGAAACACACAATCAATTCCACCCCTCAATCACTGACCCCAAAGCCCTAACAACAAACGCCCCAGTTGCAGCCCACAGCCTGTAGTCTCAGCCAGAACACACATGCTGCCAAGCTGTATCAGAGGCTCTCTCATTCCTTTCCTACGGACAGAGGTGAGAGATGAGGCCTCAAGCTGAGTGACCAATGGATGTTTTGATCCTCTTGCTGCTCAGACCGCACAAGACTTTGGGATCTGCCTCCTGGATGTTCAGGCACATCAGGCTCAGTCGAGCTCCCACTTGGGACACAAACTCCATCTCACCACACAGAAACCTTCTCAGCTGCGGTGAATCTAAGGAGGAAGAAAATACAAGTAGCCCACTGATAAACTCACATTCCATCCACTCACCCAGCACTGCATGGCAACATAAGACCCTGAGGTGGACTGCAGCAGCTGTTTAAGAGATGCTCAGCAATGAAGGACAAGAAGTGAACACTGTAACCAACCAACTGCAGAGAGATTGAGGAAGGCAGAATGCTGGGCTATGAAAACCAATGGTCTCATTCTGAGGGAAAGAGCATTTTTACTTTTTATGACTAAAGTCAGCATGTAAGAATTAAGAGCTACGCACTGCTCACCCAGCAGGTGTACACAGATAGGCACCTACTCCCACTAATACCAGCACCAGCTTTACAAACAAGGAATTTACACCTCACGTGAAAGATGTCATCTCTAGCAGGACAGCACCCTCACTGAGTCACCCATACCACACACTGCAGCACAGTACCACTTTGGCAGCATGCTAAAGCCCTGGGGTCAGTGCCAACTGATAGAGGAGAGTCTCCCAGCAGCACAGTACCCCTTGGCACCCGTGTGGCATTGGGACCAATACTGATTGGTGGAAGATCTCCCTGAGGTGCCAGCACCATGCACACTGGGATCTTGCCAGCAAACTCCAATCCAAGTCTTGATTTGACCTGCTCTTGTCTGATATTAGGATCTTACAGCTTCCTAAGATCACAGATCTGTGTGTTAGGAACCTGGAGAATTGGAAACTCATTCCAGGAGTGAGAATACACCACAAGAAGAAGTTCCGGTTCTCCAGAGAGCTCTCCAGTAAGGACAGGGAAGACATACACACAATTCTCAGCAATAAGCTTTCCAGTCTCTCTCTAAATCAGAAAGAAGCCAAAAAAGGCAGATACACTCCCCTTTTCTCCCTCCCCCGATCTTTAACTGAAGTCTAAGAGTGACAACTATCTGCTAAAAATTTTAGCACAAAAATTCAATTTTTTCTGGGATCACTGACAGAACTTGAACATGGCAGCACCACGTTCCTTCCCACAGCAGTCTGACCTTTGGGAGACAGCACGGTCACTTTCCTAACCATAAATCCACCAAGCCATGCCACAGCCCTTCCCAAAGTACATGAATCAACATCCCACACAGCCTGGCTAAAGTCAGAGGACCTTGATTTGTGGATACTGGCAGGACTGACACCCTGGTAATTTCCCCTGGGCTGGCTCAAGAAAGGTGGCCTGTGCACCCTCCTCCTCCTCCTGGCTGCTGGGAGGATTCTTCCCCAGCCCTCTTCCATCCAGCTGGTAGGGCAACTCTTTCCTGCCCAGTCAAGCAGCACTTGAGGCTGATGGTGAGAGCTGAGGGCACATACGCACCTGGCTGGGGAATCTTTGAGGGCTTCCTGTCGAGGCTAAAAGCCAGCAGGATGGTCCGGCAGATGGCACGGCTCCTACACAGGCTCCTCAGGTAGCAGGTGACAAGGTCTTCAGGCTCCTCCACACACTGAGGAAGGAACCAGAGTACTGTCAGTGAACCTGTGGAGTGAGCCAGATGGCTACATAGGAGTCAGTGGACTCCCTCTCAGCTGAGGCTCAGGCCCAGCACCACAGCCACTGCCAGAATAAGCCACTTACCCCAGGCCTGGAATTGGCTCCTCCATGCTGAATGAAAATGCTGCCCCTTCTCTGCACATTGCTCTGCACAGCTTTCCACTCCACAGGGCTCAGGCCTAACACTGCAGCCACCTGCTGGTTCTTGCACAGCACCAGAGCCTCAGCTGTTCCATCCTCCACCAGGATCCTACAGGCCAAGCACAGATGGACAGAGACAACGGCAAGGTCAGCGTGAAGAGCAGGCACATGTGAGCTCAGTGGGGGAAGGAGGGTTGTGCTCACGCCAAAGGGAAGTGACACAGAGTTTTAACTGGCTGTTCCATCCATGTCATCTGTTCTCAACCAGCCTTCACTGGATCAACTGCTCTCACTCCCCTAGGGTGGTGGTCTTTGCTTCCTCCCACCCACCTCTACCCACTCCCTGCCCCCCAGTACTTACTTGGCGCTGGCTTGACTCACTCCTGTGTGCGATGGGCAGGGTGGGCTGTGTCGGCTGCACCTTCCCTGAAGCAAGAGCAGAAATCAGAGCTGGGAGTGGAGGGAGGAGCCAATGCTCCCTGTGCCCCCCTAAGTTAAAGAGCTTGTTAACTGCATTCCCTGGGACAGTGTCTCAAGTGGAAGGAGCGCCCCCCAGGGGCTGAGGGTCCCTGGGCTAAGGGTTTGGGTGGGACTGAAACCCTCCCACAGGAATGGAGTATGCACTGGGAAGGCAGAGCACAGCCCACCCACTCAGCCCAGAGTCAGCCCAGCCTGTGGCCAAGCCAGACATCAGAGTCACATGCATCTCTGCACCTGGCGGTTTGGGCCCTTTTCTGTTGTGGCGCTATTGTATGTGAGGCATTAATGCTAGACACTGGGAAGGAGGCTCTGGCACTGGGAAAGGTCAGGAAGCATCAATTTCTCCGACACAGTATTTGACAAGGGCTACGTTCCCAGCGAGCAGAGGGCAGACTCAGTAAGACAGCTAATGGCCTCTGAGCAGAAAGCACATGACTCCCAGGAGGGCTCCCCCGCAATGATCCCTGTGGGCACTTAGGGTACCTCTCTGAAGATGCTACTGCAGACAGAGCAGATCCATTGCAGGGACAAAGCCAGGACACAGGACAAGTTGCAGAGGATCTGGCCCTGGGACAGGCTGTGAGGCTGAAGCAGCAGGTTGGACAGAAACACCAGCGAGGGAGACGTGGCTGCAGGGGACTTGGAGGCTATACCTGCAGGACTGGAAAAGAAGAATGTGAACAACCCGCCATGGAGAAAAACTCCCTTGGAGAAGAGTGAGACAGAGCCCAGACTCACTTGGAGGAAAGGAGCAAGCAGGAGGGCGGCAGAGCCAGGATGCTGATGCAGCTGGAGGCAATGTATGTGCAATAAACATTGTGAAACCTGCAACATAAAAAAGCAAACATTAGAGGCAGCTCTAGGAGGCCCCTTTGTCTGGATGGGCTGGGGTCTTCCTTTCGCCTTTGGCATGGCCCATGGGAGTGGGGGTAGTAGTTCAACAGGAAGAAGGGAGAAAGGACAGTAGATCAGGAAGGAAGGGGGGCAAGAGATGAGAACAGGGAGAAGGATGTGGCCAATTGAGTCCAGGTCAGATCACAAGGCCACAGGCCAAGGTGGATGGTGGCAGGGAGATGTGTACCTGTATGGTTGGGGAAAGGGAGTGTCTGAGTCTAGATCTGGGCTGACAGCTGTTCAGGGACTAGACGTACCTGGAGATTTTTCGCTGCAGGTTCTGGAAGAGAATCTTGGCCCCGGGCAGCAAACCCCAGAGATGCTGAAGGTTGGCAACTGCTATGTAAACATCCAGCACAACAGAGGAGCCAGGAGCAGCTGAGACACTCAGCTTCACACTGTGATCCCAGGGCAGGAGGGTCCCTAGGCATGCAGAAGGACAAGGACACAATGAGCTCACTAGCTGCTGCTCTATCCCACTCCCAGCTTGCCCTGCTACAGGCTAATTTCAGTAGCCCTACCCCACACACCAGCCAGTACCTGGTCCCCACAATCATACATTAGCGCCCCCTGCTTCCTCCTGTACACATAGGCCCATGCACCTTCCCTCCCCCACATTCACCTCAAGACCAAGTACCTTTTCACTTGCTTCTAACACACCCAGGGGACAGAGTCCTGGTCCCTCCACCACACAAAATGGGACACGGTGCCCCAACCCCACACATGTACCAGGGCAGAGCACCCCCTTCCAGGGCACACACAGGCACCAGAGCAGAATGCCCCATCCCATCCCTGACACACATAAACACAATGGACACAGCAGCACCGACACCCGTCCCCAGGGCATGGTGTCCAACCCTGGCATGCTCAAAGGCACAGGGTGGAATTCTCCGGCCCTCTGACACACTGACAGGGCTGCAGTACCCTGGCATGCTCCCCCTTCCCCCTAGCATATGCACACAGAATGGGGCTTAGTGTCTTATCTCCTCACAGTGCAGAGGGGACCAAGCATCACCAGAGGCAGACGTGCTGACCTTTCTGCCGCCGCATGCTGCAGGGTGCGGAGAGCTTTTCATTCCCAGGGGAAGCACACAAGGTCCGCTCCACTATCTCACCAGAGAAAGAGACAAGGGAGCCTGTGAAACTGAGAGCAGAGCAAAGAATCAGGGGCTCTGTCCTGCCACAGAGACCAGAGGCAGAGCCTGATGGCTGAAGAGATGCCCCACTCTGAGGTTCCAGCAACGGAGGAAATTTAAGGCACAGACACTTCAGCACCTTCACCTGAGCTCATCTGTCCCAGGGCCCTCTGGACATCGTCAGGGCCATGACCACACCAGGGAATTACGTACACAGTGTGAATTCTTTGGGCCTCTTGTTGGTGTTTGTGTTGGTCCATGTTATGTGGAATGTTGTCTAGCCTAGGAAGTGATGTGGCAGAGCAACAGATGAGGGTGTGTGGCAGGATAAGAGCTGGGATAGGAGAGGTGAGGGCAGGGTTTTAAGTGGGGCGGGGAGGATTTATGACAGCCTGTTGCAGCGGAGGCATCACTGTTGTTCAACAACCGTACTTCACCTGCCTTCCATCAGGGGCCTATCCAACTCAGCTATACTTTGCTTCTGCACCAGCCAGACAGTGGGCTAGGAACACAAGCTTTCAGCATGTAAGATTCTTATCCATCTCACCCCATGAGCTCCCCCATTCACAGGGAATCCCTGAGATGACAGTGGGTGCATATAGCACGTTTGAAGGTCAAGACAGAGTGGGAAGCACGTTCTGAAGCCCGCCCTTGAGCAGACCATGCACCAGCCCCTTCCCAATAAACCTAGGAGAGGGCCATAAGCTCAAGGGACTCAAGACTGCAGCTGCCATGGTAAGAGTAAAAGGTCTTTAGCAGCTGATAGGGATAAACCCCACCGGGAGATGCCACAACTCTCAGCCACATTATAGACATTGTGTAGTGAGGCAGCATACAGCAGGATGCAGTACACCTGGCTCCCACTGAGGGACTGACTCCTAGTGCTGCAGCATGTGGGCTGCAAACAGAACTTGAAATACAGGCTTCAGATCCATCCTACACCCACAAAAGCAGAGTACGTGGTTCCCTGCACACACTTCCTTGCTGCTGGATCTGGAGAAGCAGGAGCAAAAGCAACAAGAAAGTAGGGGGAGGGAGGCATCAGAGCCTGGGGTGTGGTCGGGGAGGAGACATTCTGAAGGCAAGCCCTAGTAATTTAGCTAAATAAGGTTTTGGAAAAGCAGAGGATTTATATCCCCAAGTTAGAAACTGGGCAGGTGTGGAGACAGGAGGGGAAAATCGGCCTTACTGTAGGAGCCTAGTAAGAGCTTCATTGCACAGACAGACCAAGTCACTCCATTCATATTTAAACACACTTTGAAAAGATCAGATTCCAGCCCCATTCAATAGCCTTTGAACAGGCAGCAGAAGGTAGCACTCAGTATTTCTGACCACGACATTCCCCACCCCCAATCTCTGAGAGGGATTCAGTGGAGACTTCTTGCACCCAACAGCCCAAACTGTTTTGGGGTCCCATTGGGAAGGTCTCACTTGTGATCTTGTCACATATTATACGGTAGATTGCTGGCCTGGCCTGACCCACTTACATATGAGGACGATTTCCAAAGAAACCCCACTGCACTGCAGGGGTTAGCGCAGGTGGCTGAGTAAAGTGCATTCCTAACTAGGAGCCAGCATTGACCCCATTTCCCAAGTCTTGGTCATGTCTCAGTGACCCTAACACCACAGCAGAAGAAGGACCAACATACCTGTTGCTTAGTAGCTCTGGAATGGAGAAGACTGTCTGCCCTATTCCTGCCCACTCTGACCCTGGGATCACCTGGAAAAGGAGGAGATACAGATTTAACAGGATTATGATATGCACCCACCACCGATATGGACCAGCTCTACCCAAGGCCCATAATCACATCCATCCTTGAGGTCGTGAAGCACAGAACTGTACAAAGCTGAGAGGCTACCACTCCTCAGCATTGGTTTCAGGGCAGGAGGGCTTGGGGGGGTGTTTTCTTCACTTCTGTGAGAAATGCCAAAGCCCGCCATGGTGCCCATGGGTGTTTGTATGATCTCCTGACCCAGATCCCCAGGGAAGAACTAGTCACCCATGGAAACCCAGAGCTATAAGATGCTGCATACCTGGGGCTGAGCCAGGCAGGAGATCCAAGTCTCATGCTGTAGGTGCCAGGTATCTGAAACTAGCAGGCACGAGTGGCAGCCCGACTGGTTCAGAAGCCTCCCTTGCAACGGCGAGAGACAAGGCTGCTCAAACACCCCGAAGTCCTGTGAGAACAACAGCACAAGAGGCACATCAAGGGAGGCGGGAGGAGAGATCAGCAGGGGAGAGGGCCCCAAGCACAGATGAAAAAAGAGGGGCCCAGGGAGCAGTAGCAGAAAAGCCCTTACAGAGACTCCTGCTTTGCCATGTGTTACACCAAAATCCTCAGATTACCCTGCCCATGGATCAGAGGCAGCAATATGAGCCCCAAAGCTAGAAGGTGCTTAGTCTCCTTTGCTGTGACTCTTTGCCTTCCAGGGAGCCACTGCTGAGTCTGTAGGTGGCGCAAGGGACAGCACCATCCTGGCCATTCCATTTGTCATTCAGGGAAGTGGATGTGTCACTAACAGCACAACACTGAGTCCAGCAGGACATTGGCTTCCCCCTCCTCCAGCAGAGAAGGGGTTAATGTGCTTCCCTTAACTCTCTCATGGCCACAGTGAGAGCAGGATTTCAATTGCAGGAGATGCCTCTGGTGAGCCAAAGCGTGACAAGCTATTCCGAGAGTGATGAAAAGATGAGGTGGGGGTGAAGAGCAAGCCCCAGCTCTGGAGTCCCACACTGTGGCAGGGGGCCCTGCAGGGGGCAGCACCAAGGCCCCTCCTTACCAAACACTGGGGCACAATAAGCCGGTACAGCCCATCTGGGTGCAGGAATGGGAACCATCGAAGTGATCTCCCCATAAAAAGCAGCAGCACCTGGAATGGGACAAGAGAAGCTGATGAGGGAGGGACACTGGTGAGGGAGCCGGGAGGCAGAGCTCACCATGGTGGGAGTGGGCAAAGGGAAGGGAAAGCACAGCCCCCCAGGGTGCGGGGAGAAGGCAGAGTGCCCTTGCAGGAGGAGGCTGGATTACAAAGGACAGTGGGGTATGCCCTGGGGGGGAGGGGAAGGGGAACACTTGCAGGGCAGAGAGAGAGGATAAGTGGAGCTGTTCCCGGTGGGCTGGGAGGGAACCCCTTGTGTTCACAAACATCAGTGGTCAAGAGACAACCATCCTCCCACTCTCTGTGGACCTGGCTCCCCTGACCCTCAGGTAGGCTCCCCATACCAAAATCCAGCTCACACCCTAACCAGAAGGCCACTTCCTCCAGCCCTCCCTTACCCTCTGCTGTGCCTCGCTGTCCTCCCTCTGATGGTTGGTCTGCTCCAGCTCTGGCAGGTTCCCAATTTCCCTGGGATGCCCCCAGAGCCGAGGTTTGTCCATCCAGAGTACGGTGGCCTGGAAGCTGAGCCGCAGCTCCTGCTCCTCTCCATCTCCTTCTGCAGCCGGCAGGTAGTTGCGTGACATAAGCCCCTCTTTCTGGGTGACCAGGAATAGACGAGACATGCAGCTGGTTCCTCTGGCACTGCTCTGGCCTCTATCACAGCCCTCATCAGAGCCAGCTCCTGGGTGGGTCCCCTCCAACTTTGGCAGCTTTGCCTCTGGAGATCCCAGCTCAACCTTTGAGCTGCAAACATCGTTTTTCCCCAACCAGGGACTGTTATTGCTTGTGGGACCCTCTTGGACTTGCACCTCAGGTGTATGAAGAATCTGAACATCTTCAAAGCAGAATTGCACATACAGCCTGTAGTGAGAAGAGGGGCCAAGAGGAGATATCATCGCAGCTCCAACTTAGTAGGCAGGGAGGTTCCAAACTAGGCCGCCAGCAGGGAGAGGGAGCCTTGGCCAAAGGCTCAGACAGCAGGAACGGATGGAGTGGAGGCCTGCTGAAGACCGCTGGACCTAGTGTATCCAGGACAGACTGAGATGGTGGGTTTGTCCCAGACAGAGAAACCCACCTTGTGCAGGCAGCATGGGAGATGCACTTAGGCACTGAGATATCCCGTTAATGGGCAACTTTATAAATACCTATACAGATGTGGAACTGTAGGGGTATTTCACCACTCAGGGGCTTTGTGATGCAGGAAGCACAGACTCAGTGTCAGTCTGGCTCTGCATTTGACACAGAGAAAGAGGGACTAGATGAGAACAGGAATGGCCCCCTCAAAACAGCAGCCACCAGGAACTTGAATTCCACAGAGAAACTGTGTGCGTGTGTGCAGGAGTTAGGTGTGTGTGTGTGGGGGGTGATTTAATGGGAGCACATGTTGGTGAACTCCAGAGGCTGGTGCCAGAGGAGGAAAAACCAACAGCCACAAGGTTCAACAGCATCAGAGGAACCTTCAAACACGTCACCAGGGACCTGTCTAAACCACTGCATGCTCAGGTAAAGGACAATGGCAGACACGCATTTCCACTACTCTGGGACCGAACGAGTGAGGAGGAAACAGCAAGAGCAAGTGAGAGCACAAGCTACGGAGCACTGGGCTTCTCCCCCACTTACTTCTACCCATCCAAGGCTTCAGGGTGACTCTCCCGCCCAGCCAAGGGTCTGGAACTGCTCTCCAGGCTCTTGGATTATTCCCCTTCGCACTATGCACCCAGCTGTAGGCACATGACACTGTGGTCCAGGCTAGGGGGATCATTTCCTTAGAGGGAGGCTAAGGCCTTATGCTCCTGGGCACAGGACAAGGGGCACTTGCCTTGTTTCTGTGCCCCTCACATGTTCCAGGATCCACAGCTGCTCCCAGGAGGGAAAGTCACTTTGAAGGAATCGCTCTACCACCAGCTGGTAGGTTTCCACCTGCAAAAGGGACCCTGCAAACGTACCAGAGAAGAGCTCAGCCAACAGCCAGGCAAAGCAGAGAGAGCAAGCTCAGCGTTCTTGCTCCCAAACCCAGCAGGTAAGGTAGGGAGAGAGCTCAGCGCCCCCCCCTCCCTCCCACCCACCCCCTAGGGTCAGCAGGCAAAGCAGCAAGAGGCCAGGATCCCCCACTAGAGCGGTGTGGGCCACACCTATGAGAGCTGTGTCAGTGAAGGGACTCCCATCCCTGCGGGAGATCACACAGGGGATCGAATCACTCTTGTCCCGCAGCTGAAGGGAGCCGCTGCTGCAGGAAGCTCTCAGCACCCCCAGCAACACCTGCAAAAGAAAGGAAGCTGTGAAGAGAATCAACCAGTCCTCAGCTTGAAGGGCATGGGATTCAAGTGTCTGTAATGGAAACCATTTTTGACACTATCAGCAACCTGCCACCACCACCTCTTTCATTACATCCCAGGCACGGAAAGCAGGGTCCACCCCAACTGGAGGTACACACATGTCAATCAAGAGGAGAGGAGCCCCAGCCCCACCCTCCAGGCATCATGGTGGGAGGAAGGAGGGGAGCTCCTGTATGTTAGATTGCAAGGGGAGTTTAGCACGTACCATTCGGGGTTGGAAGCTCTCTGCTGAGAATGTATCATAGGACCAAGCCAGTCTGCGATTCAGCTCCTGGGTGCCCATGTGCTGGGCCTCCAAGGGGGACAGCAGCTGCAATGGATTAAAGGCTTCCTTGCTTCTTTGCTCAGCCACAGAGCGCAGCAGAGAAAGAGGTGGGGCCTGGCATGGGGGCTCCAGAGGCTGATACTAAATGATACAAAAAGCAAGAAAAAAAATGAGTCTCCTCCCCTCATACAAACAGGGAGCTCAGGGAGCAGGGCCCCACCTGCTGCAAGGGACAATGGTGCATTTCTGCTAGGATCTCATGATGAACATCTCTCACTGGCGCCTTAGAAGTCACCACAGCGTTCAGAATGGGGACAAGAAACTTCTCAGCTACTCCAGGGCCTCGAGACACAGAGTGGATGAACAGCTGTCGGCGTCCAACAAAACAGCAAAACCTGAGAGGAGGAATGATACAGGTGTTAACAGCTCACCCATAGGACCCCCCCCCCCAGCAAGAGGAAGATTTGCTTGTGCTTAACTGGATGCCTGCTACCTGACACCACCAGTTTGTTAGTCACCCAAACAATCTCCTCAGGGCTCTGCCAGCCTTCACTTTGTTTTGAAGGTTAACCAAACAGCACACCTCAATCCTCTTTGAAGCGTTCCCCTGTGATATCCAGCTCCTGTCACTGGACACACTCAGAAATTAATAGTTTGCTGTCCCCAAGGGAACCGTATATAATACACAAAGCTTGACTAGTAAAACTTGGTATCATCACAGCACTGAGATACATTTATAATGAAAACAACCCTCAGTGTATTATCAAAGACTAAGATTTAAGAGATAGTAAGGATAATGGAAACAGAAATGGTTCCATACAAAACAAAAACATAAAACGCAAACCTGGGTCCACACTTATCAATGTTTACTTTTCCTATTTAATAAAGTAGATTTCCCCCCAAGGATCCAGTCTTTTTCAGAGCCAGCTGGTTTTCAGTCTAGGGACCAGATGTCCCAATTTTATAGGGACAGTCCCAATATTTGGAGCGTTTTTTTGTTTGTTTTTAATATGGACTCCTATTACCCCCCACCCCCATCCCGATTTTTCACGCTTACTTTCTGGTCACCCTATTTCAGTCATACCAGGATCCAAGCATCCAACCCACTCATCAAGGGGCTTCCTCAGTGAATGAGCAAAACGTCTCTGTGCATTCTATTTATTTATGTTCTTCAAAGTTCATTCCTACCCCGACAGGGCAATGCCCTGTGGTTTAGTCTCCAGTGTGTTCCCATCCCCATTTACGCTGTATGCAGATTTGGCTTCCATTGTATTGGCTTGCAGTGCTTAATTTACATAGCCACATGCGAGACAGGTGAGTCAATGTCCTTTGCCTGACTCAAAACCTGTTTGCCAACCCTGCCTTGAATTAGACATTAAAACATGTGTAGTACATATATATATCTTCTTAAGTATCATTCATGCATATATCAAACAATGTTTATGAGGATCAGTGTGATCCTGGCTTTCATTTAAGACCTCATAAGACATTCTTTGTAGACAAATACTATGAGAACAACATGCTAGGTACAGTGTTTGTCAAGCCTGATAGGAGTTGCTGTTACAGGACAATGAAGCCTTTGCAAGCTGGGGCCAAGGAGCCTTTGTATCACAGTTATGTATGAATGTAAGGTGCAGGCATGAGACTAAGGAAAATATAGGAAGGAAATATGGTGGTAGAGAGGGAGTATGTGAGGGGCGGGCGTACTTAGGGGACACAAGAGGGAGCAAAGAGAGTGCAGATGGAGAGAATGGCAGCTCCCTAGAACCCAGAGGTTATGAGATGGCAAAGTGGAAACCCCCTCTAATCAGAGGACCTATATTTAGTAAGGGCCTTTAAGGTTGAATTTTTAACATGCAATGACCCATGTATAAGTTGGGTATGTGTGGCTCCCCTCTGAAGGCTCAAAAACCAGAAGGCAAATTAAAAAATTCCAGCTTTTCATTGTTGTTGTTTTTAAATACACGTTGTGATTGGGAGGTCTAACGTGATTTTTTAATGCCTGGAGTTGGCAATAATGGCCATAACAAGATCCATTGGCTGGAAGTTGAAGATAGATAAATTCAAAGGTGCAAGTTTTTAAACAGTGAAGGCAACTACCCAGTGGGACAGCTTACCAAGGATGCCACATCACTTGAAATCTTTAGATCAAACTGGATGTCTTTCTAAAGGATATGCACTAGTGCTCAACCACAAATTATTGGCCTCAGTGCAAGAATCTATAAATCAACCAATCACCATCACTCCTAATTTGTGTGCTGCAATTGCATTGGTTGGAATGAGTGAGCAGAAGAGACTATACACCACGCTGTGACCTCTGTACCTTGGGGGAACACCCTGTCCCCCATGTTCATCCTTTTAATATGTTTTGTGTGGTATCCAATGCAAAGTTTTTCATGTCAGGTGTCTTTGGAAGGCTCATGATATACTGAGCATTGTAGTTACAGTAATGTTATAGGTTGTAATTTCACATATATAGTTATGAGACTGAAAAGGTGTCCTCATGGCTTAAAACAAGCCCAGACAAAAACTCTCCAGGAGCAGAGGCCCAGGCAAAACTCTCCAAGAGCAGAGGGGCAGTTCACACCTCATCAAGGCATGTCTGGGACAAACACAACCCATCCTCACAGGAACAAAGGACACTGGCCTAGGCAGCAACAAAGGATCTGTTGGACTCCCGAGTGAGTCACCTCCCTTCCCTTGGTCAGTTTGGGACTACGATGAGGTAATGCTCACCTGATTCTGAAGGGCGGAGGGGCAAAGCCAAGAGGGAATAAAGGACATGATAAAAGGGAGAGACGTTTGCCATGCTCTCTCTCTCTCTTCTACCTCCATCTACAGACACCACCACCAAGCAACTGAAGCGCTGGTCAAAGGGGAGAGCCTGGCTGGCAACCAGCCAGCCTGTCGTGAGCAGCATCTAAGTTTGTAAGGGCACTGAAAGTGTTAAGATCCGCTTTGAATGTGTTTTGCTTTTATTTCATTTGACCAAATCTGACTTGTACTTTGACTTCTAATCACTTAAAAATCTATCTTTTGCAATTAATAAATTTGTTTATTCTACATGAAGCAGTACATTTGGTTTGATGCATGTCAGAGACTCCCCTGGGGATAACAAGCTTGGTACATATCGATTTCTCTGTTAAACTGACAAACTCATATGAGCTTGCAGCGTCCAGCAGGCATAACCGGACACTGCAAGACTGAGGTTCCTAGGGTTGTGTCTGGGACTGGAGATATTGGCTAGTGTCATTCGGTTGCACAATCCAAGCAGCGGCTGGCCAAAAGTGCTCACTCACGGAGCTGGGAGCAGTTTACATGCCAGAGGCTGTGTGTGAACAGCCCGGGAATGGGGGTTCTCACAGCAAAGCAGGGTAAGGCTGGCTCCCAGAGTCGAGGATTGGCATGACCTAGCAGAACACTGGTCCAGATAACACCAGGGGAACATCACATGCTCATCAAGCATTCTTATTTGTAGATCACTCAATTATCCACACACAGACAGAACACTATGACCGAACTGGCTCCATGCTTGTGTCTGAGGCAACAGGACTCCCTCTCCCGCCAGCCACCACTACCAACCCAAACATTAAAAAACTAGGAAATCCACATAAGTTGTGTCAAACACACTACGCAGAAACAAGTCCATGTGCACTTTACCCTATTCATCCTCCATCACCTTCATAAACAAACACTCCACTAAGATAACCTTAACGATGGCCTTGTAGTGATGCAAGCATAAGATCTGAAAAACGGGAAATGTGAACCAGTCTTCTTCACCCATTAGAAACAATTTCAAGCCATCAGTGACCAAAACCCACTAGAATACTTTACTTTTGGTTGCAGTTCAGAAATTCTGGTAATCTCTAAATCCACACAAAAAGGATATACTTAAATTCATAAATAGATAAACAACATGCCAAAAGCCAACAGGAAAGGAAAGATGGGTGAATGGTTAGAACCCTAGCCTAGGACTTGGAAGAACTGAGTCCACCACAGGCTTCTTGTGTGACTTTGAGCAAGTCACTCATCCAATAGTGTGGTAAAATGAGGGTAATAGTACTTCCCTACCACTCAGATACTACTGTAAAGAGAGCCATATAGATACAGTAGAACTGCAGAGTTACAAACACCTCAGGAATGGAGATTGTTCAGAATTCCGAACAAAACATTATAGTTGGTCTTTCCAAAGTTTACAACTGAACATTGACTTAATACAACTTTGAAACTTTACTATGCTGCTATCCCTTTATATTTTTAGTAGTTTACATTTAACATGATACTGTACTATATTTGTTATTTTTGTCTCTGCTGCTGCCTGATTGCGTACTTCTGGTTCCAAACGAGGTGTGGGGTTGACTGGTCAGTTCATAACTCTAGTGTCCGTAACTCCAAGGTTCTACTGTACCTAAAATAGAGAGACTGTACACCACTGTTTGTTAATAAACCATGTACGACTAAACACTTCACATACCAGCAGTACGCATTACTAAAGTACATACAAACCTCAAAAAACAGATTATAGAAATTCAATTGAAAAAACAAAGGTTACTGCAAGAATGTCTCTTACTACATTTTAATATTACAGCTTCCATAAAGTACAATATAATTAGAGGTCTTGAGAATACAGATGATAAAGGGAAGATTGGGAGTATCACAGTGGTATGTTTATTATACATACATATTTTTTTAATTAAAGATACCCTCACCTATAATCTATGAACTTCTTATACCCCCCCAAAATATCACTAAATTCAAAACCAACAAATCTTTAAAAGTAAGGACAGGACTACAAATATCCTTAATTGTGTGAATGTTTTTTAAAACAAGACTCTAGGTAAGAAATGAGCAAAAAACTGAAGATTGTAGCTAGCATCAATTATAAGGTTGTTTTAAGAAAAGCAGTACTTGTGGCACCTTAGAGACTAACAAATTTATATGAAGTGAGCTGTAACTGACGAAAGCTTATGCTCAAATAAATTTGTTAGTCTTTAAGATGCCACAAGTACTCCTTTTCTTTTTGCGAATACAGACTAACACGGCTGCTACTCTGAAAGGTTGTTTTAGCGGAGGATGTGATAGATATGTATTGAATGGGGACAGATGAGGACTGCACTTTCTGTAAATTGCTGTGGATTGGCTGCTGTGTAGGGTGTCTGACATAACTGCATGTTATATTTTTTAATATTTGGGTTGGCAGTTGTACTTGAGCAATCTTAACTGTTCCAGAACAAAAACCATGTTATGTAACAGAACCCAGGAGTGACTCACAGAAACCAACCTACAACTTCTCTGGGAAAGAAAAGTGAAGCAACCAGTGGGTAGGCAGAACCATCAAGGACACAAAGCGTGTGGGGTGGAACGGAAGGGGGGCAGAGATTTGTCTGGCAGAGCTCTGAATGGCCTGCACAACCACTTCCCAATGGGATTGGGGAAGGAGTGTCCTCACCTTTGCTCCAGCATCTCCAACAGGCTCACCAGCCACAGATAGAGTGGCAGACCTAGGTTATACCGGAAGAGCAGTTGCATGTAGAGATTTCCAGAGGAAGCTACAGGCTGGTGGAAGGTGCTGAGCCTTGAGAAACCCTTGAGAAGGACAGTGCTGTGCAGACAGGCACCAAGGACAACAACAAAGGGGAAACAAGCCAGGGGCTTCTGCAGGAGGTGGACATCTCGGAGCTGAGACACACAAACACATGACTTAATAGAGAGAAAGTGGACACTCTGCTGGCCCTCCCCAAAGACCCTCTCATCCCACACAAAGCCCTTTGTTACTCCATTACATTTCTCATCAACCCCAAGGGGCACTTCATTGATGTGCTGCCACCTATGTGGGAATCAGGGGAGCAAATAGCTACTATCAGCCACCTCTGGCCAGGCCCAGGCACAGCCATATCCCTGATTTAGCTGGGTTCTGGACTACCCCCCTGGTTGACCGAAAGATTTAGAGTACTCCTGCCCCCACCCTACACAACAAGCTTGCTCCACACACCACCGTCCACAGGTCTGTGCCTCAGCCACCCCATCCCCTGGTGTGCTTCAGCTCCCAGCCGCAACACCTCACCTCCACGCATGCTCCTGGTCGGAGTCCACGGGCAGAGTTCAACAGCTGCTGGTAAGCAAGGCACAGACAGATCTTGTTATCAAGCTCGTAGAGACCAGCCTGGGTGTTTAGTACTCGGGTGATAATCCCCTGGAGAAGGAGCACAGAGAAAAATAGTGCATTTACAAAGAGGGCACTAGGGCCTGGGGGAAAATGTGATTGCATAGTGCAGATGGCATCCATGGGCCCTGCAGGGCAGGAGCTGAAATTCAGGGGGAGGTGGATCTGAAAGCAGGTATAGGGTGCAGGTGAGGGATAACTCCTTACCGTGTAAGACAGGATCTTGGACTCTTTGGCTGGCACTGGCAACTTCTCATCTGTCAGCTCCAAGGGGAGGTGCACAGCAGCCTTAGAGGAAACTGGCTGAATTGGTCCTCCCCGCCAGGCAATTTCCAGAGGCTGTTCCTTCACCTGCTCCGCACAGTAGGGCAGGAGGCAGGAGGAGACGCTGGTGACGAATACCTTGTGCCCCGATGCCTTCAGGCTGGACACACTCAATGCTGTCAGCACATAGCCATGGCCCAACTGGAGCATGTGGTGCCAAGCTAGCTGGGGCGGTTTCTAGAGCAGAGAAAGCATAGTCCACATTAGCATGCCCTGCACTGGAGAAGAACGTTCCCTGCCGCCACTGTGTCCCTAGAAATACAGGCCAATATCTTCCCTGCCCCCAGGGCTGTACCACACTCCAGCCCAAGCCCTGAATCTTGCTGGGGCAGTGGAGTGGTGTATCACCTCAATGGTAGCTGCATTTCTGCAGGTTTCAGTGATCCTTCTAAGCAGTTTATCTAGTGCTATGGGACCCTTTGGGATGGAAGGTACCAGAGATATATAAGATCATTGTGAATAATAAAGGGATAAATAAGAATCAAGATGGGAAAAGGCTGACCTCGTGGCAGGGCCTGAAAAACACCAGCACACGAAGCCTCAAGGACTCACCTGCACCAGCACTGGAACACAAGCAGCAGAAGTGAAGCACTTCAAAAAGAGGAAAAAGAACGTCTTGTGGTGGATGCATAGGAGGGTGCTAAGTCTGGCCAGCTCACCTGCCACATTCAGCTTTGCTCTTTTCTGACATGGAACCCTACGGGAAGTTGGGGGCAGGGGAGTGAAGGGGGGAAGGAGAGATGGAAGCAGAACTTAGAACTAAGCCAAGGACACATGTGGTGTAGCATGCTACTCGTGGAAGGAAAAGGTCCCAAAGGGGTAATGTGGACTCTCTCTCTTCCTAGGGACGGGGATGAGATTTTCAAAAACAACAAGCCATACAATTCTGTAATGGGTCTCAGGCCACCCCAGACTGAGAGTCACCTTGTTACTCCCTGGCTCTAGCGAGAGGTAGCCTTGCTCATGGTGGCTGGGTATTAGCTCCCTACCACCACCCGCCTGTTATCCACTTAAGCACTCTTCTCCAGGCTATGCCAGCCCTGTCTTCACCTTGCAGGTTAACAATAGGTGCACCCCAGTCCCCAAGAAGCATTCCCCTGTGATATCCAGCCCCTGACACTGGCAACTCACAGAAACCCAATCCTCTGCCCCTAAAAGAGCAGTGTCCCAGTTTACCTTAAATCATCGCTCCAGTATACCACACAAAACTTGTAATAAAACAAGGTTTATTTGAGAAATAATAGAAACAAGAAAGAGTGAGGAATGCAAAACAAAATTATGATAAGGTGTTTAATTACATGATCACCTACAATTTTCCACAGGACCGCTACCTCATTCAGTGCACAGGATGGATGTCAAAGGGGCTGAATTATAACTGCATAGGCATAAATCTGGCATTTCCTGACTTTCAAGTGGCTGACTTTGCAACTGAAATAATGTTCTTTTAATTTTTTTTTTACATGTAATACACAGTGAGAATATTCAATTTTATGTTCTATCTGACAGAACAAAAGGAAAATTCCAGAGTCAGCAACAGAGGATTACAGTGGAATTCTGGGTAAGAGGTTATTCAAAGATGGAGATATACAGCAATAAGAAAAAGACTAAGAATACAGACAGGAGAAACTTTTTAAAAGTTGTGTATGTTACATCTTTATTGTTAAAAGATCAAAAGAGTCTAGATTATCATAAAACAGATCTCTGCTACTTCAAAAGTTGACTTGACCCAAGAAGTGTGGCATGCTCTCAAACGAACAGGAAACAGTTATAAAGAACAGGAAGAATCTGGCAAGATGATCAGGCACTAGTGACCAGCAGACTAATTTAAAGCTGATATAGATAACAGATAAACATTTAAACATGCAGACATTAGGTTTCTGATTGGACATTTTGAAAGTGACAGAGATAAATAACATTCTGTATTTATCAAGAGATCAGGGGTCTGAATAGGACAATGTGGTGAGGTGAACTTGAAACTGGATAAGAGAAAGGATGGCCTTGCATTTAAATTACTGGACAGAGGCTCAGGACATCTGAGTTCAGTTCCCTACACTGCCACTGGCTAACCATGGGACCTTGGCTAAGTCACCTGACCTCCCTATTCCTCAATTCCCCATCTGTAAAGTGGCAAGCTCTCACACTCTTTGCTTAACTTGTCTAGATAGCTCTTCAGAGCAGGGATTGTCTCCTACTGAATGTACATAGAGTACTTAAGACAATGGGACCTCAAATCTTGGTTGGTGACTCTAGGTGCTACTGTGTTACCAAAAAATTATTACAGTTGCTTGATTCGCTAATAATATTTCAGAGTTTGAGGAAGGAGAAACAAGAAAAATCTGCAAAGAACATCACTTGGACAAAAGAGAGTTGGGGACTCAAATGGCTGACCACCATCACGTCGCAGTCCCCATCAGTACCTGGCCTGGGCTGGGGAAGCTAATGATCCAACCGGCGGATCAAATTCGGTAATGAATCCTGGTCACGTACCACCTGAGGCATGTTGCACATATGCTAAGAAGAATCAAAGAAATCTGAAAGATCCAGGATCAGGTAAACCCTAAAAAACTTGCCAAAGTTATGCGTTGCCACTAACTACCTTTTCTGAATCCAAGAAAAGAAAAAAGAAAAGAACCCATGAGCAAGATCCAGAGAAGAAAGGATTGATAGCTGCCTGCCATCTACAGTACCACCATGAACCAAAGGCGTTGGTGAACATGTACTCATCTCGAGAAGAACCATAACAAGTTGCTGGAAAATTTCATGCATATTGGTGTCGTCTATCGAAGACTCCTTTTATGCATGTGCTTTTATGCAAATAACAAATGCTCGTGTTAAGCCAAGTTCTCAAGAGTACATACTTTGGCTTATAAAACTTGTATATGACTTAAATGGACAATTTGTCTTAGTCACTACTAATACATTTCAACTTCATTGTTTAGAAATATTTTTAAATAATTATACGACTAAAGTAGCTAAGACACACTGGTGTGCTCATTACAACCTCAATATAAAGATCTCCTGATAGCCTGCTCTGTTACAGCAGTAAAACCTACTAATGACTTATGCAAGCTGTAAGTAAACAGCTTTTTCAGAAGAAAAGCTAAGATTCACACAGCCTACAGCTTTCTCTAAAATACAGAAAAGAAAATATGCCCTGTTGAATGACTAATGTTTTAGCTAAAACAATTACCACTGCTTATAAAAAAATGTTTAAATTAGCCTGATATAGAATATTTTAACTGTGGTTCACTTACTGGTGAAAGTCAAAAGAAACTATAAGCTTCTGACTTATTCTGCATATTTGGTGTAATTAACCTATTGGTCTTTGCGAAAGAGATAAAAGGTTTCACAAATACATATCACTTATCTAATGATGTAATCTGAAATTTTATAAACCTGAATTTGTGTTTATTAAATTTATTGCTTAGTTTCCAAGTTTATAAACTTTAAAGATTATTTGGGTTTAGATGACAGACATTCTGATTAGCTTAAATGGGCCTTTACCTTAATTACCAATCTAATAAGGTTCTGAATTGTGATATATATTAGTTCAATATTTAAATTTAGAATTACCTACCAACAACTTGTGTCTTTGATTACTGTGGTTCACTCCTCCATAGAGCTACCTGTTTGTGTTAAATTCACTATTTTAAATGAGCTGTCACTTAAAATTAAATGCATTATATTTTTTCATCTTCATATCTTTTCTATTTCCTAAGTTTTATTTTGGTTAATAAAAATCTATGGAGTCATGAAAGTTTGAATCTGTACCTTATCCAAATTATGCAAACCCAACACATTTTTGGAGTACAGGTTATTCATTGATTAAAATTATTTAATATACACATTTTATACTATATCCACTCAATTGTTCTCTCACACATTTAGCATGAATCTGACCCAATCAACATCTCCCTGAACAGGCCAGGTTCTTGCTGTGATGCAGGGTGAACCTGTGACAAACGGCAGAAGCAACAGCTGCACATATTGAATTAAGAGTATTGAGTGTTTACCTGGTGCTGAGCAATTGTGCAACTGTTGCTGGGTAGAAGACAGGGATGGTGTCAACCACTCTCTTTGGTCGAGGATCCACTGGCACCGGATCTGCCAGGATTTCCACATATCCAGCTGAGCCCTGACTTGTCTGTGGTATGTATGCCCAGCTGGGGAAGAGAAACAGTAGCTCCAGCCACTCAGATTCAAAATGCAGGAGCTAAACCAAAAAAGAAAAGGTGCTGCAATTTGATATATATTCACAATACAACTCCAGAATTAAGACACTTACAGCATTAGCCCAGCCTTCCCGTCACACAGCAAAAGCTCTCACAGCTCATTTTAGAGCAGGGATCAGTTTCCAGCAAGATGCACATTTTGCTGCTCCCCAAGAAGTGGCAGTGATTGATCTGTAGAGAAATAAACCCCTCTTTGCTCCAAGAGGACCCCAAACTATATGTAGCCTTGTAAACTCCTATGTAATTTTACTCCTGACGGAATTCGGTGCCAAAAAAGTAAAGATTCTGTGCCAAAAAAATCTGCATATTTTATTTGTCAAAATACCACAATATAATCACACCATTTTCAATTATTTTGACAAATAAAATGTGCAGAACTTTGAAGAATTTTAAAAATTTTAATTTTTTGGTGCGGAATTCCCTCAAGAGTACCAGGGTTCTGTGTGGCGCAGCCTGGCTGCAGGCAGCTCAGTGGGGGGGTGTGGGCCGGATCTGGGTACAGAGGGGCTCGTTGTGGGGTTCTGAGTGCAGGGGGGAATGGGACTCTGCAGGGGAGCCCAGGTGAAGGTGGTTAGGGCTCAGTGGGGGAGAGTCTGGGTGTGGGGGACTCAGCTGGGGGTCTGGGTGCTGGGGGACTGGGGTTTCATGGGTGGGGGGTCAGGGTGCAGCTGGTTGGGGCTCAGTGGGGTGGGGGTCCAGGTGTGGGGGGCTTCTGATGAAGCGGGTGAGGCTCGGGGGGTGGAGGGTTGGGTGCAGGAGGGCCCAGTGGTGGGGGTGTGTGTTCTGGGTGCAGGGGGCTCCTGAGGCATGGGGTGAAGCTTGGCGGAGTGGGGGTTCAGGGGACTCAGGGGGTCTGGGTGATCCCGAGATCGGGGGGCTCAGTTGGGTAGGTGAGGCTCAGCGACGGGGGTTGGTCAGACAGAGGGAGCAGCTCCTTGCACAGTGACACCCTCACCCCTCATGGCTGAGGAGTGATGGAGCCAGAAAGTGCAGGGAGGAGTCATTGTACGGGGAGCTGCTCTACCTGTCCGTCCAACCCCTGTGCATCTGGGACCCCTCCCGCCACCAACCCCCCCGCCAAGCCTCATCCCTGCTGCACCTGGAACCCCCACCCCACTGAGCCTCACCTCCTTCACCCAGACCCCCCCGCCAAGCCCCCCTTTCCCCAATTCAGAGCTTCCTGTAGCCAGGGGAGGTTTCTGTGGGTTGATCTGACCAACCCCGGCAGCTCTGTTGGGAACTCCATTTCTGTCCTCCTTCCTTCCCCCCACCATCCCGGGCATCCCCAGACACACACACCCCCTTTCCTGTGGTGACTTACGTCTCCCCCGGCTGCCCAAACAGACATGCCGATGCTGCCGGGAGGGGTGAGTGAGCACTGGTGCAGCTTCTCTTTACTTCCCGCACAAAAAACATTTTTCTATGGGAAGCAAAGAGAATCTGTGGTGGGACATGTTTCTGCACATGTGCAGTGGCACAGAGTTCCACCAGGAGTAGCAATTTCCTGGGCACTAGGAATAGCATTCCCTGGGCCCAGGTTTCTCCCCATCCAGGGTATGGTGGCGATTCATTTACAGCCATTTAAATTTTGGCAGTGCTTGGTATTTCCAGACCATATTTCTAATCTTTCTCTGCCTTCACCAGTGTTTGACGCTCATCCCAATGCTGTGTTTTCTGCAAATATAATTAACATGCTCTTCCCCCATTCTTAGATTATTTATAAGTGGCAAAACAAAAAGACCTGGGCCTCCATCACTAGTGTCACCCCTCCTCTCCCCAATTCCAGATGCTGCCATTTATCTAGACCTCTTTTATTCAAGATCCTCCAGGCAGGCCTCAGCAGAGTAGCACCCCATCCAAGCCAAGATTTCATGATACACTGTATCACATGCTTCACCAAAAGCTCAGCATAATTCCCCTGTTGCAGTAATTTTAGCTCCACAGCCTGTGATTCAAGCAAGCTTACCACTGTTGGTCCCATCAGTTTCTCAGAGGCTCTCTCTCCAAGTGTTCGTGCCATTATTTAATTAGTAACTGAAACTACATTTCAAGGGTAATTGACAGGATCAACCTTCTTCCCCTGCCTCTTTTCTCCAGTCATTCCCTAGTCCAGTAAGTTTGGTAGTTAGCTCTTTAGCAATGAAAGGTTTGACAAATTTCACCCTTCCTCCCTGGCATTTGAACTCACTGCCTTCCCCTCGCAAGACGCATGTTTGATCTCCCAAGTTACACAATCTTTTGCAAATTGTTTCAATCCTCCTGCTGTCCGCAAGGTCCTTCAGAAATGTTACCAAGAGCTGGATCCCTCAAGCTGCCTGCTGCCATACCTGACAGGGAATTGAACCAGTGTTGTCTTGCACATACAGGTTGCCATCCATTAGCTTCTCTTTCCCCTCCTGCCTTCTTCCATCGGTCAGGTAGCCAATCAGGATTAGGTGAGTCCGTGGCAGAAGACTCTGTTTGGGCAAGATGTCCTCACCTTGGTGAGCCCATTTCTTGAACTCACTTGTGCTCCAGGTCATGTGACTACAGCAGGGTGTGCATTGCTGGCACTGGAGGTCAGAGATGGAGATGAAACTGGAGAAAAGGGAAGAATGATAATATGAAGGGACGAGGATGAAGCTGGGGAGGGAAGAGGGGCATTTAGACATTTTGCTGCAGCAGGTCAGGCTCAGCACAGGTGCAGCTATGCAGCCTTAAATGTTGTCCTCTGAGAGATTGTACCACCATATGGGAAGTCTTGGTGGTGAATGTACTCACTTCAATGGCATGACACAGGGCTCAACACTGAAATGGCCACTGTGTCAGGAACACAATCTATTTCCACATTTACCCTGAGAGCACATTTACCCTTGAGTACCTCAGAGGAAGCACGACCCATTTTGGACTGTGGTCACATGGCTGGGCACACACAGAACTTATGGAGAAATATTTTGGAAAAGAGACTGAAAAATATACTCATCTGAACAACCTTCCTAGGAGACGTAGGAGGGCTTTATCCCACAGTTTAGGCAGAATGTTAATGGGAGATTCCATGAGAAGACCAACGAAACCGTGTGGAGTGAGTGATGTGGATGACTCTGTAAGGGGCACTCTCCTTTCTAAATCAATACTGATCCCATTTCCCCAGCAAGGTGCTTGGAGGTGCACCAGTGCTGACCAGTAGCTAGAAGAGTAGCTGACTGTAGTCTCTGTGCTGCTTATGGGGAGACAGATCAAAACAATGCTGCCAACCTCAGAGTTAAATCTTCATCTTAACAGGCCTTGCTTAAAGGATGTGAGGCTGAGAGATGCCAAATCAAAGAGGTCTCAGGCTCTTCTCTTCAACTTTAAGAATGTAGCCAAGCTTAATGTATCTAAGCTTAAACTAAGAGACTTGATAAAGAGAAATTTTGCATACCACCAGATACTGTTAACGAGCGAAGATGTGCCCAATATTCTACAATGCTGAGACTGATCAAAGCACTAAGTATGAGCAACATGGGCAGCACCGTCAGTTCATTCCCAACCCAGCTGGTTTTAATATGTGTGCCTAGCAATAACAATACCACAGACATAGGCCCTGTCTACGTTAGGGAATTTCAGAAAAAAGTTCCCACCAGTGTCAACACCAGCAGCAGCAACATTGGAAGCTCTAGTGAGACAGTGCTCCAGCTGTTTTCAGTACTTGCACCTAGCAGTTAGCTGACAGGGTTTTGGAAAGAGCATTGATGTTGGAATGTTGTTTACACTAGAGCCCCCACCGAGCGCAGATGATGTGCTGTTATCAGCACTGTAGAGTCATAGGGACTTAGGACATGTCTACACTACAAGTGCTGCAAAGGCACAAAAGCAGGTACGTTGCGTAGCACTGTAGCATAGGTTTCAGAGTAACAGCCGTGTTAGTCTGTATTCGCAAAAAGAAAAGGAGGACTTGTGGCACCTTAGAGACTAACCAATTTATTAGAGCATAAGCTTTCGTGAGCTACAGCTCACTTCTTCAGATGCATATCGTGGAAACTGCAGCAGGCTTTATTGGTCAAACTGGACAGTCTCTACGTAAAAGAATAAATGGACACAAATCAGATGTCAAGAATTATAACATTCATAAACCAGTCGGAGAACACTTCAATCTCTCTGGTCACGCGATCACAGACATGAAGGTCGCTATCTTAAAACAAAAAAACTTCAAATCCAGACTCCAGCGAGAAACTGCTGAATTGGAATTCATTTGCAAATTGGATACTATTAATTTAGGCTTAAATAGAGACTTGGAGTGGCTAAGTCATTATGCAAGGTAGCCTGTTTCCTCTTGTTTTTTCCTACCCCCCCCCCCCAGATGTTCTGGTTTAACTTGGATTTTAACTTGAAGAGTGGTCAGTTTGGATGAGCTATTACCAGCAGGAGAGTGAGTTTGTGTGTGTATGGGGGTGGGGGGGATGTGAGAACCTGGATTTATGCAGGAAATAGCCCAGCTTAATTGTCATGCACATTGTGTAAAGAGTTATCACTTTGGATGGGCTATCACCAGCAGGAGAGTGAATTTGTGTGGGGGGGTGGAGGGTGAGAAAACCTGGATTTGTGCTGGAAATCACTTTAGATAAGCTATTACCAGCAGGACAGTGGGGTGGGAATAGGTATTGTTTCATATTCTCTGTGTATATATAAAGCCTGCTGCAGTTTCCACGATATGCATCTGAAGAAGTGAGCTGTAGCTCACGAAAGCTTATGCTCTAATAAATTGGTTAGTCTCTAAGGTGCCACAAGTCCTCCTTTTCTTTTCACTGTAGCATAGACACTCACTACAGCCACAAAAGGGTTTTTTCCACTGGAGTAGTAAATCCACCCCCCTCTTCCATCCACCTAGCTCAGGGGTGGACAAACTATGGCTCACAGGCTGGATCCAGCCCATCAGGGCTGTGGATCCAGCCCGCGGTTTTGCCACCCCCGTGGCACCGCGGGGGTAAGGAAGGCTCCCTGCCCGCCCTCGCCTCACGTCACTCCCAGAAGCGGACAGCACCATGTCATAGAATCTCAGGGTTGCAAAGGACCTCAGGAGATCATCTAGTCCAACCCTCTGCTCAAAGCAGGACCAATCCCCAATTTTTGCCCCAGATCCCTAAATGGCCCCCTCAAGGATTGAACTCACAACCCTGGGTTTAGCAGGCCAATGCTCAAACCACTGAGCTATCCCTCCCCCCTTCCATGGAGGAGCAGGGGGCAGAGCATGCTGCCCTCGCCTGCAGGCACTGACCCCTGCAGCTCCCATTGGCTGGGAATGGGGAACTACAGCCACTGGGAGCTTCAAGGAAGGTACCCGCAGGTAAGGGCAGCATGCAGAGTCCTCTGCCCCACCCGCTCCCCCAGGGGCTACTACAGTGCTGGCTGCTTCTGGAAGCAGCATGGGGCCAGGACAGGCAGGGAGCCTGCCTTAGCCCTGCTGTGTGCCGCTGCCACCCCGGAGACACTCAAGGTAAGAGGAGCAAGGCCAGAGCCCACACCCCGAAGCCCACACCCCCACCCCCTGCCGAGCCCCGTCCCACACTCTGCACCCCTCCTTCACCCCAAACCCCTGCCCTGAGCCCCCTCATACACTCCGCACCCCTCCTGCGCCCCAACCCCTTGCCCTGAGCCCCTTCCTGCACACTACACCCCCCCCACACACCACCTCCCGCACCCCAACCCAGTGCCCCAGCCCTACATTCATGGCCCCACATGCAATTTCCCCACCCAGATGTGGCCCTCGGGCCAGAAAGTTTCCCCACCCCTGACCTAGGTGTATGGGCCTAGGTCAAACTAACTCCGTGGAACAGAGACGCAATACACCTAGGCTGTCCTCACTTTCAGGGCCAACCAAGTACCGTCCTTGGGCCAGTCATTCAGACCCAGACCTTGTGAAATAGTCATTCCAGTTCAACGCTGTTACAGCAGGCCCTGGACCTGCAGTTCCCCACGTACAGCAGGGAGCTGGGGATGCTCCGCACAGAGGCGGGGGAAGAGCAGGGATCGGATTTCCAGACATGCCGGGGGGGGGCAGGAGGGGGGGTGGCAGCAGCTGGGGGTGGCACTGACACGAGCCCCGCCAGGGCACTTTACATACTGGGGACGCTGAGAGCCGCTGAACCAGACTGTAAAGCCCGGATATGAGGGAAACCGCTTCAAGCCCCGGGGGTTCGGCAGCGCCCCCAGGTCCAGCCCGGGGCCAGGGGCAGGCGGCGCGGGCAGGAGGGAGCGCGGCCGAGGCGGGCCGGGACCCGCTGCCACCCCGTTACCTGTAGCCCAGCGGGAGCTCCCCGCTCCGCCCAGCCCACGTGCTCCGCAGGCACCGCGCCACCGAGTCCGCCAGCTGCTCAGGGCCGCCGCCGCCGCCGCCGCCCGGCCCCACGAGGTGGAGGGTCTCGCAGACGAAGGCCCGGGCCGCCCGCAACCACCGTTGCTCCTGGGGGAGAGACGGGAGAGCATCAGGGCGGGGGGAAGGGGGGGGACAGCGCGCGCCGGGGGGGGGGGGGCGAAGCGCGCGCGGGTCACTTACAGCCCCACCCGGCTCCTCCATGCAAGCAGCGCGGGTCCCGCCTGGCCCGGCGTCTCCATAGGAACGCGGGGCCGGAAACCACGGGGGCGCCACGGCTGTGACGTTGCAGGCGGTGCCGACTCCCGGCCAATCAGACCGGCTCCTCCCCCCCTCCACGCACGTGAGGTGCCCGGAGCTGCCGCGTGAGCGCCGGACCGGATGCGGGGGCGGAGGCGGCGCCGCCGCTCGGGTTTTTCCTTCTGCCTGCGGGGAGCGAGGTGTGAGCGGAGCTTCCCCCTCCCGCGGCCCCCTTCACCTGCGCTGCCCGCCCGCCGCGCGCTCCTGGGGGCAGGGGGGCGACGGGCGAGCTACGCCGCCGTGTCCCTCCGCGACCCCTGTGTCGCTCGCAGGCCCAGGCCCGGGACTGGGGGGGCCTTGCAGCGGGTGGAGGAAGTTACCGGGGTATCAGAGTAGCAGCCGTGTTAGTCTGTATTCGCAAAAAGAAAAGGAGGACTTGTGGCACCTTAGAGACTTAGATGCATCCGATGAAGTGAGCTGTAGCTCATGAAAGCTCACGCTCAAATAAATTGGTTAGTCTCTAAGGTGCCATAAGTCCTCCTTTTCTTTTTGCAACTACAGACTAACACGGCTGTTACTCTGAAATAAGACTTGTTGGGATCTCTGCCATGAAGGGGAGTGTCTTTCCCGGACCTGAAGACTAACCTCTGTTGGTGAAAAAGGCAAGCTTTGAAGCTTCTACAAAGCTTTTCTTCAGGTCTGTGAAAAGTATAATTCTGTGTGGCTCAAAAGCTTGTGTTTCTTACCAACAGAAGTAGATCCAATAAAAGATATTACCTGACCTACCTTTTCTCTAATATGCTGGGGTGGACAGGGCTACAGCTGCACTGCATACATGAAAGGGAAGGTCAGGTTGGGACTTGGGCCTCTGTGGAAGGTAAAATGAGAAATAGTGGCCCACAGCAGGTAGGTGAATTGGAGTGGGGCTAGATCTGTGGCCAATTTGGGAAGGGAGTGTGGGATTCTGGGACCATTCTGCCCATTGATGCCCTATACAGAGAGCTGGAATTGGGGAGAGAGAGAAAGGGCCAGGGGAGAGGTCTATGGAAAATGTGCCTGATCTGGTGATTCTTCTGATGGTGCTTTAAAGTGGTGACTATTTATTTTTAAATGCATAGCAGGAGGGAGAAGTTATTTCTTCCCCAGGGGAAGAAGTTATTTCTTCCTCATGTGTTGGTCTCATTCCCCTCTGTGACACTGTCCATTGTTGCCCCAAGCTGTCTGAAGGTCTAGCAGAGTCTATTCCACGGAAGGGCTGGCAGCTGATCTAGGAAGAAGCTGAGAGAGAAGGTGTGTTTTCCCTACCCAGTGGTAAATCTGGGAAGTTAGTGCATCTTTGAGGCTGTATTAACAACTATATGGAGGCCCCTTATGACGTATTGCAGGGATCTCAAACTCAAATCACCAGGAGGGCCACATGAGGACTAGTACATTGGCTTCAGGGCTGCATCACTTCCCCCACCCCCACTTCCCCTGGCCCTACCCCTGCCCCCACTCCACACCTTCCATAAGGCCTGGTCCCTGCCCCGCCTCTTCCCACCCCAGCCTTGCCCCCATTCCAACCCCTTCGCCAAAGTCCCCACCCCAAATCAGCCCCCTCTCTGCCCCTACTCCAACCCCTTCCCCAAATCCCTGTCTCTTCTCCGCCTCCTCCCTTGAGTGTGTGGCTCCCTGCTCTTCCTCCCTCCCTCCTGGAATGTGCTAAGCACCACCAAACAGCTGTTCGGCAGGAAGCACCTGGAGGTAGACAAAGGAGCGGGGACACGGCACGGCACGCTGGGGGGAGCAGCAGGTGAGGGGAGCTTGGTAGCCACAGGAAATAACTCGGAGGTGGGGGGGAGCGGGGAGCTTGGTGGGACGCAGCAAATAATTCTGTGGGCCGTGTGTTTGAGACCTCTGCCCTATTGCATAAGCAACCTCTAAAGGCGTTTCCAGGAACAAAGATACAATCAGGGAAAGCTAAAGCATGGGGGTGGGAGAGAGGGACTGCTGATGTGAAGACCTTTAGGGCAGTGGTTCTCAACCTTTCCAGATTACTTGTACCCCTTTCAGGAGTCTAATTTGCCTTATAGACCCGAAGTTTCACCTCACTTAAAAACTCAGGCTTTGGGCTTCAACTTTCTGCCCTGGGTCCCCACTAGTCTACCGCTGGCCCTAGTGACCCCAATAAAGCAAAATCACAGTTTGAGAACCGCTGATATACTATATAGAGCAGTATAAACAAGTCATTGTATGAAATTTTAGTTTTTACTGACTTCACTTGTGCTTTTTATGTAGCCTGTTATAAAACTAGGTAAATATCTGGATGATTTGATTTAACTCCTGGAAGACCCTTGCATAGCCCCTGGTTGACGTGTATCCCTGGCTGAGAACCACTGCTCTAGGGAATCCTCTGAAATCTGCATGGATTTCAGGAGATCTAGTGGTTCTGGAGGCTGTCGTCTAGGGCAGTAGGGATAAACCTTATCCACTAACATAATGACATGAGAAAAACTTGATATTTTTTCTTTAAGGGGGTGTGACTTTGTCCTCCACATGAGTTATTACATCAGTGTATTAGAATTTTTTTTCTGTAGGGAACAGTCCTGTATCGGCCATGTTCAAAGAAGCAGATAAGCTAGACAAGACCTAACGAGCCTTTTCCATCTCTACTGTCAGAGCTGGGTGCAACTTGGGAAGAGCTTTCCCTGGTTTTTTCTCCCTGCTGAGCACATCATAAATCTGGGGCCAAAGTAAACGTGATCCCAGTTTGGAGTAAAGAAAGGAACTTTTATACAAGGGCCTTGTCCCAAAGAACTTACAAACTGAAGGGACAACATCTAAATGAGGGAGTTCTTTATCATTTAGCCATTTAAACCATGCTGTTTTCATATTCTTTTTTACCATCGTTTTTTATTACTCTTTTAATTCAGAGAGACAGGGTGGGTGAGGTAATATCTTTTGTCAGACCCAACTTCCGTTCGTGAGCAAGACAAACTTTCAACCTTACACGGAGCTCTTCTTCAGGTCATTTAGTTCATTCTCTTCAGGTACATTAAATAAAGCAGAAGTCTTCTGGAGATATAGTAAGCACAGAAATCCTGTGTCATGTTTAGCCATTTTTGCACTGCCTAGCCAAATTGTTTAGGCAGATAGTGAAGAGACTTATCAATTTTCTCTAGTTTCTGTTTTTAAATATAGCTATATGTAATTCCATACCAAAAATATATTAAAATAACATTGCCTAATGAAGCAGTCAGAAGTCAGAATATGTCCCAGTTAAGATTTAACGGACAACCTTAAGTCTACCTCCTTGTGTTTTACAATAGGTTTCAGAATAACAGCCGTGTTAGTCTGTATTTGCAAAAAGAAAAGGAGTACTTGTGGCACCTTAGAGACTAACCAATTTATTTGAGCATAAGCTTTCATGAGCTAAGTGAGCTGTAGCTCACAAAAGCTTATGCTCAAATAAATTGGTTAGTCTCTAAGGTGCCACAAGTACTCCTTTTCTTTTTGTGTTTTACAGTAGTAGTTTTTTCTGCAGGTCCTATCTCATTTCTTAATGAAAAAAAACATAAAAATAACTTTCTGTTTGGATAAACAGCACAAAAACAAAGTGAACCAGGTTTGTATGCATCTTAGTATAGTCCAGTGACTCAGGCCCAGTAACTGTGATCACAGCAGGGAAATTGTGATCTCTCTCATTAGTGCACTACCCTTTCCACTAACAGAGGAGGTTTTCTTGTTTCTTGATTATTAATTTATTAATATGACCAAACTGTGGTTTAATGACAGTTAACCCAAAATTTTAAAAGGGTGGAAATAAAAGTTAAAGGCCAGCATTTATTGCCATGTTCACATTATGTTCAATGATGATAATACAGTGCATGTGACATTCACTTCCATTGGCAACATACTCCAAATGTGTATACGTCCAACATACATCAAAGCAGTGTGCACCCCAAATTAATCAAACTTGCTTTCTATCACAGAACCTTAACTCTGACCTCCTAATTAACTGTCTCAAGAAACTGGCACATCTTAAATTTTTTTATTAAAGCTAATGTTAAAAAAACTATATAATACATAGGTTGGCAAAAGAGTGTCTGTACTTCTGGGTATAGTGCTTAGATTATCCACAAAAACAAAGTTTTTAAAAGTCATATGTACTGGCATACAGTTACATAATCAGCAATAACCCAAATTTAGGTGAATAGATTTAACTATACAGTTTAGATATTAGAATCCAAATACTTGGGTACATCACTCATGAAAAGTTGTACAGAGATTTGGTTGTGGAAAGCAAAATATAACAATAAGTGGAGATTGTCCCTCAGTAATTGAGAATTAGATTGGTTGTCCATTTAGAAAATACAGCCCTACTATCACACAGTCCAAACATGGGTAATGTTATATTTTGCCGTTGTTGAGTTTGCTCGTAAGGTTTTTGGATTAGGATAATAGAATCATAAAATATTAGGGTTGGAAGAGACCACAGGAGGTCATCTAGTCCAATCCCCTGCTCATAGCAGGACCAACACCAACTAAATCATCCCAGCCAAGGCTTTGTCAAGCCGGGTCTTAAAAACCTCTAAGGATGGAGATTCCACGACCTCCCTAGGTAACCCCTTCCAGTGCTTCACCACACTCCTAGTGAAATACTGTTTCCTAATATCCAACCTAGACCTGCAACTTGAGACCATGGCTTCTTGTTCATGTTCTTGTCATCTTGCCACCACTGAGAACAGCCTAGCTCCATCCTCTTTGGAACGCCCCCCCCCCCCCCCCCGGTCAGGTAATTGAAGACTGCTATCAAATCCCCCCTCACTCTTCTGCAGACTAAATAACCCCTGTTCCCTCAGCCTCTCCTCGTAAATCATGTGCCCCAGCTCCCTAATCATTTTTGTTGCCCTCCGCTGGACTCTCTCCAATTTGTCCACATCCCTTCTCTAGTGGGGGGACCAAAACTGGATGCAGTACTCCAGGTGTGGCCTCACCAGTGCTGAATAGAGGGGAATAATCACTTCCCTCGATCTGCTGGCAATGCTCCTACTAATACAGCCCAATATGCCGTTGGCTTTCTTGGCAACAAGGGCACACTGCTGACTCATATGCAGCTTCTCATCCACTGTAATCCCCAGCTCCTTTTCTGCAGAATTGCTGCTTAGCCAGTTGGTCCCCAACCTGTAGCAATGCATGGGATTCTTTCTTCCTAAGTGTAGAACTCTTGCTTTATATTTTTGAAGGTTTTCTTTGTAACCATAAGAACTAGAAGACTTCTTGTTTTTAAATTGAGATTATGGAGAACAATATAGGACCCTAAACCCCCCCACCAAAGTGCTGGGTCACTGATTTGACCAGTGCTATTCAAACCCATGCCCCCTTGCCAGATTCCAAAGTCCTGCTGCAAATAATGGAGGTGTTAGAGCTGTTCAAAAAAAGTTGCAAGAATCTTTTATGGAAAGTGCAAAATAATCTAAATAATCTCTCCATTATAATAACGTGTATCTAAATATATATATAGATAATATAAAGAGCACCAATTACTGGCATATATATACGTAGCATTTTTCATAGTAGGTTTAATAGAGTTTTACACTGCAAATGTCTTCCTGAAGGCTGCTCTTAATGAACAGAGGGGTTAGCTGAGTGTCATGTCTAGAGAGGTAATATCTTTTATTGGACCAACTTCTGTTGGTGAGAGAGACAAGCTCTCAAGCTTTCTCACAGTCTTGTGGAGGGTTTATTAGGAGGTTGGGGATTGATATCTGGGTTTCTCTCTGACCCATGAGGTGGAAGGGGTGCGTCTTGTCTTGTCCCAGAAGGAGGAGGAAGATTAGTAGGGAAGATGGATTTCTGCTACCTTGAGGGAAGGGTTGGCGTTCATGAGAACGACTGAGTTTTTGTCCCATGGGGAGGGGAGAGGAGAGTGAATGGGGTAAGGGCTGAATCTCTTGGTCTCTGTGCTGTGGGTAGGGGAGGGTTAACTTTACAGTTCCATGTTGCCTCCCTCCTCTGCCCCCCCCTCCTTTTCCTGTTGCTTTCTCACCCTTTGCTGGCAGGAAGTTGCAGAACTTATTAGTTTCAGTTTGTGTTCGGTCTCTTGGTGCTCGATTGGGATTGACCTTGGGGGGCTTCTCTGGAGGCGGGGGTCCTATCATGGGGACGTAGGAGACCACAGAACCATGGCCCATCCGGAGCCTTCCCCTGCCTTGGTGGCTACGGTGAGTAACACTTGGGATGAGCGCCTAACTCCAACAGTCAGTCACCAGGCTGGAGATCTGGGTTAATGAGAGCGCAGGGCTGGGAGTGGTGTGGGTCTGGTTGGTGACTGCAGGAAGACTGGGAGTCAAGTCTCCTGGGTTGTATCCCCAGGTCTGGGAGTGCAGTGGGGTCTGGTGGGTTAAAATTGGGAGGAGAGTGGGAGTTAGGCCACCTGAGTTTTATTTTCTGATGTGCCTTTTGTGAGTCCCTCCCATTCTGTCAGTCTCCTTTTCCTCCTCTGTAGAAGTGGGCTGGTAGTGATAACCTGCCTCCCCTCCTGAGCTGCTCTCTCCTCCACTGGTGTGACCCCGTAGAACAGTGGTCCCTACATGTTTTACTTTGCACTCCCCCTCCTCCCCCCAAGCTGGGGCTGGGCCTGGGCTCCTGGAGGCGGGGGGCACGGACAGGAGTAAGGGGGGCAAGTTTGGGGCCACAGCTGGGGGAGGGGCTGGCAGTGTAACCTTGGCAGAGGCCTGAGGTTGGTAGCCAGGGCCCCTGTTGTGGGCCCACAGCCGGAACCCTGGGCACAGGGCTGGGAGTGGGGCATGGGGCTGGCAGCTGGAGGCAGGGTCAGGAGTGGAGCTGGGTGGTGCCCCCACCAAAGGAGCTGGCCTGGGCCCCAGCTACACCCCCCCCAGTGTTCCTCAGTAGCCCTGTAGGGGGTGCACCTCACAGTTTGGGGACTTCTGCCCTAGAAAGACTGTGCTCCTGTCCTTGATAAGTTCTAGAGCAGAGCAAACTTTTTGGCCCGAGGGCCACATCAGGGTGCAAAACTGTATGGAGGGCCAGGTAGGGAAGGCTGTGACCCCCAAACAGCCTGTCCCCTGCCCCCTATCCGCCCTCACCCACTTCCCACCCCCTGACTGCCCCCCTCAGAACCTCCGACCCATCCAACCCCCCCCCCCCCCGGTCCTTGTCCCCTGACCACCCCCTCCTGGTACCTCCCACCCCAACCACCTCCCCGGGATCCCACCCCCATCCAACCCACCCTGCTGTCTGTCCCCCCAACCCCTATCCACATCCCTGCCCCCGACAGGCCCCCTGAGACCCCACCCCCTATCCAATCCCCCCCCCTTGTCCCCTGACTCCCCTCCTGACCCCTATCCACACCCCCGCCCGCTGACTGGCTCCCTGGGTCTCCCATGCCTATCCAACCCCCACCCCATTCCCCAACTCCTGACCGCCCCGCTCCAGAACCTCCGCCCCATCCAATCGTCCCGTGACTGCCCCCCCGGACCCCCTACCCAACCTGTGCCACCACCACCCCTTACCATGCCACTTAGAGTGGCTGGAGCTTGCAGGCCCGTTGCCCGGACGGAGCCAGCCGTGCTGTCCGTGCGGCGGCGTGGCTGTGGGGTAAGGGGGACAGCGGGGGAGGGGCCGGGGGCTAGCCTCCCTGGCCAGGAGCTCAAGGGCCGGGCAGGACGGTCCTGCGGGCCAGATGTTGCCCATGGGCCATAGTTTGCCCACCTGTGTTCTAGAGAGACAAGGTTGTAGAGGTAATGTCTTTTTCTCTGTGGGTGAGAGAGAGAAACTTTCCAGCCACACAGAGTTCTTCTACCTTTCCCAAACCTGAAGAAGAGCTTTGTCTTGAAAGCTTGTCTCTTTCACCAACAGAAGTTGGTCCTTTAAAAGCTATTACCTCACCCATCTTATCTCTAATATCCTTGGACCAACACGGCTACAATAACACTGCATACACCTGATGAGTTATAGCAGACCGTGAGCTTGCTCGCGGGGTTTCCTTACATAAGCAAGCCAGAGGGTTAGTCATGTCCCACTTGGATTGGTGAGTGACCTGAGGCTGCTTTCTCCCACTTTCGCACCACAGGAAATAACACTTAACCCAACTATCAAGGAGATGATTCTCCTGAGGTTCCCCAGCCACTTCCACAATCCTACAACATCTCTGCTTCCTCCTGCAAATGCAGTGCTCTAACAGTCCCTCCAGTCCTCCCACCATCTACATATCCAATACCCCCCAGTTCCACAAATTTGGATAATGGATGTTGTCTTGTGTTTCCCGTTCCTATGTATCTAATTCTCTTCAGTAATTCCTATTGCCCCATCTCCTGTGTCCAATTCTCCTCCAGGCCCTCCCATTCCCAGGGGTGCCATTTAGGGAGGGGGGCACATGCTCCCCCAAGTTTCGTACCAAATGATAATTTTACCAGTAGGGGTGGAGCTATGTGGGGGAGGGGCTTGCGGGCGGCTATAGCCACCCTAAAATTTTCCTTAGCTCCCCGTAACCACCCCTCCCAGAGCTGGGTGCCCGGTCAGCAGCCGCTGCTCTCCAGCCACACATCTCCTGCCACTGTGGCCCTGGCTGGCAGTCTCCCTTTCTTTGGGAAACTGATCCATGGCTGGCATGGTGCTGGGGGACCCCAACCAATGCTAGAGGTGGCCGTGTCTGAGTGGGTCTCTGCTGAGCTGGGATGGGGGGAAAGGAAACCTGCCTCTGTTGGTGCCTCTGGCTCCGCAGTGGGAGCTGCAGCTACTGCTGTACTGAATAAGCATTCAATCTCCTGAGTGCATGGCTTAGAGACAGCTCAGGTACATGCACGCAGTGTCCCCCCTACAATCCTCCCCAACACACACATGCACAGTCTCTTGCACACTCCCCCTAACACACCCACTCTTTCACACAAACAGTCTCCCTCCTCACACACTAACGCACAGTCTCCCCCAATCCGTGCACACACTCACACACTTGTATTATTATTATAATTGTTGTTACTACTTGGTACTTCCTGTCGAAATGCGCAATGCACATATATTCTCTGCAATTTTATTCTGTTGTTTTAGTTTTTTTGACTGGTCTATGCATTTCATAATTTTATTTCTCTCTTATGCTTAAATTTAATTCTTTGAGTAGTGAGTTCTAAAATGCCTAACCTGTCCTGGCTGGACTAATTATCATTATTACTTTTATTACCATATTGTGCTTTGTCATTTATTATTTAAAGTGGTACAATCAAATAATAATATCCTTCTAGAATGTAAATTTAGCTTTTACTCACCTTAGTTGTGCCATTTATTTATTTTTAGAAAACTAAACACATAACTTTAAACACTGTGCAGATGAAGGTCACTTATTTTCAAATTGTATTTTTAATTATATCTGTAAAATAATTTAAAATTTATATGAAAATAAATGCGGTTCCTAGTCTGATAGTAATGATGAAGTCAAATGTTAGTAAGTCACGTACATGATTGTGATTGGTTAATATAAATGCCAAAATAATTAGAAAAATAAATTTGTATTCTTAATAAAAGAGAAAAAACCTTAATCACATATGTTACAAATTAAGTAAATAACTTTTTAGTTGAGTGAAAAACAGTTGACTAAAATAGAGTAGATAATAGCAGTAACACAGAGTAAGCAGATTTTAAACAGATTTTATTTATTTTTATTTATCTCTACTAAAGATAGTGTACAAAGTATCAAACTTGTGTTTCTGATATCTGTGTTAAGGTTCCAAAACTGATACCTCAAGGCTTGGGATTGGGAATATCTAGCTGTACTATCCCCTGATTGTTCTAAACTTACATATAAGCTTAAAGTATGTCTTTAATTGGTGTTTATATATATTTTTCTTTATTTATAAAGAAATTAGATACAATGGTCCTATCAGCTAATTTCTAAGTTATCTACCAAAAAAAAAAAAAAGTAAAGTTGCCCCTCCCACCCAATCTGAAATGGCGCTCTCTGATCTTCCACCTTGTATAGTCAATGCCCTTCAGCACCTCCAGTTTTCCCTGCCTTTCTAGTGCTCCCTGTCTGGCTTTGTTCACCCTGACCCTTAGAGGGATAGTTCATGTTGAGAAATCTCCAGGGAATCTGAATTGGGTTCTCCATGGGGGCCTGTGAAACTGTGTTTTGGGGTTTCCACAGGGCTTTATATTCCAGGGGGGTGTTCCTGGAGTAGGCCTGTTTATTATTCAGTGACTCTAGGAGTTACTTTGTCACTCTGGTGTTCTTTCCCCAGGGCCCCAGGCAGCTGCCTCTCTTCCCTATTTCTGACTCCCTCGCACAGCAGAAACTATTCATTTTTAATGAGCTCCCTCCCTAATCTGTCCCTGACTCAGCAAGAGGTTGGACTTACAGGAATTGCAGTTGCTTTCCAGACTTGCCAGCCAGCCTAGAGACTTTAACTCCTCAGTTGCTGGGATTAGTCAGAAAGAAAGGAATCTCTCCTCTCCTAAGCAGCACTGGAGAACTACTGCCTTACTCAGGGAAGGATTAAGTGGCATTTACCCCCTAGAACCTATATATGAGAGTTAGTACTGAATCAAAGGAGAGAATGCTCCCTTTTGACTCACCCATGATTTTCTGTGTAGTACAGCACCCACTAACACCATGTTTGGGCAGTGGGGTGAGCACTCTGTGAGAAATTGGACCCAGGGATATGTTCTTATTAAAGCATCATGACTCCTGCCCCTCAAAATCATAATATTTTTTAAAAAATACAAGTTGGATTTCTTTATTTGATTTCTGGGTTTTGAGTCTTTAGGGAGCACTTGAGTCACGTTTTCAAGCTTTTTCTCTGCAATTCTGAGGGCCACTAACTTCCCTCTTTTAAAAAAGAGAGTTGAGATTCTCATGTAGTGGCGTGACTCATGGAGGTGGAAATACACCAAACATCAAGAGATTTGTGAAATAGTCATGAGAGTTGGCGACACTGAAGCTTGCGTTCACCAATTAAATATTTGTGTTCTTGCTTTACAAACATTTAGCACAGAGAAAGTAACCTGCAGCCAGTGGAATAAATTTAATCTAAAAGTGTAGGGGCAAAAGCAGCTGGGGCCACAGATGAGCTTGAATTTCCCTTCCTCCCAAAAGCCCGCAGTAGCATCATGTACTGTATTTATGCCATAAAATCTGGCATATTCGTACACTCAAGGGTTTGTTTACACTTGAATTTTTAGTTGTTTTAACATGTTATTTAGCACTGTAACGTGACCGTAAATTCTAGTCTAGATGCTACACAAATGTTTGTTCTAGAACACAAACATTTGTTTGTAAACATGTTAGCATCACTTGCAATAAGTATTTGTATCCTGTCTGCACTAGAATTTACAGCTGTGTTAGATACATTGTTAATTTACTGGCAAAAATTGAATGCAGAGTTAAAGTTACCCCATGCTAACTTGTGTCCTAGAATGTTGAGTTCATGTACCCTGAAAAACTTCCCATTAAGATATAGACTACTTCCACTCCACAAGTGTGACTGGAAGGAAGGCAACTTCCCAGTTTAGAGTAATCTGATTTATAATCAGCAATAGCTATCCTTAGACAATATCAGGTGATATTGAGGTATACTCTAGTATCCAGCTTGTTACCACTAAGTTTCCACAAAAGTTCATGAGCTTGACATTTTCCTGTTTTGTATATCTTTCCTGTCATTTTAAGAAACCCTCATGCTATACTGGCATCATTGATCCAGTGAAGGGTTTTAGGGCAAGTCTTTGGGATCAGAAATTTTTTGGTGATAGCATTTACCTCCTTTTATTGCTCTCTTTGCCCTGGTCTACGCTGTGGGGGGAGGGGGAGTCAATGTAAGAATAGCGTAGCAACGAGGATAGCGTAGCTGAAGTCGATGTACCTAGATAGTGTATAGAGCAGTATAAAGTAATGGTATGAAATTTTGGTTTGTACTGACTTCGCTAGTGCTTTTTATGTGGCTTGTTGTACAACAAGGCACATATCTAGGTGAGTTGAAATACGCGCTAGGGTATGTGTATCCCTGGTTGAGAACCAGTGTTTTATTGGACAACTTCTGTTGGTGAAAGAGACAAGCTTTTAAGCTACACAGAGCTGCTCTTCAGGTCCTTCAGACTTCATAGCTGTTGTGTGTAGCTGAAAAGCTTGTCTCTCACCAACAGAAGCTGGTCTAAAATTACCTCACCCACCTTGTGTGTCTCTCATATCCTGGGACCAACACGACTACAACAACACTGCAAGCATCTTTCTTCAACTTGCCTTGCTTATTGGCTTTTATAATTTTCTTTGTCTGTATCAGTATCATAGGGAATAAACCCTTTTAAGTGATTTATATGTACCCATTTTAAGATACAAAGTTGGTGTCCTTTAGAGATTTTGATCTGATATACCACATACATAACATTTTCCCTATGATTTCATAGGGACCTTCTCAACTGCATCAAAACTTTTCTGGGCTTTTCTGTTTTAGAAATGAAATATCTTACCATCAATCTGATATTTTCTGTCATAGGTTTTGTATATTTCTGTTAACCTTTCCAGGTTTTGTTGGGCAAGGAAAAATCTTCCTGTAAATATTTGCTTTAATATAAATGTATTTCTCAGTGTGTAAACCAGAAGCTCTATTTTCACTATTTTTCATATAAAGTATGTGATATAGGAATCTCATGCTGCTTATAATGAGGTCAAAAGGTACAAATTCTGTGAACTTAACTGGTAAAGATTGAATAGACAAAGAACTATAGGAAATCTTAAATCCCAGTTTCTTGGATGGTTGCGCAAACTCTTTTTTTAGCATGATTATGATCAGTTTTCCTTCTCAGATTGGCCAGTGTTTGACATGAGCCATCAAAATGTGTGACAAATGACCAAAATGTGGACTGCCTGTGTTCTGTTGTGCATAAATGACAGATGCTAGGTTTTTTTTTTTAAAAAAAAAAATAATAATTGAAATGTTGTTATGGCTTTTAATTTTAATTGTGTGTATTTAATTTAAATTAATTTAATTAGAATGTGTTAATCAATAGTTTGTTTTCAACTCTGCGATGAGAAACACTGGAATGAATATGTCTGGGGAAAAACTATTTTATAACACAGATGAATGATCTATTAAAATACACAGAATACAGGAAGTATGTTTACCTATTCTTTACATTTTAATAAAGCATCTATGTTGTAAAATTTTGTTTTCCCCTGAAATATTCACTCAAATGTTTCTTCCTGAAGGTGATAAAAGCTCAGCAAACTGATAATGATTAGCCTATGATTATTTCAGTACTTTAGCCCGTCTTTCTAATTCCAACACTTCAGCCAACGTGTCCTCACCAACAGCCCCTCTATTCCCCTCTGCAACTATTTATTTTCTTCCCCATTTCCTCCCTCTGTTTCTTCTTCCTTGTTTTCATAGATACTAAGGTCAGAAGGGACCATTATGATCATCTAGTCTGACCTCCTGCACAACGCAGGCCACAGAATCTCACCCACCCACTCCTGCGAAAAACCTCTCACCTATGTCTGAGCTATTGAAGTCCTCATATCGTGGTTTAAAGACTTCAGGGAGCAGAGAATCCTCCAGCAAGTGACCCATCTTCCTCACTTTGTTCCTCTTACTTGCTCCATCCCTTTGCCCCCTCAGTTGCAGACATCTACAGTACTTTCAGGCTAGGCAGGAGTGCCTGTGAGGGTGTGAATTACAGAGGTGGTGGCTTTGGGTTTTGCCAGGCTGAAGGTGGCCAGGGTGGGGGTGGGGCGGGTGACTCTCAATGCCTCCCTGCACCAGCCAATAGCTGTGGTGGGCGAGGCCTGTGCATTGTATCACCACCAGCAGATGCAGGGGATGGGCATATATAGGCGCTCTCCCTCTCCATCCCAACTGACAGGCACTGCAACAGGTGTAGACAGCTACCTGAGGAGGCATAAATGTGGAACAGGGAGCTCGAACTGGCTCCTTGATGAACAGCAAAATGCAGTACAGTTGGGGGGGTCTGGCCTAGATAACTGAAACGGTATGCAATGTGTAACTTTGGGTTTAATCCCCAGTATTTTACATATATCTGCCATGGTCTCAGAAACAGTTTGAACCACTTTCTGATTCTTAAAAGTGGCAAAGAGTCCTGTGGTACCTTATAGACCAACAGATGTGTTGGAGCACGAGCTTTCGTGGGTGAATACCCACTTCGTTGGATGCAACCGACGAAGTGGGTATTCACCCACGAAAGCGCATGCTCCAGTACGTCTGTTAGTCTATAAGGTGCCACAGGACTCTTTGCCGCTTTTACAGATCCAGACTAACACGGCTACCCCTCTGAAGCTTTCTGATTCTTGTTCCCCAAGGCAAGCCTCAGTGACTAAAAACATGATTCACCAGCACACATGCTGTGGTTTGGTGGTTTGAACTATCATTTGATGTGGGGAATAAATTCTATCCATTTTGTAAACAAATAGGTGTCAGTTAGTATATACTTACTTATCTCAACTTGATCTGTGGAATGGGTCCACTAAAGTCAAGTTGTAAATCTGACCATGAGAAAACAATCTCTGAATTGCAGAGGATGTCTGAACCTTGTCCTGGTGAGTTGCTATTTATGGCGTGTAACAACCTCTTTCAAAGCAGCTCATGCATGTCTTGCCAGTATGTTGCTTACTTTAGTGCTTGATAGATGTCATGGATTCCTAAATGGCTACTTCTATAGAAATCATCATGGATATGCATTAACAAAAGTCCTGAAATAGTTCTTGGGAACTAGTTATCATGGTATTTTGTATGTGTAAAAGTCTTTTAAAAAGGCTGAGTCATTAGCTTTGGTTCATCCTTGGTTTATAGTTCTTGATTATTCCTCAGATCGTGATCAGTAATAAAACTTATTAGCCTTTTATATATTTGTAAAACCTAGAAATGATTGTCTTGTAACTGCTTTCACAAAATCTGATTCATCCCTGTCCCTTTGTCTGTTATGCCTGAAGATGTGGTATCAGAGTAATCAGCTTACATGACCTGGTGTTTTGTATACTTGGCTTTTCTAGTATTTCCTATATTTACACTATGTACTTTATTTACACTTGGTTCATGTTTGTACATTCCCATGGTATCTTGTTGAAAGCTGCTTCTTTGGCTAGAACATCAGCTTCATTATTGTCAGACCATCTGCGTGAATGCTCTTCCACTTTCTTTCCAGCAAATAATCAATTGCTGCAATCAGTTCTTTGTGTCTAACTGGCTTACTCTTGGAACTGTGGATTTCATCCTGCCTCCATGTGAGTTGGTTAATGGCAACTGTCCATCTTGAAAGTTGATGATATAAGTGCCAAAGCAGTTCAGTTACTATGTGTCATGCTATAGCATTGTGAGTGGCTAAAAAGTCCAATTCTTCAGTGACTATCCTTGCCACAGATAATGTGGGCATAAGGCACCGGGCAAGAAGATAAAGTTGGTGCGCTACTAGCTTTTGAGGCCTGCTGCACTTTCCTCTCTCAACCACCTCTCTTCAGCCTTTTTGAGTCCCTGGTGCACTGTAGCATTCCAGTATGGCCTGTTGCTAGTTGCATCTTCCCAGCTTGCAATGTTGATGTTGAAAGTTTTCAAGTCCCTCTTGCAAACATCTTTGGATTTGAGCCTCGGTCAGCCCAGTGGCCTTGGAGCACCCAGAAGTTGGTTCGATATATCACATAAACGTACATTTAAATACATTCTTTTTCTCTCTTTGACTGTTTTGTGGCAACTGAAAGAGCTGACAGTCTCTTATCTGTTATTTATAATTCATAGTTCTCTGACATTCTTGGAGAGAGGAGGTCTCCCTATTTGCCAGAATTTCATTTTCCTACCGTTTCTGTAGTTTTGAATGGCTTTCACATGTGTAACTTTCTCTTAAAAACTTCTAACTTTTGAGAGGGGAATAGGATGGCATACAGCTGTAATAGGCACCTTTGTATGCTTATCTTTTCCTAAACCCACAACCGCAACTCTTTATTGGTTTAGCTTTCACTTTGCTAGAGTTCTCACAGCAGAAAAAAGTCTGTTTCTTTGCAGCTGTACTAATCCCTTTCACAAGAGCAAGTTAGGAAAACATTGCCCTCAAATAAAATTACAAAGAATTTATAAAAACAAAGATCAAAACAATTTCACAGAAGCAAAGCAAAACAAGTACATTCTCACAGCACACTTCTCATTGAGAAGTCAGCCCATTCCAGGTACAAGGGAAAAATATTATTTAACTCATTATGCTTATATAGGCCACCAAAATATCAAGTGTTAGCTTTTAGAGTGTAGTGCATTAAAAAGTTTTCACATCGGGTGTTCTTTCTTTTCTCACAGCTCAGGGCTTAACTTCTCAATAAACAGTGTGAGGTAACATACAAAGTAAAAAAGTTTTTAAATGAGGAAGGAAAATATAACTTTTCTTAACTGATGGAAATAGTAATAAGACTGCAGTCAAAAACATTCTCAGCTCACAGCTTTATAAATTATTTTGTTAAAGCAATTTTCCCAACCAAACACTGATAAAACAAAAACATTAAAATAAAGGGAGGGTGTGTGTGATATTTGTATAATTATAGATGAGTGAGTTGCTGTAATGATGTTACATTGCTCTGAAGCTTTCTAGATAGTTTTGGAAGTCTCAGGATGTCTGTCTTTGTAGTCCTGGAGCATATTAGTTTTTAAACAGTGAAATGTATTACAAAAAAAGATTTCATCAGGAATTAGGTTGTCTTTCGCATGACTCAAGTGAAGGGATTTCAGTCCTTCCTTAAAATTCCATGTGGTTCATATTCATCCATAGGCCTTGTATCCATTACAGTCTTTCTTCAGAAAGTAGGTCAGTTCAGTTGGTCTCATTGTCATGACAGGCTGGTGCTAGGCTCAGCTGTGAATTCTACCCAAAGAAATAATTTCTCACAATGGTCTTTTTCCTTTGCAGCTCATTCTAACTCTGGCCTGGGTGTGGGCTGAGGAATGCTTGGGAGTAGCCCCAAACCCAGATACCCAACAAATCCATGGGATATCCCTGGGGAGAAAGAAGAGGGAGCTAAAGTGTCAGGTGGGAGAGTACCTACATTCCAACAGGACCCACTGCTGCATGAGATGCCACGCAGGTACAATAGAGTGTAACAGTGAGTCATTACTGCTAAGGCCAGAGAGGAATTCCTGTTTTCTGAACTCTCAGTCCAAATATCTCTTGTTCCCCAGCTATCCCTGGTGAGAATGCCACATCCTGGGGTAAAGGAGACATGTACTCTTAGTCATGGGATCTCCTCTCCCCTTGTCCCCCCACCCTGGTGAGTGCATCCCCTGCTGGGACTAAGGAAACATACCATTTACTTGCACTCTCAGGCAGATGCTGCTCAAGACAATCTGCTGCCTAGGCAAAACTTCAGTGTGTACCCCTCCCACTACAAAATCACCCCACCCTTTAGCATGCCAGGTCACAATGCCATGGGGGAGCCACCCCCCAGAAAGCTGCCACCCTTGGCAACTGTCTAGTTTGCCTATAGCTAGAGCAGACTCTCAGGTCTGGATTCCCCTTTCCCCTGCAGTGTCCCTGGCTCTCATTTGCCCTAGGAGAATGTCTCTCTATGCCTGTCAGATCCCTGTTAGGTGATTCTGTTTCAGGGACTTACTTGGCAGAAGACTGTCAGTCAGACAGTCTTGCGACCCGCTGCACACAATGTCCTAAGGGCACGTTCACAGCTACAGATAACATTTTGAGGAAATGCATTAGTTGCCAGCGGTGCCGTTCAGGTGAGTCTCACCCGTCAGAGGATGGGGATGGGGGAAGTGGGTGGTGGTGGCAGGACAGGGACTGCAGGAGTGGACATGGGGCTGCGGTGGTGAGGAATTAGGATAGAGTGGAGGTGGGTGGATGGGGACAAGAACAGTGGAGGAAAGGGATAGGGAGAGTGTCGGTAATTGCAATGGGGTGGTGGTGTTCTGATGAGGACAAGAGCTTGGAGGAAGTGATCGTCAGACTCTTTGGTTCCAACTCTTAGTTGGGGGAGAGCAGAGAATGATGATGTCTGTTTCCGGCCTGTGCTGTCACCATGAAGAGGACCCAGTGGTGGAAAGAGGGTGGAATCATCTCTCTCCCTCTCTGTCTCCCCTCAGAATTCCAGCAGATAACACTGTCTGAGTGCACTGAAAAGAAGGATACTGTCTGTGGCTGTCTGCCCAACCAATTTCAGAAAACAGACAGTATTTTATTCAAATGTCTGAACTGCAGCCTATGCCACAACGGGACCATCCGGCAAAAATGTGAGTGTGACGCAGACAGCTGCTACTGCTGCCAGGGCAGGACATAGCAATCCCTTCCTCTCACCCACTTGTCTTGAGGGAGCCAAATCCCCTGCCCTGGAGTTATTTCTCTTCTGGAGCAATTTCTTGTTCCTTCCCTCCTACTTTATTTCCTGAGTCCAGGAATGATTTCACCTTCTACAGTCTTCGCTACCCCTCCTTGCCCCAGTGCAGTCTTTGCTCCCCCATTGCAGATTATCTCTCTCTCTCCTGACCCACAGAGTGAACTTTTCCCCCCTCCATATGCCCAGGAGAAATTTCCTGCTTCATATTAATTCCCCCACCTCTGCCCACCTTGCCTGTGCTGGAGCCAGTCTGCTCTGTCCTGAGCAAATTTTTCCTTCTACTCTGGATACCTCTCCCCTGCTGCTCTGGAGCAATGTCTTCCCACTCCCCTCAATAAGCCCTGGAAGGATCCTACTCTCTCTCACACTCTGGAGCAGTTTTACACCTCCTATGCCCTGGAGTGATGCACTCCCACACTGCCGTAGAATCACTTTCTCCCCTGTTCCCCCTGCCCTTGATTGATTTCCCTCTCCCTTGCCATGGGGCAGTTCTCTCCTCCAGCCTCTCCCTGACTTGGGAGTGATTTTTCCATACCCCTCTCCTTCTTATGGAGAGACTACGGGTCTGTCTACACTTGAAATGCTACAGTTGCACCACTGTAGCAATTCAGTGTAGACACTACCTATGCTGATGGGAGAATACCTCCCATTGGCATAGATAATCCACCTCCCTGAGAGATGGTAGCTAGATTGATTGAAGAATTCTTCTATTGACCTAGCACTGTCCACACAGAAACTTAGGTCAGCTTAACTATGCCACTCAGGAGTGTGGATTTTTCACATCCCCGACCAACAGAGTTAAACCGATCTAATTTTCTAGTGTAGACCAGGCCTTAGTCCTGCACCACCTCCCTCCTGACCTATGCTCATTTCCTCCTCCATCCCCTTTCTCCTGTAGTCTGTTTTCCTTCTTTTCCCATAGTACAGCTCCCTACCCAATTGTTCTGAAGCTAGTCTCCCTCTCTTTGGCAATTTTCCCCTTCCACATCTCACACCTTCCATGGTATGAATTTCCCTGCCCCTTAGGCGTGTCCCCTCCTCTGCCGTACCCCTTCCCATTCTTGCTTCTCTCCCTCTCGCACTTGAACACACTCATGCTTGCCCTAGAGTGACTTCCCTCCTCCCCCTGCCCTTGAGCAATTTCCTTCGCTCTCCTCTGACTTAGAGCTGTTTCCCTCCCTCCTCCCCCTAGTGCGCTCCCCCCCCCATGTGTTCTGGAGCCATTTTCCCTCCCTTCCTCAAGTGAGTTTTGCCTCTCCTCCACCCTGCCCTGCCCTTTAGCTGGTTCCCTCCCTCCCTCATGGTTTGACTTCCTCTTGAGCAGTTTCCCTCACAACTGCACTAGAGCATTTTTTCTTACAGATATTGCCCACACATGACATCCCACAGCTCAGAGTGATTTCTCTCTTCCCCCCTGCCCTGATTGGCTTCCTCACTCATGCCTGCTGCTCTAGAGCCACTTCTCCCTCTCCTTCCCCTCCTGCTTGCTCTGTAGTGAATTTTTTCCCTTGTGCACCTCTCTGTTTCCATCCTTCAACCCAGTTTCTGCTACACTGGAGCAGTTTCCCTCTGTCCTGTGCCAGAGAGTGATCCCCCTGCTCTGAAACAGTTTTCCCCAACCACCATCTACCGGGGAGTGTCACACCTGCCCCCATCTCCTCCCAAACACCCATGCCATGGAGTGATTCACCTTCCTGACAACAGTTTCCCCACCCCCAAAGAGAGATCATCCTCTCCCCACCCTCAAGGGATTTTCCTTCTCCGTCATCTCCCCTGGGGCTGATGTTTCCCTCTTTTCTCTACAGGTACAAAGAACAGTGACACGATCTGTGTCTGTCATGCTGGATACTTCCTGCACAAAAATAGCTGCAACCCTTGCAACAGGTTGGTTTCCTGTTCCTATGCTCCCCCTACTTATGCAACTGTGAGAGTGGACTCCATTAGGCACTAACCTTCTGCAGGCAGATTGAATAACCTCATCTTCCAGGCTCAGGCTGCCCCCTAGTGCTGTCCCCAGACAGATTTGCAAGGGGCTGTGAAATGGGGCACTCTCTAAGAATACTTGACACATGTTGCCCTCACTCCCCACATCACTCAGATTTCTGCTTCCCTCTTTCAGCTGTAATGAAGAAGAATGTAAGAAGGTCTGTGACGCAATGCCAAGGCCATCAACTTCCCCCTCGGTGCAGGGTAACTACTGGGGTACAGTATTGGCATTCCTCCAACATTTGCTTCTGCTTTCACTCCCAACCCCAACCCCATCGCCATCCTCCCTGCCCTATTATTGCCCTATGCATCCTCCTCTCTCCCCACTTTTCCTCCGCTTTCACTCCCATCCCCATCTTCACATGTTCCCTTTCCAGTCTTGCGCCTGTCCTTACTCCCACCCTCTCCCCTTCCTTCTGTTACTCACTCAACGTTTCTCCCTCGTCTAGGTCATACCATCTTACTCGTCGGCCTCGTCGTTGTGCTTGCAGCTAGCCTTGGACTGCTCTTTGCAGTTAAATTGATCAAGCAATACCGTCAAAAATTGACAACCGCTATTTTTTACTCCTGTGGTGAGTACAACGGTCTCTGAGGTGATACCGGCTGGGGGGATTTTGCGGGGGGGGAGGGGAGAGGGAGGGAGGGAGGGACATATGGGGCTCGGCATCCCATTGGTCTGATCTAGTGCAAGGATGGAGGTGCATGCTAGGGTAGATGAGCTCATTGTCCTGATCTTGGCAGTTCTTACAGCCTTGCATCCATACTCACGCCTGTGATGAGAATCCCTCCCGTGAGCTTGTTGCTGGGATTTGTGCATTTCACTAAAATCCCTCGAGTGAAGTCAGAGCTATAGAGGCACCCGTGGGCTTGAGCTGTTTTTTCTGTTTATCTTGGCGGGGAGGAAGTGAAAACAATTTCTTCTTTTTTCAGTTTCTACGCAGCAGCCAAAGAGGGAGCCAGTATCTGAAGTAAGCAAGGTACTCAGTGCAGAAACCTTCCTTCAGATTATCATTCCCCTCAGACCCATTCCACCTGCCTGGGGCCCAGGGCAATATTCTTCCCCCAGCCTGTTCTCAGGGTTTGTACTTCTGAACATCCCGAGCACTAAGGCTCTGGGTCCTATACATAAAGAGACAACTTCTCAGGGTATGTCTACACTACAATATTAGGTCGAATGTATAGAAGTTGATTTTTTAGAAAGCGACTTTATACAGTTGGTTGTGTGTCCCCCCACTAAGCGCATTAAGTCGGTGGAGTGTGTCCACAGTACCGAGGCTAGTGTCGACTTTTGGAGCATTGCACTGTGGGTAGCTATCCCGCAGTTTCTGCCGCCCATTGGAATTCTGGGTTAAGCGTCCAATGCCTGATGGGGCAAAAACATTGTTGTGGGTGGTTTTGGATACATGTAGTCAGTAGCCCCTCCCTCCGTGAAAGCAACGGCAGACAATCGTTTCGTGCCTTTTTTCCGTGCGGGTGCCATACTGCTTTCAGCAGACAGTGCAGTAGGTCTGCAAACTATCGTCATCGAACAACCACTTCCGTTGCCACTCTGCTCTCCTGATGCTATGAATCCACCTCGCAGGTCCTCTATGTGACCGTCATCATCCACCGCTTCCGCTGCCACTCTGCTCTCCTGCTGATCTCGCAGGGCTGCTTCCACTGCAACTCTGCTCAGCTGCTCTTGTCTTGCTATAACACGGCAAGCATGCAGCCCGCTCAGCTGTTGTGTCCTGGCAGCAGACGGTGCAGTAGATCTGCAAAATTGGTCATCCAACCACCGCTGCCCCTGCAACTCTGCTCTCCTGCAAACGCCATACCATGGCAAGCATGGAGCTCGCTCAGATCACCGCAGCAGTTATGAGCATTGTAAACACCTCATGCATTATCATGCAGTATATGCAGAACCAGAACCTGTAAAAGCAGGCGAGGAGGCAATGGCAGCGCGGTGACAAGAGTGATGAGGACATGGACACAGACTTCTCCCAAGCACGGGCCCCGGCAATTTGGCCATCCTGGTGGCAATGGGGCAGGCTCATGCCATGGAACGCAGATTCGGGGCCCAGGAAACAAGCACAGACTGGTGGGACTGCATAGTTGTTGCAGGTCTGGGTTGATTCCCAGTGGCTGCGAAACTTTCGCATGCGTAAGGGCACTTTCATGGAACTTTGTGACTTGCTTTCCCCTGCCCTGAAGTGCAAGAATACCAAGATGAGAGCAGCCCTCACAGTTCACAAGCGAGCGGCAATAGTCCTCTGGAAGCTTGCAATGCCTGACAGCTACTGATCAGTCAGGAATCAATTTGGAGTGGGCAAATCTACTGTGGGGGCTGCTGTGACCAAGTAGCCAACGCAATCACTGAGCTGCTGCTATCAAGGGTAGTGACTCTGGGAAATGTGCAGGTCATAGTGGATGGCTTTGCTGCAGTGGGATTCCCTAACTGTGGTGGGGCAGTAGACGGAACGCATATCCCTATCTTGCGACCGGATCACCAAGGCAGCCAGTACATAAACTGAAAGGGGTACTTTTCAATGGTGCTGCAAGCACTGGTGGATCACAAGGGACGTTTCACCGACATCAACGTGGGATGGCCGGGAAAGGTATATGACGCTCGCTTCTTCAGGAGCTCTGGTCTGTTTCAACAGCTGCAGGAAGGGACTTACTTTCCAGACCAGAAAATAACCGTTGGGGATGTTGAAATGCCTATAGTTATCCTTGGGGACCCAGCCTACCCCTTAATGCCATGGCTCATGAAGCCATACACAGGCACCCTGGACAGTAGTCAGGAGTTGGTCAACTATAGGCTGAGCAAGTGCAGAATGGTGGTAGAATGTGCATTTGGACCTTTATAAGTGTGCTGGCGCAGTTTACTGACTCGGTTAGACCTCAGCAAAACCAATATTCCCATTGTTATTACTGCTTGCTGTGTGCTCCATAATATCTGTGAGAGTAAGGGGGGAGGTTTATGGTGGGGTGTGAAGTTGAGGCAAATCGCCTGGCCCCTGATTACGCGCAGCCAGACATTAGGGCGGTTAGAAGAGCACAGCAGGGCATGCTGCGCATCAGAGAAGCTTTGAAAACCAGTTTCATGGCTGACCAGGCTACAGTATGACAGTTCTGTTTGTTTCTCCTTGATGAAAACCCGCCCCCTTGGTTCACTCTACTTCCCTGTAAGCCAACCACCCTCCCCTCCCCCCTTCCATCACCACTTGCAGAGGTAATAAAGTCATTGTTGTTTCAAATTTATGCATTCTTTATTAATTCATCACACAAATAAGGGGATAACTGCCAAGGTAGCCCAGGAGGGGTGGTGGAGGGAAGCACCGGGTGGGGTGGGGTGGGGGAGGAGGGGAGGAGAAGGCCACACTGCACTTCAAAACTTATTGAATGCCAGCCTTCTGTTGTTTGGGTAGTCCTCTGGGGTGGAGTGGTTGGGTGCCCGGAGCCGCCGCGCCTCCCCCCACATTCTTGGGCGTCTGGTTGAGGAGGCTATGGAACTTGGGAAGGAGGGTGGTTGGTTACACAGAGGCTGCAGTGGTGGTCTGTGCCTTTCCTGCACCTCAACCATACGCCGGAGCATATCAGTTTGATCCTACAGTAGCCTCAGCATTGCATCCTGCCTCCTTTCATCATGCTGCCGCCACCTTTCCTCTTGATCCTGCCACCTCTCCTGTTGCTCCCGCCACTTGTCCTCTCGTGCGTCCCTCCTGTCCTTGCGTTCATTTTGTGCTTTGCTGGACTCTGCCATTATCTGCCTCCACGCATTTTGCTGGGCTCTTTCAGTTTGGACTGCATGAGCTCAGAGAACATTTCATCACGAGTGCGTTTTTTTCCACCTTCTTATCTGCACTAGCCTCTGGGACGGAGATGCTAGTCGCAGCGTTGAAACATTTGCAGCTGCGGGAGGAAAAAAAGAGAGATTAAAATTGAAAAAAACACATTGACCATTTAAAAGGAGGGGCTGATGTTTTTGGGTTAACGTGCAGCACAAACCCAACTAAACCCCCCTGACACCCAATTCTCTGGGATGATCGCTTCACCCCTCCCCCGACCACGTGGCTAACAGCGGGGATGGTTTCTTTTCAGCCACAGGCAAACAGCCCAGCAGGAACGGCCACCTCTGAAAGTCCCTTTAATAAAATTCCCCTATTTCAACCAGGTGACCATGAATGGTATCACTCTCCTGAGGCTAAGACAGAGAGATAAAGAACGGATGTTGCTTGAATGCCAGCAAACACTGGGACCATACGCTGCCATGCTTTCTTATGCAATGATTCCAGACTACATGCTACTGGCCTGGCATGGTAAAGTGTCCTACCATGCAGTATGGAATAAGGCTGCCTTCCCCAGAAACCTTTTGCAAAGGCTTTGGGAGTACCTCCAGGAGAGCTTCATTGAGATGTCCCTGGAGGATTCGCGCTCCGTCGCCAGACACGTTAACAGACTTTTCCAGTAGCTGTACTGGCCGCGAATGCATCCCAAGTCTTCAGGGCAAATTAATCTTTAAACATGCTTGCTTTTAAACTGTGTATTATATTTACAAAGGTACACTCACCAGAGGTGCCTTCTCTGCCTTCAAGGTCTGGGAGCCTGGGTTGGGAGAGTACTGTCTCCAGGGTGATAAACAGTTCCTGGCTGTTGGAGAGAATGGTTTCTCCGCTTGCCTGGTGTGCGCTGTCTTCAACTTCCCCATCCTCCTCATCTTCCTCATCCCCACAATCCTCATCCCTGTTGCGTGAGACTCCCTTGCAGGAGTCCACGTACAGTTGTGGGGTAGTTGTAGGGGCACCTCCTAGAATGGCATGCAGCTCATCATAGAAGTGGCATGTCTGGGGCTCTGACCCCGAGTGGGCGTTTGCCTCTTGGGTTTTTTGGTAGGCTTGCCTAAGCTCCTTAAGTTTCACGCGGCACTGGTGCGGGTCCCTGTTATAGCATTTGTCCTTCATGCCCTTGGAGATTTTTTCAAATATTTTGGTATTTCGTCTTTTGGAACGGAGTTCTGATAGCACGGATTCGTCTCTGCATACAGTGATCAGATCCAGTACCTCCCGTTTGGTCTATGCTGGAGCTCTTTTGTGATTCTGGGACTCCATGGTCACCTGCGCTGATCAGTTTGCCACGCTGGCCAAACAGGAAATGAAATTCAGAAGTTCGCAGGGCTTTTCCAGTCCACCTAGCCAGTGCACCCGAGTTGAGAGTGTTGTCTGGAGCGGTCACAATGGAGCACTGTGGGATAGCTCCCGGAGGCCAATACCATCGAATTGCGTCCACACTCACCCAAATTTGACCCGGTGATGTTGATTTCAGCGCTAATCCCCTCGTTGGGGAGGAGTACACAAATCGATTTGAAGAGCCCATTAAGTCGACAAAAATGGCTTCGTTGTGTGGACGGGTACAGGGTTAAATCGATGTAACGCTGCTAAATTCGACCTAAACTCGTAGTGTAGACCAGGGCTCAGTTTCACAGACCCCCTGACGAGTGAGGAATAGATTCTGAGTTCCTATCCCCAGGCTTCATCTTGCCCCATTCTCCTCTCTGTCAGGATTCATGCTTCTCAGACACTTGCAGATGGGTCTCATGTCCCACCCTGTTTCCCTCCCATCCTTTATGCCTGGCCTGGCCAAGCCTGGCAGATTTAGCTCACTGAATTTCTCCTCAGAACTTGATCCCTCCAGCCCCCTGAGCATTTCTGTGGCTCTTCTCTGAGCTCCCTCAGTTTGTCGCTACCTCTCTGGGATTAAGGGGCTCAGAGCTGAGTGCAGTATTGGGATCTCTTCAAGACTGTATAAAGGGGGACTGTCCCCTCCCTCCTCTGGAACTCATTTGAGATCTCTGAGACCATGGGGCCCCGAGCTGGGCTCCCAGCATGACTCAGTTCTGTAGCTGTTTCCTCTTAGACTCCCATTTTCTGATGCCAAGAGAAAGTTTAACCCCTTTTGCTCTGCAGGTAAGAAATGTTTGACCCCCATCCCCACAAATAAGGTGTCTTTGGGGGGTTCCCCTCCCTCATGGGAAAGTTTTAACTCCTGGGTCCCTGATCCACTACCCTGTTAAGTGCGCAGTAGCAGCTGTTCCCCTCAGATATAGTGGGTGTTGGGTTGCTCCAGTGGTGATTCCAGAGTAAATACTTGTCTCTCACAGGTTGTGATTAACGAGAGGAAAGCTGCCACCTTTGCTCCGGTACCACCCCAGATAGAAAAAATGTGGACAGCCAATGCTGTGCCAAGGTCAATGGTTGCACAAGAGCTACCAGATTGTGTCAGACCTGCTGGAAAGACTCAACTCCCAGACAGTGAGTGCAGCTCCCCCTGAGAAATGGGATTTCTGCGTGCATGTGGGGGTGGGATGTGCATGTATCTGTGCAGCATGTGCACCTGTGTGCATATGTGCATGACAATTCTGTGCATCAGTTGCAGCCCTGTGCCCAAGCAGATCTAGTACATATGAGTTCACATGTGTGTGTGTTTGCATGAGGCCAGCCAAGGGTGGCCTGTTGCATGTGTCCAGTCTTGTGTGTGACAGTCTTGTTTTGGTGAGTTTATGGCCTGCTGTACTTTACTGTGTGAATGCGTGGCAGTGACACAGTGCAAGCATCTTTACAAGAATGGCCTGGCATGTGTGTGCATGTGTATGCAAGACCATCCCTGTGAACAAGCTTGCGGGATCCTCCATATTCATTTGTAGATAGGCTCAGACCCAGGTGTGACATGTGTCTGTGTGATCACTCAGAGGGATGCAAGACCTTATCTGAGGGAGGTGCTTCCCAACATGGCACCATCATGTTTCCCACCCAGACTACACTGGTGCCGTTTGCGTCCCCCCTCCACTTCCCCAGACCCTGCTGCTGATGTCCCCTTGCTTGTTTCACCCAGACCCTGTTGTTCTCTATACTGTGGCGGACCATGTGCTGCTGTCTCGGTGGAAGGAGTTTGTGCGACGCCTGGGGCTGAATGACTATGAGATTGAGCGAATCGAGCTGGAGCAGCGGCGCGTGCGGGATGCCCAATATGAGATGCTGAGACAATGGAGGCTGCAGATGGGCCAGGGTGCCACAGTGGAGCGCATCAGCTATGTCCTCAACCAGATGGAGCTGAGTGGTTGCAGCGAGGCTATTCAGGAGGCATTGTCCAGGCAGCCCTAACCCCCATTCTTACCTCCTGCACAGGCAACTCTAACCTCTTCTGCTTTCATGCTCCCTTCTGTAGCTCTGTCCCTCCTCTTCAGAGAGGATTCTAGTTCACTCTTTCTTTCTTGTGTGTCTCCATCTCTTTTCCCCACCCCCTCTGGTATGGTTGTTGGGGTTGGCAGCAGGTGATGCTGGTGGAAGGTTAATGATCACTTTTCAGTGAACCACAAAGTCACTTATGCCGTCAAACCAAGAGAGAGTCCTACAGCAACTGTCATGGGGGAGCACCTCCGAAAGGACGAAACAGACTGATTCTGTGACTGAAACATGGAGGCCAACCTACAATGCAGAACCCAACCTCCCAGCCCTGGAAAGGGAACATTGACTGGGGCCTAGTCATGGGTGTTCAGTGGTTGGATGGTGCCACCACAAGAAAGAGGGAGAAGTTATCTTCCTGTTCCTCTATTGCTCAAGGGGAGTAATGGGGTTTCTCAGGTGCTGATAGGTCAGGTGAGATTGGTGCTATTTCTATAGCTCTTTTCTGTACCTAAAACACATGTAAAAGAGCATTAACAAAGGACATGTATATGTGTCACTGTGCGTGTGTGCATGAACATAAGCAAGTGTGCATGGATGGGCGCGAGTGTGGCTTTGAATGTACTTGCCTGTGTGCATACGTGAATGACTGGTTGAGAATGGAAAAGTGCATGCACATATAGTGGCATGAGTGCATCTGCACATCTCTGCTTACACTCAGGCAAGGCAGGCATGCGTGACTGTGGCCTCATATGTGTGTCTGCCTTTGGGTGATTTGCTTAATCTGATTTAACTGAAAATACGATGGCATATATTTTGTTAGGAACTTCTGAATAATTTCACACTACTTCCCAGTCTCCATCCCATGAGTGCTCAGTGTTACATTCCTCCAAGTGTTACCCCTTGTGAGGTGTGGTATTGCTAAGGGCTCAAATTATCCTCACACCTTTTGAGCAGGGGTTCTCTGTCTCCTGCACAGGGCCAGGCCATTTTTTAAAAACTCTTGTAAATACACTAAACACTCTGAAATAAAAGCCCAGTTTGTAACCCTGCTTCCAGTCTGCATTTGTCCATTTCGTCCTCTCCTGCATACCACTGGAAGAGAGAGACAGGAGAGGGGGGACCCCAGAAGCAACCAGCATGGGCCACAGCCAGAGATGGAACACTGGATTTGTGGAATGAAGGATCTCCTCTTTTGTACATAGAATTCAATTGTCCCAAAGACTTGGGGAAGTTGGAGGAGAGCTGGCTGATTGCGAGTGAGGAAAAGAGGTGAATGTGAGCATGAATGGAGGCCTCAAGACATTTGGAGGATTAGTCTGTTAATGAGATGCCAGCAAATTTTAAGTGAACTTGCAAACTATACACAGTTAATATTAAAAAATAGTAAAATCTCTTTGATTAAGCACAGGGAATAATTATAGTGAAGTGGCAGTTCCTGTATAGTTAATGTTAAGATCCCCTTTCTATTTAAAGCTCTATAATAAAAATAATGTGCCCTCATATAGCACATTTCTGTAGATCTCCAAGTGCTTTACAAAGAAGGTCAGTATCATTATTATTTACAGTTGGGGAAACCCGTGACATAGAAGTGAAATAACTTGCTTGTCATTGCTCAGGTCAGAAGCAGTGCGTCAATAAAACCCAGATCATCTAATCCGTTCCAATGTTCTATTAGCTAGCCCTGCTCACTCTTCTCAATTGGGGCCAGTTCCTTTAACCAAATGACTTCACTTAGGCCAAGTCTACACTACTAAATTAAGTTTACCTAAGTTACATCAACGTACAGCCATGGTTGTAATTGAATCGGTTTTACATGTCCACACTACACTTCTTGTGTCATCACCAGGAGTGCTTGCCCCAATTTAACTGTCAGTGTGGGGCATTGTGGGATGGCTTCTGAGAAGTAGCAACAGTCAGTGTAAGCAACACAGAGTCTACACCAGTGATCCTCAGACCTCAGTAGTTCAGGAACCAAATTAGCGATCAATCAACATTACCCGGAAGAGCCACAGTAGTGTGAATTCATTGTTTCATTTACTATAGTACTATATATTCATATTTATACAGTATATATATAGTTGTCACAGCAAAATGACTGACCAAGTATTATTATTTTATCAACTACAATTGGTTAATAACAGTAAAAGCACCCTGATTGGCTAATAATTATATCACACAGTGTTTTAATATGTGCTACAAAGAGCCACAGGCTACACATTAAAGAGCCACTTGTGGCTCGCAAGCCTCCGTCTGTATATCGCTGATCTATACTGACACTGCATCGATCTAACTACATCGACCTAAGCGCTACGCCTCTCCCATAGGTGGAGTGATTAAGTCAGTGTAGTGGGTGAGTTACATCAGTGGGAGCTGCATTTTAGTATAGACACTTGATGTAGCTGGACGTAAGTGCCTTCATAAGATTTTTATCCTTTTTACAACCCAAACTTTACTTGTAAACATACAACTATATAACAACAACTGCTCTAGGGACACTATAGATATTCAAAGACAAGGAAACAAAGTTTATAAGGGAAAGAAAGTTTTCAGGATTGTTTAAAGCAACTACTGTTATGATCTTTGAATTTTACAAGATTATTTTACACCAAGCATGCACTTAATTCGTTAAAATCAAATGATGTTAAGGTAAATACACAAAGTAAACCAAAAGCCCTAAAAGCAGGAAGAAAAACACATATTGTTGTCATCAAGACCATTTCTTAATATATTAAAGTAACAGAAAAAACACATTCTGAACAGTTAAAAAGTACCATAGAGCATCCTTAAGGCTGTTTCACACAGTGAAAGTCATTATCACATTTAGTACATGTGATACAGACAAGCACAGGTATGCCTTACACCAATGATGGATCCATTCTTGATGCCATGGACCATTCCAGAAAAGCGGGGGGGGGGGGGGTGAACCAAATCATAAACTCCAACATTTATAAATATATAATTGTCAATTCACTGCAATTCCATGAACAATTAAATCTAAAGTGGTAATCATATAAAACATTTAGATTTTAAAATACATTGGTCACTGCTTAATGTAATCAATAAGGTACAAGTAATTAATGGTGCAAATTATAATTGTAGTGCCATGTATCTTCAGAATCCTTCTGAATACAGTTAACTGTACTGCTGTGTATTTCCAGAGGCCTGAACACTTACAGTTGCATCATTTCATGCCTGCTCAAGTCAATATAAAAGGGGTTTTTTTTCACATTATCCCTGCTCTGTCTGTTTTTGATTCATATTTGCAATTTTACATGGTTCAGTTGACTGTCAGAGAAGTGACTGAAAGATGCCAACTTTAGAAGCAATTTCTCTTTAATTACTCTTCTTGATTACAGTATCTGCTACCATTGATAACAAAAGAAGAAAACGAGGTGTGGTAGATCTCCGCACGTAAACACTGGGGCACTCTCTGCCTACCTGGTGCAGCTACTGGGAAGCAAATAGATACTGTACTTCATAATTTTTTTTTAATTAAACAGAGTATAATAATATGTGACCTCCAAATATTAATTGGACTTGCATACTCACCAGAGGTACCTTCTCCAGCATCACGCTCGGCCATGATGCTGTTCTGTGACTGGCTGAACTGCTCCGGGAGTTACAAACAGCTGCTGGCTATCTGGGAGAATGGATCCCTTGCTGGCCTATCTCCCATTCTCCTTAGTAACTGCAAGAGGGGGGAAAGATGCTTATTTCTGTCTGGTCATGTGCATTTTGAACATTGTATGCTTCACAGTGGGCATCCACTCACATGTGTCAGCCAAATGCTAATGAAGAATTGTGAAATCTTCTAGGAGAGGAGATTAATAAGAAGAGCAGCAGGAGTTATTGTGTTTAGGGGTGAGACAATGAACTTTTGAAACTATATCTGGCATGCAGATGAACCCCTATAGATCTCTTCAATCTGTGAAGACAAGCTGCCAGCAAACTTCATCTTATGAGAAGGGGTCTTTTCAACCAGGCTTGGTTGGAAACACTGAAGAACTTTGGGTGGGATAAACTTCTTAAAATAGGAAGATAACTTGTTAGTTAAGGTTAAGCTTTAGAAGGCATGTTATGATGTTGTTTTATATGTAACCATATGTTCCCATCTCTTACACAGCTTTTTAATTTAATCTCTATTCTTTCTTTTTTCTTTTTTTTTTAAAATAACTGAACTCAAGTTCCATGCATAGTACAGGAGCAAAGGTGTAAGGTGAAACTGGGGTACATTGTTCCTTTGGAAACAGAGGATCTGAGATTTCTGTGGATATCCAGTGATCAGCGGCTGGATAACATAGGGGGACACTGAATGGGCTCATGGTCTGGGGGGGAATCTGTTGTCAACCTACAAGGCAAAGACAGAGCTGGTGTAGCTCAGAGGATAGAGCTTGAGTTGCTGACAGGCTGATTGTGTTAGGGAACCAACACCCAGCCAGCACAAGCAAGGCCCCCTCATACTGGAGGCAGGTGGTGACAAGGTGACTCACAGTTCTGGGTGCCCTAAGAAGCAACACAGCGGTCACAAAAAGTTTTTAGAGCACTTACTGTAGGGGGTATGTGACTGTAAATTGATACCAACCCTCCTTTAGGCTGAGGCAGAAAGACCACCATCTTCTAATTATCGCCAATTCTTCTGTATCTCAAGAAGTCCAAGTTGTAGCTAGGCTCTGAGAAAGAGGGTGTGACAGAACACACCTCTGTATTCACACCCTACACCCTATTGTAATAATCTTTGTACAAGGTATGCCTTGTAAGTTATCATTTGAAAACTCATAATTTGCTGCTCAGTATCATTCTGATAAAATGTGTAAAAACATATGTGAAGTTATAAGATTTTTCTGTACGACATTAATACCTGTTCCAAACACCACAGCCCTGCCCAAGTAGAAGTCAGCAAACAGGTCTATCCTAAACAAATGAATGTGTGCCTGCTTTAATTTGTATTTAAGCAGTAAACAGAGTCATCAAGCAGGAGGGAAAACAAAGGAAGTTCAAACAGGTGAAAAAAAACATCAGGGAATATCCTTCCACATGGACTCTTTGTCTCCTGGGTCTCAGCTGGAAATGTTTTTCAAGAAGGGGACTAAAACTACAAAAAGAGGGGAGAAACACCCTAAGGCACCCCTCTCTCTCCTCCTGTCCACCTCATCCTCTGCACCTGAGCAGATAAAACAGCTATTGGACACTGAGGGCAGGGTTCTGACCTGAAAATTTGGTTAATAATTTGCCGGAGCATGTGGTGAGAAAGTTTGTTTTGCAACTAAATTGGTTTCTTAAGTAGATATTAGTAGGCATTTTATCTTTATTTTTCTTGTAACCATTTCTGACTTTTATGCCTCATTATTTATGCTCACTTAAAATCTATCTCTTTGTAATTAATAAATTTGTTTTACTATTTTATCTAATCCAATCTGTTTAAAGTGAAGTGTCTGAATAACTATTTAAGGTAATAGGATTGTATATTATTCCCTTAAAGCAGGGGTGGGCAAACTATGGCTCGGGAGCCGCATCCAGCCCTTCAGTGGGGTCAGGGGCTTGCCCCGCTCTGCGTGTGCAGTGGCTCCCGGAAGCAGTGGCATGTCCTCCCTCCAGCTCCTACACGTAGGGGCAGCAAGGGGGTTCAGCACGCTGCCCTCACCCCTAGTGTCACCCCCGCAGCATCCATTGGTCGGGAACCATGGCCAATGGGAGCTGCAGGGGTGGTGCCTGTGGACAGGGCAGCACACAGAGCCACACCTCCACGTAGGAGCTGGAGGGGGGACATGCCGCTGCTTCTGGGAGCTGCTTGAGGTAAGTGCCACCCAAAGCCTGCACCCCGACCCCCTCCTGTGCCCCAGCCCTGATCCCCGTCCTGCCCTCCAAACCCCTCAGTCCCAGCCTGGAGCACTCTCCTGCACCCCCAACCCCTCATCCCAGCCCCATCCCAGAGCCTGCATCCCCCAGCCGGAGCCCCCTCCTACACCCTGAACTCTTCATTTCTGGCCCCACCCCAGAACCCGCACCCCCAGCTGGAGCCCACACCCCAACCCCCAATTTCATGAGCAGTCATGGCCTGCCATACAATTTCCATACCCAGATGTGGCCCTTGGGCCAAAATGTTTGCCCACCCCTGCCTTAAAGGAATAATGGATTTAATCAAAATATACATATGCTGGGGACAAAGCTACAGTTGAACTGGCATTTCCTAATTTTGAGTGCTTCCCTTATTCCACTGTATCAGACTCAAACGTCTGGTCTGTACTCTCAAAGCCCTTCACAGTCTAACTCTTCCCTACCTATCTGACCTTATATCTTACAGTAAGGTTCATGTCTGTCTTACCTCTACCAGTGATGACAGCCCCCAAAATTCAGTTCTCTACTCTGATATGCACTTATGTGGGAAGTGGGAAATGTGCTCAGTCAGAATCCATCAGAATTCATCTCTTCAGAACTCATCTCTTCTGTATTGTTTGCAGGAAAGTACAGTCAGATAATGGCTGGACAAGTGGCAAATTGTGATCACATTTCTGATTGGCTAAGAATAGTGCATATCCTTTTGTTTGTTTTATTTCATTCTACCCTTGCCCACTTGTCTCATCCACTTATTGTGTCCTGTTGCTTTAAATTTATAAATTTTTTGGGACAGACACTGTCACTTGCCATCTCTGCTTTCAGCACTTTAGCACAATCGGGCCCTGGCCTGAAAAATAAGGCCATTGCTCTAAATTGACAAAAGAGAAGGAAGAGTATGCAATACTAGGTGTTTTTTCTGTCTCTTAATTATTTTTAATTGTTTTGTATTTAACCTCATGTTTAAATTCACTCTGTTCATAAGTTTAACGGTTTAATCTTTCTGGCAGTTATATCTCAGGGGTTACTCAGCACATAGTTGATACTGTCTACTTCCCTCACCCCAGGATTGGGAACAAGAAGGCTTAGTAGTGGTGGTGATTTTTTGTACTGTGGTAGAGTCTAGCAATCAAACTCAGGATTGGGGCCCCATTGTATGTGCACAGTGCCTAGCACCACAAAAAGTGGTCCTTGCCCCAAAGATGCTCACGTCATCAGTGGGTTCAATCTTAGAGTTTTATAGTGGTGCCCATCACTGTATCTCAGTGCCTTCCATGAAAAATCAACAGCCATGTCCCTAGAGCAGCGGTTCTCATACAGGGGTCTGCGGAGCCCAGCAGCTGGCCCCAAGCCCGAGTGCTAAAGGCGGTGGCCCCCCCTGCCCCAAAGCTAGGAGCGGCACGGGGCTAAAGGTGGCGACCCCCTCACCCCAGCCTGGAGTGGCATGGAGCTAAAGCCAGCGGCCCCTCCACCCCAGCTGGGAGCGGCACAGGACACCCCAGCTAGGAGTGACGCAGGGCCGATGCCAGCACCCCCTCAAGCCCCCAAAGCCGGGAGAGGTGTGGGGCTGAGGCTGGGAGCCCCAGTGCCCCTCCACCCCCAGCCAGGAGCAGTGTGGGGCTGAAGCTGGGAGCAACCCTGGGAGCCCCCCCATACACAGTACCTAGTTACCCCCCTGCCTGCACGTAACCCCTAGCTACCCACTCCCTGCAGCCTGAGCAGTTTTCAAACTTTTTGAACTGAGTCCCCCCCCTTTGAGTTATATTTTTTGGTTGCATCCCCCCACAGCCCAGACAGGCTGGGTTGCCTCCTGAGCTAGTCAGGGGATGGAAGCGGCACTCCGTCCCTGGACCCCACAGTGAAGAGCTGGCTCGAGCCCCCCCAGCTCTTGCCCCCGCAAATAGAAGTAAAACTATGCCTATGCCCAAGGGTTCCCCTCCCCCACCCCGGGGCCCTGGTATTTTTATAGCATGTTGAGGGGGGTCCTCAGCAAGAAAAAAGTTGAGAACTTGTGCTCTAGAGGACTTTGTGATTCAAGGTAAGCGTGAGATAGATATAACTGGTGATAAAACTGTAAGCCACCAGGTCTCAGCATGTGATGGTGACGGTAACAGCCATGATGGCCCGGATGACGATGCCAAAGCAGGACAAATACCCAATTATCGCACACGTGGATGATTCCATCTCCTCTCAGGGTCAGAGCTAGCGACTAAAACAACCTGGAATCTCACCAGGAATCGTAGAGAAACCCCCGCTCTGCCACCCTTTTAGACAAACGTGAAAGCAAACAACAGAGCCACTAAGAATCCTACGAACCCTCTTTACAGGTTAAAACGACCGCCCTGCCGCCCTCCTTCCCCGAGTGCGGACAGTTTCAAAGCCGAGCAGAGCGGCTTCCCAGCCCTAGCTCTCATCGCGGCGGTGAGCCTCGGGACGAGCCTGCGCTGCGTGTCTCCGCGGCCCCCCTCTGCCTGAGGAGCGCCTGATGCTCAGGCTCTGGAGCTGGTGGGGGAATGGGCGGGAGGGGCCAATTTAGCTACACTGACGCCTCCAGCAAGCAGAGCCGCGAGAACAGCAGGGGAATCACTCTGCCCGCGGCGGCTGCCGGGAGTGGGGGCTCCAGGAGGGGGAGGTTTTACTTCCTCCCAAAGCCCCCACAGCTGCTCCTTGCTCCCCGCCCGCCGCGGGGAAGTTCCTCAGAGTCCCCCGCGCGAGTCCCGCCTTCCATGGGGCGCGGGGGCAGGGGGAGGCGGTGACCGCTCCTCCCCCAGCTAGCGTCGCGCGCGCGCCCCGCCCATCTGCCCGGCGTCACGCTCCCAGCAGGAGCCGGCCCCAGGGGGCGGAGCTGCGACGTGGGGGCGGGATTCGGAGACGGGCGTAACGGCTCGCAGCTAAATGGCTGGCGCAGGCTGTCCGCAATGCAGCACGGGACGGGGGCGCATGTGCAGTTAGTAGAGGCCTGTCGGGGGAAGGCTGCGGTGGCTCGCGGGCCCGCTCGCTTCCCCTCTCGCAGCGCGCGCGCGGGGCCGCGGCCCTGTTCGTGCGCGTGACGACGCCCCCCTCCCCCAAGTCGTCGCCGCCGCCTCGCCTCGCGCCGCCCCGCCCGCCATGGCGCTGAATAAGTCTATGCACGCGAGAAACCGTTACCGGGACAAACCGCCGGACTTCGCCTACCTGGCGTCCCGCTACCCGGCCTTCCGGCAGCACGTGCAGACCAGCCTCTCCGGCCGGGCTAGGTGGGTCCCCGGGGTGGGGCGGGGAGGTCTGACGGGGCTCGGCGGCCGCGGCCCGCTAGGGGCTGGGATTTTCCGCCGCCGCCGTTGCCCAGGGCCCCGCGGCGGCAGCTGAGCGTCAGCGCGGACACATGGGGCAGCCCCGGGGAGCCCCGTTCCCTCTCCCGCCATCGCCGTGCGCCGGCGGCCTGTGGGCCGGTGTCCCCGTGCCGGGGGCGCCCCCCCTCCCCCCTCCAACCCGCGCCTCCAGCGTCGCTGTCCTGGCAATAACCCTTCCCTCGCTGGGAAACACCCCCTCCCCCGCCCCGCTCTTCCCCAGCCACAGGCGAGCGTGTAGGTCAGTGTAGCTCTGACAGATGGGGTTGCTGACCCGATAAGGGCATTCTGCTGCAGCTGGGGCTCTGAAGTGTAGACATGGGCTTAGCCTCCCTTGCTACCCAACCACCGGTCATCCCCGGAACACCGTCCACACTTAGTAGCCCCGGATGAGCCGGGGATGCTGTGGGGAAAACAGTCTGTGATTAGACTTAATCAGAATACCCCTACACGAGGGACAGAGCTACAGTTTTACTGGCATGTCCCAATTTTGAGTGTTTGCCTTATGTAGATGTTTAACTTTTCAAAATACAAACTGAAGAAATAAATTCCCTCATAATATAATTGTTAGTACAGAAAGGGATGTGTGTTTTGAGGGTTGGGTTTGTCCCAGAACCAGCACTTAAGGCTTTTTCCTTCTCAGATGCTAAGGAATACTGCCTAAACAGTCTCTGTGGTCCGCTTGAGTTTTGTTACTGGAATTGAATTATTTTTGATGGATTTTGTTTTTATGTGTAGAAACAAGTTTTCTTCAAAACCATCCCATTTAAGGAGATATTTCTTGTTTTGAATATGTGGTTTATGATTTTATTCTCCTGATACTTTTAATTAATGCTGACAAGACACTTGTTACTGTAATGCATAAAACTAAATATTGGTGCTTGGTGCCAACTATAATGCAAGGATTTTTTTCTGTTAATTGCATTTTATGCCTTGCAGCCTAAATTTCAAGGATCCAGAAGCTGTGAGAGCTCTGACGTGCACCCTTTTGAAAGAAGACTTTGGACTTACAATTGATATTCCATTAGAGAGGCTTATTCCTACTGTTCCCTTGAGGCTTAACTATATCCATTGGGTGGAAGATTTAATTGGCCATCAAGATGGTGATAAACAAGCTCTTAGAAGGGGAATTGACATAGGTATGTATCATATATTGGGGATTAGACAACTTTCTGTTTGACCAGGTTTGTCTGGTTCTTCAGTTTGAGTTTGGAAATGACATTAACTAAGAGATCTTGCTTTATATCCATTGATATGGGGGGATAAAAATTACATGTTCCAAACAACAAAAGTATTTGTGCTTATGAGAGACTGGCTGTCCAATCTCTAGCCTTATTGGGGTTGGCTCCTTTATGGACTAAGCTTCTTCCCACAGACTTGTGAATAAATGCAGCTCAGTTCTGACATGCAACACCTTTTTACTTTCCGCCTTTCCTATCCTTGAACTCTCCTGAACTTAAATTATTCATTATATTGAATTGTGCTGTTGGTTAATAAATTGGAAAAAGATCTGTTCTTGAGTTTGTGAGTGTAATCAAATGAAAACTTTTAATTCAAGTAATTTAACATTAGATTGCAGTGCTTCCTAGCTTTGAGTTGAGGTGTGCAGGGTGGTACATTATTCTTTACTCTTATTATTGATTGTGCTTTTGCACACGTGAATCAGATTCCTTACATGTTGCATAGTAACAAATTTTAGTGTTGCTTTTTGATCAATCTACTCTTTTTGAATCCAGATTCTCACTTCTACTTGTATTTTTTTAGGTAGCTGGGTCATGGAATCATAGAATACAAGGGTTGGAAGGGACCTCAGGAGGTCATCTAGTCCAACCCCCTGCTCAAAGCAGGACCAATCCCCAATTAAATCATCCCAGCCAGGGCTTCATCAAGCGTGACCTTAACTTCTGAGGAAGGAGATTCCACCACGTCCCTAGGTAATGCATTCCAGTGTTTTACCACCCTCCTAGTGAAAAAGTTTTTCCTAATATCCAGCCTAAACCTCCCCCACTGCAACTTGAGACCATTACTCCTTGTCCTGTCCTCTTCTACCACTGAGAATAGTCTGGAACCATCCTCTCCGGAACTAACTCTCAGGTAGTTGAAAGCAGCTATCAAATCCCCCCTCATTCTTCTCTTCCGCAGACTAAACAATCCCAGTTCCCTCAGCCTCTCCTCCTAAGTCATGTTTTCCAGTCCGCTAATCATTTTTGTTGCCCTCCGCTGGACTCTCCCCAATTTATCCACATCCTTCTTGTAGTGTGGGGCCCAAAACTGGACACAGTACTCCAGATGAGGCGTCGCCAATGTCAAATAGAGGGGAACAATCATGTCCCTTTATCTGCTGGCAATGCCTGTACTTAAACATCCCAAAACAACGGCACACTGTTGACTCATATCCAGCTTCTTGTCCACTGTAACCCCTAGGTCCTTTTCTGCAGAACTGCTGCCGAGCCATTCAGTCCCTAGTCTGTAGTTGTGCAGGGGATTCTTCCATCCTAAGTGCAGGACTCTGCACTTGTCCTTGTTGAACCTCATCAGATTTCTTTTGGCCCAATCCTCTAATTTGTCTAGGTCCCTCTGTATCCTATCCCTACCCTCTAGCATATCTACCTCTCCTCCCAGTTTAGTGTCATCTGCAAACTTGCTGAGAGTGCAATCCACACCATTCTCCAGATCATTTATGAAGATATTGAACAAAACCGGCCCCAGGACCGACCCTTGGGGCACTCCACTTGATACTGGCTGCCAACTAGACATGGAGCCATTGATCACTACCCATTGAGCCCGACAATCTAGCCAACTTTCTGTCCACCTTATCCATTCATCTAGCTCATACTTCTTTAACTTGCTGGCAAGAATACTGTTGGAGACTGTGTCAAAAGCTTTGCTAAAGTCCAGGAACAACACGTCCACTGCTTTCCCCTCATCCATAGAGCCAGTTATCCCTTCATAGAAGGCAATTAGATTAGTCAGGCATGACTTGCCCTTGGTGAATCCATGCTGACTGTTCCTGATCACTTTCCTCTCATGTAAGTGCTTCAGAATTGATTCCTTGAGGACCTGCTCCGTGATTTTTCCAGGCACTGAGGTGAGGCTGACTGGCCTGTAGTTCCCAGAATCCTCCTCCTTCCCTTATTTAAAGATGGGCACTACATTAGCCTTTTTCCAGTCGTCCGGGACTTCCCCCGATTGCCATGAGTTTTCAAAGAGAATGGCCAATGGCTCTGCAATCACATCCGCCAACTCCTTGAGCACTCTCGGATGCAGCGCATCCGGCCCCATGGACTTGTGCACGTCTAGCTTTTCTAAATAGTCCCGAACCACTTCTTTCTCCACAGAGGGCTGGCCACCTCCTCCCCATGCTGTGCTGCCTAGTGCAGTAGTCTGGGAGCTGACCTTGTTCATGAAGACAGAAGCAAAAAAAGCATTGAGTGCATTAGCTTTTTCCACATCCTCTGTCACCAGGTTGCCTCCCTCATTCAGTAAGGGGCCCACACTTTCCTTGACTTTCTTCTTGTTGCTAACATACCTGAAGAAACCCTTCTTGTTACTCTTAACATCTCTTGCTAGCTGCAACTCCAGGTGTGATTTGGCTTTCTGATTTCACTCCTGCATGCCTGAGCAATATTTTTATACTCATCCCTGGTCATTTGTCCAATCTTCCACTTCTTGTAAGCTTCTTTTTCGTGTTCAAGATCAGCAAGGATTTCACTGTTAAGCCAAGCTAGTCGCCTGCCATATTTACTATTCTTTCTACACATCGGGATGGTTTGTCCCTGTAACCTCAATAAGGATTCTTTAAAATACAGCCAGCTCTCCTGGACTCCTTTCCACCTCATGTTGTTCTCCCAGAGGATCCTGCCCATCAGTTCCCTGAGAGAGTCAAAGTCTGCTTTTCTGAAATCCAGGGTCCATATTTTGTTGCTCTCCTTTCTTCCCTGTGTCAGGATCCTGAACTCGACTATCTCATGGTCACTGCCTCTTAGGTTTCCATCCACTTTTGCTTCCCCTACTAATTCTTCCTGGTTTGTGAGCAGCAGGTCAAGAAGAGCTCCGCCCCTAGTTAGTTCCTCCAGCACTTGCACCAGGAAATTGTCCCCCTACACTTTCCAGAAACTTCCTGGATTGTCTGTGCACCACTGTATTGCTCTCCCAGCAGATATCAGGGTGACTGAAGTCTCCCATGAGAACCAGGGCCTGCGATCTAGTAACTTCCATTGGTTGCCGGAAGAAAGCCTCATCCCCCCCCCCCCGGTCTGGTGGTCTATAGCAGACTCCCACCATGACATCACCCTTTTTGCTCATGCTTCTAAACTTAATCCAGAGACTCTCAGGTTTTTCTGCAGTTTCATACTGAAGCTCTGAGCAGTCATACTGCTCCTTTACATACAATGCAACTCCCCCACCTTTTCTGCCCAGCTTGTCCTTCCTGAACAGTTTATATCCATCCATGACAGTACTCCAGTCATGTGAGTTATCCCACCAAGTCTCTGTTATTCCAATCACATCATAATTCCTTGACTGTGCCAGGACTTCCAGTTCTCCCTGCTTGTTTCCCAGGCTTCTTGCATTTGTGTATAGGCACTTGAGATAACTCGTTGATTGTCCCCCTTTCTCAGTATGAGGCAGGAGCCCTCCCCTCTCACGTGGGTCTCATTTGCTTTCTTTAATGTCAAATGACTTTTCAATTCAGAGCCCTTTTTGGTGCTAAATTACAAAGGGGATTTAAAGAGAAGTCAAGGAAAATACTAGTAAAATCGCATATTGATATCTCTTCAGACTTTCTGTATCTACAGAGATCAAACGTACAAAACATCTTTCCCTAAATTACTGCTGGAGGACATCTGACAAATAAAACCTTTTTGGTCTCTACTGATTTATCTACTGCTTAATCCAATCAGTTAAAGATTTTCTTGTTATTGTTTTTTAAAGGTTCTATACAAATATTTTAAAATCTGTCTGGACAGGTACATTTTGTTATAGTTTAGCATCTGTACTCCTTCTTGGTTTTGTTATTAGTTAAATCTTTCCTTTATACTTTGGAAGAATTCTTTTTTTTTAAAGTAGTCCTGCGCTGGTGGAAGCACATTACCAAATTGAGAAAAGTATATGGGGTCTCTGGATATCTGTCCAACATTATTTGATTCATATCTTGTCTCTTAGCATTTCATCTTTGAAAGAAGGCTAAAATTCATGCTTTTCTCAAGGTTTCTATTTAGTAATTTCAGTATCCACTTCACTTTCTCTTAACAGTGAATTCAATGCTCTCCTGGCATTTACTAGTTACTGTGTTGTCTTGTCTAAATTAATGTTTCTTTTTCCACAATTTATTGACTTTATTTTGTATTTGTCAGCATTGATTTGGTTTAAATCAAACTGATCTAAATTACTAGTCAGGAAGACTCTATTTAATCATGGATTTCTATATACAAGTGCATTCTTGTTGGTTGTTATAACTTTAATACTTATTCTTCACAACATATTTGCAAGAAAATGAGCTGGAGATAGCGTAACAAAGCAGTCTCTGGCGAGACACTACTGAGAGTATCCATTCAGGACAAATTGCTTAGAGCAGGGCTGTCACAGCCCAAGGCTGGGGGTCCTTCACTACTAAGGCACACCAAACCAGCCAAACAGAGAGGACTTCGGTTTTACCCCACTGGCTAACCGGAAGTCATACGAGCAGTTCCCTCAGATACTCCCAGTATCCCACCAATGCCATTCATTATGGGGATGAATGGTTATGAAAACCAATAGCCTAGTAAAAGAAAAAAGGTTCTTCCGATCGCAAAGGACCAAGCCCCAGACCCAGGTCAATATACAAGTCAGATCTTCCCCACAAATCACGCTGTTGCCAGTCCTCTAGAATCTAAAATCTAAAGGTTTATTCATAAAAGAAATATAGATGAGAGTTAAAATTGGTTAAATGGATTCAAGTACATATAACCTTTGCAAAGTTCTTGGTTCAGGCTTATAGCAGTGGTGGAATAAACTGGAGGCTCAAATCAAGTCTCTGGAGTACATCTACAGATTTGGATGGGTCATTCAGTCCTTTGTTCAGAGCTTCAGTTTTTAGCAAAGTTCCTCCAGTGGTCAGAAGCAGGATTGAAGACAAAATGGAGAGGATTCCGGGGCCTTTTGTATCCTCTGCCATCTAAAAGGACACCCCTTTGTTCTTACTGTCGAAAATCACAGCAGCAAGATGGAGTTTGGAGTCACATGGGCAAGTCACATGTCAATGCATGACTCATTTCTTTACAGGTAGAGCAGCCATCACTCACATGCTACCTTGAACATTCCCAGGAAGGCTCCTCACATGTGGATTGGAGTCTCCCAAGGTCCATTGTCAGTTAAGTTGTTTCTTGATTGGGCACTTCCTCAGAATAGTCCTTTCTCAAGAAGCTGACCAAATGCTTCACTGATGCTACTTCAGAATCAAACACATTGAGATACAAGTACATAGCCAATATCATAACTTCAGATACAAAAATGATACACACAGCATAATCATAACCAGCAAATTACAACCTTTTCATAGACACCTTACTTGACCACCTTTGTACAAGATTTGGTGCAACTATAGGACCTTGGGTGCAACAATGATCTATAGGGTCACAGTTCATGTCAATAACGTCACAGATAGTGCTTGTCCCATTTGTTTTTTTAATGCTTGTAATGTAACTCTGTCATTCCATATTTCTCTTTTTTTAAGATCTCACTCAGTTCCTTCCAAATTTCAACAGCATCAGCAATAAAACAGCTATTTCCCTGCATTTTGTTCAAGGCTACAGAAATAGGCTTCAGGGTACTCAGCATGTGTTCAACATTTCTCTTAAGCCCAATGTTGAGAACTTTGGCTGTGACAGTGCCATCTGTTTTTTCATGATTTTATTCACAAACTATCGTCATCAGATTTGGGCCAGTTCTTGATATATTGCTCAAAACAGTCCACTACTGAGTTCCGTCCCATGTCTTGTGGGAGCGTTAGCTTGGTTCTTCCCACACTTTTCAGAATAGCTGCTGCAAAGTGGTTGTTACAGAAGCATTTTGTAATTTCAAGAACATTAGCCTTTATTTGTGGAACACTGAAGTCTTTGGCTAGGAGATGCATCAAATGAGCAACTGCATGTTATTAGCTTGGGACTCTCTTCTAAATAACTTCTTCTCATCTTGGGTACATTTCTAGTATTGTCTGTGACCAAACTGTGTACTAGACATTTGAATTTTTTTCCACAGTTCTAGCTTTTGCTGCTACTTGTAAATATTCTACTGCGTGTGCGTTTCCTGATGTATCAATTGTTTCTGTAGGGAAGACATTCCCTTCTGTTGTCACACAAGCACATACGGCAGGATCATTGTGAACATTGCTTCACCCCTCAAGACTCAGGTTAACAATTTTACTCTCTAGACCTTTTGCACACTGCTCAATTTCTCTTTCATTCACTTTATCCAGCAATTTGCCTGTGACATCTGCTCTGTAGGGTGGACTGTATCCTAGCCTTCATGACTGAACCGTGTTAATGAAGTGTGGGTTCTCAATCATGCATAAAGGAGAGATGTTGCATAAACAAACGGGGCAATTTTTTCATCAATTGCCTCTTTTTGTAATCTGCTGGTTCTTATCACAAACTGATCTATGGTTGTTTCTGGATGATGGAAGTTTTTTTTTCTTTTTGATACAGGTGCTATACTGTGGTCATGTGACATACATGATTGGCAGATAACTCTGAAACTATAGAAAATGAGGGTGATCTTGAAGGTGGATAGTCTTCAGAATCCTGTATGTTGAGGATGGATTCTCCTAAACAAAATAAGTCAATGCAGTTATTTAATACCGTACTGCTCATTTAGTATTACTCATTGCATTCACTGACACTCAGTACTATTTTAAAGGTGAAATTGTAAAAGGAAGATCTGCCTATTTCAGCTATTTATTTTTTATCACAACTGCATCTAAAATGATAGAACCATAAAGTAACAACTATTTTTTTGCTCAAACATGAGAATTCAAGAATAGTCCGGAAGGAAGACAGGCAGTCCTTAAGAGAGAAGTATGAAATAAAAAAAGTTTACCAACCTGAAGATCCTGCATGTTCAGAAATGTTCCTTTCATCATCTTCCACTTTGCTTCCTCCTGTGAAGGAGCACTTCTCATGGTGTTAATTCATTCTGGCAACCAGGCCTTGCATTTCTTTGTTGCACTGTTCGCATTTTGGATGCGTGCCTGTCTTACCCACAGGTAGAGGAAGTACATTAAAATATTCCAAAACTGGGTCTCTTTTATGGCCTGCTGCCATTATAGGTTTTCCCTTCTAGTGAGAGAATGGCATGGTAGATCTCAAATCAATGAAGGCTACACTCAGAAAGACCTCAAGACTTCTGGAATATGCTGCTCAAACGGTTTCACTTTTGTTTCTACTGCCTGTCCCTCCCTTCTCACATTTATCTCCAGACTTTCTCTCCTTGTCCAGATCTATTTCGCCCTCAACCATCATTGAACTTTTTGAAACTTTGCACTTTTAGAGAGAGGTAAGGGATTGACTCTGTATACACAAACTTGCAGAGTGACAACAGGGTTGAGGTCTGTCATTTCTCATCTCTATATATTTATTTTAAAACATTTTTGGTGTTAATAAGCATGTCCTCTCTGGAGACATAAATCCACAGTTTGAGAACTGCAAAACTAAGCATCTCTGATGGTATCTTCTAGACCAGTGGTTCTCAAAGCTGGTCCACCGCTTGTTCAGGGAAAGCCCCTGGAGGTCGGACCAGTTTGTTTACCTGTTGCATCTGCAAGTTCGGCTGATTGTGTCTCCCACTGGCCATGGTTCGCCGCTCCAGGCCAATGGGGGCTGCGAGAAGGGTGGCCAGCACATCCCTTGGCCCGCGCTGCTTCTCTTGAGGTACTTACCTTGCAGTATTATCTTACCCGCTTTCCAGAGTAGTTGCAGTTACTTTCCCTGTGTTGTTGTTTTGGAAATAATCCTATATAAACGTTACATTTTTTATCTTGTTGTAAAACATTCAATGCTTTGTTTATGTCAGAAACCCAAAACTACTGATAATTGTTCAGATAAGGTTGTGATTAAAAAATATGGCATCTCCAACGTTACTGTTGTGTGTTTCTAAAAAAAAATCTATATTGGAGTAGGACTTTACTAGCAGATGAAAAAGTATAATCTCTCTCTCTCATTCTGGTGTCATTCTCTTAATAGATCTACCAATTACAGTTCTTTATGAGAATCTGGTAGCTGTAAGAGTCATTTTTTCTTTTTTTCTCGTATCTTGTGTTTTGGTCACTCTTAAGCAATGGTTTGAGGGCACAGTCAAAGCCTTTTGCCACAAACTAGTCTCTGCATGTTTTCAGTAATTCTTCGTAATAAGTAATCTAGGGTTTCCATCGCTTGTACAGTGATGAGTCACTTTATGGTCACCATAATGTGCTGTGTAACGTATTTCTCTTCCCTATCAGAAACTGTGTCTGGCTTTTATTCTTTGTGTAGTTTATCTTGGGAATCAACTTTTAGTTAAAACTTTAAACATTAAGAAATAACCAAGTCTGAAGGAAAAACAGTTCCTCTTCTCATAATTGGTGCAGTCATACAGTCACTAAAGCAAAGTAATCAGTGTAGATTGAAGAAATGCAGAACATAAATATTTTTGTAATTTCTCTAAGTCTTCTGAATAAGTAGAAATATACTTGGTCACTAGTGTCTGAATTAGTTACTCACTCCTGTTTTAAAAAAAACAAACAAAAAACCTGCTGAAGGAAAATATTCAGTCTCTGATTTACCACGTTAGTCCTGGTATAAGTGAAATGTTTTGCAAAATAAATTGATGTTTTGAAAATTTTCTGTTTTTTCAATTAGAAAATACAGGGGTATCTACTTGTTGTTGGGTAAAATGTTGATTAGTTTTTAATATTGAAATTTATTGCTGTGAGTAACAATAGAATAATGCACACCATACACCATGTGATTATTTATTAAATTAAATCTGACGCTTTACTTTTTTTGCTAATCTAGGCTTTTTTTTATTTGCTGCAGGTACAGGGGCATCTTGTATCTATCCATTACTTGGAGCTACTTTGAATGGCTGGTATTTCCTAGCAACAGAAGTGGATGATATGTGCTTCAATTATGCAAAGAAAAATGTGGAACAGAATAATTTATCTGATCTTATAAAAGGTACCATATAATAATCATTCATTAGCTTTCGTTCCCTTGTGATGTTTCCACTTCTCCTGTTTTAAACCAGATATAATGATGTATCTTTGCCTTGTTCAGTGGCTAATGAGGATTTACAGTCCTGCAAATATATGCTACCCTGATTTTGGTGTAGCAAAGAGTAACCACATGTTGCTAGACCATCCCCATTGAAATCAGACAGCCACAATTAGTCCAAAAACTTAACAAAAAACCCAATTCACTCTTATAAACCAGCCTGGACAGTACTAGATTTTTGATGCATATGACTAATCAGATTCCTGAATATTTATGATAATCTCATACAGAAATCTTTGAAATGAAGTTAAGGTTGCAGATGCATGCACAAAACATTGATAGGTAACATTTGATATGAACATGACAGAATTCATGCTGCCCCATACGTGTGGAATGCTGTCCCCAAATCAATTTGTACAGCCTCTGCCCTGCACTCCTTCAGATGCCCCCTCCTTTTTGTATATGGATTTCCCTTTTTGTATGGGTCTAAGATCTGGAAGAATCTGGTAAACTAAGTTCTCTCTATCCCTTCTTCCCGTTATTAAAAATAAAATGGAAGAAAATTAAAACTTCAGCTGTGAAGATCTATTTTTAGGGTGCAATAATTCTGGAACTCCACATACAGTTGACTTCAAATTTATTAGAAAGTCTAGGTCTGAAGCAGAGAGAGTTTATCAGTTTTGAGACATAGAATATCAGGGTTGGAAGGGACCTCAGGAGGTCATCTAGTCCAACCCCCTGCTCAAAGCAGGACCATTCCCCAATTAAATCATCCCAGCCAGGGCTTTGTCAAGCCTGACCTTAAAAACTTCTAAGGAAGGAGATTCTACCACCTCCCTAGGTAACGCATTCCAGTGTTTCTCCACCCTCCTAGTGAAAAATTTTTTCCTAATATCCAACCTAAACCTCCCTCACTGCAACTTGAGACCATTACTCCTTGTCCTGTCCTCTTCTACCACTGAGAATAGTCTGGAACCATCCTCTCCGGAACTAACTCTCAGGTAGTTGAAAGCAGCTATCAAATCTCCCCTCATTCTTCTCTTCTGCAGACTAAACAATCCCAGTTCCCTCAGCCTCTCCTCATAAGTCATGTGTTCCAGACCCCTAATAATTTTTGTTGCCCTTCGCTGGACTCTCTCCAATTTATCCACATCCTTCTTGTAGTGTGGGGCCCAAAACTGGACACAGTACTCCAGATGAGGCCTCACCAATGTCGAATAGAGGGAAACGATCACGTCCCTCGATCTGCTCGCTATGCCCCTACTTATACATCCCAAAATGCCATTGGCCTTCTTGGCAACAAGGGCACGCTGCTGACTCATATCCAGCTTCTCGTCCGCTGTCACCCCAGGTCCTTTTCCGCAGAACTGCTGCCTAGCCGTTCGGTCCCTAGTCTGTAGCTATGCATTGGGTTCTTCCATCCTAAGTGCAGGACGCTGCACTTATCCTTATTGAACCTCATCAGATTTCTTTTGGCCCAATCCTCCAATTTGTCTAGGTCCCTCTGTATCCTATCTCTGCCCTCCAGCGTATCTACCACTCCTTCTAGTTTAGTATCATCCGCAAATTTGCTGAGGGTGCAATCCACACCATCCTCCAGATCATTTATGAAGATATTGAACAAAACCGGCCCCAGGACCGACCCCTGGGGCACTCCACTTGACACCGGCTGCCAACTAGACATGGAGCCATTGATCACTACCCGTTGAGCCTGACAATCTAGCCAATTTTCTACCCACCTTATAGTGCATTCATCCAGCCCATACTTCTTTAACTTGCTGACAAGAATGCTGTGGGAGACCGTGTCAAAAGCTTCGCTAAAGTCAAGAAACAATACATCCACTGCTTTCCCTTCATCCACAGAACCAGTAATCTCATCATAGAAAGAAAAGGAGTACTTGTGGCACCTTAGAGACTAACCAATTTATTTGAGCATGAGCTTTCGTGAGCTACAGCTCACTTCATCAGATGCATACCGTGGAAACTGCAGCAGACTTTATATACACACAGAGAATATGAAACAATACCTCCTCCCACCCCACTGTCCTGCTGGTAATAGCTTATCTAAAGTGATCATCAAGTTGGGCCATTTCCAGCACAAATCCAGGTTTTCTCACCCTCCACCCCCCCACACAAATTCACTCTCCTGCTAGTGATAGCCCATCCAAAGTGACAACTCTCTACACAATGTGCATGATAATCAAGTTGGGCCATTTCCTGCACAAATCCAGGTTCTCTCACCCCCCTCCCAAAAACCACACACAATAGTGAGTTTGTGTGTGTGGTTTTTGGGAGGGGGGTGAGGGGGTGAGAGAACCTGGATTTGTGGTGGAAATGGCCCAACTTGATGATCACTTTAGATAAGCTATTACCAGCAGGACAGTGGGGTGGGAGGAGGTATTGTTTCATATTCTCTGTGTGTGTATATATAAAGTCTGCTGCAGTTTCCACGGTATGCATCCGATGAAGTGAGCTGTAGCTCACAAAAGCTCATGCTCAAATAAATTGGTTAGTCTCTAAGGTGCCACAAGTACTCCTTTTCTTTTTGCGAATACAGACTAACACAGCTGTTACTCTGAAACCTCTCATCATAGAAGGCGATTTAGATTAGTCAGGCATGACCTTCCCTTGGTGAATCCATGCTGACTGTTCCTGATCACTTTCCTCTCCTCCTAAGTGCTTCAGGATCGATTCTTTGAGGACCTGCTCCATGATTTTTCCAGGGACTGAGGTAAGGCTGACTGGCCTGTAGTTCCCAGGATCCTCCTCCTTCCCTTTTTTAAAGATTGGCACTACATTAGCCTTTTTCCAGTCATCCGGGACTTCCCCCGTTCGCCACGAGTTTTCAAAGATAATGGCCAATGGCTCTGCAATCACAGCCGCCCATTCCTTTAGCACTCTCGGATGCAACTAGTCCGGCCCCATGGACTTGTGCACGTCCAGCTTTTCTAAATAGTCCCTATCCACCTCCTTTCTCCACAGAGGGCTGGCCATCTACTCCCCATGTTGTGATGCCCAGCGCAGCAGTCTGGGAGCTGACCTTGTTAGTGAAGACAGAGGCAAAAAAAGCATCGAGTACATTAGCTTTTTCCACATCCTCTGTCACTAGGTTGCCTCCCTCATTCAGTAAGGGGCCCACACTTTCCTTGGCTTTCTTCTTGTTGCCAATATACCTGAAGAAACCCTTCTTGTTACTCTTAACATCTCTCGCTAGCTGCAGTTCCATGGCTTTCTGAGGGGCCAAAATAAGATTTATAATGAAAATTCAATTTCAGCTGTAACTATGGAGCACCTGCTATTGCTCTGAAAATAACGCTTCTAATTCTATGATATTGATTATAAGAAAAGCTGTTTATATGCGTTTTCTTTTGTTAGATGAACCTAAAGTTGGTTTGCAGTGTAGTATGTTGATAAATTGGTTGTATAATATGTTAATTATATTCTAAAGGAAGTGTTAAAAATACTTATGTAACACTAGAGTTAATTTTAATTCCTTATCAATAAATATCCTCCTTTTTTTGCTAGTGGTTAAAGTGCCACAGAAGACCCTTCTAATGGATGCACTAAAAGAGGAATCTGAGATCATTTATGATTTTTGCATGTGCAACCCTCCCTTTTTTGCCAACCAGTTGGAAGCCAAGGTACAGTATGTTGATTAGATTGACTGACTGTTGTACGTACTTTTGCCCTTTTTAACAGGTGGGAGGGTAATGATACCTCAAGAGATTAGTGTTTGAAGGCTCACTGTGGAAAAACCTCATGTCTCTGGGTTTTATAAGCTGTCATTTCATATATGTATAATTGTATAATTTTTTATTATTTTTTAAAAAAGCAACATTGAAAAACCCACCCAAGTCAGCAATTTGTAAAAGATTAACTTAAATGAGTTTTGTTTTTTTAATTCTGAAGTAGGAATTGACCTGTGGCGTTCTTCCATTAGTTGTATTCAGATGGTCTCTCTCCAATAGATTTAGCACAGAGTAGGCAGTCACCATGGACCTGGTGCTAGTGTGCCTCCCGTAATGGTAGAACAAAGGAGCTGGTGGGCCTCAGTGACGCTAGTACAGGGGTGGGCAAACTACGGCCCGGGGGTCGCATCCAGCCCTTCAGACATTTTAATCCAGCCCTTGAGCTGGGTCCGGGGCTTGCCCTGCTCAAGTACTCCAGCCGGGGAGCAGGGTCGGGGGCTTGCCCCGTTCTGCACGTGCCATGGCTCCCAGAAGCAGCGGCATGTCCCCCCTTCTAGTGCCTATGCATAGGAGTAACCAGGGGCTCCACACACCACCCCAACCTCACACTCCCATTGGCCTGGAACTGTGGCCAATAGTAGCTGCAGGGGAGGCACCTACGGATGGGGCGGTGCACAGAGTTGCCTGGCCTCTCCTCTGTATAGGAGCCGGAGAGGGGACCTGCTGCTTCCGAAAGCTGCTTGAGGTAAGCACCGCCCGGAGTCTGCACCCCTGCCACCTTCCTGTGCCCCTGCCCCAGCCCTGATCCCCCTCCTGTCCTCCAAACCCCTTGGTCACAGCCCAGAGCACCCTCCTGCACCCCAGCCTGGAGCCCCCTCCCTCGCCCTGAACTCCTAATTTTTGACCCTACCCCAGAGCCCGCACCCACATCCAGAGCCCTCATCCGTTCCCGCACCCAACCCCCAATTTCATCAGCATTCATGGACTGCCATACAATTTCTATACTCAGATGTGGCCCTCTGGCCAAAAAGTTTGCCCACCCCTGTGCTAGTACGTCGATGTCATAGCACTCATTTTCGCTATTGCGGTACCAGTCTGAGGCCTGGTCTGCACTGTCACTTAAGTTGATACAAGTTACGTTGCTCAGGGGAGTGAAGAAATCACCCCCCGAGCGATGTAGCTTACCTTGACCTAACGTGGTGTCTACACCATGTTATATTGGCGGGAGAGCGTCTCTCCCCAACTTACGTTCTGCCTCTCAAGGAAGTGGAGTACTAAAGTCAGCGGGAGCACTCTCCCATCTGCTTACTGTGTCTTCTCCAGACCCACTAAATTGATGCCGCTGCATCAATCGCAGTGGTACCTATTTAGCATGCCAGTATAGACAAGCCCTGACTCTAGACTCAGTAAGAAACTTAGAATCTTGATCTCTATAGTGACAACTTCTGTATTTCTAAAAGCTGGGGAAGAAGTGGTGTTAGCTAAATAATTTTACATTTAAACATTGGGTTGTAACTTTCTGACATGACCATGTCCTACGGTGCTTTGGAACCAGATGCTTAATGTTACTCTTGTATAGCATCGATATATTGCTAACTCTTTGCTGTAGCTGTGACTATATAGATTTTGCTCTATTACCGTACCACCTAGGAGCTCAAGTTGGGGACCGAGACTCCATTGTGCTGAGTTCCCTACAAACACAACAAAAAGATGATTTCAGCCCCAAAGAGCTTATAATCTAAGTATATAACCAGATACAATAGATGGATACAGACAGGGAGTAATAACCGTTACATTGTTAAGTTTAAAAATATGTTAGGATTTCCCCCATATAGGGATGGAGTGCAGTGTTGATAGTGTTACTACATGGCAGAGTGTGAGGGAGACAGCAGGGTTTAAGGAATTATACTGTTCATTAATGGTTTAAACTTCAAACACTTTCTTTCCTGTCCAGGGAGTAAATTCTCGAAATCCTCGACGGCCCCCTCCCAGCTCTGTGAACACTGGGGGCATCACAGAGATCATGGCTGAAGGGGGAGAACTAGAATTTGTCAAAAGAATTATCCACGATAGTCTGCAGCTTAAAAAAAGATTGCGGTAAGGGCTGGGGTTGTTAAGGAAACTTCCCTCCTCCCTGCATCCTGCTGTGGGAATCACACGGAAGGGACTTTAACTGAGGGCCTTCTTGTTTTGGATGAAAATCCAATTTATGTGACAAAATCATCTTTTTTTTTTTAATAACCATAGGTCAAGGAAGTCCACTAGCTCATTTGATACACATTTGTAATCTATCTCATGTCCAAGGAACAGAGTTAATACATAAAATTTGAGGAGAGGACAGCTGTTCTCCCCTTCAGATTCATAGATTTTTTTTTAAGGGCAGAAGGGACTATTATGACCATCTGGTATGATTTTGTACATAACATAGGCCAAGGAAGTTCACTCAGTGATTCTTGCATCTAGTCCTGCAACTTGCAGTTGAAGTAGAATATCTTTTAAAAAGAGACCCAGTCTTGATTTCAGGACACCATGGGAAGGAAGATTTCACATCTTGTGGTAGTCTGTCCAATGATTTAGCACCCTCACAATTAAAAACTTGCATCTGTTTTTTTTCCAGTTTGAATAATGCTGATTTTAAACTTCCAGCCATTGGATCATGTCACACCTTTGTCTTCTATGTTAAAAAGTCCTTTAGTATCAAATCTCCTCTTTGTGTCGGCAAATGATAGTCACTGCTAGACCTTCTCTTTAACAAGCTAAATAGATGGAGGTCCTTTAGTTTCTCAGAGTAAGGCATTTTTCCAGACCATAAATTCTTGTAGTTCTTCTCTGAACTCTCCAATATTTTTTACTTCCTTTTCAAGTGTGGACAGCAGAACTGGGCATAGTATTCTAATGACTTCACCAGTGCCATATACAGAGGTAATATTGCCTGCCTTCTCCAGTCTGATATTCCCATTTATATACCTGGGGATCGAATTAGCTCTTATAGCCAGAATAATGCACTGGGAGCTCATGTTCAGGCAGCTAACTATCTTTTTCTAGAATACTTGCTTTGTAGGATACAGTCCTGAAAGTATGCTCCACAGTCTTTATTGCTTGTTTGGCTATATTAAAACATACTCATTTTGTAGTACTTCGAAAAAGAATGAAGAGTTGCCCAGTTTGCATTTTTGCAGACCTCTTCACAAGATGCTCACTTTTTATTGTCCAAGAAGTGGGAGTAGGTCTTGTAGAATGTACTCTTATTGGAAGGCTGATAACACTTCTCTTAAGATTCAAAAGTAGCTCAGACCAATAGGAGCTAGGTCTAAAGACTTCCAAAAAAAAATGTTCTTGTCATCAAAAGAAATTAAGAAAACGTTCAAGTTCTTGAGAGACTTTGACCTATCCAGGAGCAATTTTAACGGTGCTACAGCCATCTAGGCAGTGCCAACTTTCCTTTTGAGAATGAGAGCACTTGGGACAGGTGATATGAAGGTGTCGTGCTTTAGCTGAGATGGTTGTAGTACCATGTTGTCAGGAAACAGATTCATTGATTGACAAGGCATTATACTCACTGATCCCTCTTGTAGAGATGAATGCCACAAGAAAGATCACTTTAGTAAGGGAAAACAAAGATTTAACAGCCATTGTCTGGTGGCTTCTGATACCAAAGAACTGGAGTTGGAGGACAGGTGTATCTCTGTTGGCCTAATTAGATGAAGGCATCTATCTTTAATACCTTGTGTTTCCAAAATCTGGAAAAGTCATCCAACTTTGTTGCTGCTATTTAATATAATAAGTTGTTCTGGGGAGTCTCACGGCAGAAAAATTGACTTAATGCTATGTTCCGGTCTCTCTTTGCTAGAGACAACTCAACCAAATGGCCAGAATGTTGAGCTGCCCTTTACATAGGAGACTGAGACTTGCTGGCCAAAGGAAGAACTTGATAGCTTCTTTTTTCAACTAGAATATTATAGCTCTTGGAGACAAAGGCATAACATGATTCAGTGACTGGAAGCTGAATCTTAAAAAGTGCATGTTTTTTCCACTTCATGTTTCCCAACAGGGTAATGAACCAGTGGGTTGTGGTAGATACTTCTGCATTTTGAAGTCTTGGGGAAAGCTATCCGATCTTGATTTGCAGATGTGCTGTAGTTCTGCCAGAAGTTACTGGCCTTAATGCAAGAATTAATTAGCAAAATTCTCTGGCCTATTATGCAGGTGGTCAGACTACTTGTGGTGCCTTTTGGCCTTATTAAAAAAAAAATCTATTAATCTTATTTTCAATTGAATTCTGGTTTTATTAGATTCTTCACAATGCTGCATGAAAACTGGTTTTATTTATCTCTCATACTTCTACCCATGATCACTTTAAAGCATTTTTATCTCTCAAAGAAGCTGCTTAAAATATGTAGAGTATTGCATTTCAGTAATTGAAAACTCTCTGGGTACAAAGTTTTAACAATGTACTTACAAATTATTTCATTGGGGCCCAACACCTCTCCTAAATTATTTTGTGCAAGTGCCCATAAAGGAATTTTGGGAAATCCTGCTGAAGAACACAGACTTTTGCCTTTGGAAGAGTCTGTGAGACCTGTATCCAAGGGAGATGGTGAGCTCCCAGAAGCAGGGTAATCTCTCTGCTCTCATCCTTCTGTTTGCCCACTGGTGAGATGTGGATTTAGAGAGCTGGAAACTGGGAGAATTAATACTTCTAGATTTCTAATAGGCAGAGATACCAGGGAGTGGGTCTATTTTTTTCAGGCAAAAGCTGTTGTTTTGCTTCTGTCATCTTCTCTTTCTATTCCTTGGAAAGTTAAAATTGAACGTTTGAAACAAATTATTGTAAAGGGTACTATTTTCCAAAGCACTTTCCCATTTTTGAAAATGGGACAGAGTTGCTGAGAAACTTTTTAAAAATTTTACCCAAAATCTAATATTGAAAAAATCCAGGTGGATTTCTTTTCCAAGGATTTATTTCCTTGGTCTCCTAGTTTATCCACTTGCTCAAATCATATTGCTATTGTGGATTTGCCACTATTTTTAACTGGGGAGCATTTCCCCTCTTGTGATGCTTGAAGACCTCTGATGTGAACCCTTTGCAGTTAGTTGCCATTTTCAGTTGAACTGTTTCTAAAACCCCTTAATGTAAAATGTTGTCCACAGGTGGTACAGCTGCATGCTGGGAAAGAAATGCAGTTTAGCTCCATTAAAAGAGGAACTTCGAATCCAGGGGGTAAGTTTGTCTCCAAATACACTAGGGTTGTATATACTGCTTCCTGATACTGTGCATTTGTGTTGCCTGTTTTTGTCCCCTAAAAAGAGGTTTCTTACAAGTTACTGAACTGTAGTTCTTTGGAAGGTGCTTTTGTATTATGGACGCGCTGGTAGCAACTCCAAAGTTGAGGTTAAGCAGAGTTTGAACTTAAAGCAGGGATTAAACCTCTTTTAAGAGAATGTAGTGCCTTCTCATATGTTTTCAGCACTGAATTTTTGAGAATTTGCAAGAGCTGTTCTTCCTCAGTTAATTTTTATGCTACAAATGTATTGGCTCTAATTAATTCAATATGAGGACAGTACAGATATCAAGAGTCCTCATTGGTAAGTTACTTAGTGTTCTGATAAGTCTAAAAATCATGGATTTGGCTCCTTGTGTTTTAAGGATCAGGTGTCTTACTCCTTCCACTCACAGCCATGTCTCAGTGGGTTCCCTTAGAAGCAGGAGAGTCTGAGCAAAGCTGTATATATTCAGTGGAAGTCACCACCACTTAACACACAGGCATGCGGGAGGTAGGCAGCAATAGAATTTTCCCAAACAGTGAGATGTATAGCATTAAGTGCCACTAGCAAGGAGTAGATAGCAGAATTCACACCTGCAAAAAATGTTTCTGGCGGCTGTGATGGGTTCCCCCTGGGGTGCCACTTGGAACTCGAGTATCACTGAGCTTGCCTTTTCCGCCAGCTTGGGCTCCCTTACACTGTCCTGCTGAGCCAAACCCTCAAGCCTCCGGCACACGCACAGGTAGGGGCACATACAGCTGCTGAAAGACACTGAGATCAGTTCTTCTTGGGAAAGCTCAGCTAAGGAACTGGCCAGCACTCAAGTGCACACCCCCTCTGAAGTGTAAACCCAAAATTGTATCGTCTTGCATAGCACTGAGAACTCCACAGCATAAGCTCATAAAATTTGCTCCCTCAATGTGGAGGAAGATATGCACAGCTTTTTGCCCCCCAGTTATGAATTCCACAAACTGGTTTTAGAGAAAACAAGAACAAGTTTATGAACTACAAAAGATAAATTTTTAAGTGATTATAAGGGTTAGCAAACAGATCAAAGCAGGTTACCTATCAAATGAAACAAACACTCAAACTAAGCTTAAGATACTAAAGAAGCCGCTTACAAATAGTAATTTCTCACCCTAAATGTTAATTTAGGCAGATTGCACAGATTCTTGAAGGCAAACTGCTCTTGCTTACAGCTTAAAATTCCAGGTATTTCTTTCACAGGCCAGACACCTTCCCAACCTGGGTTCGGTCCTCTTCTCCCCACCCACCCCTTTTTTATTTCTTAGACGTTTCCAGTTGTCATCCTGGGGTAGATTCAGTGAAGAATGACCTTGATTATTTCCCTCCCCTGCCTTAAATAGGTTTTACATATGTCAGGAGCGCTTTGTTTTCCAGGGTGGTTCTCTTCTCTCCCCCCCCCCCTCCCTTTTGGAAAAATACTGGTATTCTATCAGAGTCCAGTACCAGGTGACTTGATCACATGATCCTGCTGTGTCGAAGCAGTCTTGGGTCAGAGGCTGTTTGTAGCATCCCTGGAAAGCTCCTCAGGAAGGTGGGAGATTAGCTTATTCAAAGACCTGTTGTTCTGCCTAATGGTCTATTGACTTGTCCCCAGCTAGCCAGCCAGACTGATTGCATTTTGTCTGGTGGGTGTTCCCCAGGTGCAAACACTTCTGTGGTACTGATGTATAGTCAATATTCCTAACTTTAGATTAAAAAAAATACAGCATACAAATAGGATAATATTCAGTAAATCATAACTTTTTCAATGATACCTCACACGACCTAACTGTATAAAATACGTCTTAGTTATGCCATAATCATATCATGACAATATCTCTGAAGAATGTGTGTGGCAGGGGGTGGTGGCTTGTCACAGTGGCATCTTCTCCCAGGGTAGAATTTATTTAAATGGGTGTGTTGAGGGGAGATGAATGGAAAATCATGGAAGACATGACTTGTACTACATGCTAATAAATCCTTTAAAAGACTTGGAAATTATTTTCTAAAAATACATGGGCTGTTAAGGCTGCTTCTGACTGCAAAGATGCAGTGCACTAAAATAAGGGATCTGAAGAAGTGAGGCACTTTAGATAGTCACATCTAATTCCTTTCCTATAACTCCATTATTTCAGTCTAATTTCATGCCTTCCACCCTCTATGCTTCACAGAAATGGCTCTCACCAAAGTCTCTAATGACCTCTTCCTGGTCAGATTTCAGACTCCATTGTCTCATCCTTGACCTGTTGGCTGCCTCTGACACTGCTGATCTTACTCTTCTCACAATCCTGCCCTCTCTGGGCTCTGTTCTTGGCTCCCTCTTTGTTTTTTACCTTTTTCTCTGGATTATCTCTTCCACAAATACGATTTTGAATGCCATATTGGGGGGGGAGGGATAGCTCAGTGGTTTGAGCATTGACCTGCTAAACCCAGGGTTGTGAGTTCAATCCTTGAGGGGGCCATTTAGAGATCGGGGGCAAAAATTGGGGATTGGTCCTGCTTTGAGCAGGGGGTTGGACTAGATGACCTCCTGAGGTCCCTTCCAACCCTGATATTCTAAGATTAGCAAATCTCTCTCGCGCTCTTTCCATATTGAAATCTTAGCCCATCTTTCTACATCTCCAGTTGATGGCTGGACATCCACAAGAAGCTTAACATCACCAAAATGGAATTCCTGGTCTTCCCTCAAACCCTCCCTCTCTCTGCTTCTGTATCACTAGGGACACCGTGACCATCCTCTCTGTGGCTCAAGCTTGTAATCTTGGCTTCGTCTTTGACTCAGCCCTCTTTGGCTTATACTTCCAGGCTGTGTCTAAACCAGCGGTTCTCAAATTTTTGAATTGGTGACCCCTTTTATACAGCAAGCCTCTGAGTGTGACCCCCCCCCTTATAAATTTAAAAACACTTTTTTTAAATATATATTTAACCTTATTATAAATGCTGGAGGTGAAGTAATATTTGGGGTGGAAGCTGACAGCTCGTGACCCCCTGTTTAAGAACCCTGGTCTAAATCATGTGTTTTCCTGCACATCTCCAAATCTGACCCCTCCTTTGTGCCCACCCTGGCAAAACTCTTGTCCACGCTGTAATCTTCTCATGTCTTGACTACTGCAATTTCCTTTTCTTCTAGCCTTGACGCCTGCAGCCTCACTTCCCTGAAATCTGTTCAGATTGCTGCTGCTGAGATCATGTTGGCTCAACGCATTGTCACCCTGTGTTTAGTTCCTCCTGTGGCTTCCCCTATTCCACTGTATCAGACTCAAACTTCTCAAAGCCCTTCACAACCTAATTCTGCCCTATCTGACCTTTTATCTTACAGTAAGGTTCATACCCACCTTACCTCCATCGGTGATGCCAGCCCCTAAAACCCAGTTCTCTACTCTGATAAGTGCTTATGTGGGAAGTGGGAAATGTGCTCAGTCAGAATCCATCAGAATTCATCTATTCAGAACTCACCTCTTCTGTAATGTTTGCAGGAAAGTACAACCAGATAGTGGCTGGACAGGTGACAAACTGTGATTACTGCTTTTCATTGGTTAAAAATTGTGCATATTCTCTTATCTTGTTTCCTTCATTCCACCCTTGCGTCTCATCCACCTGTTTGTTTTGTCTCTTTAGCTTTGTAAACTTTTTGGGAAAGACACTGTCACTTGCATCTCTGCCCTGGCCTGGTTGGCCTCTAGGTGTTACAGGAATGCAAATAAAAATAAGACCACTTCTGTGAAGAGCTTATTATCTGAGAGAAGAAGAGTATGCAATACTAGGGTTTTTTCCTTTCTCTTACTTAGAATTAAATACAAACAATTAAAAATATGTTTAAATTCACTATGTTCATACACAAGCTTGAATCAGATTGCACCCTGTTTTTAATGCTTTTGGTAGAAAACTAACCCTTATCATTCACCTCCATGAGCTCATGCTCATGCTTTCTACTCCCAGTTATTTCACTGAGTCTCTCAGGCTAGAGTTACTGCCTTTCTGTTCCCAAGCACTCAGCCCCATGGCATGAAACAAGTACTGGAGGGTTTGTCTTGCTGATCTCCTTAAATGCAAGGGTACATGTGTGTACATGGGATATTCCTTCTCCTTCACCAGGGAAGCATGAGTTCTTTTATAGGCCACCTACAGGCGAGGAGATGGTGGGGTCTCCTACCTTGTGTGGTAGAGGGTGCTACCATAGCTACCTCATAGGGATATTGCAGTATTCCCATTTTGCAGAAGTGGAGGAAAGTGGTTTGCCCAAGACAATGCAGTATGTCAGAGGCAGAGCTGGAATTAGAATTTGGGCTCTCCCTAGTCTACCCTGTTCGCATTCTGTTATACCATGGTGCCTAAAGTGCGTTGAATTCTTAGGGATTAAAGGTGGATTTAAATTGCCTATTTTACTCTTGGTAAAGCTCTTTGTGATAAATTTCACTTCGACGTTGTTGGTTCAAAACCTTAATTTTATAACCTATATCTGAAGTTAGACTAATACGTGTGTAAAACGAATGACACTTCATTAACAAGAGATGAAAGTTAATGACTGCCTGACCAAGTTTCTCCTTCACATAGGTTCCTAAAGTTACCCACACTGAATTCTGTCAAGGCCGTACCATGAGGTGGGCTCTGGCGTGGAGTTTCTATGATGATGTCAGAGTGCCTGTAAGTGCCTTTGTTTTTGGTTTGTTTTTCATGGTCATCTACACTTTATTTGGGGGTGGGTTTAACAAGTATCTGCTCTACAACACAACTATCCCCCTTCAACCTAGAGTATAGGGTACAATTGTTGTCTGAGCTGCATTTCCTGTATGGCAGTACAAACCTGCAACATAGCCAGTTAGAACCTTGTTCTGACGCCCCTCCCCCCATCCATCCGTTACATGTCACTTGATGTTTGTATCAAACCCAAAACATACCTTTAGATAGGCTTGGCAGAATTAGATTTTTATCAGTAAATGTCGATAAACTTGAGCATTGGCCTGCTAAACCCAGGGTTGTGAGTTCAATCCTTGAGGGGGCTGTTAAGTTGATCTGGGGCAAAAAATGGGGATTGCTCCTGCTTTGAGCAGGGGGTTGGACTAGATGATCTCCTGAGGTCTCTTCCAACCCTGATATTCTGTGATTCTGTGATTTCACTGTATACGCACAAACTGATGAAAAAATATTTTGATGATCAAAATTTACGGATAGGCAAAGTAAGAAAAATACTGCTTGAAAAAATATTAGTTTGGTTTAAGGATATTTATTTGATATATTTTGACACATTTGTTACAGTTCAGGTCCAGCAAGGGCACCCACACTCAGGCCTTCAGCTCCCCAAGTGTTGCCTTTCCTGGTTGAAGAAACGCATCCCTCTCCTTTCTAACTGGGGCATTTCCAGACTTCACAGTTCCCTGCCTACACTGTTATCGCAGCAGAGACTGGTTGCCTGACAAGATCCTGCTTCCATTCTCTTTAGAGACAGTTAACAGGTGCAATTGCTACAGTAAAAAGCACTTCCAATGCAAGCTTATTTGATAAGGTAAAAAGCATTACAGAGAAAACACATTTAAAAACAAGAAAAGGACCCATGCACATGCTAATAAGCTTGCCAGAGTTAACCCCAACCCTAACATGGATTCTGACCAGAGCAGTCCTTCAAATCCCCTACCCAAGGGGGATATCTTGTGGTTACCAGTTCATCACAAGCCAGTATTATGAGGCCTCAGGAGGCCCAGTCCTTCCAACCGTACCCTAAGGATTGCGGCTCTCTGTGGACCAGGGTTCCTGTCCATTTGCTGGATCAGGAAGAAGGTCATGAGCCAATTTAAAACCAAGCTATTTATCCAGAAACCCTTTCTTTGTCTGTTGGACTTGAAGAATCCAGTTTGAGCTACAGTGGAACTTCAGTTACGAACACCTCGGGAATGGAAGTTGTTTGTAACTCTGAACAAAGCGTTATGGTGGTTCTTTCAAAGTTTACAACTGAACATTGACTTAATACAGCTTTGAAACTTTACTATGGAAAGAAAATGCTGCTTCCCCTTCGTTGTTTTAGTAGTTTACGTTTAACACAGTACTGTACTGGATTTGTTTTTTCTTTGTGTCTGCCGCCGCCTATTGTGTACTTCCGATTCCAAATGAGGTGTGTGGTTGACTGGTCAGTTCGTAACTCTGGTGTTCGACTGTAGTATATGTGCACCTTTCCAGGGAGGTGGCTTCTCTGGGGATGTTACAACCTGAGTGAATTTGCCTAGTTACTCCCTACTGTTTTTCTATTTACCCGTCCCATGGAAATGCATACAATGTCACATTAATACACACAATTTACACCAAAGGCATTAACCCTAATTCAGTAGGGTTTAACTTGTTTCCATAAAGCTTGTTCAGAGTATTCCAGGATATTGTCAGTCTCACATTGGTGAAGTTTGTTTTTTCTTATGGTCATAAAGCTTTAACGTTTTGAGTCTCAATGTCTGTCATTAATAATTGTCTGACCCCACCATAATTTTCCATGCCTCTGAAAATTTAAATGGATAAAAATTAAAAAAGCTTAAAAATAACCATCAATATCTGTCAAATTTATATTAAAAAAAAAAAATTAATTCTGCCAAGCCTCTCTATAGAGAACTCAAGTCAGCAAGGCCTTCTGATGGGCTTAATGTGAGGTGCAGGTTCCCTGAAAATCAGGCCACTTCCACTTCAGTGCTTAAATAAGAATTTAGCTGCAAAAAGTTACCCCCTTATGAACATTTGAAAATATCCAGGTCTTTACACTCACTTATGTAAGTTGAACTGATGCTTGTTAATGTATCTATATTAAATCAAAGCCTGCTTCTCCTTTTTAGATTCATATGTGTATAGTTTTTGCACAGGTGTTTGTGGTAACTGATTTTACAAGAGAGATGCAGTGATATACCTGTGTGTGATCAGAATCAAAATGTTAGTGGCTTCATAGGTAGTACCAAGAGAAATACTTTTAATAATCTGAGAGATGGCAGCTGAAGGAAAGCATAATTGATTCTTTCTAATAACTTAAGGTAAAATTCACCCCTGTGCAGCAGGCCAGTACAAAGCATATGCACCTCTTAAATCCTACTTAAAACCTCTTCAGGGCTTAAGTGATACACAGGCCATGACAGTGAATGTACATGGTATTACAGTAGAACCCCGTTCTAGCCAGTTTAATTGGCATGCGAGCCAGCTCAGATAATCAAAACTCTGGGTAAATATGGGAATTGGAAAATGCCATGCTGCAGTGCCATCTAGCAGCCACTGGAGAGATCACCACCTTCTGGCCTGGAGTCCTGGTTGTTCAGTAAATGTGGAGAGTCAGTTAAGGGAGGATCGGATAAACAGGGTTCTACTATACTGACATTGGTATGATGCAGACTCTGTGTCCTGGGTGTTAAAACCGTCCCATTAGTATTGCACACTTCCAGTATTTGTTTGTAATTCGTTTGTTTTGTTGCTTTTTTCAGTCTCCTCCCTCTAAAAGAAGGAAGTTAGAAAAGCCCCGGAAACCAATTACATTTATAGTGTTGGCATCCACAATCAAAGAGTTATCCATCAAGGCTTCAGCTATGGGCTGGGATGCTGTTGAAGGCATAGCGGTGGTTACAAAGTGGATAGAAAAAATACTGACTGATCTGAAGGTATAGTATTAAGTGTTACCTGTTAAAACAACATCCTGCTTTCGGTCATAAATGTAAACTTTTTTTTAAAGTAGTGATTATGAAGTTCTGCTGTTCTCTACAATAGGTTCAGCATAAGTATGTTCCCTGTGGAGAAGATGAAGTTAGTCTGTTTCTAACAGCAATTGAAAACTCTTGGGTTCATTTAAGAAGAAAGAAACGAGAAAGAGTAAGGCAGCTACGAGAACTTCCTCGAGCTTCTGAAGATATTCTGCAAGCAGTGGAAGAGAAGAACAGCCAGAAAGACTCAAAAAACAACCCAGAGTGTGAACAAAACAAGACAGAAAACTTTGAAATGGGATCAGTGATGCTTGATGAGGATGTCAGCTCAGCCAAGAGTGACAGGCAAAGGGAAGATTCCCCTGCAAAAGAAGAAAACAATGAGGAACGCATGGAAGAGGAGGACATAGAAGCAAAGCAAGCAGAGACCTTAGTTGGTGAAGACTCCAGTGATGCAAAGGAGGAGCCTGATGCGTCAGAGGATGCTGGCAGTGTAACAATGGAAAAAGGACAAAGTCCCAAAGTAACTAGTGGACACTTTCTTTTTAAGTGTTTAATAAATGTGAAGAAAGAAGGGGATGATGCATTAGCAGAGATGCACTGGGTTGAAGGACAGAACAGAGATTTAATGAACCAACTGTGCACCTACTTACGAAATCAAATTTTTCGACTGGTTGCTAGTTAGCCCTTATTCAGAATATGGTAGAAATAAGTCAGTTCTGGATTTTTTTGTAATCTTTTTAATAGACTAAGAGAAATTTTGTGCTAGCAAGGTTTTTTAAGATGAAATGACCAAAATTTGAGATGAAAATCAACTTTATTTTTAAACAGCCTTTTTTAAGTACAAGGAATCCTAAGTATATAATGATGAGGGGTAGGAGAAACAGTGCTGAAATAGCACTTCAGTGTTCTAGCTGTAAAATTGCATGATAAATGGAAACCTATTTTAGCAGTAGCTCTGTGGTTGGTTTCATATGGGAACATTACAGCTGATTTCTGATCTGACTTGGTGGAAATGCAGTTCTGTTTGCAGAATAGAAATCTTCACTACAATATTACATTTTTACATCATTATTATTGCAGGAATTTACAGGTTTTTTCAGCCCTTACTCTCACAGATTAGCCTGCAACTCTGTGTATTGTCTTTTGCAGCCAGGAATCTTCCTTGAAGGGATGGCATTTGCCACCCTCATCCATCTCCCTTCCCTACGCATTTGGCCTCAGCTGAGCAACATCTTGATAACAGGTGGCAGGTCTTTAAATGACAGCTCATAAAAGCACAGAATAATATGGGAGAGCTGGGTAGCTTTAGAGATGATCATGAATCTTGAGTTTTTGTTAATGGGCTATATTAGATGTCACTATTTAACACACATCAGGATTTGCATGGATTTTCTGCTTTTTAAAAGTTTAAAAATGAAAAATGATTTGTGCTCCTCCTGCAACATACCAATTAAGAAAAATCTAACCGTGGCACACATTGTTTTAGACCATGTCTCCCCATTGCATTTCCTACCCTAATACAGGAGATGAAATGCAGTGTGGTGGTTTCAAGCAATTATTCCTGAAAGATTGGGCTTCACTTTAAACTTAAATTTCTTTGAAGTATTGAAGGAGGGTGGGGAGGGGGAGAGAGAGAATTAGAGTATGTCTCTCATCTCCATGGACCAGAAAACCTCATCACAGGGGCTATAAGGATGGATAGGAAAACACGTTAATTTGATGAACAGTGAAGGTGGGATGAGGACAGAATTCAGCTGTAGAACTCTCAGAATTTGGGGTACCAGCTGCTGAGGTCTTATGCTTTTCACATGCTTCAGGGCCCTGTCCCCACTCTGGTTGGAGCTGTACTACCAGGGTTTCCTTGGCCACTGCTGTACCTGGAATCTATTTCCCTCAAGGGCACACAGTAGGGATTCTGCATCAGGCTGCATTAATCTTCTGGTGGTTTTCACACAGGGTTGGTGGAGTAATTATGGGCATTGCTATCCGCATCCACCATCCAGCCTCCCAAGGGCTGAGCTTGTCCATACAGAAGTACTCCACAGGGTGTGGAGAGGACTGATGCTCTCTCTGGAAATGGCCCAGAGTGGAGTGGAGGGTTTTGAAGTGGCCCAGTGACTGAAAATGAGTTGTAACATTAAGTATGCATTATAGTAGTATGGGCCATAGATATAAAAGTGAAATCCACAATAGGGGAAAGATAGATACATTATTGATGTATTGCAGCAAATGCACCTGCTCATGCTGTAGGGATCACTCTGAATATGTGGTGTTCATCAAGGGTTCCAAGAAATTCAGTAGAAACTGTACATCTGTCTTTTGCACCACAGCAGGCCAGAGAAGCAAGATATGCTATATAAGTCCTATCCTTAATCTTTGAACCTCTGGAAAACAGTTACACAGTATTGGATTTGATATCATAAAATCGTTCTGGTACTTTGTTTTTATTAAATTATTTTATTTGCATCAGATTTTAACCCAACTGAGGTGAAGTGATCTGACCTGGACCATTATCTTTTAAAAGAATGCACTAAATATTGGCAAATTGCCTGAAAATGTCATTCCCTGGAAGTTTCAAATACAGCAAGTAAAATTAATACTATGTTTGTTTACCATAAAAGTAAAAAATGAAGAGAACATGTTTGTATGGAAGAGACTCTAAAATATTTATGCCTTTGACTTAATGGATTCAATTTTGAGTTAGAAAGATCAATGTTTTTTCTGTATAGCAGTGAAGAAAAATACTTGAGAGAATTTTAGATTTGTTTTCATGTTTCATTAACCAACAGCTGTCATGCTAGTTAACTATTTTATCACAGATAATAGGCAGTGATTTATATTTGATTAGGAAAATTATATATATATTAAGCCCTTAAAGTGGGTTATTGATTGCACAGCCCAGTGGTTCTCAAACTATGGTTTGTAGCCTGCTAATTTTGCACAGAGCTGCTTCTGTGATAAGGGAGAACATCTTGAAGCAGTGATACTTTACGCTAACTAGTTTAATCAAACTTAAGAGTTTTGAGAGGTTCTTTTGGACACCTCAACTACTGTATATACTCGTTCATAAGCTGAATTTTTTTTTTAGTAAAAAAGGGAAGCATCAGAGAAGGGGGGTCGGCTTATGAACGGCTATAGAGAGGGAGAGGTGGGACACAGCCCCTCCCCCCAACAGAGGGCGCAAGGAGAGGCAGCATAGCCTGCAGATCCAGAAGGGAAGAGGTGCGGCCAGAGTCTCTCTGCTTCTGGCCACGCTGCTCTCCTGCTCTCCCCCCAGCCAGCTGCTTCGGGGCTGGCAAGCTGCCGCTATGCTGCTAGGCCCCGCCCATGAGAGCAGGCTGCAGCCCCCTGGCCCAGCTTGCTGGAATATGTGGCCGCACTGCCCAGCCTGCTGGAGCTGCTCCAGCCAGGCCAGAGACATCCTCCCCAGATAAAGTGGGAATTATAGGGTCGGCTTATGAATGGGTCATAAAAATTCTCCATTTTTACTTATCCATCTTGGGGGGATCGGCTTATAAACGAACTGGCTTATGATCGAGTATATATGGAACTTAATACAAAATATCGAAGTCCCACAGAAACCAAAGCCCTCTGTATCATGTTTGGCTGTTCCATGGGCTTCTGACACGTGGTTTTTTAGTGTAAATTTAGAAAGTATGGTCTTTTGGAAATGTAATTAAAAATCAGAGGGCAATGTTAGCTCTAGGAAAGAGAGATTTGGCAGCAGCTGTTCTGTGTGGTAGCTTCCTTTGAAAACCAGCAGAAACAGTCACACAACGAGCAAGAGTTGATCTTTATCATAGGAACAGTGCTGAGTGCTGACTCCTGTTCCTCAGAGGGCAAAGTGTAGCACACCTATGGTTGAGGTGGCCAGTGGCTCCCTGAGGGAAGCTATGCTGCCAGATAGGAAAGAGGTCCTACAGAGGAGAGGCAGACACTTGGAATTTGCAGGGTTTGGCGCTCATGTTCCCTGTGTTACTCAGTATCCCCTTACTCTTTGAAGAGAGCATTTGCTGGGAGGGCTGCAAGTTGACCTTGACATGTAAGTTACTCATTCTGCACATTTGCTGAATCCAAACCAATGAATCATGCTGCTTTACAAGTGTACCTCCATTTTCCATCCCCTTTCCGCAGAATACATAACCTACACTGTTGCTGAATTGAGCCCAGAGGTTATGTATGACCTGTCCACTTGTGTAATATATCAAAACTTACATATAGCAAACTTTTTGTTCTGAGGGTTAATTGGACTGTGATTAATATGGTTTATTGTATCTTACATTATTATGGTTTCTGTTCTGTCCTTTGTTGATATACACTTACTTTTGGAGCTGCTTTAAAAAAACCCAACTCTTCTACTTAAAAGAATAAGAAACAACATGTTAACAGGGATGCTAAACACATTTTTTAGTGGTGGAAATAAATCTCTGGAATTAGCAGGAAGTGTACAGGTAGAAAAATGAGAAGCTATTCATGGAATGTTTTAACATGCTTAGACTCTATGCTTTGAAAGTCAAAATGCATCAGAAGGTAGATACTTGGAGAGGGTTACTCTCCTTGCAGAGGGATAGGTTAACCTTTTAACTGCTGCTGAATGTACCAGGAACATCAACATGCATCTCCATGAAAATCTTAATGGAGGACCTGCTCTTTCTTGTCTTTGTCGTAGATTCTGTAAGGAAACCTGACTAGATGAATCAGGGAGAACACATTAAGAGGCATAGGGTAAGGTAAGATGGAGCAGGGAAAAGAATGAAAGAGGGGAAAAAACAAAACAAGGGCTCTTCCAGTCATAACATGTGGAAGTGAAAGGACTCTATTTAGATGCCACATTTTGTTAACTGAGTGCTTCTAAAAGGTGCCATTTTGGCAGACACGGAGACTATAGTTGCCTATTCATCCACAGAAGGGATAAAGTAACAATACAAGCTTCTCAACACTACATTGTTGTGTGTTTCTGACCTGGAGTGGCTGGGTCTTGGGCGTCTGGGTGAGGAGGATATGGAACTTGGGGAGGAGGGCAGGCGGTTATACAGTGGATGTGGTGGTGGTCTGTGCTCTTGTTGCCTTTCCTGCAGCTCCACCGGATGCCTGATCATGTCAGTTTGCTTCCCGCATCACCTCCTGTGTCTTCTGATCATGCTCACTGAATGCTTTCCTGGCCTCTCTGCCCCCTGAAAGGGCCCAGCTGAATGCATGGAGGTAATCAGTGAGGGAAGCCTACATGAGCTCGGAAAACATGTCACGAGTGCGTTTTTTTTTCACTACCTAATGTGCGATAACCTCAGGGACGGAGATAATAGGGGGAGCATAGAAACATTTGCACCTGCATGCGGAATAAAAAGGGAAAGTAAAATTTAAGATGATATATTTCTGAGCCCAAAAAGGAGACTCTTTCACAGTGCATCAAGCAATTCATAGCAGACAGGCCCTGTGCTTTAGGTACAAGGTTGCATTTTGACTTTTTTATTGAGTGCCTACCGCTATAGTGACATATCACAGGCGGCTGGGCAACAGAATGCAGTTTCCAGGCAGCCATGGTAAGCCAAAGGGTAGGTGGGGTTGGCTTCTTCCACCTTCATAACAGGGGAATGTTTTCAAACTGCAGTGCCCTCCTTTCCCAGAGCAAGCAATGTCAGTTGTGTTTGCCATTTAAAAGGAGGGGGTGTGGTTTTGCGGTGGATGTGCAGCACCATGTGGCTATTCTCTGGGATGATCCCTTCGCCGGTCCCCCCACGGTGTAGCTATTCTCAGGGATAATCCCTTTTAGCCAAGTGCAAACAGCCCAGCATGAATTGGGTCCTTTTACTGTTCCCTTACAAAAATTCCCCTATTTCAATCAGGTCTCCATGAATGATATCAGTCTCCTGAGGCTAACACAGAAAGATAAAGACCGAATGTTGCTTGAATGCGACCAAAACCCAGGACCATTCACTGCCATGCTTTGTGCTGCAATGATTCCAGACAACTTGCTACTGGCTTGGTGTGGTAAAGTGTCCTACCCTGGAGGACAAAATAAGGCACGCCTCCCCAGAAACCTTCTTCAGAGGCTTTCAGAGTACCTCCAGGAGAGCTTCATGGAGATGTTCCTGGAGGATTTCCGCTCCACCCCCAGACATGTTAACAGACTTTTCCAGTAGCTGTACTGGCTGTAAAGGCATCCCAATTCTTCTGGGCAAATCAAAGAAACACAATTAGTTTTAACCCCTGTACTGCAGTTACAAATGTGCACTCACCAGAGCTGCCTTCTCTGGCTCCAGAGTCTGGGATCCCACCTTGGGACGGTATTGGCTACAGGGTGATGAAAAGGTGCTGGCTGCTGGGGAGAACGGATTCACAGTTTTCCTGCTCTGCATTCTCGTCCTCCTCCTCCACCAAATCCTCTTCCCTGTTGTGTGAGACTCCCCCCTTGCAGGTGTCCATGGACAGTGGTGGGATACTGGTAGTGTCCTCCCTAGAATGGCATGCAGCTGATCATAGAAGCAGCATGTATGGGGCTTTGACCCAGAGCAACCGTTTGCCTCCTTTGTTGGTAGGCTTCCCTGAACTCCTTAACTGCTGTGTGTCCCTGTTGTTTCCTCTGTCCACCATGCCCAATGCGATTTTGGCGCATATATTATCATTTCTTCTTTTTGATGGGAGTTCAGCCTGTACAGATTCTTCTCCCTATACAGCAATCAGATCCAGTGTCTCCCATTCGGTCCACGTTGGAGCTCGTTCGTGATTCTGGGACTGCATGGTCACCTGTGCTGCTGAGCTCGCCACACTGACCAAACAGGAAATGAAATTCAAAAGTTCCTGGGGCTTTTCCTGTATACCTGGCTAGTGCATCAGAGTTGAAAGTGCTGTCCAGAGCGGTCACAAAAAGAAGGAGGGATACTTGTGGCCTGATTTTCAGAAGGGGTGAATGTGCACAGCTGAGCCTGAAATCAATGGAGTTGAGGGCTCAGAACGTCCGGAAGATGTGATCCCAGGTTTCTCAGGTCCTGAGGGTGACGGAGGGAACAACGAACAGCAAGGGCCCACCCGTGCAAATTTTGCCTGCTTCTACCCTCCTGAGGGGGAGTGCTTAGGTGCTGAAGTGTTGCAGTTGTAAGGTACCAGCTGGGGCTGTGGGAGGTGGTGTGTTCTGGTCCTTGCTAATGCTTGTTTCGTGTGAAAATAAAAAGCATTGGTACTGCCAGCTGCATTGTGTCAGGAATTTCCAACGCCTAAAACCTAGCTCGCAGCTTCTGCAATGCAAGCCCTGGATGCTTGACCCCCCCATGGTCCCTTCTAGCCTTGGACTCTGGGCATCCTTGTGTGGGGCTGTTGACTTACTCCCTATTATTGAGGGGAAAGTGAGTAGGGAGCAAGGGGAGCCCGCGGCTCCTATCAGCCGCATTGGAGGGGAACCAAGGCCGTATGCGCGCTGGGCACGGTGCGGCTGAAGTCACCGGGGAGCGGCGCCCCCGCCTGGCTGCTGGGCGCTGGCAGCCTGACCCGCAGAGCGGGAGGCGCAGTGGGGGCTGCTATCAGGGTCTCTGCTCTCGGGGCAGCGCTGTCATTAGCCTGGACGCTGCGGCCGGGCCGACGCCGGCCCAACCTCCCGTGCGCTAGCGGGCGCAACCTGACCACAGGGGGGCGCTAACGAGCTGCGCTTCCCCCAGCGGGAGCCCCCGCCCCTGGCTCCGTGGCCACGCTCTCTCCGATTGGCTGGCCGCGCGCCCTGGTTCCGTTAGCCGCCCGGCGATGGGGGGCGGGACGGTGCTCGGGGTTTGAATGGCTGGGCGGGAAGATGGCGGCGGTGCCTCGTTCCCGGGCTGGTAGTAGTAGCCGGAGGCCGAGGCGGGGCGGCCTGGCCCGTTCCCCCCCCTCTCCCGGGGCCTGCAGCCAGTTCGGGTCCGCGGCCCCCGCCCGGCCCGTGCTGAGCCCCCCGCCCGGCCTGGAGCGCTCGCTGCGGGGCCGCAGCAGCCCGAGCCGCTCAGGTACCGCCCGGCGCGCCGGCTCCTGCAGCCGTGCGGGGGGTGGGTGTGTGACCGGTCCGGGCCCTGCCACCGCCGGTGGGGCGGCGGCTCCAGCCCTGCAGGGGGCTGGCCGGGGTCGCGGGAGCCCCCTGGCAGAGCTTCCGGTGGGGCCGGCTCCTGAGGCGTCTGGTCCCAGCCCGGCGGCAGAGCCGGGCGCGGCAGCACCCGCCGGGCAGCGCTGGAGAGGCGGGAGCCGGGCCCAGCGGCCAGGGCAGCCCTGTGATGTCCGCTGAGCCCACGGACGGTGCAGCGTTGGGGGAACAGGGCTGTTGGCTCCCAGCGCGCGGGACAGCCATGGGGGCCCAACCGTCAGCGTGTGTGTGTGTTGGAGGGGGGCAATGTCAAGAGGAATCAGAAATTCCCCTTCCCCCGCGCCCCCCCCCTTTCCGTACCACTTACTGGTTGAGAGAGAGATAAAATGCACGTGGCTTGTAAATTCTTATGGGGCGGGAGCAGTCTGTGTGTGTGTGTCCAGCGCCTAGCACAATGGGGCCTCTAGGTGCTAGCATAACACAATTAATGCATCGTACTATTTACATTCCTTGGGGTAGAAAACGAGGCTCATAGATGTGCATCCGATGAAGTGAGCTGTAGCTCACGAAAGCTTATGCTCAAATAAATTTGTTAGTCTCTAAGGTGCCACAAGTACTCCTTTCCTTTTTAATAAGGAGAGTAGAGCACATTGGCAAGGTGATTCATTTGGATGCAATAAGTTCCCTGTGGTCCTGATTGCAGCTCCCCGATATCTTCAAGCACACAGGCGTGTGGAGTGACTTTTGATTTAGTGTTTAATGCCCTGTGTCTTCATCCCTTTTCACAGCTCTTCTGTAAACACTGACACCTCTCAGACTCTGCTTGCAGACATTTACCACCTTATGTTTGATATAATGCTGTCCGCTCCCACAAGGCAAGCAGGGTTGGGCTGGGTCAGTGTTTGGATGGGACACCCCCTATAAAATGATTCAATAAGTGACATTCCTGAGTCACTCGGTGCTAGCTGGTGTTGATAGAGGCTTGTACTGCGGGGTTAAAATTAGTGGTGTAGATGTTCAGGCTTGAGCTAGAGTCCAGCCTATGAGACCATCCTCCCTCACCAAGCTCCAGCCTGAGCCCGAACATCTACATTGGTATTTTTAGCTTTGCAATGCCAGCTCTGCGGTGTGAGCCTGAGTCAGTTGACCCAGGCTCTGAGACTTGTTGATGTTTTTTTATTGTGTGTAGACGTACCCTATTTGCCCCTTGAAAGTCTTCACTCTGTTGTGTGGTGCTGCTGCCTTTCGTTCTTGAAGGGGCTGGGTTGATTCATCCCTTTGTATCCTTAGTTTCTGTGCTCTGGGATCTTTGAATCTGAAAACTGCTCTTTAAAGCTGTAGACACAGCCTTTTATATTTGGGGGGTAGGGAGTGAACCTCTCACCACCAGCTAGCTCAGGAAGGCAGGGTGTGCTAATGTGGGTTCTAAATTAGCTATAACAAGGCAGGGGGGAAAAAGAACCTGGGGCAGAATTGTGGTGAAAACTGAAGATTTCTGCTCAATGTGTAGCTGCACACACACAAAAAAAGGAAACAATGTTAGGATGCATAAGAAATGAGATGGAAAATATAAGGAACGTTGTAATGCAGGGGTGGGCAAACTTTTTGGCCTGAGGGCCACATCAGGGAATAGAAATTGTATGGCGGGCCACAAATGCTCACAAAATTGGGGTAGAGGTGTGGGAGGGGGTGCAGGCTCTGGGGTGGGGCTGGGAATTAGGAGTTTGGGGTGTAGGAGGGTGCTGTGGGCTGTGACAAAGGGGTTTGAAGGGTGGGAGATGGATCGGGGTGCAGGCTCTGGCTGGGGGTGCCGGCGCTGGGGTGGGGGCTGGAGATGAGAGGTTTGGGATGCAGGAGGGTGCTCCGGGCTGGGATCAAGGGTTTGGAGAGTGGGAGGCGGATCAGGGCTGGGGCAGGGGGTTGGGGCGTGGGGAGAGGCTCAGGGGGTTCAGGCTCTGAGCGGCACTTATCTCAAGGGGCTCCCAGAAGCAGTGGCATGTCCCTTCTCCAGCTCCTACACAGAGGCAGTTCTGCACGCTGCCCTATCCACAGCTCCCACTGGAGCATGTGGGAGCCGGAGTGGGGACATGCCGCCACTTCCGGGACTCCCGACCCTGTGCCCTGGCTGGAGCACCGGAGCAGGGCCGAGCCGCATGGTGTGAGCCCCGGACGGAGGGGGCCGTAGTTTGCCCACCCCTGTTACAGTGCTATTAATATCTTAATTGCCCTTAACTGGAACCTGTGTTCATATCAAATCACCTCATCTCAAAAAGCAGGTAGTTCAGAGATGGGCAAAGAAAATGGCTTGCAGTATAGAAAAGCTCTCATATGAAAAGAGAGTGAAAATATTTTAGGAGGCAAATAAAAAGGGAGGTGATAAAAGCATAGAAAATAATGAATGATATAGAATCGGTAGATCAGGAGTTTCTTGTGACCCTTTCTTGGTTTACAAGGATTTAGAGATATTCAAAGAAATTGAAACATGGTGAATTAAAAACTGATGGGAGGAAATACTACTCATACAATGTGCAGTTAGCCTGTGGATCGTTGTGGCCAAGAGCTTTAGCAGAATTCAAGAGGGACTGGACATTTAAGTGAATGGCAAGAATATCCAGAATTAGAATAGTAAAAATGAAAAGAATAAGCAACATTTCTGATATAAACTCTCATGCTTCAGGCCATAATCCAATCTCCTAACTATTGGAGGTTAGGAGGAAACTTTCTCTGGGGGGCAGGTTATTTTGTAAGGTTTCTTGCACTTTCCTCTGAAGCAGCTGGTCCTGGGCACTGTCAGAGATAGGATCCTTGATAAAATGGATCACAGCATGGCAGTTTCAGAAAGTTTAGTGCATATAAGGCCTTAGTGTCATATTACTCACTATGCTGCCTCTGCTGATGTTGGAATTTTTCCCAAAGGGCAATGCCAACAGATGAATATTCCTGATGACCAAGCAGACAAGCTGCTCCTGGCAAGCTGGGGTCTTCCTGAAGTAGTTCTGGAGAAATACCACAGTCTGGGAGTAGTTCATATGTTTGAATGGCAAGCAGAGTGCCTGATGCTTGGACAAGTCCTGGAGGGGAAGAACCTAGTTTACTCAGGTATGCAGACATCTGACAGAATCATGCACTGTAACTAAGGCTAAGATTTTGTCATGAATATTTTTAATAGAAATCAGGGATAGGTCATGGGCAAAAAAGAAAAATTCATGGAAGCCATGACCTGTCTGTAACTTTTACTAAAAATATCCCTGACAAAATGAATATCCGCAATTCCCCATACAGCCTGAAGCAGGGCAGCTACACAGAGGCTAGGAGCTGCCTGCAGCAGCTGGGGGCTTGGGGTACCACTGCCACCTGCAGCTCTGGGGGCCCATGGTGGCTGGGAGTTTGGGGGTTTGTCCACAGCTGCGGCAGCTGGGAACTATGGGGTACCCCTGCAGCTTCAGGGGCCGCTGCTGGCCGGGAGCTCGGGGGTTCCGTGGGTGGCGGTGGACCCTGCAGCTCCCAACTGCTGCAGGCTGAAGTCAAGGAGGTTGCTGGAAGTCATGGTTTCCGTGACTTCTGCGACCTCTGTGACTACATTGTAGCCTTAACTATAACTTCACTAATATAGTATAAATGATTTTACTGCTGCTAAAAGGTGCTGGGCTGATGGCTCTGGAGGCTGAAATCATCTTTGCGTTAGAGGAGGTACAGCACAGATTGCAGCAGTAATTGGGCTCAGCCCACTGATGTGCCTCTGATCTGCTCTGATGAGACCAGATATGAGGAGGGAGTCCAGTCTCCATGGCCATTTCCTTACTTGGTGTCTTTTCTGAGACTCGTAACAGGGAGCCAGTTAGTAACAATTGTGGCAGCACCCTTTTATGTGGCTTCCTGTCATCTAGGAACTGGATGGAGACCCACTGGCTTGTTTTACTTGGGTGACTGAACAGCCACGAAAGTTGTAATGACTTTCAGTCATGGCGGACCAGGGGCTGGGTATGAACTAGCCTTAAAGTGAAAGTCTCTGAGTAAAATTTTCAGACACACCTAAATCCCATTTTTAAAAAGTGGCTTAGATGTTTAGGCACTTCTGAATATTTTTCTTTATATGCAGTTTCCACCTCTGGCGTCATCCAGTAGCTAATCGCTTGCAGTTTAAGTTTTGACACACTTTTCTTGGATCCTGTTATTTTAGCTCCTACTAGTGCTGGGAAGACGCTGGTTGCTGAATTACTCATCTTGAAGAGAGTCCTGGAGACCCGTAAGAAAGCTCTGTTCATCCTCCCCTTTGTCTCTGTGGCCAAAGAGAAAAAGTATTACCTACAGGTAAGTGTGGGGGTATGGCTCAAAGTTGTCAAATTAAATCTTTTCAGAACCTTAATCGTGTGAAAACGTTTGTATGAAATTGGGGGGTGGGGTGGAAATAGAGCTTTGTGGAAGACAGAAATTCTGTTTTGCAAAGGATTTTGAAAATTGGTTTAGTTTCGAATCAGAACAAAATCCAAAACATTGAAAGTCTGTGAAGGAATTTTCGGTTGATCAAAACATTTCATTTCAATTTCTACTTTTTATGTTGTATTTTATTTGTGTGTTTGTGTAATTTATGTATAGTGTGTATATAGAACACAAGATCATTTCAAAATAAAGAATGTGAATGTTTATTCCAAAACTGTTGAAACAGGACGTTTTGACATTGTTGGAATTCCTGTCTGGTTTTCTTCTGAAACAAACTTCCAGTGCGATGGTGCTGCTCACCTCTCCTTCAGCTGTGTGCACTTCTTCCTGCAATAAGGCTGTCACGTTCTGGGGTGCAATCCAGATCAGAGTGGGGTTGTCACTGTCTGCTTTGCACACTTCACAAGGCTTTGCTGCTGTAGCTCCCAACCTGGGCTGTTCACAACCAGCCTACAGGTCACACACTGTGTGTCTGTGCATAGCTGGAGTCCTAGTCTAGCACCTCTGACCCCAGCAGCTTGCCAGCAATGCACCAGTCACACTTTGGCTTCCACCAGCTTTGGTTACTACTTGTTAGGTGACCCCAACATGCTCCCAGTCGAGGATTTTCCCCAAAACATGTGTTCTGCAGTGTCCAGCCCTTTCCTGGGCTGTTCAGATATTAAGGTTCATTGCCCTTTCATGGAGTCAATTTTCAACAATTTGCTACTTTAACTGGAATTACCAAATTGTTCAGTTTAAACACAGCACTGGGTTGTTTGTTTTAGATTAAAAATAAAACAAATTTATTAACCGAAGAAGATAGGAGTTTCAATATTTCAAGTATGACATAAAGTTAGATGTTAACAGCAAATAAAAGTGAAAACATGCATCTAAAAGTCTAAAACTGAATCTAGCAAGTTTTGGTTCCAGACTTTAAGATGGCCTTTCTCACCCACAGTCTTCCAGCAAAATGGTGACTGACACTCTCCTTGGCCAGGATCTCTCCCAAAGGTGCTGGTGCCTTTGTCATCTTGGGTGAAAGAGAGACTTGAGGTCCTCTATCCTTTTTCTTTTATAGGCCAGTGAACCTTTGAGGTGGATTCTTCAGAGCGTTACCCTTCAAAGTAACATGTATTCAAGCAGTAAGGAAGGTGACATGGAATCTGGTGGTGAAGGGGCTTCAGGCTCTTTCTTCACCCACTTGTGTTTGGTAAATTGCAAATTGTTATATTTCCTGCCATCTCCTCCTCCTGCTGTCTTGAGGACCCTGTTTACCTCAATTTACATAAAAGTAGTAAACACATATTCCTTTGTTTAGGATAGGTCTTTTAACAACTTATCTAGGCAGAGCTGTGTGAGTTTGAACTTGTGCTAGTAACATCATATGGGGCATTTACAACTTTACATATAATGTAGCAACACACATTTCACTATAATATTCATTGACCAATTAGTTATACATTTTCAAATCATACTTCACAAGGCATATTTTCTACAAAGTTTATTACAGTAAAGAGCAGGGTGTGAATAGAGGGATGCCTTTGGTCACAGTGACTTGGGCTGCTCTGCTGTGGGGCAGAAAGCGCACAGTTGAATAGGAGACAGCAGGCACTAGCTGGCTCAGCCATGCTCTTAATTGGGTTAGCTAATATAGTGTTGGGAATGTCTGTTTTAGGATGTGTGTACTGTACTGTGCTGATTCCCGTATGCAGCACACGATCACAAGTAAAGATTCTAATTCTGTGAACAAATGTTCTGTCTCCCTGGCACACAGACTCTGTTTCAGGAGGTGGGTGTGCGGGTAGAAGGCTATATGGGAAGCACTTCCCCTGCTGGACGTTTCTCAGCACTAGATGTTGCTGTCTGCACCATTGAGAGAGCCAACGGACTAATCAATAGACTCATAGAGGAGAACAAGATGGACTCACTGGGTAAGATGCTAGGGCCTGATCTGTCTGCAGGAGAAAGGAGCATGTTTATTGTGTACAGTTCATGAATTTTGTTTTGAGATTATGCGCACTGTGTATGTTTAAGCCCTTATTTTTACTCTACTCTTGCCTTGTACTTCTTGTGCAAAGGAGACATGCTGTGGCACCTGGGTGTGTCTCTTTAACTGAGACAGTTTTTAACTATCAGTAAGTATACAGGCTGGGACCTGGCAGAACAATGAGATGGCTGCATCCTAGGTGACACCAGTTGTCTCTAGCTTGAATGCAGGGTTTTGAAAGTGGAAAATCACCAGATGGGGGGGCTGGGAAACGTGTATGTGTGGAATGGATGGATCGCACTTGTGGTCTGAAGTGGGGATGGAATTGTAGATGGGGCTTTTCTGGGTCTGGCTGGTTGGAATTTATGGATGAGGCTCATCTGTGTTGGCTGACGTGACTAGGAGGACAATAACCTTAAATTATTTTTTCCAATAGTAATTTAAGAGGAAGCAAGCCTGCTGTCTTTCACAGTTGTGGACTTGCTGTATTACTGTTGTCCTAGGTTTTGGTGGTGTCCATTAAATAAGATGCATGTAAAGAGATGTGAAACCATTAGGAATCTCTGGGTATTCTGTGCGCATGTGAGGAGGAAGCTGTATTTTCCCAGCACAATTAAAAATTCATTCTTCCTTTGTGTTTGCCTAGCTGATACTTTATACACTGTTGTTAAATACAGAATCCCTCCTGCCCTGCCCCGGGCCTGTGATGTTACTGTAGTATTTGGAGTGATATTTTAAACCAAGAAAAGACACAAAACTAAATGAATATTAGATTGTGTGACCCTCACCCTTGACTTTCCTGACCTGTGTGCATTTCATGCCATAATTTTTCATTGTACCAGTCAGGTAGCTCTTAAAGACAAGAGAGTAAGAAAGCAAAGTTTGAGGCCGATGATTTTATCTTCATGTGTGATGTGCACATGTTGGACCCTGGAGACTACAGTGATTTATGTGCTATAAATACTTTCAGCTGACCAGTGGAGGTGTGGGTGTACTTCAATGTGCTAAGCTGCAGTTTTTGATTAGTTCTAGTGCAATCCCTATGCCTTTCTAGAACAATCCCTATGTCCTCATGGGGGAATATTGCCAAAGGAGGATTATATAGGTGTGGAGAGTCAGATAAGTATATGATTAGATGTGCAGAGCTTGTGTCTACTTACTGCTACCTCATTAAAATTTGTGAAATTGTCTTGCATTATTTGAAAGTACAAAAAATATCAAACTGATAAAATATCATTTTTTGATACTTGATTATTTGGGAAGTTATGCAAACTAATTAATTTTTGCCACCCTCACAAAAAATCACTTTTGGAGTAAAATAATCATGACAAATTTCATCCCAAAGGGTAATTTTGGAGGTAAATTTTATAAAAGCCTGAAGAGACAGAGGCTGAAAATGACTTTAAATATTGCCAACAGCAAGCTAGTGTAATTCTGCAACATTGTACCTTGGATCTTTTAAGTCTAAATTTAGACTAGTTTTTTTCATGGAGTGTTTTATTCTTTGAGATAAATTATTGAGAGACAACTGCAGCTCTGGCTGGATTCCATCTCAAGCTTGAGCTGTTCCTTTTGTTGGTGTCAACCCCCTGCTGCCAGCTCACATTGCTTCTGGAAGTTGTTGAGAGAAACTCAATTCCTGCTGCTGGCAGATATGTCTGTTGCCTAAGGCAGTTCCAAGCAATTTGATTTGAGTTTAATTATTATGTAATCTATGCAGTTGCTTGCATCCCAGTAAACAGGAAAAGGAGAAGTTTCCTTGCAGTATTGTTTAGTATTAATGTGAGGAATAAATCTAGAGAAATTTTAGGAGAGCAGACTAAAGAAAAACCTCCTGTTAAATGTGCCAGCTGGGAGTGGGTTTGTATTGTGTTACCAGTGGTAGGTTTGTAACTTAAAAATTAAGTTTAAAAAGTAGAAGTTCAAAAATATCTGGATTTTAGTATTTTTGATATAAAAAAGAAGTTGAACCTTCTGTGGCTGCCCCGAAGAACTGTAGCAGTTTAGGGGTTGTCTACACTTGCAAATTAATTCAGATTAAGGTAGGGTATGAATTTAAAAAGCAGTAGCCATTCTGGAATAACTGTAGACAAGCCCTCAGAGTAACACGAGCACCTTGCATATTGTAGCTGTCTTCATTTTCAGTAGAGATGCAGTTTAAAGAGATTACAACCCCCTTCCCCTCCCTGCTTGCACTGCTCATCAGGTTGCTGAGTTAAAAAGAATGTTACATGCTGGGACTTGCGCAACCATTGGAGACTACTTCTGTTTTAAAGATGAGGGTAGCCGCCTTGTTTGAGCTATTGTGGCTACTTCGGCGGCTGCAGTATAATCTCAACAGATGCCTCCATGGTACTGCTTGGAGAAAGAAGTGTTGTATGTGTAAATGACTGTCAGGCCTGGCTGATTTGAGCATGGCTCAGATTCCCATATACATGGTTATACTGAGAGCTTGGATGTCATCCCTGAATAACAATAGGAGGTACAGAAGTCCCTGCCCATAAAAAAGACAGTAGTACTCTGTCTTTTGGCATATGAATACCATTGCTATTATAGGCTTTATTTCAGGAAGCAATTCAGGCCATTTGTTATTATGAGCACTCAGTGCCAATTTCCATTCCTTTTGTGAACACCACGGCACACTACTCCTGGGGGAATTCTGCACCACTGCACAATGCAGAATTTTCACAGAAATTAATGTTCTGTGCAGAATTTCCTTTCCCCCCACAGAAGTGGGCTGCAGAGCTGCGGCCGCCACTGGACCTGGCAGAGCCCAGCTCGCAAATAGAAGACCCTGCTGCAGTTTCCAGCATGCCCTGAAGGAAGGAGGTGGTGAGAAGGAAATGCCACACAAGCCCTGGACCCAGCATCAGTCTTTCTCTCCCTCTGGATCCCTGGGCTCGGGGGGGGGGGGGGGGAGGGGAGGGGTAAAGGGGTGTGAGTGTCTGGGCTGTAGGGTGCCCTGTGGCTCAGCTCTGGGAGAGGAGGGGGTGCGAGTGTCTGGGTTGGGGGGCACCTTATGACTGGGCTCTGGGGGATAGGGGTTGCGAATGTCTGGGTGAGGGATGCCCTGCGGCTGGGCTTGGGAGGCTAGGGGGTCCCAGTGTCTGATCTGGGGGGAGGGGATGTGGGTGTCTAGCCCCTCAGCTGGGCTGTGTAGGGGGATGGGGCAGAGAAACAGGAACTGGGTTGTAGGGGTTTCTTTAACTATATTCCCTGGGGGAAAATTTATGTCTGTATTGTTACAGACATAGTTGCTGACAGGTAATTTATTTCAAAATACCAAAATAATTGAAACTGGCATGATTATATAGTGTTGTTTTGACAAATAAAATATGCAGAATTTTGCAGAATTTTTAATTTGTTGGTGCAGAATTCCTCCAAGAGTAACACTGCATGGCAGAAAACATCACATCTGAGACATGCCCTCCTGGGGCCTCTGACTAAGACTGTTCGTAGGGAAGTCTCTTCATGACAGACCTGTGAGGTGCTGCTGTTTCATTTAAAAAATAATAATAATCCTGTGCAGGACTTGCCCTTGGTTAGTAGGAAGCTGTTGCAGTAGCCATCAGGTTAATAAGAATAAATGTGAACCAAGTGTAAATGAATGCAGCGCTGTGTCTGCCTGAATCTGCAGGCAGCTGTAGTACCTTTATTGTTGCACATAGTTTTGCCAAATTATAGCAGTTTGAAAAGTGATTGGACCATTATTTTCCCTGCTTCTATTCAGTGCTTTGTGCTGTGGTCAGCAATGAAAATGACTAGAATCAGGTCTATTCCACTTTGATGTTGCTAGGGAAAGTTGTAAGAAAAATGAGCGGAAAGCATTGGTGCTATTCAATAGGGAAAGAGACTCCAAAAGAGGCTGTGGGAAGGGGTAGAGCAACATAGACACCGCTCACCCTCAGCATGCTCATACAGCAGCCAGGAAGGAGACTTTGGATTGGGAGAGGCAAATGGAGAATACACTTTTTCTTGCCACAACCTAGAGGCACAGACTATGTGGACACTAGCTAGCCAGAGGCTAATGCAAAAGATGGAACTACCAGTTATGCTCTAGAGACATCACTCTGGTAGAAATGTCATCACCCTCTCCTTTCTCAGGGCATGTCTACACTACGAAATTAGGTTGATTTTACAGAAGTCAATCTTTAGAAAGCAATTTTATAGTGTCGATTGTGTATGTCCCTGCTAAGTGCAGTAGGTCGGCGGAGCGCGTTCTCAATACCATGGCTAGCATTGACTCATGGAGTGGTGCACTGTGGGTAGCTATCCCACAGTCCTCACTGTCCATTGGAATTCTGGGTTAAGCTCCCAATGCCCGATGGGGCAAAAACATTGTTGTGGGTGGTTTTGGGTAAATGTTGTCAGTCTCCCCTTCCTCCCTCCCTCCCTTCTTGAAAGCAATGGCAAACAATTGTTTCATGCTTTTTTTCCTTGGTTATCTGTTCAGATGCCATAGCATGGCAAGCATGGAGCCTGCTCAGCTGAGCACTGCTTTTGTGAGCATTGTAAACACCTCGCACGTTATCCTGAAGTATGTGCAGAGCCTGGCTAGGAGCCGCCAGCATGAGGATGAATGTGAGGAGGACATGGACACAGACATTCCTGAAAGCACGGGATGTGGCAATTGGGATATCCTGGCAGCATTGGGGCAGGTTGATGCAGTGGAACGCTGATTCCGGGCCTGGAAAACAAGCACAGACTGGTGGGACTGCATAGTGTTGCCCGTATGGGATGATTCCCAGTGGCTGCAAAACTTTCGCATGCGTAAGGCTACTTTCGTGGAACTTTGTGAGTTGCTTTTCCCCACCCTGAAGCGCAGGAATACCAAGATGAGACCTGCCCTGACAGTTGAGAAGTGAGTAGCGATAGCCCTGTGGTAGCTTGCAATGCCCGACTGCTACCGGTCATTCGGGAATCATTTCGGAGTGGGCAAATCTACTGTGGGGGCTGCTGTGATCCAAGTAGCCAAAGCAATCAGTAAGCTTCTGCTAACAAGGGTTGTGACTCTGGGAAATATGCAGGTCATAGTGGGTGGCTTTGCTGCAGTGGGGTTCCCTAACTATGGTGGGGCGATAGACTGAACGCATATCCCCATCTCAGCACTGGACCACCTTGCCAAAGAGTACATAAACCGCAAGGGGTACTTCTCAGTGGTGTTGCAAGCACTGGTGGATCACAAGGGCTGTTTCACTGACATCAACATGGCATGGTCAGGAAAGGTGCATGACGCTCACGTCTTTCGGAACTCCAGGCTGTTAGAAAAGCTACAAGAAGGGACTTTCTTCTCAGACCAGAAAATTACCATTGGGGATGTTGAAATGCCAGTAGTTATCCTTAGGGATCCAGCCTACTCCTTGCTCCCATGGCTCATGAAGCAGTACGTAGGAAGCCAGGACAGTAGTAAGGAGCAGTTCAACTATAGGCTGAGCAAGTGCAGAATGGTGGTAGAATGTGCCTTTGGATGTTTAAAAGGGTGCTGGTGCTGTTTGAGTAGGTTAGACCTTAGCGCAACCAACATTCCCATTGTTATTGCTGCTTGCTGTGTGCTCCGTAATATCTGTGAGTGTAAGGGGGAGACGTTTATGGTGGGGTGGGAGGTTGAGGCAAATCACCTGGTAGCCAAATTTGAACAGCCAGGCACCAGGGCAATTAGAAGAGCACAGCTAGGCATGCAGCGCATCAGAGAGGCTTTGAAGACTAGTTTCATGACTGTCCAGGCTATGGTGTGACAGTTGTGTGTGTTTCTCATTGATGCAAAACTGTGCCCTTTGTTGAATGTACTTCCCTGTAAGCCAATCCTCCTCTCCCCTTCGACCACAGCTGGCAAAGGAAATAAAGTCCCTATTGTTTTGAATCCATTAATTCTTTATTTAAAAAAAATTGAGATCACTGACAATGCTGACTAGTAAAAGGTAGCCTGGGTGGGATGGAGGAGGAGGGAAGGACAAGACTGCATTGCTTATTGTAGCTACACTACAAATCAAAACTGTTTGAATGACAGCCTTCTGTTGCTTAGGCCATCCTCTGGAGTGGAGTGGCTGGGTACCCGGAGCCTCCCCCCACCTTCTTGGGGATCTGGGTGAGGAGGATATGGAACTTTGCATGGAGGGCGGGCGGTAATACAATGGATGCAGTTGGGGTCTGTGCTCTAGTAGCCTTTCTTGCAGCTCCACCAGACACCTCATCATGTCCGTTTGCTCCCCATTAGCCTCAGCATGTCCTCCTGCGTGTTCTGATCACCCTCACTGTATGCTTTCCTGGTCTATGCCATCGCATGCCTCCATGCATTCAGCTGCCCCTTATCAGTGTGGGAGGACTAAATGAGCTCTGAAAACATGTCATTGGGAGTGTTTTTTTTTGCCTTCTAATCTCCGATAACCTCAAGGACAGAGTTGATATGGGGAGCATAGAAACTTTTGAACCTGCAGGGGGGATAAAAAGGGAAAGTAAAATTTAAGATGATACATTTCTGAGACCAAAAGGGAGACTTTGACAGTGAATCAAGCAATTCACAGCAGACAGCACATGTGTTTTTGGTACAAGGTCGTATTTTGCCTTTTATATTGAGCGCCTGCCGATATGGTGACACATCACACACGGCTGGGCAACAGAATTCGATTTCCAGGCAGCCATGGTAAGCCAAAGGGTACACTTGGTTTTTTCTGTGTTCATAACATATGGGAATGGTTTCAAACTGCAGCACCCTTCTTTCCCATAGCAAGGAATGCCTGTTGGGTTTGCCATTTAAAAGGAGGGGCTGTGGTTTTGGGATGTATGTGCAGCAGCAATTCCGCCCCCCCTCCCTCATGTGTGGCTATTCTCTGGGCTGATCCCTTTTAGCCAAGCGCAAACAGCCCAGCATGAACGGGGTCTAATGTGCCAGGGATCACCAAACAGGGGGGATTACTGTTCCCTTACAAAAAAATCCCCTATTTCAACCTGGTGACCATGAATGATATCACTCTCCTGAGACTGACACAGAAAGGTAAAGACCAAATGTTGCATGGATGCGACCAAAACCCAGAACCGTTCGCTGCCATGCTTTGTGCTGCAATGATTCCAGACTACTTGCTACTGGATTGGTGTGGTAAATTGTCCTACTGTGGAGGACAAAATATGGCAGCCCCGCTGCCCCCTGAAACCTTCTGCAAAGGCTTTCAGGAGAGCTTATTGGAGATGTCCCTGGAGGATTCCCGCTCCATCCCCAGGCATGTTAACAGACTTTTCCAGTAGCTGTACTGGCCGTGAATACATCCTAATTCTTCAGTGCAAATCAAACATTAAACACAATTGCTTTTAACCCCTGTAGTGTAGTTACAAATGTGCACTCACTAGAGGTGCCTTCTCTGCCTTCAGGGTCCAGGAACAATACACCTTGGGAGGGTATTGGCTCCAGGGTGATGAAAAGGTCCTGGCTGCCAGGGAGAATGAATTCTCTGCTTGCCTGCTGCACATTCTCCTCTTCCTCATCCACAAAATCCTCCTCCGTGATGCTTGAGGACTTCCCCCTTGCAGATGTCCATGGACAGTGGTGGGGTAGTGGAGTCCCACCCTTCGAATGGCATGCAGCTGATCATAGAAGCGGCATGTTTGGGGCTCTGACCAAGGGCGACCATTTGCCTCCTCTGCCTTTTGGTAGGCTTGCCTGAGCTCCTTAACTTTCATGCAGCACTGCTGTGTGTCCCTGGTGTAGTCGCTGTCCACCATGCCCTGTGCAATTTTGGCATATATATCAGCATTTTTTCTGCTGGTTCAGAGTTCTGCCTGCACAGATTCTTCTCCCCATATAGCAATCAGAACAAGGTTCTCCCGTTCGCTCTATGCTGGAGCTCGTTTGCGATTCTGGGACTGCATGGTCACCTGTGCTGCTGAGCTCGCCACGCTGACCAAACAGGAAATGAAATTCAAAAGTTCTCGGGGCTTTTCCTGTGTACCTGGCTAGTGCATTGGAGTTGAAAATACTGTCCAGAGTGGTCACATTGGAGCACTCTGGGATAGCTCCCAGAGGCCAATACCATCGAATTGCACAGTGCTGCGTCTCTAGTACCCCAAATTCAACCCAGGGAGGTCGATTTTTAGCACTACTCCCCTTACCGGGGAGGAGTACAGCAGTTGATTTTAAGAGCCCTTTAGGTCGGCGGAATGGGGTTGGTTGTATAGATGCATTGCTTATAAAATCGACCTAACACGGCTAAATTCGACCTAATCTCATAGTGTAGACCAGACCTCAGTAGCTGGCAGAGCTAAGTTGTCTTTTTGCTTTTATGTTGCTTGGGGGACGGAGGGGCATCTTTTCTCTCGGTCTTCAGCTATGTGTACACTAGGAGCGCTTTACCGGTGCTTTTACCAGTATAATTTATTCTGCTTTGAGCAAAACAAACTATACCAGTAAAAACACTTACCAGTATAACTGTCTATGCTAGGGATTTTTCCAGCATTGCTATGTTGGTAAAAAAAATCACCTCCACAACCTATGTCACTCTGCTGGCAAACTTGAATATAAACCTAGCCTAAGTGAGGTGGGAATGTTCATTTCATCTAGACTTTCTCAAGTTTGGTGAGGTCTGGAAATTTAGAAAGATGTTGTAATTAATTTGGATTGAGGTAGGGTATGAATTTAAAGAAGAGTAGCCATTCTGAAATAACTGTACACAAGCCCTCAGGGAAACCTTAATTTGGTGAGATGTTGAGTTTAGAAAGATGATGTAATTTGGAAAGATGGGCACTCTGCTAGCTAGACTCCACCAAACACACTGTCAAATTTAATTTTCTTTTTTTTTTAAACAAAAAAATGTTTGGAGGTAAAATGTCATGAAACTGATCTGCTGCTTCATGCACTAATATCGGAAGAGAAACAGTGACAGGAAGCTGCAGAAATGTCACTGGCATGCACAGGAGTTTTGTAAATTTCAACCATTCATATGGAATATGGTGCTGATGGAGTGATGGAGGTTTGTTCTTGCTTTTGAGCTTTGGTGAGTGTAATATCTGCAGTGCTTCTTTTCACCAGGGATGGTGGTTGTGGATGAGTTGCACATGCTGGGAGATTCTCACCGAGGATATCTGCTGGAACTCCTGCTGACCAAAGTTCGATTTGTTACAGAGAAAGTTGCTAAAAGGTGGGTAGACTGGGGGTGTCTGTCTTTTAATACTGAACCCTGAGCAGCTTCAGCATCCAGTGAAGTGAGCTGTAGCTCACGAAAGCTTATGCTCAAATTTATTAGTCTCTAATGTGCCACAAGTACTCCTTTTCATTTTGGAGATATGGATTGGCTCCAGGAATTTGGTGAGAACTCTGATCTAGGATCCCTCGGTTATTAAGGTCTCACCACATCAGGAGGCTATCACTATAGTCAAAAACCTTTTTCCTCATGTTTTTAAATGTGTGTTGATGTAAAATTCTTTTTTTTTTTTTTGGGAAAAGAAATTCGGATAAAGCTTTAAGTTCAAATATAAAGTAAGCTAACTTTCACAACCTAATAGATCTCACTGTCAACAATGTTTTGATATGTGTGAAAGTAGTATATGATCAGGCATCCTGCGTTGGGCTTTGGTAGACAAGGGGATATCTTGGAGCAGAGGTTTGCACCTAGGGTTGTAGGATTGGAATGAACGCTAAAATGAGGAAATTTTATTACTCCTTTTTTCTTATGTTTGTTTGTTTTTTGATTAATTATAAACATTATATGCAAAAGAAAAGCCTTAGCTGACTACAGCTATTCTCTGCTGAGTTATTTTACCTACTTACAGGCATATTGCCATTTGACATGGAAAAGATGAAAAAGCAATGATCACAAGTGTCTTCTATACTAAATCATAAAACATCTACACGCCATAATACGACAGTGAACCCTTCATTACTCTAAGTGTTAAGCCATCCTGAGCTGGAGTGTAAGGCTTTGAATAGTTGTTGCTTTTGTGAATGTTCTAAGAAAGTAAATTGTGTGTAATGGAGATTTAATTTTTTCAATGTAATTCAGACCAGACATGATCTATTTAGTTCCAGGACTCAATTTGTGTTGAGATGCTCCACAATAATTACATCTTTGTATGTGTGTTGGACATTAACAGCATGCCCAGCAAGGCATGTAGAATGTGCAGGAGCATACATAGTGGTGGATTAAGAAATACATAATTTTTAAAAAATTGTACACTATGGTGGCAGACAAGCTTTTAAAAAAATCAATCCTGTATTCTGTGGTTAGAGTTATGGATGGGCCATGCATTTGGTGAGTGATTTAGCCCTAGTTTTTACACAGATTTAGACTTTTCTTTTTCCCTCTCCTGCTGCTAATAGCTCACCTTACCTGATCGCTCTTGTTACGGTGTGTATGGTAACACCCATTGTTTCATGTTCTCTGTGTATATAAAATCTCCCCCCTGTATTTTCTACTGCATGCATCCGATGAAGTGAGCTGTAGCTCATGAGAGCTTCTGCTCAAATAAATTTGTTAGTCTCTAAGGTGCCACAAGTACTCCTTTTCTATTTGTAGTTATGTATGCTGAGAGGAGAGTAATCAATTTTTCTGCTCCAAGGTATTCAATGTATTGCTTTGAGCATCGGAATCCCGGATTGGATGGATAGGATTTGGTATTCTGCACCAGAACACTGGCCTAGGGTTCTATTAACTTTCATTTTCTTTTAACCAATTATAGACAGACAAAGGAGAACAGTCCTGTTTTTGATAGCATACAGATAGTAGGCATGAGTGCCACCCTCCCTAACCTGGGTCTTCTGGCCTCCTGGCTGAATGCTGAGCTGTACCATACTGATTTTCGCCCTGTTCCCCTCATGGAGTGGGTGAAAATTGGCCGTAATATTTATGACTCTTCAATGAAGCTGGTGCGGGAATTCCAACCCATGCTGCAAGTGAAGGTAACTACTGCTTCTTGCGAACTAGCTGCTCCAGGATGACATTGTTTCTACTGTCTAATTAAAATGTATCAGTAGATGTGTAATGTTTTCAAGTAGCTGACATTCCTACCCTGTTTCTAACATAGTGTGTGCACTCAAAATAAGGGCTTTTCCTGTGATTTGATTTTTATTGGTAAACCATCTTAAACTCCTTCCCAAGATGGGGTTTTCCCCAGCCAGGCCTATCTGTCCCTAGTTCCCTTTGCCTCAGAGAGATACTCCATCCCCTCTTATGAACTAGATTGGAGCTAATTGGACACATCTGAGATAAAAGTTCATAGATTCTAATGAAAGAAAGGACCATAATGATCATCTAGTCTGACCTCCTGTATAATACTGGACATGGAACTTCCCCAAAATGATTTAGCTAGAGCATATCTTTAAAAATAAAATAAAATAAAAATGCAATCTTTATTAAAATGTTTGCCAGTGATGGAGAATTAACTGAATATCTTGGCAAAAATACCTTTGCATCTCTGCAGGTTTTGAGCATCTGAACTCAGAGTAATACAACAGAAGAGCCTTGCATTCTAATGCTGAGTCCCAGAAACTGTTATCTGGTTAAAAATGTACATGAAAATTTCCTAGCTAGGTTAATTCAAACTGCTTAATCCTTAGCAAGGAGCCTTTTCTTTTTAATCCCTTTTAAAAACTACTGACAAAACCACCCAAAGCCCAGAACTTGGTGGTGATGGGGGCTTCAACTATTCAGACATGTACTGGGAAAGTAATATAACAGGGCACAGATTGTCCAACAAGTTTTCGGAATGCATTGGAGACAAGCTTATTACAGAAGGTGGAGGAAGCAACTAGGGGAGAAGCAATTCCAAAGTTGATTCTGACAAATAGGGAGGATGATTGGTTGATGATTTGAAGGTTGAAGGCAGCTTGGGTAAAAGTGATCATGAAATGATAGGGTTCATGATTTGAAGGAACAGTAGAAGAGAAAACAGCAGAATAAAGAGAATGGACTTCAAGAAGGCAGAGTTTAGCAAACTCAGAATTGGTACGTAAGATCCCTTGGGAAGCAGTCTAAAGGAAAAAAATGTTCAGGCAAGGTAGCAGTTTTTTAAAGTCACATTAGTAAGGGCACAAAAGCAAACTATCCCAATACATAGGAAAGATGGGAAGTGTGGTAAGAGATTACCCTGACTTAACCAGGAGATCTTCAATGACCTGAAACTCAAAAAAGAGTTACGCAAAAAGTGGATACTAGGTCAAATGATGAAGGATGAGTATAAAAAACAACACAAGCATGTACAGACAATTAGGTCAAAGCGCACAATGAAATTAAAGTAGTTAGGGACATAAAGGTACTGAGACACCATTTTACAAATATATGAGAAGCAAGAGGGAGGTCAAGAACAGGGTAGGCCCATTTACTTCAGTGAGGAGGGAAAGACAATAACAGAAAACGCAGCAATGGCTGAATTGTTCAAATGCCTCCCCGCCTCCTGGCTAAAAGGGTTCAGTGATTGGATGATTAACACAGTGAACCTCAGTGTAAATAGAGTAGGGTCTGAGGCTAAAAGAGTGAAAGAACAAGTTAAGAATTATCTAGACAAGTTAGGGTATGTGTACATTGCAGTGTAAGCCTGGGCTCAGGCTTAGACTGGAGCCCAAACCCCTTACCATCTACACACATGTCTCTCAGACTTGGGCTCAGACCTAGAGTCCTAGCACCCTGGAGGGTTCAAGCCCAGGTCAAGCAGTGACCTAGGGTTGAGCCCTATTCCTTTGCAATGTAGACGCAGCCCTGATTGACTCATCTCCTGGGAGTCCACCAACAGTATCCCACAATCCCATGGGCCAACTTCCTTTGTTCTCTCTATCCAGACAATCTCCAATCAGGGGGGGTGAGGTGGATGAGGCTTTCTTCCGGCAGCTCACGGAAGCTACTAGATCGCATGCCCTGATTCTCATGGGTGACTTTAATTTTCCTGATATCTGCTGGGAGAGCAATACAGCGGTGCATAGACAATCCAGGAAGTTTTTGGAAAGCGTAGGGGACAATTTCCTGGCGCAAGTGCTAGAGGAGCCAACTAGGGGGGGCGCTTTTCTTGACCTGCTGCTCACAAACCGGGTAGAATTAGTGGGGGAAGCAAAAGTGGATGGGAATCTGGGAGGCAGTGACCATGAGTTGGTTGAGTTCAGGATCCTGACGCAGGGAAGAAAGGTAAGCAGCAGGATACGGACCATGGACTTCAGGAAAACAGACTTCGACTCCCTCAGGGAACGGATGGCCAGGATCCCCTGGGGGACTAACTTGAAGGGGAAAGGAGTCCAGGAGAGCTGGCTGTATTTCAAGGAATCCCTGTTGAGGTTACAGGGACAAACCATCCCGATGAGTCGAAAGAATAGTAAATATGGCAGGCGACCAGCTTGGCTTAATGGTGAAATCCTAGCGGATCTTAAACATAAAAAAGAAGCTTACAAGAAGTGGAAGGTTGGACATATGACCAGGGAAGAGTATAAAAATATTGCTCGGGCATGTAGGAATGTTATCAGGAGGGCCAAATCGCACCTGGAGCTGCAGCTAGCCAGAGATGTCAAGAGTAACAAGAAGGGTTTCTTCAGGTATGTTGGCAACAAGAAGAAAGCCAAGGAATGTGTGGGCCCCTTACTGAATGAGGGAGGCAACCTAGTGACAGAGGATGTGGAAAAAGCTAATGTACTCAATGCTTTTTTTGCCTCTGTTTTCACTAACAAGGTCAGCTCCCAGACTGCTGCGCTGGGCATCACAAAATGCGGAAGAGATGGCCAGCCCTCTGTGGAGATAGAGGCGGTTAGGGACTATTTAGAAAAGCTGGACGTGCACAAGTCCATGGGGCCGGACGAGTTGCATCCGAGAGTGCTGAAGGAATTGGCGGCTGTGATTGCAGAGCCACTGGCCATTATCTTTGAAAACTCGTGGCGAACGGGGGAAGTCCCGGATGACTGGAAAAAGGCTAATGTAGTGCCAATCTTTAAAAAAGGGAAGAAGGAAGATCCTGGGAACTACAGGCCAGTCAGCCTCACCTCAATCCCTGGAAAAATCATGGAGCAGGTCCTCAAAGAATCAATCCTGAAGCACTTGCATGAGAGGAAAGTGATCAGGAACAGCCAGCATGGATTCACCAAGGGAAGGTCATGCCTGACTAATCTAATCGCCTTTTACGATGAGATTACTGGTTCTGTGGATGAAGGGAAAGCAGTGGATGTATTGTTTCTTGACTTTAGCAAAGCTTTTGACACGGTCTCCCACAGTATTCTTGTCAGCAAGTTAAGGAAGTATGGGCTGGATGAATGCACTATAAGGTGGGTAGAAAGCTGGCTAGATTGTCGGGCTCAACGGGTAGTGATCAATGGCTCCATGTCTAGTTGGCAGCCGGTATCAAGTGGAGTGCCCCAAGGGTCGGTCCTGGGGCCGGTTTTATTCAATATCTTCATAAATGATCTGGAGGATGGTGTGGATTGCACTCTCAGCAAATTTGCGGATGATACTAAACTGGGAGGAGTGGTAGATACGCTGGAGGGGAGGGATAGGATACAGAAGGACCTAGACCAATTGGAAGATTGGGCCAAAAGGAATCTGATGAGGTTCAATAAGGATAAGTGCCGGGTCCTGCACTTAGGACGGAAGAACCCAATGCACAGCTACAGACTAGGGACCGAATGGCTAGGCAGCAGTTCTGCGGAAAAGGACCTAGGGGTGACAGTGGACGAGAAGCTGGATATGAGTCAGCAGTGTGCCCTTGTTGCCAAGAAGGCCAATGGCATTTTGGGATGTATAAGTAGGGGCATAGCGAGCAGATCGAGGGATGTGATCGTTCCCCTCTATTCGACATTGGTGAGGCCTCATCTGGAGTACTGTGTCCAGTTTTGGGCCCCACACTTCAAGAAGGATGTGGATAAATTGGAGAGAGTCCAGCGAAGGGCAACAAAAATGATTAGGGGACTGGAACACATGAGTTATGAGGAGAGGCTGAGGGAGCTGGGATTGTTTAGTCTGCAGAAGAGAAGAATGAGGGGGGATTTGATAGCTGCTTTCAACTACCTGAAAGGGGGTTCCAAAGAGGATGGCTCTAGACTGTTCTCAATGGTAACAGATGACAGAACGAGGAGTAATGGTCTCAAGTTGCAGTGGGGGAGGTTTAGGTTGGATATTAGGAAAAACTTTTTCACTAAGAGGGTGGTGAAACACTGGAATGCGTTACCTAGGGAGGTGGTAGAATCTCCTTCCTTAGAGGTTTTTAAGGTCAGGCTTGACAAAGCCCTGGCTGGGATGATTTAACTGGGAATTGGTCCTGCTTTGAGCAGGGGGTTGGACTAGATGACCTTCTGGGGTCCCTTCCAACCCTGATATTCTATGATTCTATGATTCAATCGACTCAATTGAAAATGGAAGCCATCCTTCCTTGGCATACAGCAGCAACTCAGTAAGTCCGCATTAATTCTTCCATTGTCTTCTGATCACTGAGCTGCAAACACATCTTCGGAGAGCCTTCTGTGTTTGCAATGGAGATCAAGCAGAACAAGCCTTTTATAAAGCACACTGCTTCATGGTAATGGGATTATAGCCAGTTTTCAGTGAATCTCTGATGTGAGGCCAGTAAAACTATTCACTTAAGTAAAAGTACCAGCAGTGATCACACGTACCAGCAGACAGCTAAAAAGCTGGCAGCTTTGCAAATTTTCCAGACTGGTGACCAGTGCAGGGAGTGAATTAAGTGTCTCAGGAGCAAGTGCTGGAAGACCAGGGATCAGAACCATACCTTGTGCAACTCGTAAGGCTCATGCCTGTTTTTATGAGGAGTTAGACTGGTGCTTGGCACTGTGCCTAGCATAGAGTCAACCGTGATGCATGATGACCTGGTCAGCCTGGATGGCGCCCTGCTGTCCCCTAAATCCAGCATGGGGACTGATGGGAGCCAGGAGCAGGCTCTGAGTGAGGACCATGAAGTGACTCTGTTTCTGAAACCAGTCAGAACAGGCTTTGGAACAGGATCAGCAGTCAATTCTGGGTCTACAGTAAACCCAGAGGAGACAGAAGCTGCCCTTGAGCCAGGTAAGTTTCTGATTCGAATTAAAAGCTTACTACAATAATGGGAGGGACTTCTGCTCTAAGAACCAATGCAAAAATTATGAGAAGACTTAGCTACCAGCATGTATCCACTAATGGCGGATTGTATCCCATCGGTTTGGTGCCCTTCCAACCCCCCAGCATGTGGAGTGCAAAATGCAAACTGTAAAGAACAGGTTTAAAGAGTATTTTAACTGATTGCTAGGGTCATTCATGGTTTTTCTTAAAGTAATAATTGCTTAAGTTTGCCGCTCTATAATCACTCAGCATCTATGGAGCTGTCTGGAAACAGTGAACTTAGAGAGTGTGTGTGTGTGTGTTTGGGAAAATGTGTTCTGTTTCCAAATCTAGTCCATTTCAGTTAGAGGTAGTCCATGCAGTCTGCGCGTGACAAAATTATTCTTCCCATGTATGATTGGGGCATCAAAATTTTTTATCCAGAAATGTGCCGTGGTAAGGGAGGAGGAAGGCTATGGAGTTTTGTGTGTTTGAATGAGCCATGATAGAGTAAGTTATGTGTAAGCTATTACAGCACCCTGTTAATTACCTCATGGATACTGATAGTGTCCACATTGTGGGGAAGGGCATATTTCCCAGGGCCATCTTGGTAGGTGACTAGCCCACTCCACTCACAGATGTGCTCTTCAGTTACTATATGTTTGAATATTTCAGCTGCATACACTGCAAGTTTACACTGGTAGCTTGCCAACAGGGCACTACAAGAACAGTTATGTCCCCCAAAATGTGAAAGGTCTGAAATGATAGAAAAAGCCTTTTGTAGCAAGGGCACTTACCACCCACCTTCCCCACCCAAGTAGTTATCCAATTTTTATAAAACAGAAACAGCTTGTAATTTTAAACGTATCATTATCTGTGCACTTCTGTAATTGCGATTAACGAGGTGGTGTCCAGGGAGATTCTGTGGACTGAAGCATCCCTTTTACAATATATTTTGGTTTAGTTTTGATATGTAACACTTGCTGTCCTTGAAATTCCCCAAGAAATAATTCTGTGCTCCTTCACTTAACTATTTTAGACAATAATCCTCTGTTTCTGGTTCTATTTCTGACCCCTCGACCTTCATTGGCTGCCGGGCCAGCGTTGAGTACTGGATGTACAACATACCTTTGTGGATCATTCCAAGAAGAAGTGTTTCATGAACAAGTTATGATTAAAGTTCTTGAGAGGGCTGACAAGCAGGTCCAGTACCAGAAGCAGAAGGACATAAGACTGGAGAATGGCATGCCAAAGAGGCAGGAGGTGAGGTTGAGGCTCACCGTGCAGCTGGAAGTCAGGGTTTCAGCAAGGGAGCAGGCACGTGCAACTCAGTTGCTGGAACAGGAATGGTGGCTAAGGGAGGACAGAGCTCAACAGAGAGAATTGTTTGAGCAACTCATCTCCATCATGGCTGGAAGAGCACTAGCTCCTCCTGTCTCCCTGGTGCCCCTGCAACGTTCCCTCAGTCCAGGAGTAGCCCGGATAATTCCATGTCTTGGCGGCCCATGCATTCAGGCCCCCATGAGCGGCTGGACAGGGCAACTAAACTCCATGCTTCTTTCCTTGATTCCCCCTCCTGTGGATACCTGCACTCACTCCTGCCCCCCTCAGTGCCAAGTGCATGGAAAAGAGGGAAAGAAGAACGTGGAGCCAGTGGACATGCAGTAGTAGAAGGTTTGAGTTGTGTTTGCACTGTTTACTGCACTTCGTTTTGTTTTGGAAATGTTCCTCTATTTCTTGTTTAGCAATGGGTGACTGTTGTACTGTTTTAATACATGTTTACAAATAAAGCCTATTGTGTCATCAAGAAAGTTTATTGTTATCAATGTAGCCCATCATACAATCATGATTTGAAATAATAAAGCTAAAAATATGATCAGGAACAATTATACATGACTAAGCAAACATTGTTCCTCTATGCAGTTAGGTACAGCAATTCACATTTCAATAACTTCCTTATATGTACCCATATTGTGATTCATTCCTCAATTCATTGTTCGTCATGTCATTCATAAGTATGGCAATCAAGCCCATACCCCTCCTAAGCACTGAGCCCCCCCATCCCCCCAAATTAACCAGCTCCTTTCCCTCCACAAGCACATTATTACAGGTACTATTCCCCCTCTTCCATAGGGCCATGCAAGTTGATAATGTGAGAACACAAAGCATCCCTGACTTCTATTGCCCAGGTGCAGCCAACTCCAGTTGTAGTAGATGCTGGCTGAGTGAACCATTCAGTTGCTCTTTGTTGTTATAGGCCCATTTAGGGGAAAATGGCTCACATTTGGCTTCACAAAGATGGTAAAGAATACAGCAAGCCACAGTAATGCAGACATTGACGAGTTAGCATCCAAATGGGTCTGCTGACACCTCCAGTGTGATTTTAATTCGCCAAAGCACATTTAACAGCCATAGAATCTATACCTGCTGAGAGTGTAATTAAACCTTCTTTTGCCCGGGCCTCTGAAATCAGGGTATTGCTTCAGAAGACAAGGCAAAAGGGGATACATGGGGTCCCCCAGAATAACAGTGGGGATAGCGTTTATGACAATGTTATTTGGTGGGAACAGTGTCCCAGTCTGTCCATGAATGTAGACTTCCAATTGGTGAAGAACCCTGACGTGAACTTCGGGAATGCAGTCCATGTTGACCTTCATAAATTGGCCTCTGTGGTCTATGAGGGCCTGCATAACAATCAAGTAGTACCCTTTGCAGTTTATGTACTCCTTGAGGAGGGCAAACTATGGGCACATGAGTCCCATCAGTGGCCCCTGTGCAGTTAGGAAACCCCATTCTCTCAAAGCCAGCAGGTACTTCAGGAATATCTTCAATGATTGCCACCTTCGGGTAAACCACACACCTTACTGCCTCAGAAACCTCCACCACCACTTTACCCACAGTCGCCTTTCCAACTCCAAACTGGTTGGCAATGGACTTGTAGCAGTCTGGGGTAGGCAGCTTCCAGATTGCTTTAACAACCTGCTTCTGGACTGGCAAGGGTGAGTGTGTCTTTATGCTGGAGGGTTGGGGTAAGCTGCTCACAAAGCTGCAGAAATGTAGCTTTCTTCATGCAAGAGTTCTGGATCCACTGCTGGTCATCCTAGGTCTGCGTTACAATGTGAGCCCACCAGTCTGTGCTTGTGGACCTGCGTCAGAAGTGCCAGTCTACATAGCATCAGCTGATTTACTGCTAAGTAAAATATGCTGATTTTACTTAGCAGCATCAGCCAGTGCAAGTCTGCCTTGTCTCCTTGTCCTCTCACTCCATCATGAAATCTGTCAGATGCCTTTGGTGGGTCAGAAAAAGCTGCCGAAATGCCCATTGGCACATCCCAGAAACTGTTTCCTGACACAGGAATGAAAGCGTAAGCAAGAGAAGTTTTTCAAAAGGCTGCTCCTCTCTGTTGCTGGCTCCGATAGCTGGGAGCACACAGGCCAAAATGACAGGCAGGGGGTGCAGTAAAGTTTTCTCACAGTGCATTATGGTCAAAAGGCTAGAGTGCTCACATTTTGAGAGGGTGCTAGGGACTCTGGGATTGCTTTGATTCGGGTCTACGTGCTGCAGTGTGGACATCAACACCCCAGGTTAAAGCTCAGGTTAGGAAAGTCTTAACAGAGGGTTAAGAATCAGTGTAGACACTCAAGCCCAGGATTTTCTAACCTGGGTCAGGTGACTCAAGTCCCACTAATCGTAGGCTTATCTTGCAGTGTACACATACCCTTAGATGTCTTCAGGTTGGCAGGGCCTGACAAAAGAAGTCCTAGAGCAGTGGTTTTCAACCTGTTGTCTGCAGACCCTTGGATCTGCAGACTATTCAGATTTCCAAAGGGGTCTGCATCTCCATTTGAAATTTTTTTTAGGGGTCCGCAAATGAAAAAAGGTCAAAAACCACTGTCTTAAAATATTTAAGGAACTGGCCGAAGAGATCTCTGAGCCATTAGTGATTAACTTTGAGAACTCGTGGAGGACAGGAAAGATGCCAGAGGACTGGAAAAGAGGTACTTTATTTCCCATCTATGAAAAAAAGGGAATAAGGACACCCCAGGGAATTATAGAGCAGTCAGCTGAACATTGGTACCTGGAAAGATAATGGAGCTATCAATCAATTGTAAGCACCTTAGAAGATAAATAACAGTTAATATAGTTTGTTCTTGACAAATCCATGTCAAACCTACCTAATATACTTCTTTGATAGGCCAATATACTTGTTGATGGGGGGGGGGGGGGGAGGAAGGAGAAGATGTGGTATCTCCTGACTTTAGTAAAGCTTTTGATACTGTTCTGACTGAAAGCGGCCCTGTATTCGCACTCTATACACCACTGTAATAATCTTTGTACAAAATATGCCTTGTGAAGTATCATTTGAAAACGAATAGCTTGCTGGTAAATAATATGGTGAAATGTATGAAGCAACATCATATGTAAAGTTATGAATTTCCCTTGTAAGATGATAGCACGTGTTCAAAATCACACCGCTCTGCCTAGACAAAAGTTCTTAAACAGGTCTATCCTAAACACAGGAATGTATGGTTTCAGAGTAACAGCCGTGTTAGTCTGTATTCGCAAAAAGAAAAGGAGTACTTGTGGCACCTTAGAGACTAACCAATTTATTTGAGCATGAGCTTTCGTGAGCTACAGCTCATCGGATCAAATAAATTGATTAGTCTCTAAGGTGCCACAAGTACTCCTTTTCCTTTTACAGGAATGTATGTTTACCTCAATTTACATATAAGTAGTAAACCGGGTCCTTGAGACAGCATGAGGGAGAAATGGCAGTAGACCACTAATCTGCATTTTAGATACCAGAAAGTGTTTTGTTTTGTTTTTTGTCTTGTAACCATTTCTGACTTTAATACCTTATACATATGCTCACCTAAAATCTCTTTAGTTAAATAAACATGTTTATTTAACTAATAAACTGTCCCTTGTTGTGTTTAAATTGAAATGTTTGGTAACTCCATTTAAAGTAGTAAACAGTTGAATATTGATCCCTTACAGGGCAACAGATCTCTAATATCTGAACTACCCAGGAGAGGGCTGGACACTGCAGAACACATGTTTTTGGGGAAAATTTGGGACTGGGAGTGTGTTGGGGTCACCCTTCAAGTAGTAACCAAGGCTGCTGGAAGCCAGCGTGTGGCTGGTCTGTTGCTGGGGCAGAGTTTCTGGATCAGGGCTGTAGCTATACACAAACACTCAGGGTGTGACCTGCATGCTGGTAGACTGTGAGCAGCCCAGGTTGGGAGCTACAACAGCAAAGCATTGTGAGGTGCCCAAGGTTGCAGGCAAGCGGTGACACAACCCCTCACTGGTCTGGATTGCACCCTGGAATGTGACAGCTGTCTCACATGATCATCTCCTATGCAAATGGGAAGTATATGCTAGATGAACCTACTTTAAGGTGGGTGCACATCTGATTGGAAAACCATACACAGAGTAGTTATCAATGTTGACAGAGAAGTTGGAAGGACACATCAAGTGGGGTTCTGCAGGGATCTGTCCTGGGTCCAGTTCTATTCAGTATCTTCGTAAATGATTTGGATAATGGCATAGAGAATACACTTATAAAGTTTGAGGGTGATTCCAAGATGGGGGAGGTTGCAATCTCTTTGGAGGACAGGATTAGAATTCAAAATCTTGGCAAATTTGAGAACTGGTCTGAAATAAATAGGATGAAATTCTGTAAGGACAAATGTAGAGTACTAAACTTTGTGCAATCAATTATTCCTTCTTTATACAAAATGGGAAATAACTGTCGAGGAAGGAGTATGCAGAAAAGGATCTGGGGGTTATAGTGGATCACAAACTAAATATGAATTGTCAGTGTAATACAGTTGCAAAAAGTGGAACATCATTCGGAGATGTATTAGGAGTGTTGCAAGCAAGACATGAGAAGTAATTCTTCCACTCTACTCAGCACTGATAAGTCCTCAACTGGAGTTCTGTGGCCAGTTCTGGGAAAAATGTGGACAAATTGGAGAAAGTCCAGAGGAGAGCAACAAAAATGGTTAAAGGTCTAGCAAACATGACCTACAAGGAAAGATTGAAAACACTGGGTTTGTTTAGTCAGGAGAAGAGAAGATTGAGGGGGTAGAGGAAGGAACATGATAGTCTTTAAGTATGCAAAAGGTTGTTATAAAGAGGAGGGTGATAAATTGTTTTCCTGATCCACTGAGGACAGGACAAGAAGCAATGGGCTTAAATTGTGGCAAAGGAGATCTAGGTTAGACATTAGGAAAAACTCTTACTGTAAATTAAGCACTGGAACCAATTACATAGATGACCTATCAAGGTCCTGTCCAGTCCTACATTTCTATGATTCTAACAGCTCAGCCTGTTATATAAAATAAGCAAAAATTTGAGAGAGTGGCAAAAATTGGATGTTTAAACAAAAAACTATGATTAGAGATCATAATTTGGCATAACAAGTGGAGGGAGTCCAGAAACCAAAATAAATATTTATAATTGGAATAACTGTAATTGTGTTTTAATTGAATAATTTTGATAGGGTGAGGTTGCTGCTTCTTTTTCTAGAGGTTACTTGGCAATATGCTTAAGCTAAGTGGGCTGGAAAGCCAAATTTGTGGACTCAACAGTTTGAGGGAAGGAGTTTCAACTTTAAGGTGCCCACAGCTCACTGGGTCCCTGGGATCTACCATCATGGTCTTGGGCCTTTGTCATGAACCTGGAAGATGTCCTAACTAAACTGGGCAAGAAAAGGGAGCCAGATGACATCACCACCTCTGCTGGGTTTGGCAGAATTCTGAACAAGACTTGTGCACTTGAAGTTTCTGCTACTGCTTTCTTCGTAGTGTAATATTGTTTTTCCTTCCCTACCTGATTTCTACTTTCTCCTTTATTCCTCCTTTGGCTGCCTGCTTAAAAATAATCTGGTTTAACTATCTAGAACAAATCCATGTCAGAAACATGCTAGTAACCTGTAATCAAACAAGCAAGCTATTGACAAAGGTTTTAGTCTGACTAGTAAGAGTTTGTGTCTGTGCGGCTATTAAAATAATGTGCTTTGCCTAAAATTTCTAAGAAATCAAGTTTTAAGTGCACGCACACACATATATATATACACACACACACACAGAGTTAGAAAGAAGTTATACTTTCCTATTCTTTTCCTTCTCTTGAGTGTTTGTCTTTGCCTTAAAAAGACAGTTGAACTTTAATAACCACTCGCCCTTCATCTTTAATACAACCTAAAGAAACTGTCAGACAAGGGAGTTTTCCGTATAAGAAACTCTATGCAACTAAAGGGAATAAGGGAATTGTTAAAGTTTTTACTTAACTTCTGAAGTTTCAAATGCTTTAACTGTTCTTTTTGTGTGAATAAATGGTTAAAAAGGTTTTAATTGTGATTGTAACAATGGGAGTAAGCTAGGGATAATTTGACACAAATCTTCAGATTCATCTGTTGTTGGGCCCAAGACATGTACACATCAGCCCCATACTAATCCCTAGACTTTCGAAGGTCAAGAAAATTCTGCTCCCTTTCTTACCTTTGTTTCTCCCTCTGAATTGGGATAGGGGATTTGAAGTGGGATAGAGGTGAAAATGGCAGCATTTACAAACTCTGTATGATACAAGAACTTGTTGAAAGAATTGTCTGTCTTAATTCAGGGAGATGAAGACCATGTGGTGAGCCTGTGTTACGAGACCATTCACGGTGGCCATTCAGTCCTACTCTTCTGTCCATCCAAGAACTGGTGTGAAAAGCTGGCAGACATCATAGCCAGGGAGTTCTACAATCTGCAACACTGGTCTCTGCAGCAGGCTGAGAGTAAGAGGGGATGAGAAAGTAGCTTAATAGGAGACTATGAGCTGCACTATGTCTTTATAGCAGAGTAAGCCTGCTGAGAGCTTTAAAAAATATTCTTTCTCTCTCCTGACTAAAGAGTTTACCAAAACCTCAGCACTTTCACCAGTTGCCTTGGACAAGGAAGGAATAGAGGAGGTGATGGACCAGCTAAGGCGCTCATCGTCAGGTCTGGACTCTGTGCTCCAGCGTACTTTACCATGGGGAGTGGCATTTCATCATGCAGGTAGTTCTGAGTTTACTCATTTCTCATGAGCATACTATATGGATACCAAAATCTAGTTGGATTTATATTTAGTAGTCATTTTCTGACGTCTTTAGTCCATTTTGTCGCTTATAGGTAAATCAAATGTTATTGCCACCCACAGCTAAAGCTAAGCCTGAAATGATTTTTTGTGGCCTAAGGCTTAACTCAGTAATTGTGTGGTAAACTTTCTCTCTGTTAATTTCAACATAGAGGACAATGGTAGTTGACAAACCCAGCTTTTGTTAAATGCTGGAAATACTGAGTTACAACCAAGACGTTGTCAAAACTATCAGCTTTGTGAGTGAGTTAAGACAATTTACCCAACCAAACGCTGAGATAGACGAGAAGATGGACAGGAGCTGTTATTCTGGGTCTCTGACAAAGGGCGAACATGGAAAGAAAGTAAATCTCTCACTGTTAGTGGTAGCTGCTATCTGTTTACTCCAGGTCTGTGATTCGTTTATCAGATAGGTCCTTCTGGAAGGGTAGATCGGAAGCAAGGTCCAGTTGTTGGAAGAAGTTTCCTAGTCTGTCCTGATGGTAAAAACCAGTGCAGAGACCAGAATCCAGAGACAATGAGGGTGTGTAGTTAACCTTGAGAAAAATCCTGGTGTGAAACTCTGACAGGTTAAATACTCATTTGATCTCTAAGTTAGACTGGAATAAAATGAAATTTAAGGACAGTGATGTGCTGAATCAACAAAAGAAAGCTCTTCTGTCCCCTTGAGTTCTTTGGATTTCACTAACTGTAGTTAATGGAAAACTACTCTGGCTAATATGGCATTCTTTTCTGGAGACTTCCAATGGCCCCACTGACGCTCAATTTCTCTGAATTTAAAAACAACCCAACCTTGAAGGTATGCCAACAAAAGTTCATTTTTCAAAACAAGATTCCCAGTATGCATCAGGTTCCTTCTTGACGTGACTTTGAGTAATTTTAGATCCTTTGTCAGAATCCCAGGCTAACAGCTCCTCAGTTTATAAGCCTTAAACTTGATAGTTTATCTCTTGTAGGGAAGCTGGTCTTGTTGGCTTTGTCATAACAGCCCTTTGAGAGAAGGCTGCAAAACTGATCAGGGGAGCTGAGGGGAGTGACTTACGAAGAAAGATGAAAGAGCTGAATATAGGGAGATTGGGTTAGAAGGAAGAAAAGTCTACTAATATTTAAAACCTATAAATGTCAAGGAAGAAAAAGAATAACTTAGGGTGGTGCAAGGCTGTGGTCTTAGAAGCAGACTGATGAAATCATATAAATAGGAAACTTCCTGGCAGTAAGATCTATTAAGCTGTTCAGCAATCTCCCAAAGGAGGTGTTAGAAGCCCTTTTGGACACTCAAAACTAGACTGGAGAAAACAATGGAAAATGTATTTTTGATGGTTTACAGGGAAATGAACTAGATAACTTAGTCGGACTCCAGGTTCAAGACCGCAAATCACAGAAATTAAATAGGGAAAAAAACTGTTAACTCCCATCCCCTATTATAACTGCTGGATCCAACTTTCTTCTCTTTTATAAAGATTCTCAAAGAAATATTGTGTTTGTCTGACCTTTTATGGCGTTTGCATGCACTTTGGAGGTGCAGACTGCAAAATCATACTATTAGTTAGAATACTTAAAGGAAAACATTTCTGTAGAATTGAGATTATTTCAGCCATGCAGTGATCAAGATACTGGTGTGACATGGCTCCATAGTTCTAATCGCTACATGGCAAGTGTTCATTAACATATTGGTTGTTCTCACAAGGCTTTCTCTGCTGATGGTTATGCTTCACCACAAACATGCTGTTAGTGTGTTTATTGAAAGCATTGTCTCCTCAGGTCTTACTTTTGATGAACGGGATATCATTGAAGGGGCCTTTCGCCGGGGGTTGATTCGAGTCCTGGCAGCGACATCCACCCTTTCTTCTGGGGTGAATCTGCCTGCACATCGGGTAATTATCCGAACACCTGTGTTTGGTGGCAGACTTCTGGACATCCTAACTTACAAACAGATGGCTGGGAGGGCTGGCAGGAAAGGAGTAGACACAGTGGGTAAGTGGAGGCTTTATTAACATTCTCTAAGAACTGTGTTAACCTAATTATAACCAGGGCAGTGCTTTACAATTAGTGATTAATCATGATGAATTCCTTTGGTATTCAGTATGATAGTTAATCAAGATTAATTTGTTTGGTATTAATAGGGATATAATTTGTAATTCCTAGGGGATTCTGTTTCACTGCATGAATTGATTTTGGTGTCTGCATGTCAGGTTACTGGAGGCACAGTCTATTTTCTTTGTTGAATTTCATATCACCTCTAATACTTTGATCATTTGCTTTAATTGTGTGGGGTATGGCTAGTTTTAGCAAGGAGTTTTACAGACTTAAAATTTGAGAGATGATGTTGAAGTTCTAGACTCAGAATCTGGCAAACAAATAACTTCCACTTGGACAAGTAACTTGGATTTATAAGCCTGTCTCCAGGTAAACTACTTGTTTTGTGAATCTGGAAAATATTGAGTGTTTCCCTCTGGCAATTCACAGAAAAAAAGGTATCTTGAGCTGTGCTAGCATCAGTCAAGAACTCCTTTGGCATGGCAAGGCAAATAACTTTGTTAATGTCAGTTTTATTCAGAATGGAAGTTTATTTTATGGCTGGAATTGGGTTTTTTGCAAATGCACAAATAATGTGGAGAGTATAAAGATCAACATAAATATAAAACAGGGCTGCCCTGCTGCGGGTGGTGTTGGCTACTTGCTGCAAGTTCATTGCATTCTCTTCATAAATGGATTAGATCAGGGGTTATCAAACTTCATTGCACTGTGACCCCCTTCTGACAACAAAAATTACTACACGACCCCAGGAGGGGAAGGGGTGCAAAGCTTGAGCCCGCCTGAGCCCTGCCGCCCTGGGTGGGGTGGGGCTGGGGCCAAAGCCCGAACATGTAACCTGAGCCCTGCCACCAGGACTGAAGCCCTAAGGCTTCGACCCCAGGCACTGGGGCTCAGGCTTCGGCTTTGGCCCTGGGGCCCAGCAAGTCTTAAGCCAGCCCTGGCTAACCCATTAAAATGGGGTCATGGCCCACTTTGGGGTCCTGACCCACAGTTTGAGAACCACTGAATTAGATTTATGGCTACATTTAATGCATGGTTGCAGCTTGCAGACGCTACGTGTCTTGAAATGGAACATTCCATCTTGATTTGAGCAATCTGGCAGCATTGCATGTTGGAACTGAGAGTTTCTGTAGGCCACACCACTACGTTGAAGAGGGAAGTATCATGATCTATTGTAGAATTTCTTGTAGCCTGCTTGTTACACTTTGACCAAACCTGCTATAAAATGAAGTTGCTTGGTTTTTGAAGATCCTTTTTTTTCCGTATGAGAGGAGGTGATTTATTTTTTACCTGTCTGACATGAACCTGCGTTTACTCTTGCACAGTATGCAGTCTGAACATATGTTTGAGTTTATAAATGTACCTCCCCCCGCCTATTCCGTAAAGCCTTTTGGATGAAAGTGTAAACATAATAGCAAATACCAGCTGCTGTTCTTTCTACCACAGCAATTCCAGTTTCAAAAACAACAACTTCCTAGTATGGATTAGAAATTTGGTTGACAAACAAGGAACAAAAAGTAAGGTTTGATCTGAGAAAGATGACCCACAACCTTCACCTGTAGCACAATAAAAAAACAAATCTTTGAGATACTGTTTCAGTGGTAACTCACACCAGTTAAAATATATAGAGAGGTTGAATAGGGATAAATGTTGGAGAAATTGTGGTGAAAGAGGAGATTGTATGCATATATATATATGGTGGACATGTCTAGTCCTTAGAGTATTGGGATGCAGTCCATAACCAAATATAAAAAAATTAATAGATATTTATTATCAAATGATCCTTTGGTGATCCTCTGGGGCTTCCAGTGGAAATGGTCACTGAAAAGGAAATGAGTGAATCTCTCATTTGCTAGTAGTTGCTTGGCTATTAGCATCTCATTGGAAAAAGATAAATAGCAAAACAATGGCGGAATGGTTCAAAAATATATGGGAGGTTGTGGTTATGGAAGAATTCACACCAGTTATGTACCCAGCAAAATAAACAGAGGACAGATAGTTACTTAGATATTTGGTTACCTTTTACATCAGAGAAAGTACATCACCAGCAAAAAATAAATAATACCCACCACACCTGTCCAATTTTTTTTAATAACATTTGGTAGACATACCTAGTTTGTTAAGTATGTGTATACTGAGATTTCACTCAATTTAATAAAACTGACATCGATGTTGTAATGATGCTCACTCTGTAATGTGGTAACACCCTATTAAATAGAAAGATCAGATTACTTTATTCCCATATAATGTCTCTTTAAACAAATGCTAACTGTTGTAATGATAGTTTTCGTTTTTGGGCTGCCACCTTGACGTGGTGGAGAAGCTTGTGTATCCTTAAGACCCTAAGAGTGATGCCATTGGGAGTCTTGTACTCCTGGTAGGGTCACCCATGGTGGTAAGGTTGAAGGTGAGGTACCAAACAAAGTGCAGCCCAACACAACCCAGCATAAGACCTCAATGGCAGAGCAGGCGGATGAATCAAGATCACTTCTCAACGGCTGCAAAAGTGGACAAAGGCTGCAACGGAGGAGAAATCCCCGGTTGTATTGGACCTCCTTGTTGCCGGAGACAGGCGCCTCTTCCGACAAGATTTGTATGGCTGCTGATGTGAAACAGCTCTCCCACATTAAATTACTCATGCACAGGCTTCTCTCTCAGGAAGAACTTTTTCCCTACGTCCATCCATAAAAGTCCTGCGGTGATGGACGAGTGGTGACAGGAACAGGTGAAGTGATCACCAGGAGTCCCTAGTCACAGACACACATGCAGGCAGTTGACCGCAAGATGGTCGGCATGTGACCCTGGACTGAGATGGGGGGCATTATTGGCAGCCGCGGTCACGACTGAGCAGGCCTTTTTAGGATCCCCTCTGTTCACCCCATATGGGGAAGGGGCTAGAAAAGGTGCCCGAAAAGGTGCCCCACACAAAGGCTTTCCCACCATACCTGGCAGGATAACCGTGTCCAGAGGGATCACTCCCAATGCGGTCGAAAAACAAAAATATTTCTTGCCACTGGAATGTCTGTACTCTACTAGACGAATCAAAAAGTGAAAGACCCAAACACAGAACAGCAATAGTTGCCCAAGGCCTCTCGAGGTACCACATCGACATCGCTGCTCTCAGTGAGACAAGATGCGCAGGTGAAGGCCACTTGAGGGAAGAGGACAGCAATTACGCTTTCTTCTGGAAAAGAAAACCAGCAAGCTACAGGTGAATACACGGTGTTGGCTTTGCAATCAAGAACCTTCTAGTCGACCACCTGAGTGAGCTCCCTGTCGGCATCAATGAGTGCCTCCAATTGGCCAATAAGTCATTTGCTACTATTATCGGTGCAAATGTGCAGAACATGACCTTGTGATCACAAACACAATCTTCAGACAGCAACAAGTAGAAAATAACTTGGCAATACCCCCTGTTCAAAACAATGGCACCTCCTCGACTGTCATAAGAAAATAGGATCTAAGAGATGTCCAAATCACCCATGTTGTGAGAGGAGCTGACAATTGCTGGACTGACCACTGCCTGGTGAGATCAGTCATGTCTATCTGGATTGCACCAAAACATAGAAAGCAATCCAAATCATACAGATGGCAATAAAACATCTAAAGATTTCAGTCCTCAGTGCACTAAGAGAACTTCCAAACACACCTCAGTGAAAAACTGACCATATGCACACCTGGAAATGACAATGCGTGTGTCGAAGAAGACTTGGAAGCCCCAAAATAGGCCATCCATGAGGCTTGTGAGGAATCTATCAGCCTTGCTACCTGCCAGGACTGGTTTTACAACGACAACATAGAGATCACAGCCCTTTTGGACCGGAAGAGAAAAGCTTTCTGTGACTGGCAAAACCTTTCATCATCCAGTCAGAAGCAGAGCTCTTTCCATCAACTCAAAGCTGAAGTTCAAAGGAGGATCTGAGAAATCAAAAACAAATGGTGGGAGAACAAAGCAAAAGAAATCCAAGCATTCGCTGAAAGACATGATATGCAGAGATTTTTTTTGTGAGACAAAGACTCTTTATGGACCAAGCTCATGTGGCCTCTCGCTGCTGAGATCCAGAGATGGTAGTACCCTTCTTAAAGATAATGAATCCATCAAAGAGTGCTGGAAGGAACACTACCAAAAGCTTTTACATCAAGAATCAACTCTGACTGACGACATCATCAACTCCATCCCTCAGCACCCAATTTGGGAAACTCTTGCCAACCCAGCAACACCTGAGGAGGTCCGCAAAGCAGTTAAATGAATAAAGAACAATAAAGCACAAGGTTCTGACGGCATACCAGCTGAAGTACTGAAAGTGGGGGGACAAACACTGACTAACAAGCTTCATTTGCTGCTCCTCAAAATCTGGCGCACCAAAGAAATCCCCGCTGACTTATGTAATATTAACATCGTCACCATTTTCAAAAAGGGAGACAAGGTCAACTATGGCAACTAATGAGGCATTTCCCTTCTTTCCATCGCTGGGAAGAGTCTTGCTAGAATCTTACTGAATTGCCTGCTCCCTCTTGCAGAAGAAGTACTTCCAGAGTCCCAGTGTGGTTTCAGACCATCATGAGGCACCACAGACATGATTTTTTTAGCCAAGCAGATACAGGAAAAATGTTAACAACACCAGGAGCTGTATATGGCCTCTATTGATCTGACCGAAGTCTTTGACTCTGTCAACTGTGAGGCTCTGTGGAAAATCATTTCAAAGTTTGGCTGCCTAAGCAAATTTATCACCATTGTAAGATTCCTCCACGACCAGATGATTGCCTCCATTCTGTGCAGTGGCTCTACCTCTCAGCCCTTTGTCGTTCGAACTAGTATAAAACAAGGTTGTGTACTGGCACTCACCCTTTTCTCCATTTTCTTAGCAGTTATGAAAATGTTATCCCAAGACCGTCTGCCACAGGGCATTGACATCCAATATCGGACTGACGGCAATCTCTTCAATCTTTCTTGTTTCCGTGCCAGAACTAAAGTAATATCAACAGCAATAACTGAACTCCAGTACGCACATAATTGTGCTGTAGTTGCACACTCAAAGGAGGATCTACAAACAGCCCTTAATTGTTTCTCTGAAGCTTACAAAAGCCTAAGGTCAATCTGAACACCAGCAAAACAAAAGTTCACCACCAGCCAGCTCCCGGTCAATCATCAGACCCAGCAAGGAAGATCTACACTGACAAAGAAGAACTGGAAAATATAGACTACTTTGCCTATCTTGGCAGCCATCTGTCACAGAGGGCAGGCATAGGCGTCGAGATTCAGCATGGTATTCTCTGCACCAGCCTTGCCTTTGGCAGACTGTCTTGCAGATGTTCAACAATCACAACATCAGAACACACACTCGACTTTTAGTTTATAAAGCGGTGGTAATCCCAACTCTCCTCTACGGCTGTGAGACTTGGGTGACCTATAGAGAAAACCTGAAAAACCTGTAACATCAGCACCAGAACTTTGTTCGGAAGATCCTCAACATAAAAGTGGGAGGATTGCCACACTAATGCCAGTGTCCTTACAGAGGCCAACATCTTCAGTGTTGAGGCCCTGATTATCCAGCACCAGCTGAGGTGGAGCGGGCACTGTGCGTGCATGCCTGATGTACACTTACCAAAACAGCTGCGGTACGCCCAACTCACCAAAGGAGAAAGGAAACGGGAGGCCAAAAGAAACGTTTTAAAGAAGTCCTCAAGATAAACAAACATCAAGAGATGTGGCATCAACACCACACACTGGGAGACAGTAGTTTAGTACAGGGATAACTGGCAAAGGCTTGTCAGAGAGGGAACGTCCATTTTTGAGGAAAATTGCCTTGCCCTGGTCACAGAAAAACACCAGAAAAGAAAAGACAGACAACTGAGACACAGCGATTGTGGCCCAACCCTGACATCCAACACCACCTGCAATGTCTGCTAATGAGCCTGTGGCTCAAGTATCAGATTCCTCAGTCACCAAAGGACTGATAAAAAATAAACACCTGTGAAAGAGATCATCCTCAACCTCGAGGGATCACAGATGATGATATGACGAGGATATGTAAACTTGTTAAAACTTCCTAAATAAATAGTAAAAAAATATAAAAATTACAATTTAAGATTTTTAAGAATAAAAAGAAAGAAAAGATATTTGGTTGACAAAACAAGAACAGAGACTAATTGTTACTGTCAAGACCTCCAAATACTGGAATATTGAAGTATCTGGGGACTTGAGTTTTTTCATTTGGTCTGAGTAGAATTAAACTTCTTAATTGGATTATTCCTAATTCTTCTCTATTTGTCAAAATTGTCTCTCTCTTTACATGGGAGAAGTGAGCAGGACTGTTTAGTACTGAGGAACAGAAACTACGAAATTGGCTATGTTTCACCTTTTTCCAGTTCTGGGTGGAGGTGTGCAGGGTGGTGAATGGATTAGTTAAAGAACTACATACTGAACTAGAGGGTAGAGATGGACAGAACTTGTTGGATCATCCAGTTTTCTTCTCTTCAATGCAGGATTGTTCCTCAATGGCCAAAGCACTAGAAGAATCTATCTAATCTCAGATGATTAGCAGATTAGTTAGTTCTGTGTTTGAAAGGAATATGTTGTCATCTGACTAAACCTCCTTGTTGGAATTGTTTAGCAGCTATCCGGAGATGTTGGCTCTAAACGTTTAATAACTTCCCAATGAGGGAATGTGTGTCCTTTTCCATGACTTTTTTCCCCCTGTGGTTCACTTTATCATCATAGATCATATGATTATATAAATATGACAGTGGACAGTAGTTTTGGTTCACAACTTTGGGACCTTTATATGACTTTCCCTGCCTCCCTTGGAATTTCATAGGTATATGAATATCAGAGATTAAATTAATATTAGCTGATATGTTAATGACTTAAGTACTTTATATTGTTTCAACTGTAAAGGGGAAACTTTAAGTTTGGAGAACAAATGGTTACTAAGTCAGTCTCTTAAGGCTGCTGTCTTAGAATCTGTAAAGATATCAGGATGTTAATAATAAATATATTTTCAGTATGTTGTGAAGCGTTGCTAACAGACTGTATTCGAGATAGGTGTCATTCAAGTGCTGTGTAGTTTTATCATCAGAGCTGCCCAGTCTGTCACATTTCACTTCTGTTTTCTCTCTGGGTTTGTGACAGTCATTTCATCCGACAACAGAGGAGAGAAAAAATGGACTCTTCTGCCTAGTGTGGAACTATTGACTTCAGAACAAGCCGAGGCTTTCTCTGTCCTGAATCTTCCCTAGTATTGGGTCTAGTGAGTGCAGTGTCTGTTAATTCGACAGCATATGCCATCTGTTAACTGTCATGCACCTGTGGAGCCGTTCCTCAGCATTGCGTAAACATTGTTAAGGATTGTACAAATATAAAATTGCTTGGCTTTTTGGCCAATATCACCCAAAGTGTTCTCAAGGCACTCTCTGATAATGTGTCCTCACTGAACTTTGTAGATATTACAGCAAAATGGCCCAGATATCTAGGAGGAATGTTACCTGCAGTATATTGAAATTTCTTACTCATGATCTGTGTAATGGTGTTAAATGATGTTTCCTGCATGAATTGATAAATAAATCATTTCAAAACTCTTCAAATTATGTCTTAATTGAAAATGTAGCTTGCTTTTTTTTTTGATCACTTCATCTCTATTTTTCTCATAGGTGAGAGCATTCTAGTGTGCAAGTCCTCTGAGAGATTGAAAGGCATTGCTCTGCTTCAGGGATCACTCAAGCCTGTCCACAGCTGTTTGCTCAGAGGAGAAGGGGAAGAGGTTACCTCTAGCATGATACGAGCGATCCTGGAGGTACAGGACACATGGAAAGGGACTAGAACTTAGTTTGCTGTGTTACTCCATATAAGTTTAGGATGACTGCTTATGTGAGACTGCTAAACCTACTTCACACCTATTCTTCTTCTCCTTCCCCATTACTTCAACCCAGACAGCTTCACATGAAAGTAATACAGATCCATTTCAGTCTATACTTGCAGCTGCAATATAAAGTTGCAGCTGCGATTGTTGTTAATTCAGAGAGGTGGTGACTCTGAAAATTGCATTTTGGGATTCCATCTTTGTGTCTCTGTATGACTCCATATTAAATGTGCCCAGGTTGTAGGTGGATAAAGGTATTACTGCTAGCATTGCATATTTAAATGGAGGTCTGAGGCAACAGCTACACTATAAGCTAGGGGTGTGATTCCCCTGCTTGTGTACATATGCTCACGCTAGCTCTCATCAAGCTAGCACTGGTATAAATAGTAGCATAGCCATGGCAGCATGGGTTGCAGAGGCATGCCTGATCCATGCAGTGGGTATATACTTGGCATAGCTCAGCTGTGCCTCTGCTTCTGCTACCTGTGCTACCATGGCTATTCTGCTATTTATACTCATGCTAGCTCAATAAGAGCTAGCACGAGTATGTGTACACAAGCAGGGAAATCACACCCCTAACTTGTAGCGTCAACGTAGCTTGAGAGTCAAACTAGGTCGTTCTTGTACAATATCATTAATACTAAAGATTCTGTAGACTAATTTAGGCCCTAAGTTATGCACCCCTTTTCTACAGATGTGATTGATTGGAGCTTAGTAAACAATTCTGTTAATGTACGAGAAATAGAATCCTGCTCGATCTCTCATCTGTCCTCGTTCTGCAGGACTATTTTTTGCCACTTATGTGAATTGATCTGACTCTAACATCTAGAGAATAGATCTGTCCATTTTTACAAAGCTGATTTTCAGGCTTTAAACATTTTTGTAATCCAGTTCCTTTCTTAACTGTTTTACATATAATCTCTTCTCCAGAAACTATGTTAGTATCTGGAGACTGGTCAGATATGCCCCAGATTCTGTATTTTTATTAGCTATGAGAGGCGTACAGAGTATAGAGATCTCTAATTAAATGAACTTCTTTTTAAAATGCATCTCTCCAAAATCTCTCCCCTTTTGTTGGTAGTTAATTTTTTACTTTTAAAAACAAATGGAATTCTCTACAGAATGTTTTTGTTACTAAATCTCCCCTTACCTCCAGCGCTGAGGTAGTAACTCATGAAGAAAGAGGATAATATATAATATACAATAAAAGCATAATACAAAAACCTCTACAAACTAGGAAAACGGTAATGGGATACGATATTTACGTGTGTTTAAAAAAACATACAAAACGCAAAACTTCAATAGGATGAACAGCACTAGGGAGAATCTTGCTCCCTGGTTTGGTTGTTCTGTATCCAAAACTTAATGAATCATGTTTTACCCTTTTCTTAGACTCTCTCAGTGGTGTCTAAGTAGTGAGTCTAGTTTTAATCTCCTTACCCTGAAATGCTACGGTGTGCATTACTGCCTCCAAAATGTTAGGATGTTCTTTAAATGGGGTTACTAATTCACTTTCTCCTGCAGTGAGCAATCTGATACAGTAGGCAGAGTCAAAAGCATCTTATCCTCTTTGCAAAATAAAGAGAAACCATCTTCACAGTTCTCCTCAGTGGTAGTAGGCGTTTGCAACTGTTTTACCCTACGTTCCTGTCACACCAAACTTTTTCTTTGGATCCATTATAGATCAATCCATTAATTTTAATTAATCAATCCATTAATCCATTTCTTAAATTCTATGTTACTCTTTTGCAACAATGATGATCGTGGAATTTTATTTAACAGATCATAGTGGGTGGAGTGGGCAGCACTCCAGATGATGTGCGGACCTACACTTCCTGCACACTCCTTGCTGCCAGTCTGAAAGACAGCAAGCAGGAAAGTGAGCGAGATGAAGACAAAGCTCAGAATGGAGCTGTTGAGGCTTGTGTGAGATGGCTGCTAGAGAATGAGTTCATCCAGATTTTAGATTCTGGCAACCGAGTGAAAGGTAAAAGTGTCTGTAATCTAGAGATTTTTTGCTGGGCAGAACTTCAAGATCTAAGTGTAAATTTATAATTAGCCTTCTGGAATTTAACCAAAAAAGCTTTAGCAGATATTGGCATTTGAATAGGATGCCATGAATTCAATTTTTTCATTAATTTATTTTTGGTATGTGTTTAAGAAAAAACAGTTCTTCATGGAGTGGCCTCTGCAGGTCCCCACTAAGGCTCATGTGTTCTAGCTTACAAGTCCTGGAACTACAAAGCAGTGTGGCCTTTATGGGGTATGTGAACACTGACCATGGACCCTTATGTTTTGGATTCTTTAATCTTAGTTCCTTTTCTTTTGCCAGCAAAATTGGTCCTGACATTTCCTCTTGTTCTGTTTCACGAGACATTTAGTTTGGGACACTTTCTATTTAGGATAGTTAAGTTTAATGTTTTGTTACGTTAAAGATAGGAAATCTCATTCCTGTTGGTGTCTGAGATCCAGCATGGTGATTCCAGTGAAGCGTTCTGCTTTTAAAAGATGTGCCTTGTGTGGAATGAAAATTCCCAGCCCAGATCCCTAGCACATGTGGGACATTTGCATTCGGATTTTGATATGTTAAGCTTTCACCCCATGAAAGATTTACCAAACGCTTCAGGTAAACTCATTGGTAAAGATAAACACTTAAACAAGTTTTCGACTATAAAAGATGGATTTTAAATGATTATAAGTAAGGCTACGATTTAATCACAGAGGTCACAGCAGTCATGGATTGCATGATTTTACTGGACCTCCATGACTTCTTGGGGTTCAGCTGTCAACAGCTGCGGCTGGAGCTGAGGCTGCAGCTGGAGTCAGGTCTATGCTCCCCTGCCCCGCATCAGGGGCTGCAACCTGGGCCATGTGCAGCTGGGGCCGTACACTGCGTACCTGCCCCATGATGTGGGCTGCAACCGGAGCCATGCGCCTCTGCCCTGTGTCGGGGGCTGAAGCAGTGGTCGCGTACCCCTGCCCTGGGGTTTCTGTGGGGGAGGGAAGGAGCGGAAGAGGGGGCTGCACCCTCCTGCCCCGCAGTGGTGGTTGTAACTGGGCCGTTTGCCCCTGCCCTGTGGCCCCTGCCAGGGGCTGAAGTGGGGGCATGCTCCCCCTTCCGTTGGGGGCTGCAGATGGGACTGTGCTCCCCTGTCCTGCAGCTTCAGCTGGTGGCTGCAGCCGGGGCTGTGCGCCTCCACCCCGTGTTGAGGGTTGCAACCGGGGCTGTGCGCTCCTGCCCTGTGGCTTCCACCAGGGGCTGCAACCGGGGCCGTGGGCCCCTGCCCTATGGCTTCAATGAAGGGCTGCAGCTGGAGCTGTGCACCCCTGCCCCGCAGCTTCCACAGGGGTCTGCAGCCGGGACCATTCACCTGTGTCATGTGGCTTGTATGGTTATTTTAGTAAAAGTCATGCACAGGTCATGGGCTCTGTGAATTTTTGTTTGTTTCCCGTGACCTGTCTGTGACTTTTACTAAAAATGACAGTGACAAAATCTTAGCCTTCATTATAAGCGACAGACAGAGTCGGAGTTAGTTACCAAAATAAAATAAAATATAAGCATGCAGTCTAAACTTTCAGTGCTATTAGACTGGGCAACATCTAGATTGAGCAGTTTTCCTCACCCACTGGATATTGCAGTGCATAGTACACAGGTTTCACCCTTGAAACCTGGGTCAGTCTCCTCTGTTGGAGTCTTCTGAGTGTCCTTGTTGCTTGCAGCATAGGTGGGGGAAGGAGAAAAGGCCAAGCATAGGGCCATTGTGTTCTTTTTTTGTACCCATAGTCCCATGTGCTTGGAGAACATGAGTCCAGGCATGTCTGGTGGGCATTGCTGAGTCCCCAGGAAAGGTTGAGCAATTCTCCTGTTGTGGCCTTGTGCAAATGAGTCATTGCATTGTAGCTCCCTTGTTGAACAATGGCTGTTGATGGTTGTTTGACACATGCCTGGGCATTGGTTACTTTCCTTGCTGTTGTCTCTGGGGAGCTAATATCTGGCTGATTCCCCAACTTACAACATGTTTTACTGACAACCATACAACACAATCTTTTTTAACTTCTTATGCGCTAATGATGTACATATTTAGATAGGTTATGATCTGCCAAAAGTCATTGTTCTTTCTCCTGATACCTCACATGGCCTGATTTATATACAAAATCACAATTATATGTAAATAAGGAGTATGGGGGTTACATGGTGCTCCACCAAGGTATAGAGTGTCACAGTGGGATTTACATCAGGTTTTTTATTTGATTTATAATTGTGTCTCATTCAGTTGGAGCACAGGATTGAGAGCCTGAGTTTTGATCCCAGCTCTGAGGCTAACTACCCTTGGGTGAGGCATTTAGACTTCCAGCGTTGGTTTCCCATCTGTAAAATGGAGACATACTCTTCCCCCAAGAGGGTTGATTAATATTTATAAAGCGCTTTCCAAATTGAAAATGAAGTATTAGCTTTTGTGTAACATTAAATGCCTGTTTCTCTTACAGCAGAAGTCTATCGTCCAACACATCTTGGCACTGCTACTCTTTCCTCTTCTCTGTCACCAGCTGAGGCCCTGGGAATCTTTGCTGACCTCCAGAGAGCTATGAAGGGTTTTGTCCTGGAGAATGACCTGCATATTCTCTATTTGGTAAGTTCCTTGTTTGTCTCTCTGTAGCAGCTTTAGTTGTACAGGTGAAGGAGAAGAGAATGCACAGCACACAGCATCTTGGATGCAAGGATCTCTTGCTTTTTTATTTTGTTCAGGTGACCCCGCAAGGGGAAATGTTTTGAAAAGCATTCAATTCAGGGTGAATAAAAATCGATGACTTAAAAATAAAATCGGATTATTTTAATTTAAATTGGATTTTTTAATTTAAATTAAATTAAATTCTCATGCTTTTGATTGGACAGTGTAGTGGTCACTGAACATGTTATGCACCTCTATGATGATCTGTCCTGAGCCAAATCTGGCACAGGGTAGGATGTCTGTGAGGGACAGGTATCTGTTGACGCTGTTCAGCCGTCATGTTTCAGGTTTTCTGGGGGTCTTTTCCATCCTGCTTTCATTGGGTCAAAGTTGGAGGTGATTCTTTCAGGAAATATGGTAGGCATTCAGAGTAGATGACCATGCTACCTTAAAGAACATTGGGTGACAGTTTTGAGAGAGCAAGACCTGTTTAGTTAGAAAACAGATCTCTTCATTTGACTTGAATTCATACTACTGGATGTTCTCAATCATTCGGTGATGCTTCATCTGAACGGTGTCCGGGTTTTCAATCTTGGCAGTGAGAGGTCATGTTTCAGTCCGAGAGGTCAGAATACTGACCACAGTAGCATTCTATATCCTCAGCTTTGTTGGTTTACTTATCAGGATGTTTGGTTTATGAAAGATGTTCTTAAGGAGGCACCCCATTATGAACAGCACTTTTGCAGTGCAGGCTTCACATTTTCTCAGTGATGCCCCTGTTATCAACAAGAGAAGTGAGGCAGGTGAAATCACTGACCGTCTTGACGGGGTCGTCATCCACTAAGAGGCTAGAGTCTGCAGCATGTTTGAAATTAAAACAAAAATTCTTCCGGTTGCCTCTCCAAACAATTTTCAGGCTGACTTTTGCCACTGAGCTTTCCACAATTGGTTCATCTATTGATTCAGTAACTAGTGCTACATCAGCAAAATAGATGTCAAGAAGGTTGTCATAAATATAAAGGGAAGGGTAACCACCTTTCTGTATACAGTGCTATAAAATCCCTCCTGGCAAGAGGCAAAATCCTTTCACCTGTAAAGGGTTAAGAAGCTAAGGTAACCTTGCTGGCACCTGACCCAAAATGACCAATGAGGAGATAAGATACTTTCAAATCTGGAGGTGGGGGAAAGTTTTTTGTCTCTGTCTGTCTGTGTGATACTTTTGCCGGGAACAGATCAAGGATGCAAGCTCTCCAACTCCTGTAAAGTTAGTAAGTAATCTAGCTAGAAAATGTGTTAGGTTTTCTTTGTTTTTTGGCTTGTAAATTCACTGTGCTGGAGGAAATGTGTATTCCTGTTTTTGTGCCTTTTTTAGAGGGATCCTCTATGTTTTTAATCTGACTGCCTGTAAGATTATCTTCCATTCTGATCTTAGAGTTGTTCTCTTATCTTTTTTTGTTCTTCTAATAAAGTTCTGATTTTTAAGAATCTGATTGGGTTTTTTGGGTCTTAAAATCCAAGGGGTTTGTGCTAATCTTGTTTGTTCTCAGGCCTCCCCAGGAAAGGGGGTATAAGGGCTTGGGGAGATATTTTGCGGAAATAGGAACTCCAAGTGGTCCTTTCCGTGTTTTGTCTAAAACACTTGGTGGTGGCAGTGTTTTACCTAATCCAAGGGCAAAGACTCTGTGCCTTGGGGAAGTTTTAACCTAAGCTGGTAGAAATAAGCTTAGGGGGTCTTTCATGTGGGTCCCCACATCTGTACCCTAGAGTTCAGAAGTGGGGAAGGAACCTTGACAGAGGTTCTTATCATCAAGGCATATGTATTGACTTAGTGTCTGGTTAAGCACATAGTCTATGATGGTATTGAAGAGTTCTGGAGTTGCAACGCATCCTTGTCAAATGCCCAATCTAATTTGGAAGATGATTCTTTTCCTATTTACAAGAACTTAGCTTGAGGAGGCATATAGAAGATGAAACGTTCTCCAGAGTTTGTCAGAAAGGCCTGTGAGTTTCAAGATCAGTCAAAGTGATTCGCTGACAGCAGAATCAAACGTGGTTGATTGTGCATTATGGTCCACAATGCAATGTGAACGGAGCATTTCAGTTCTCATGCCTTCTCAATAAGCTGGCGCACTATGAAGAATTGCTCCATTGTGGAATGGCTGGGAGTGAAGCCATCATATCGTGGTCTTCTCTTGCGCCTTAAGATATCAGTGGCTCAGATGACCAAGACAGAAGGAAAACTTTCCCGGGAACAGGTAGATGAGTAATGCTATGATGTTGCAGCAGTCTTGTTTGCTGTCTTTAGATTTCCAAAGCTATAAAATAATGCCTTTTTGCCAGTGGGATGGGACTGAGTCTGTTCTTCAGATGATATTGAACAGCATCTGCAGCCACAAATGAATCGCTTGTCCTACGCTTTTCAATGGTTCTGCAGGAATTCCACAAATTCCTGCTGTCTTATTTTCCTTAAGCTTTATTAGAGTACTTTGGACTTTGTTGATAGTTAATTTGCCAGGATCATTTTGTGTGGAATAGGTCATCTTGGCAGTGGCCTTAATATCAGGATCCAAAGAAATTGGGGGTGCATTTAGGAGGTGGATGAAATGTTCACTTCAGCATGCCATACACTCTGCTTCTGCCTTGATTAGCTGACCAGAACTGGAGTAGACTGTACCGGCTGAATGACCTTTCTCGTCAGTGAGCTCACGGAAGTGTTTATACAAGGAGGTGCAGCCTCCTATTAGAAGTTTTATTAAGTACAGTGGCTTTGGCTTCCATAAAAGCTTTCAGAGTAACAGCCGTGTTAGTCTGTATTCGCAAAAAGAAAAGGAGTACCTGTGGCACCTTAGACTAACCAATTTATTTGAGCATAAGCTTTCGTGAGGTACAGCTCACTTCATCGGATGCATACTGTGGAAATTGCAGAAGACATTATATACACAGAGACCATGAAACAATACCTCCTCCCACCCCACTCTCCTGCTGGTAATAGCTTATCTAAAGTGATCACTCTCCTTACAATGTGTATGATAATCAAGTTGGGCCATCATACACATTGTAAGGAGAGTGATCACTTTAGATAAGCTATTACCAGCAGGAGAGTGGGGTGGGAGGAGATATTGTTTCATGGTCTCTGTGTATATAATGTCTTCTGCAGTTTCCACAGTATGCATCCGATGAAGTGAGCTGTAGCTCACGAAAGCTTATGCTCAAATAAATTGGTTAGTCTCTAAGGTGCCACAAGTACTCCTTTTCTTTTTATAAAAACTTTGTGATCAGCATGTATTGCTTTATTATGAGTGCTATTTAGCTTTATGATATATGACCATATGACCTCTCAAATGAACTGTGCAATGCTCTTTAGTGACGGGTAAGGTATTGAGGAAGATCCAGGGTTTCTTGGCTTTTTTTTTATTGTTGGGACCAATGACAGTCATAGCATCATCAATTATCTAGGATTTAAAGTCCATCCTAATGGATTTAGTATCAGTACAGTCTGACTGGTCCTCAGATCTTTTTGAGATGTTAACTGTGTAGCATTTTCAAATGCTATTGAGTTTTAGGTTAGATTATTCAAAGTTACACTTTTTAGTCTGGTTTCAGAGTAGCTGTGTTAGTCTGTATCCGCAAAAAGAACAGGAGTACTTGTGGCACTTTAGGGACTAACACATTTATTTGAGCATAAGCTTTTGTGGGCTACAGCCCACTTCATCGGATGCATAGAATGGAACATATAGTAAGAGGATATATACACCCATACCAAGAACGTGAAAAGGTGGAAGTAGCCATACCAACTGTAAGAGGCTATTTAATTAAGATGAGCTATTATCAGCAGGAGGAAAAAAACTTTTGTAGTGATGATCAAGATGGCCTAGTTTGCATATTAATTCAAGCTCAGCAGTTTCTCACTGGAGTCTGTTTTTGAAGCTTTTCTGTTGCAAAATTGCCACCTTTAAGTCTGTTACTGAATGACCAGAGAGGTTGAAGTGTTCTCCTACTGGTTTTTGAATGTTATGATTCCTGATGTCAGATTTGTGTCCATTTATTCTTTTGCGTAGACACTGTCCGGTTTGGTTAATGTACATGGCAGAGGGGCATTGCTGACACATGACGGCTGATCCGAAGCAAACACATTAGTGGCTATCATAGCCGTTGGGTTGGGTGGGGGATTGCTAATCCCATCTGTTGTAGGCCTGGGTCTTGCAGAAAGATGAAAGAATCTAGGGTGGGCTTCACCTGCTCCAAGCAGGTTGGAGCCACCCTGTCTGGTGTGTTTAGTGCAATATGTTGGGCTGCCTACTGGCAGTATGGTTGAGACAATTGGAATACCACACCTGAAGCTGCTCTTATGAACTCCTTTCTCACCAATTAAATTTGAAATTGACAACCTATGTTAAGGCTTAAAGATATTATAACCTTTTAAAATCATTTAAATTTAAATACAAAAACATTACTAAAAGAATACGTGTTTGCTGCTGAAGTTTTAAAGAAAGTCAAACCACCTTGGACTAGAGTTTGTTGAAGTGCTAAACCAGCTTTTGACAGCAGCAGTCTCTACTCAAACTACTTACAAAACTACTCAAGATAGTTAAGTCCCAGGCAGACTGCGAAGAGCTACAAAAGGATCTTATTAAACTGGGTGACGGGGCAACAAAATGGCAGATGAAATTTCAATTTAAATTTGATAAATGCAGAGTAATGCACATTGAAAAACATCATCCCAACTATACATATACAATGATGGGGTCTAAATTAGCTGTTACCACTCAAGAAAGAGATCTTGGAGTCATTGTGGATAGTTCTCTGAAATCATCCATTCAATGTGCAGCAGCAGTCAAAAAAGAGATCAGAATGTTGGGAATCATCAAGAAATGGAAAGATAATAAGACAGAAAATATCATTGCCTCTATATGAATCCATGGTACATCCACATCTTGAATACTGCGTACAGATGTGGTTGACTATGTCAATAAAGATATATTGGAACTGGAAAAAGTTCAGAAAAGGGCAACAAAAATTATTAGGGGCATAGACCGGCTTCCGTATGAGGAGAGATTAATAAGACTGGAACTTTTCAGCTTGGAAAAGAGGTGACTAAGGGGGATATGATAGAGGTCTATAAAATCATGAGTGGTATAGAGAAAGTAAATAAGTGTTTACTCCTTCTCATAATACAAGAACAAGGGGCCACCAAATGAAATTAATAGGTAGCAGGTTTAAAACAAACACAAGAAAGTAATTTTTCACGCAAACGCACAGTCAACCTGTGAAACTCCTTGCCAGAGGGTGTTGTGAAGGCCAATATTATAATGGGATTCAAAAGGGAGCTAGATAGGTTCATCAATGGCGTCCCTAGCCTGTGTTTGCCAGAAGCTGGGATTTGGTGACACGGCATGGATCACTTGATAACCTGTCTGTTCATTCCCTTTGGGACACCTGCCATTGGCCTCTCTCACAGGAAAGGATACTGGGCTAGATGGACCTTTGGTCTGACCCAGTATGGCCGTTCTTATGTTCTTCTGCATGTGCAGAGAATATTTTCTTCATTTTGGTTCATTCAACTAGTTCAGTTCTACAACTAGTTCATTCAAAGTTAAGAAACCATTTGGGAGTTGAAAAAGAATGAAAGTTTCTTTTCCTCTTCCCATTTATGAATAAAAACAAGGTAGGATAGGATGAAGTCTACTACTTCTAAAATCTTGGACATAGTGACCAAAACAATTAGTTTTGTTTATTAGCTACAGATAATACTACTTTTGTTTAATAAATCAGTTGTAAATGCAAAATATATTTTGATTAAACTTTTTGATAAACTTTTTTCTTGTGTATCCAGCACATTTAAGATGTTTTTATTGAATAAAAAAATTGTTTGTGCATCTTTAATTGATACAAAAATTACAAGTAAAAAAATTAATAATCCTTTAGTGAAAAAATACATCATTCATCATTTTGTTACATAATAAAAATGTAAAAATTACAAATCTGAATAAATGTATGTTAAGCTATATAATTGCTTAAATAAATGTGTATAGATATAGTATATCCTCCTAGTTAGCAAAATGAAGCACCTAATTTAGTGCAAAGGTTATATTCAGTGGCAAAATCAGTGTTTTAATGGCTCAACCAATGAAACGCAACCTTTCTTTAAGAAAGTAATTAAAAACTACAAATACAAAACATGATTAAAATCAATTATTTAAATCAAGGTTTTCTGCTTGCTGATTTAAATCAATCCACCCTGATTAAGTTGGGAAACTATTCTGATTCTGCAGCATGTATTATGAAGCAGCTGCCGCTCCATAGTTGATGCTCAATTGGTTTTATACATTATAAACCCAATTTGGAATCCGTTTTCCTCAAACCCATAGAAAAGTCTCATCTGTCTCAAAATTTGAATTTTTTCTCTGGAACAGAGGTAGAAATTTTCTAAAATATTTGAAGTGAATTGGACAAAGGTTTTCTGAATTTTACATCCCCCTGAGGCGCTTAGGCTCATCAAGCTGTACCTCAGACATCAGACTAATGGGGTCCTATCACCTTTCTGAGCCTAGGGAAGCTTGTTGGGGGCCAATCCCAACCACCCTATAATCTTTAAGAAGTTTTTGGTCCCTGATGAGCCTGTTTGGCACATTTGGGGTGGAGGAGCCTACTACAACTATGAGAGGGGAGCCCTGAGGAGTCTGCTAAACCTGTTGTGGGGTGTGGTCTCCAACAAGACAACAACGATCTGTGTGTGCATATTCAAGAAGCCCCTAAAAGCCAATTAAAATTCCTGGAGAGGGAGTCATGAGCCTGTAAAGATTAACAAGAGAGTGATTAGGTGTCCTGATGAGCCTCGTAAGATTCATGGGCAAGAGGGCCTTAAAGGAATGGTGTCCAAAATCTGATACTGTTCTCTCTCCCCATTAAATGTGCATCTTTGTACATGCTGTCCTAATAAAGACAAAACACAGCCCCTGAAACAGAATTTCAACAGTTTGGAAATCCCTGCTGGGGACCTCTGTGACCCATGCAAAACAAAGCTGGGATGATGTGATTGTTGGGATCATAAACAGTGAGGAATGCATGCTTTTGCCTTCTCTCAACTCCACGCCCCTGCTTGTTCTGTCATTGACCAGCTGCTGACCAAAACTGAATGATTTTGGAGGGTGTGCTAGTGTCCCATACGTGCCTGCAAACTGCCCAGATCAGGAAGATTTATATTTTGTTTCTACTTTCAGTAAGCAAAGCAGAGCTGCTTTGTATAGTATGCAGCAATGTACGCATTTCCTGCTGACATCTATTAAAAAGTAGAAAATGAAAGAATGAATTCTGTGTGTGTTCCAAGGCAGGACATGTTAATGTAATGTATTTTCTCTCTGGAGTTTTCAAGCACAGCAGTTTGTCTAGTGTATTTAGTTTGAAATAGTGCTCTTGAACAAAATGTTCTTGAGTTTCTTTCCCATTAACCTTGCCTAAAACATTATTTGTAAACTGTTCATTTCCAAAGCAAGACTGGGGATGGTTTTTGCCGGGAGTTGCTCTCCAAATGTATCCTGCGTGTTAGTTTTTCTCTGTCTACTTTAATAATGGTTCTTAACTCCCTTAGGCTTGAATGTTCTGACTGTACAAATCTATGGCTGACCTTTTTTGGAATTTGATAAAAAGGATAAATATTTGTTGGTTAGGAATGGATAAAAAAGGCCTAACTCTCTGGAATGGGATCCTGTCTTCAGCTATTCTTACCCTTGCCAACATTAAAAGGGAGATGGAGGATTTGTAGCTGCACCCTAGACATTTTGCATTTTGTATTCTGTTAAATGTGCCCCAAGTACTGTTAACTAGTTATTTTGAAACAGTCTCTCTCAATATGTTGATGTAAATATTACGACATTCTCTCTCCTGGTATTGAACCAGGCTGACTGAATTTTAACCAGAATTATTTGTTTTGTTTTGGTCCCTTAGTGGTTGAATTTTTGGGGTATTTTTGTTCATATAAATAATAGCACTGAGATTTTTGTGCTGGAGTTTATCATGAAGTAAGAGGAAAAGTGGACTGCAGAACCCTACTCCTCTATATGATCAGATACCATGGTAGTGTCTAGCAAGGCTGCTCTAACTGGATGTCCTGTTTCTTGGTGGAATGTACTGGAAAAATGTCTCACTGACACTGATCTTAATAGACAGGCATATGTTAATCAGTTATTTGAAATAAAAATAGTTATTGTTCAAAAGCCCTTATTTTTAATGGCTTGGATTTAGGGAACAATCTGACAAAGGGTCTGAACTGTGTAATCATGAGAATATACCAACATGTGTCAGAGCTCATTAGTCCAAACATTAAAAACTAGTTTGGAAGAGCTTTTACGTTCTTCAGGGTATGTGGTTATGACTCAGTGCATCTGAGTTGTATGTAGGACAGACACTGTAACCATATGCCCTGGATTACATTATTATTTCTCCTCTTGCAGTGTAGTTCTTTGTCTGTTCTTGTGAAGTAAAGATTTTGCTTTAAAGAATGAGATATTGATTTGTTTTCTTTTAGGTCACTCCTGTGTATGAGGAGTGGACCACTATTGACTGGTATCAGTTTTTCTGCCTGTGGGAGAAGCTGCCTTCATCTATGAAGCGAGTGGCTGAGCTGGTGGGGATTGAAGAAGGCTTCCTGGCTCGCTCTGTAAAGGGCAAAATCATAGCTAAAACAGAGAAACAGCACAGACAAATGGCCATTCATAAAAGGTAATAACAGATGGGCCTAAGTGCCTAAGGGGAGGAGGTTCTAAAGGACAAATGTGTGAGAATCCACAGAGATCCAATTGCTAGGTTCTGTTCTGTGTGAAAGCATTGTCTGGGATTGGCTCTCCTGTTGGCTGAGCTGTTAGTTAATACAATTTGGCTCGGTCCCGAATAAGTTTATCGATACTGGGTAAGAGAATTGTAGCTACAAGAAGCTTGGGTATGTGTTAAGAAAAATGGTCTGAGAAGTTATTTCCTTTGTTTGCCACTTCAGGCCCAAAGTAGCACAGAGCATTTACTACTAGCTTGCCATCAATTACTTTATTTTTTAAAATTTCTCTGTATGCTTTTTGTACAGGTTTTTCACCAGCCTTGTGCTACTGGATTTAATCAGTGAGGTTCCCTTAAAGGATATTACTAAGAAATATAACTGTAGTCGTGGCCAGCTTCAGTCCTTGCAGCAGTCTGCTGCTACCTATGCAGGTGAGTCATAGGGATAGAAAAAATTCTGGAGTCTTGCGTTGCCTAGTTCTAAATATTTGGTCTTTCTAGTTTGTTACTGCAGGAAATGATGGCCCGTCGTCTTCATATACGGCATTTTTGGCTAAAATGTGGCAGTGATACATTTAGCTCATGCACTGTTATAGTGCAATTTGTGCTTGCCATCTGCTTTTTGTTATGGAAAAGCATCCTGCAGAGGCTACACCACTGATTGGAGGATGATAGGATAAATATGGAGAACTACATGTTGGGAAATGTAGTCTCCAAAGGCTGCATCTTAATGGTACACGAATATAATTTGTCCCATTTTATGCAAATTAAGTATAGGTTAATTCTGTGCTCCTGCCAAGCTACCAATTTGGCGCTCTCATGTGGACAAAGTTTGGGTGCAGCTGATACTTAGTTTAGAGATTTCTTAGTTGCAAAATTAACTGACTGAAAAATTGTAATTTTACAGTTGCCAAAAAAGAGAATCCTCCTTGGCACTTACCATAGCTTCTCAAACACTTAAAAAGGGTTCAGAGAGTGATAATTTGCCTGCCAAAATAGGTCTGGCAAATCAAAAGATAACAGGACACAACATGAGTAAGAGAACTTTTCTTTCATCACCAAAGTCCTTGTTAACTCCACACATGAATTTTAAAGAGTGGTCACATCTCCCAACTTTTCAAGGCCCAAATTGTGGGATGCAGTGTGTGACAAAGATCGAAAATGAAGGGCACATACAAGTTATTCAGAAAGGAAAGTTCTTGTTAACTGTAAAATGTTAACTGTCTTCATTCTGTTAGTGTTAATAACGTCTTGTAATATTAGCTTCATGATCCTCTATGCCCAGGGTAAATCATTTTCAGCAATCAGTGAAGGGTTACAAGAACATAGGTAATTTTGGGGCTAAAATAAATGATGTCTCTTGAAATAAGGTATGGTTAAGAGGAATGAGTGCAGCTGTATTCTGAGTGGCTATAAAAATGGAATTCTGTGTCTGTCTTCCAATGATTTCCATATCCACTGTGCTCAGTTTATAGGTAAAAAGGAGTTGATTTTTCCTAGCACTGCTAGCCTTGCAAACTTAGTCTGGCCAGTGAGAGTCAAGCTTGTTTTTCTCCATCTTACCCATTATCATCAATAATATTGTGCAGGCCATATATTCTGTGCAATCTGCCCTTGACTTCCCCAGCCAATTTTTGTAATTTTCATAGTTCAGTGCAGCTGCACCTGGATTTCTCCTCAGTGATTCACTCGAGGACACCCATTCTCAGAGTTCCACCTTCCTACCCGTTGCCTTTTTGCATGGAGACCTACGTCTCTTTCCTGTCTGACCAGGGCATTTCCAGGCCGCACAGTTCCCTGCCTTTGATGTATTGTTCCCCGCTGAGCACACCTACTTGCTTTCTCTTCAGAGACAGTTGACAGTGTGACTGTCCATGGTTATTGGTACCACACAGCTCTTTTATGCAAGCATATTTTCTTATTAGGGTAAAAGAACTACAGAGAAAGCATTAAAAACAATAAAAGAACCTAAATGTATGCTAATAAGCTGACCAGAGATCATCCCAATACTAAGATGGAGCAGTCCTGGCAGGAGTAGTCATTCAACACACCACCCAAGGAGTTTCCTTTGTGGTCACAAGTTCATCACAGCTTCAGCTCGGAAGAAATACTCAGAATTATGTGGCCTCAGTAGGCCAAGTCCTTCCAAACTTCTAAGGACTGGGGCCCTCCATGGTCCAGGGGTCCTGTCCATCTGCTGGATCAGAAAGAAGGCCACAAGACAGCATAGCAGTTTGAACCAGTATATGTGCACCTTTCCAGGTGGGTGACTTTAAAGCGTTGATAACTGGAGGAATTATATTAGCATATATTCCCCTACTCCTAGAAGAAAACGCTTAATGTTAAAAGCTCACTTTGTTTCAAAAGGTCCTTTGAAGATCCTTATAATCCCAAGATAGTATGTAAATATTTGTGTTTTTAATACAATGAACTCCAAAAGTGTTAAACTTACTTCAGTAAGGTGTAATGTAATTCAGTAAAGCTTGTCCAGGACATTACAGAGTAGTGTCAATCTATCAGTCATTTGACTATATTTTTCTATCATTTCTTTTTTGAGCATTCCATTCTAGGGTGCGCATGCACCTCGTGTGCCAGAGTGGAATCTTTTGAATAGCAGTGTCTGTTGGAGCTGCATATGTAAGCACATGTCCCCATACCTCTCATCTGAGGGTATAAAGGCAGGGGGGCTGCAACTGCCCTCAGTTTCCCCTTACTGCCCATGACAGCAAGACAGAACAAATGTCCAGGTCGCTACTCTTTAGTGTTTGCTATATTTTGATAACAGTCATCTACCTACCTTTTTAAAATGTCCCTGTTTCCCCTTAGTTTACCAATTTGGGACCATTTTAAAAAAACTAAACAAAACCACACAACCAACCCCCCCCTACAATTTCACTAGGAGCTTTGCACTACTATGTGCCTCATGGTAGACTCAAAACTTTAAGTCCTGTCCATACTGTGACTGCCTCATTCTGCTTATTGAGGGCCATAACTGCTGCTTGTTTTGCCTTGAAGAGAACTATGTATTGGATCAGTGCTTTGTCTGCTGTTCATTCTCCTCACAGGCACGTGTTTCAAGCTCTATCTTAAGGAGCAGTCAGTGAGTCGTCATCTCACCCTGAGGAGATGGTGCTCCTAAGACTGATCAAGCACTGAAGAAATCTTCTTTGAGTGTCCCCACCAGATGTTCCACTATGCCACTAGTTCCCAAACTGGGGTTCGCAGAATGTTACAGGGGGTTCGCCAGAAAAATGTCACTAATGGCGGCCAGAGGACCCTGGGCATTGGAGGCAGCATGTGGGACCTGGTTGCAGGACCCACCCCAGGGAGATTGGGGCAGGGCAGTTGGGACTGGCAGCCTGAGCCCTTCACCCATCAGCGGGGGAGCCGGCAGCCCGAACCCCAGCGCTCTGCGTGGGGCTGGCAGCCCAAGCCCCAAGGAGACCAGGGCCAGGCAGTTGGGGCGGTCAACGGGGTCCAGCAGCAGGAGCCCCACGGAGGAAATTTAAACTTAAATCCCTGGAAATATTCATTTTTAGAAGGGGGGTCACGAGATTTCACAAGTTAGTGAAAGAGGTTCACAGGCTGTTAAAGTTTGGGAACCACTGCACTATGTCAAGTCCTGTCACTGAGAAAAAACACTGTCAAAGGACTCTGCATGGATGATCCCAGCACCAACAGTTCTGGCACCAACTACCGGTACTGAGGGACAAGGTTGGCTGGAGCACAGACAAAAGCATTGCTCTAGACACTGGTCAGTTTTGTCTCATAAGGAGAGGTTGAAAAAAATGATGTGCCAGAGAGAAGTTCACTAAGCCCTCAGCCATCACAGGGGTTAGCAGCACAGGCTTGGTCACAAGCTCAGCATTAACAAACATACCCAGTACTGACCTCAATGGCAGCATCGATGCAGTCAGCAATGCAAATACTGACGTCAACATTGGCTGCAGAGTCCTCTGCTCATATATGTTCCAGTGCTTCAGTGGAATCTACATCTTTACCAGAGTCTTCCTCGGCACAGAGACCATCATTGCTATTGGCACATGATAGCATCCTGGCACCAAGATCACTTTACACTTTGGCACTGCTCTTTAACAAGATATGCTTTTCATCCCCATCACTGGGCCATATCTTTTTGCCAGCATCAAACTATCTCCCTTTAATATTCAGGAAGAAGATCCTGTGTAATGGACTGAATGCTTCCCCAATTAGAGCCTTGTCACAATCCTGGCATGCATGGTAATGGGCTGGCCAACCCCAGTGAAGCCAGCTGTACCAGTATAAGGTGCCATCCTAGTCCTACTGGGCCTTTTGGGGACCACCTTCCCATGCCTTCAGGAGTCAATCTCTATCCCATCTCTCAAGGAAGTGGAAGAGATCCTATTCCCCATCAGCATTGCTGTCCAGCTTGCCCACACTGGACTGAGACGATGAACATCAGACACTGGACGAAGTGGGATTAGTGGAACAGCAGCATCTTCCTTCGTTTCTTCAGGAATCCTCATTGTTCCCATACAAGGTGAAGGTTATAGCTCCAATACCAGCACCAGATGATTTTAAGACATTCTAGGAACTGCTAGCTAGACTCAGAGGCCCTGGATATTCATACTCCAGTCATTCAAATTCCTTCGCACTGGCCAGATTAGCCCTCCCAATTAACAAGGGGATACTTGACCCTGCAAAGGCATTATGGCAAATGCTGGTCACCATTCCTCCTACCACCAAAAGGATGGAGAAAAAAATATCAAGTGCCACAGAAGGGATCCTAGCACTTCTATGCTTACCCTAGTCAGGATCATTAAAAGCGCCTGTGGTTCAGGAGAACTCCAAATCCACAAAGAGGACCAGAAAAGAAACATCCTCTCCCCGCCACTTATGGAGGAAGACACTTCTCATAGACTCATCAACCACGGATTGGGAAACCCACCCAAACCTCTCGATACAAGGGATCTGGGGTCAAAAGGATATGACTCTTCACATAAATGTATTGAAGCTGTGAGTGATCAGGCTATTCTGCATTCTGATCTCTTACAAAATTCCAGAGTGCAAATTTTGATGGATAACACATCTGCAATATATTACACAAACAAGGAGTTGCCTACTCATCAGTTCTGTGTCAACTTCATGGAATAACCCCAATCAGCCCTCCACCTACAGGGAGTTAGCAACAATCTGACAGATGTCCTAAGCAAACAATCCATCACTAACCACAAGTGGTTGCTATGGAGGTCCATCATAGACCTAATATTCTAACAATGGATAGACTTGTTTGCCTCAATAGACAACAAGAAATGTCCAGCCTTTTTGTTTTGGAGAAGGCATAAGATCAGGCTTGCTGCAAGATGTCTTGTTCACTTGGTGGATCCTAGGAACCCCGTACGCTTTTCCAAGTATTCCCCTGATTCCAGGTGAATCTGTAAAATCATCTGGGACAAAGGCAAAATAGTCCTAATAGCTCCATACTGTTCAAGATAGTTCTGGCTAACAGATCTTCTCTGAATATCATTTAGCTAGTATTGCAGATCCAAGGTCAGATACTTTATCTGGATCTGGAGTCACTGCATCTGACAGCTTGAATGTTGGCTGGTTAATACTGACAGACTGCTCCCTTCAGGTGCGAGAAATCCTCCTACAAAGCAGGAAACCTCTCAAAAGGAAAACTTATTCCTCTAAATGGAAAAGATTCCAATATGGGCAACCTAATGCAGTCTTGACCCAGTGGAGGCTCCCATACCAAAGATCCTGGACTACCTCTAGGATTTAAAACAATTGGGTCTTTCATTCAGCTCCATCAAAGTTAATCTAGCAGCAATTTCATCAGGGGTCTCACCTGTCCAATCCTGTTGAATCTTTTCACATTCTACAATATATAGATTTCTGAAAGGGCTACTCTATGCTAACTCTCCCATCAAGGAACCTTCTGCTATGTAGAATCTCACCATTGTCCGGGGAAGCCTTAGGGAGCTCCCTTTTGAACCACTTGCGGAATCTGCTTATACCACTGTACCCTTGAATCAGTTTTCCTAGTTGCCATAACTTCGGCCAGCAGGGTCAGCGAGCTGCAAACCCTTACCGTTGATATCCCTTAAACAACGTTTCATGAGGACAGGGTGGTGGTGAGACCTCATCCAGAATTTAAACCTAAACTGATCTTGAAGTTTCACTTAAATCATTCCATCAACTTGCCTGTCTTCTTCCCCAGGCTTCATTCTGGGCCAGGAGAAAAACATCTTCACACCTTAAGTGTTTCAAGATCTTCATTGTATTATCTTGACAGAACAAATCCCTTTAGACTATCATTCTGTCTCTTAGTTTGATCCTTCAAAGGCCTAGAAACAACAATCTCCTTCCAGAGGATATGGATCATATATTGCATATTGCTCTGCTACCAGATCCTGATGTACTGCCCCCAAATGTAAAGCTCACTGTACTAAAACACAAGCTACATCTTCCACTTTTAGGAACATTTCAGTATCAGAAATCTGTAAGGCAATCACATGCAGTATGTCAATTACTTTTTTTTAGACACTGTGCCCTCTTTCTAGCTGCAGAGTCAGATGCCAGCTTTGGAAGAGCGGTATTACAATCACTGTTTAAGACAATCAAGACTCCTCAATTCCACCTTCCAGGTGGGGCACTGCTTGTTGGCCAGTGAGGAATCCACTCTGACACACATACATAGGTGCTGAAACTAGGGGTAGGGACAGTGGTTTCCATTATATACAAGGTTTATAGTTTGGTTCAATGGTTCTCAGAACCCCTGCTATAAAAACTGTTCCAGCTCCCCTGCACACATACTTGAAGAAAGGACAGTTACTTGGTGTATAGTAACTGTGGTGTTCAAGATGTTGTCCTTACTGTGGATCCTGTGACCTGCCCTCCTCCATCCCTGCTTTTCTGGAGTGCTTCATATCGGCAAGGGAACTGAGGGATGATTGTGGCTGCCCTGCCTTTAATGCCTTTGGACGAGAGACTCAAAGACATGTACTGCATAGATGTAGCCCCAAACAACACTGCTATTGCAAAGATTCAGTGCTCGTCCACGTGGGTTGCATGCGCACCACAGAGTGGGATCCACATTGACTACAACATATTGAAGAACTACAGTTGCTATAAGTAACCATTTTTTCTGTCCATTGTAACTGTGTGCAAGACCAACAGGGAAATAGTGAAATTTATAGACAAAATACAGTCAAATACAAAATACAAATACAAAAAGTAAACAAAGAAAAAAGTCTCTATTCTCTCAGTTACAGTAACGTTAGGTATTTTGTAACAATAATAGACAAAATGTCAGATTATATAATTTTTTTTAACATTAGCTTTAATCAAATTTTTAAATCTGTTTAATCTGTATTGCAGTAGCACCTAGAGGCCCTAATTTTTAGGTTGAAAACCGGTATCAAGAGGAGCTATCCAGAAGGAGCCAGCTTCATTGATTTGACTCAGACTTCATCCTTTGCTGTAGGCAAGAAAAGAGAGTAGAACTTCTTTTAAAAAGGTCCATAATAAAAATTTCTATTTTAGGGTCTCTTTGAAAGTTGTTCTCTAATAGTAGGGAGAGGTGAGATTTGGAGAGGATGGAACAGTATATATTCTGCTGCAGGTTACAGAGTCAGAATGAACTCTTGGATTGTTATGTTGTAGAGGGGCAGGCTTCTTTCCTTACAGACACTTGAAGTTTTGATATTTTTTTCAGGTTTTGGTACTTTTGTTCATTTGCACCATGAACAAAAGAAACTTGGTCTAATGCATAGCTTTTGTTGCAACATTTAAGGAAAACATGAGTTTTTAATTCTCTTTAACAATGGTTCTCAAACTTCTTCTTTTGCATACCACTTGAAAATTGCTGAGGGTCTCAGCAGACCTCATAATGATAAATGTTGTTTGTACTGATAGCTAACTATTGTAAAGCACTTTGGTTAAAAGCACTATATTAAAAAAATACCCCTTAATTAATGTTTTTTTGTTTTACAAATAAAAGCACACAACTCCTATTCTAATATCCATAATATTACCTTTCTAATGCAATGGATGTGCCTTCTCTCCCCCACTACAGCAGCCCCTGAGCTGGGGCTGGGAAGGAGGGCGGTCTCTCCCCTGCTGCAGCAGCCACAAAGGTGAGGCTGGGAAAGAGGGCCTTCTTTCCCTGGCAGCCACAGCCCTGGGGAAAGTCACCTCTTTCTCTGGCTGCCGCGGCCCTGCACATTCCAAATTCCCCCCACCCCCTCTTCTCACCCCACTTCACCCTCCCACCTATCCCCTATTCCCCCCAAGGCCGCCACCACCTCACCTTACATGTGTGTCTTCTCCTGGGTCCAGGCACCTAATTAGTGTAGCCACACCTGTGTGGCTCCACTAATTAAGTGGGTGACCCTTCATTTTCTTGTGAGCAGCCACCCAGGCGCGCACCTTAGAGGGAACTATCCACGGACACCTGAATGGAGCTCATGGACCACTTGTGGTCCACGGACCACAGTTTGAGAACCTCTGCTCTTTAACAGTAACTGAATATTTAATGACAGGTTTCAGAGTAACAGCCGTGATAGTCTGTATTCGCAAAAAGAAAAGGAGTACTTGTGGCACCTTAGAGACTAACCAATGTATTTGAGCATAAGCTTTCGTGAGCTACAGCTCACTTCATCGGATGCATACTGTGGAAAGTATAGAAGATCTTTTTATACACACAAAGCATGAAAAAATGGGTGTTTACCACTACAAAAGGTTTTCTCTCCCCCCACCCCACTCTCCTGCTGGTAATAGCTTATCTAAAGTGATCACTCTCCTTACAATGTGTATGATAATCAAGTTGGGGCCATTTCCAGCACAAATCCACGGTTTAACAAGAATGTCGGGGGGGGGGGGGTAGGAAAAAACAAGGGGAAATAGGTTACCTTGTATAATGACTTAGCCACTCCCAGTCTCTATTCAAGCCTAAGTTAATTGTATCCAATTTGCAAATGAATTCCAATTCAACAGTCTCTTGCTGGAGTCTGGATTTGAAGTTTTTTTTCTTGTAATATCGCAACTTTCATGTCTGTGATTGCGTGACCAGAGAGATTGAAGTGTTCTCCGACTGGTTTATGAATGTTATAATTCTTGACATCTGATTTGTGTCCATTTATTCTTTTACGTGGAGACTGTTCAGTTTGACCAATGTACATGGCAGAGGGGCATTGCTGGCACATGATGGCATATATCACATTGGTGGATGTGCAGGTGAACAAGCCTCTGATAGTGTGGCTGATGTTATTAGGCCCTGTGATGGTGTCCCCTGAATAGATACGTGGGCACAGTTGGCAACGGGCTTTGTTGCAAGGATAGGTTCCTGGGTTAGTGGTTCTGTTGTGTGGTATGTGGTTGCTGGTGAGTATTTGCTTCAGATTGGGGGGCTGTCTGTAGGCAAGGACTGGCCTGTCTCCCAAGATTTGTGAGAGTGTTGGGTCATCCTTCAGGATAGGTTGTAGATCCTTAATAATGCGTTGGAGGGGTTTTAGTTGGGGGCTGAAGGTGATGGCTAGTGGCGTTCTGTTATTTTCTTTGTTAGGCCTGTCCTATAGTAGGTGACTTCTGGGAACTCTTCTGGCTCTATCAATCTGTTTCTTCACTTCTGCAGGTGGGTATTGTAGTTGTAAGAATGCTTGATAGAGATCTTGTAGGTGTTTGTCTCTGTCTGAGGGGTTGGAGCAAATGCGGTTGTATCGCAGAGCTTGGCTGTAGACAATGGATCATGTGGTGTGGTCAGGGTGAAAGCTGGAGGCATGTAGGTAGGAATAGCGGTCAGTAGGTTTCCGGCATAGGGTGGTGTTTATGTGACCATCGTTTATTAGCACTATAGTGTCCAGGAAGTGGATCTCTTGTGTGGACTGGACAAGGCTGAGGTTGATGGTGGGATGGAAATTGTTGAAATCATGGTGGAATTCCTCAAGGGCTTCTTTTCCATGGGTCCAGATGATGAAGATGTGATCAATATAGCGCAAGGAGAGTAGAGGTGTTAGGAGACGAGAGCTGAGGAAGCGTTGTTCTAAGTCAGCCATAAAAATGTTGGCATACTGTGGGGCCATATTTAATATCTGGGCAACTCTGTTAATGCAATGTTAAGGTTTCAGAAGTCAGGCTGTGCCAAAGCTAAGGCTGAATATGAACGTGCAACCTTAATTCTTCCCCGAGTGCATGTCCATTATGATAGTTATTAAGTATATGAGAACATGCTAATTTTCATTCATATATATTATTTATTTATTTAGGAAGTATTAACAAATTTACAATCCTTCACATGGAAATATCAGAAACCAAAAAATAATCCATTATAACAGAGAGATTATTCATTAATATAGTCATCAGATCTCTCTATTTAACATATTGCAGAGTGAGCATCATTACAACATGTATGATGTGATTTCTAACGATTTTATTAATTGAGTGAAATCTCTGTATACACTGTGGCAAGGCACCCCTTCTGCCTCGCTGGGCTTAGCGCTCCTTCCTCTGGCAGGGACAGAGCCTGAGGTAAATCAGCCCCCACTCTGGAGCATGTCTATCTTCCCTCTTCGGGGTTTGTTTCTCAGAGCCTTCCAGATAGGCCTTGGAGCAGGCCTGAGGAGTGCTCCTTTGCCAAACAAAGGGAAACAAGTCTATAAGGCACCAAAACAAAAAAGGAATACCATTCCCTGGCCCCCTCCCTGAAGCAGGTGGTGTCCTGTCGCTGGTCCCAGGGTGTCAGTCCTTCCCCTAAACAGGCACTTGGTTTTGGGTGTCTTCGGATGGGGAGAAGCACAGTCTCTCACACTGGAGAAGCCTATCTCCCTGCTGCCTCCAGCCTTGCAGCAGTTTGTCTCTCCCCCCTCTCTCTGTCACCAGGAGAGAGATTTTAACAGGTTTCAGGCAGCCTTTAATTGGACTCAGGTGTTACTAACTGACCTGAAGTAACCCCATCCCAGCTTGTAGGAAAAAGAGCCTTTAGCATTCTAGGGCTAACATACTTGTTTTCCCAGACCCTCCTGCCTGACTTTGTCACAACACATATTTAATGGACCAGGCAGGTCTATCAAATGTTTAAAAAAAAAAAAAATTGGACAGGTGTGCTGGTTTCTGTTACAGGTGAAAGTACTTTGTGTATTGAAAAAATGTTAACCAAATATTGAAGTATTGTTCTCTCTATTTTGCTCAGTTCATAAGTGGTGTGTTTTTCCATAACAGCAACCTCCCATTTTTTTTTTTTGAACCATTTATCTATGGCTGAATTGTTTTTCTTTTTCCAGTGAGAGGGAGCAGCTTCTAGTAGATGAGACATTACTACTTCATTTCCTTTTGTGTGGTTATTTTTCACTAGGAAGCGCCAGGAGGATTACCAACTGTTCATTTGGTAATAAATATCCAACAATTTGTGATATTTGGTCATGGATTGCATCCCAGTATTTTCTATCATGCAACAGACTGAGGTTGCTGGTCCTCTTTTCCAGAGGAAATCCCATTCCTCGAGGATAATTTCCCAGTGTGTCATATATGGACATATTTTGGTTAGGAAAGTTGTCTACAAAGGTTGATATCAATTAGTTATAATTTTTTTGTTTCCTAATTGACCAGACCTCATTTCTTCTATTAAAATTAGCTTTCTATATAAATTAGCTTTTTTAGAAAGCTGAGAAACATAATGCCTAACTTGAAAAAACCATGTGAGACTGGGCTAATTAAAGTTAGTTAAAGTTAGTTTTGATGTCTAAAAGTTAGAAAAGTTGAAGTGAGCTGTAGCTCACGGAAGCTTATGCTCTAATAAATTTGTTAGTCTCTAAGGTGCCACAGGTACTCCTTTTCTTTTTACGGATACAGACTAACACGGCTGCTACTCTGAAACCTTTACTGAATAGCTGGCCAACCAGTTGTATTCCATGGCTCTCCTAGTGTTTAAAGCTCTTAAGTTCATGATTTGGGTTAAGATCTGGATTATTTGCAATGGGTATCATTGGTGAGGGAAAATATTTTTTACCTCTAGTTCTATCCCAAACCCATAAAGTAGCCTTTGCCTAAAGGATGTGTGGAATTTCCTGGAGGGCGAGATATTTTTTTATCAATTCATGGTAGCTTAGCATCGTTTCCTTTGCCACAATTTTCTTGTTCAATAAAAACCCAGCTGATTGGCTTGAGGATACTCTACATAGGACCCTACCAAATTCACAGTCATTTTGGTCAATTTCACAGTCATGGGATTTTTAAAATAGTAAATTTCATGATTTCAGCTATTTAAATCTGAAATGTCATGGTGTTGTAATTGTAGGGGTCCTGACCCAAAAAAGAGTTGTGGGGGGGGGGTCACAAGGTTATTGTAGGAGAGGTTGTTGTACTGCTATCCTTGCTTCTGTGCTGCTGCTGGCGCTGCCTTCAGAGCTGGGCAGCTGGAGAGTGGCGGCTGCTTGCCAGGAGCCCGGCTCTGAGGGCAAAGCCACTGCCAGCAGCAGCGCAGAAGTAAGGATGTCATGGTATGATACTGCCACCCTGACTTCTGCACTGATGTCTGCAGAGCTGGGCCCTCAGTCAGCAGCTGCCGCTCTCCGGCCGCCCAGCTCTGAAGGCAGCGCAGAAGTAATGATGGCAATACTGTGACCCCTCTAAAATAACCTTGTACCTCCCCCTCCCCCTGAAATTCCCTTTTGGGTCAGGACTCCCAATCTGAGAAATGCTGGTTTCCCCCATGAAATCTGTATAGTGTAGGGTAAAAGGACAAAAAAGACCAGATTTCACGGGGGGAGATCAGATTTCATGGTCCGTGATGTGTTTTTCATGGCCGTGAATTTGGTAGGGCCCTATTTATAGCCTTTCCATATGGCGGGAACGCCTTTGTTCTAAGTTAAGTTTCCACAAACCGGGCTGGGAAAATACAGGTACCAAAATGGAGTTTAGTTTCATGTGAATTGATCATGTGCCATGGCATGCTCCCAATGAGTCACAGCAGCCGTTGTCCATATGCTATCTGAAGCGTTCCCAGGAAGGCTCACCAGGTGGGGGATAAGCTTCTCCTAAGGCCTATTGTTTCCCTAAATGGCCCGTTACCTTGAATAGGCCCTTCAGTCAGCTGTCTAGACTGGAAGCATCTTGCCTAGTGGGTATCACCCAGATGTAACCACATTTGAAATACAGATACATAGTCAATAACTTCAGATACAAAAATGTTATATGCATACAAATAACAAATCATAACTTTTCCATAGACCCCTCACATGACACATCTTGTACTAGATGCATCATAATTATGTCATAATCATATCATAATCATACCACTATGATGAATATGGGGTGCAGTGGCCAGGATGGTGTTTTCAGGAAGATTACCAGTGGATTGTAGTTTCTTCAGGAAGTCAGTGGTGTCTCAAAGATAGCTGGGAGTGCTGGTAGCGTAGGGCCTGAGGAGAGAGTCCACATAGGAAGACAATCCTGCTGTTAGGGTGCCAATGCCTGAGATGATGGGGCATCCAGGATTTCCAGGTTTATGGATTTTGGGTAGCAAATAGAATACCCCTGGTCGGGGTTCTAGGCATGTGTCTGCACAGATCTGTTTCTGTGCTTTTTCAGGGAGTTTCTTGAGCAGATGGTGTAGTTTCTTTTGGTAATCCTCAGAGGCTAATGGCCTGTAGAATGTGGTGTTAGAGCTGCCTAGCAGCCTCTTGTTCATATTCCAACTTATTCATGATGACGACAGCACTTCCGTTGTCAGCCTTTTTGATTATGATGTCAGAGTTGTTCCTGAGGCTGTAGATGGCGTTGTGTTCAGCACGGCTGAGGTTATGGGGCAAGTGATGCTGCTTTTCCACAATTTCAGCCCGTGCATGTTGGCGGAAGCACTCTGTGTAGAAGTCCAGTCTGTGGTTTCAACCTTCAGGAGGACTCCATGCAGAATCCTTCTTTTTGTAGTGTTGGTAGGAAGGATTCTGTGGGTTAGTATATTGCTCAGAGGTGTGTTGGAAATATTCTTTGAGTCGGAGACGTCAAAAGTAGGATTCTAGGTCACCACAGAACTGTATCATGTTCGTGGGCCTGGTGAGACAAAAGAAGAGGCCCCAATAGGACAGAGTCTTCTGCCGGGCTAAGAGTATAGCTGGAAAGATTAACAATATTGTTGGGTGGGTTAAGGGAACTACTGTTGTGGCTCCTTGTGGCATGTAGCAGTTTAGATAGTTTAGTGTCCTTTTTCCTTTGTAGAGAAGCAAAGTTTGTGTTGTAAATGGCTTGTCTAGTTTTTGTAAAATCTATCCATGTAGAAGTTTGTGTGGAAGGTTACTTTTACAACATAGTGCAGATGAAGTATAACATAGAAAAGTAGTGAAAACATGCTGACATATATAGGAGTTTGGAATTCAGTTACAATTCCTTTTGCAAAAAGAAAAGGAGTACTTGTGGCACCTTAGAGACTAACCAATTCTCTAAGGTGCCACAAGTACTCCTTTTCTTTTTGCGAATACAGACTAACACGGCTGTTCCTCTGAAACCTGTCATTATGCAAGGCACTGCATTTAGCCGTATGGAGTGGAAATCTATCAACTGCATGAAAAAATTGGTTAGTCTCTAAGGTGCCACAAGTACTCCTTTTCTTTTTGCGAATTCCTTTTGAATGGTTACATAGCTATCAATGATGCTTCATTAATATATCTAATTGCAATCACAATAATATGTTGTAAGGGGACATATTTCTGTCTGAGAATTATGTACCTACTACTATAGTTAGAAGTAATAGCTAACAAGATAACTTTTAATTTTTAAAGGGTTTTTAAAAAAATCTGGACATACTATTTAAAGGGTGCTCTATAAGAAATCAGAATTTTTTGAAAATTTTCAACTCAAAAAAATTAAAGTTGTAGGCTTTTAAATAAAGTTAAATATTTAGCACCTAGAAATGCCAATTAAATCACGTTTTGGAAAAAAATATTTTTCACTTTACTTGGACTTGCCTCGTTAGGAACATATTGATAACTTTCAGATCTGTGATTTACAAACACAAATTCTGTACTCAAATTTTCACTCATAAAAAATATTTTAACACTATTTTAAAGTACATCTGCTGTTTGGAGAAAGGTAATATCTGAACTTTATTAAAATAGTTTGAGGATAGGTCCTACCAAAACCTGGATATTTCTCTATATGAGACATTTAAAAACAAAACAAACCTTATGAAATACACAATATAAATCAGTGTGTTTCTTTAAAGAAATGGCTTGTGAGAGTGCTACCACGGTAATTGCTTAGAGGTGTCTCCAAAGAAAATTTTTTCTGCTGAAGGTATTAGTACATTAGGACTAATAAAATTAATAAAATGCATACATTATTGAGAAGATAGTCTATGAAAAATCAGGTGTTATAGTCTGAGTACAAGAATAAAAAAATAGCCAAATCCTACATATGTATGTAGTATTGTAGAAAAAATATATACAATATATTGAGAAAATAGTATGTGTTTTAGGTAATTAAACCCTGTAATATTTATATTTGCACCAGGGGCAGAATTAAGGATGTACATTCAGTCTTAACTCTGGCACTTCATGAGTTTCGATGCTTGAATTGTTCTTTTAATAGCTGTGGTTGCTAGAATTTGAACCACAAATGAAATAATAGCTTTATACTAGGATGTAAGCTTAGATGGTCCCGGTCACAGTTTTTGGAGTAAACTGCACTTCTGCCCCCTCCATGATATCCTGAAGGGCTCCCTCTTAGGTTTCAGGACTGTAACTGTCACCTCTTTATGGGCAAGGACCTGTGGCACCTCTCTCTAGAGACAGGGGATTTAGGTTTGCAGTCCCCCTGCAATTCATTGTGTTTATTCAGCGCAGTGGTCACCAACCAGTCGATCGCGATCAATTAGTAGATCCTAGAGGATCTCCCAGTTGATCACAACTCCAGTGGTGCAGCAGGGCTGCCACTAAGGCAGGCTCCCTGCCTGCCCTGGCCCCATGCCACTCCCGGAAGCGGCCAGCGTGGCCCCGCAGCCCCAGGGATCTCCCTCTGTGCCCTGCTCCTGGCTGCAAGCCCTGCCCCCATAGCTCCCAATGGCCAGGAATGGGGAGCTGTGGCCAATGGGAGCTGCAGGGGCAGTGCTTGCAGAGAGGAGCAGTGCGTGGAGCCACATGCCCCCCGCCCCCAGGGGCAGCAGGGGCATGTTGGCCTGTTACAGGAATGACTTGGGGCTGGGGTAGGCAGGGAGCCTGCCTTAGCGGTAGCCATGCTGCGCCACAGACCAGGAGCCGGCAAAGGTAAGTGCTGCCTGGCAGTAGGCTATACCCCAACCCCTAGCCCTGAGCCCCCTCCCAGAGTCAGCACCCCATACCCCCTCCTGCACCCCAACCCCCAGCCTTGAACGTTCCCCCAGAGCCAGCACCCCAAACTCCCTCCTGCACCCTGACCCCCCTCCCAGAGTCAGCACCCTGTACCACCTCCTGTACCCGAACCCGCTGCCGCAGCCTGGAGTCCCCTCCTGAACCCAAACTCCCTCCTAGAGCCTGCACCCCTCTTACACTCCAACACTGTGCCCCAGACCGGAGCCCCCTCCTGCACCCAAACTCCCTCCCAGAGCTTGCACCCCTCACCCCCTCTGCACCCCAATCCCCTGCCCCAGGCTCAGTCCAGAGCCCCCTCCCACACTGTGAACCCCTTGGCCCCAGCCGAGAGCCCGCACCCACTTCCGAACCCGAGCCCAGTGAAAGTGAGTGAGGATGCGGGGATGGAGTGAGTGGGGCAGGGCTTTGGGGAAGGGGTGCAGTAGATCCTGGGTTGCCTTTAAATTCAAAAAGGGATCTTGGGTGTAAAAAGGTTGGAGAGCACTGCCCTAGTGGGTCTGATCTTAGTTCAGCACCTGTGGTTCACTCTCCCTCAAGGGATAATGGCAGGGTTACTAATACCAGTGACTAGCCAGCCAGTGACGGAGCATAGTATGTTTATTTCAGAACAAAACATTACAGAGGAAACACAGCACAAGCCAATAGACAATCTATGCAACATGCTAAGCTTGCCAGGTGTCATCAGTTTGCAACATGGAGACCCCGATATGTTGCCAAAGTCCTTCAAATCCTTCCAAGAAGGTTTTGCCTTCTTAGTTATAGTTTCATGTCAGTTGGAGGATCAGAGAGGATCACTGACACTGTTCAGTCTTCCCCTTTATACCAAAAGTCCATTCTTTGTCTGCTGGGCCTCTTGAACCCAGTCTGAACTAGTATGTGCAGTTCTTCTCTGGAGTTGTTTGCCTGTCCTGGGAACTCCCACCCTGCTCTGTGGAGTTAAAATACCATCATTCGCTCACAAAGATGGATATCTAACTAATTATAGATAGATATAAAAATTTATGAATAATCTGTCTGTAATGTTGGCACATATCTTTTGACGTTTCTGTGCTTCCAAGGTCTCACGTCTGTCAGTCTCTATTTAATTGCAATTTAATGTTAAGATAATAGAGTAGAAAGGGAGCAATGTTGTCATCTTAAAGAGTAGAACTTCTGTATTGGCAATTTCCTGATCAAATATTTCATACAGAGGCTACAGCTTGTTTCCTGGTTATACAGCATTTTTCTGACTGTAGCATAGGTCAAGACATTTAGCAACATAAGAGTATTATTATACTGGGGAATCAAGAATGCTGCCTGACTTGTAAAGAGATAATTTTTAGTTTAAATTATATTATTTTTGCATGTTCAAACTAATATTACAGAGGAAAATGGATCTAACTTTTTAGAATTGAAGTTAAATTAAGCCTAACAGAATGTAATTTTCATGTTCCAGGGATGGTAACAGTTTTCTCTAACCGTCTGGGATGGCACAACATGGAACAGTTGCTCTCCCAGTTCCAGAGTCGCCTCACCTTTGGTGTCCAGAGGGAGCTGTGTGACCTGGTTCGGGTATCTCTGCTGAATGCGCAGCATGCCAGAGCTCTTTATAATGCTGGCTTCATCACAGTGGCTGATCTTGCTAAAGGAAATACTGCTGAAGTGGAAACTGCCCTGAAGAATGCTGTACCATTCAAAAGGTGAGAGAGATCAACAAGTTGTCAACCTGGACACCTGTTTGAGTGCATTCTTTTCCACTATAAATGGAGTTAAGTTATTCAGTCTTGACTATATAGTTCCAAGAGTACTTCTAATGAATTAGAGCATGTGGTGGTTATAGGATGAGTTTGGGAGTCCTGAGTTCTGTTCCTTACTTTTCTTTTGACCCACTGTATAGCCTTGGGAAAGTCACTTTATCTGTCAGAGTACTGTATGTCTACACTGCACTAAAATATCTATCAGCTGGCTTGGGCTGTGGAGCTGAGTCTGGACTCTGGGACGCTTCCCACTTTTGGGGTTCCAGAGCCCAGGCTCCAGTCAGAGCCTAAATGTCTACACTGCAGTTTTATCGCCTCAGCCCTTAGTCGGCTGAGCCAGGCCAGTCACGGGTGTTTTATTGCAGTGTAGACTTACCCTCAGTGTCTGTTTCACCCCCTGTTGAACAGGGATGATACTTCTCTTCTCATCAGGAGTGTTCTAATTGATTAATCCTGTGTTGTAACAGTCTGAGATCCTTTACTAGTGTTATGTTAGAGAAAACTGCTAGTACAGAGTACTATTGTAAAGATTTAACTGGACAACTGTAAATTTGTGAGCTGGTTTGTCAGCAGAAGGAACGCCAACTAGAAACTTATAAATTAAATTTTGCATACCCAGTAAGAGCCGTATTAATTATGGAGGTATCTGTACATTTCTTATTTAAATGCAAGTTGTCACTTGAAGAGGCTGCTAATTATTTTACTGGTGTAATTCCACTATGCTTTGTGGGGGTTTTGTGAAGTTTGTGCTTGAGGTACCTTTTTAAACTAAACCATTGGCCAAACTAACACTGTAATAAAGCAAAAGTTTCTGTCCATTCAAAAAGTAACCCATACGGCATGTCTACGCAGGTGAAGTAAGTTAAATCCCTGCAGAGAGCCTGTTCTCACACTCAAAACTGATATAGTTGTTAGGTGTTCCATTATAACATGAACATGGTTTCTTCTTCGAGTGATTGCTCATATTGATTCCAGTTAGGTGTGTGCGCGCTGTGTGCACAGTTGTCGGAAAGTTTTTCCCCTAGCAGCACCCTATGGTTGGCTGTGGAGCCCCCTGGAGTGGCGCCTTCATGGCGCTCAATATATGAGCCTGCTTACACGGTGCCTCCTCAGTTCCTTCTTACCACCAGTGACGGTCGTTGGAACTGTGGTGACTCGCTCTCCTCGTTTTCCCTAGCTTTTAGTTTAGTTCACAGTTATTCCTAGCCTCGTTAAGTTTAATTTTAGTGTTTTCGGTTACAGCAGATGATTGTTGGGGGTGGGGAGGATCTTCCCTTTCACCCCTACTGTGTTCCCCTTTGGGACTTGGGTTATGCCTAAATCCCAAGGGTTCAAATCCTGCAAGTATTGCAATAAGCCCATGCCAACGGGCGACCACCCGCACGATGCTTGCTTAGTGTCTGGGGGAAGCACACTAAATGGACAAATGCAGGATTTGTAAAGGGTTTTGCCCCAGACCAAAAAAGGAGGGAGACTTTTGCCTCAAGCAGCTCCTTATGGAGGCAGCACTTAGACTGCAACCTACATCGGCATGGCAAGACCCGGCACCTAGCTTATCGGTGCGCAGCGCCCCGGCGGCAGTGGTAGAAGTGGCACCATGGAAGGACTCTGGGAGAGACCTGTGGCATTCCCATTTCCTGATGCAGAAGCAGCACTGGAAGCAGGGGAGGAATGGATCTCTGACTCAGAGACCCACCCCTTTGGAGCCAGCCAATGGGGTGTGTCCCAGAGAAGAGCACCTGGGGCCAAAGACTTTGGAGCCGGCACCACCAACTTCGGCCCCACAAAGGGGGACCGTCGAGTCCGGTGCCATTGGACTCCTCAAGCCAGGTCACTGAGGAGATGGAATTGCCGTCCACCCTGGACACCTTTGAGGCCATGAGGGACCTCATTGCCATAATGGCACTGCAGTCCCCGGTCCTTGAAGTCAAGCCTCCAGTACTGCAATGTGTGGCACCGTCTCGAGGCAAACTGGCAATGCTCCATCCCTCAGCACCGCTCCTCAGAGTCCTGGCGCAGTCACACCTGCAGCGCTGCTCCAGGTTGCGCTAGCCCTCCCAATCGTGACTCCAATCCTCACACCAATTCCCCATTGTGCAGCAGGTCCCGCTTCCGGCACCAGTCATCCCAGCACTGGTCCGCATCCCCGCACAAACCCTGATCATGGCACCGCTCTCCAGCCTCGCAGCGCCGCTCAGTGCCGCCCTGGCCATCACAGTCCCGATCCCCTTCTTCAGACTCTGAGACAGGGTCTAGATACTCAGAGCGGGGCCGGCTCTGGTCAGGCTGTGGAAGACCTGAGGTGGTGGCCTGTGCAGTGGCAAGGACTAGTGCAGTGGCCATTTTGGACTATGTGGGTGTACCACCAGGCCCAGGGCACCCAATCCAAAGGTTCCTGTTTGGCGACCTCTGAACCACGGCTGCTGAAGGCATCAGCCAGTCGTCCCACCTCTAGGGGTGCTGAGGAGGTACTGGTCGCACTACATCCCCTGGAACTAACACCTGTTCCTGAGCCTGATCCAGGTGTGGATGGCCCTGACAGAGAGGCACGACAGGAGGCTCCTGGAGACCAAAAGGGTCAGGAGGACCCTGTTCCCCCATTAGCCTCCTCCTCATCCTCCCCAGACGAGGTGATTGCAGGCACCTCCATCTCTGGACTGCCCCCCATATACAGCCATACCCGCCAGGACCACCGTTGCAGGATGGCATGAAATATGGGCTTGCAGGCCGAGGAGGTGGTGGAGTTGGAGGACCTGATGGTCGACATACTGGCCCCGGAAGGCCCATCGAGGGTGGCTCTACCCGTCATCAAGACCATACAGGCCAGTGCCAAGACTTGGAGGTGAGGAAGGTGATCAGGAAGAATCAACATGGATTCACCAAGGGCAAGTCATTCCTGACCAACCTGATTGCCTTCTATGATGAGATAATTGGCTCTGTGGATATGCGGAAAATAGTGGATGTGATATATCTTGACTTTAGCAAAGCTTTTGATACCGTCTCCCACAGTATTCTTGCCAGCAAGTTAAAAAAGGTTGGATTGGATGAATGGACTATAAGGTGGATAGAGAGCTGGCTAGATTGTTGGGCTCAACGGCTAGTGATCAACGGCTCGATGTCTAGTTGGCAGCCGGTATCAAGCGGAGTGCCCCAGGGGTCAGTCCTGGGGCCAGTTTTGTTTTACATCATTATTAATGATCTGGATGATGGGATTAATTGCACCCTCAGCAAGTTCACAGATGACACTGGGGGGAGAGGTAGATATGCTGGAGGGTAGGGATAGGGTCCAGAGTAACCTAGATAAATTGGAGGATTGGGCCAAAAGAAATCTGATGAGGTTCAACAAGGACAAGTGCAGAGTCCTACACTTAGGAAGGAAGAATCTCATGCACCCCTACAGGCTGGGGACTGGCTGGCTAAACAGCAGTTCTGCAGAAAAAGACCTGGGGATTACAGTGGACGAGAAGCTGCATGAGAGTCAGCAGTGTGCTCTTGTTGCCGAGAAGGCTGTATTGGGCTGTATTAGTAGGAACATTGCCAGTAGATCGAGGGAAGTAATTATTCCCCTCTATTTGGCACTGGTGAGGCCATACCTGGAGTATTGTGTACAGTTTTGGTCCCCCCACTACAGAAGGGATGTGGACAAATTGGAGAGACTCCAGCCAAGGGTAACGAAAATGATTAGGGAACTGGGGTACATAACTTAAGAGGAGAGACTGAGGGAACTGGGGTTATTTAGTCTGCAGAAGAGAAGAATGAGGGGGGGATTTGATAGCAGCCTTCAGCTACCTGAAGGGGGGTTCCAAAGAGGATGGAGCTCTGCTGTTCTCAGTGGTGGCAGATGACACAACAAGGAGCAGTGGTCTCAAGTTGCAGAGCAGGAGGTCTAGGCTGGATATTAGGAAAAACTATTTCACTAGGAGGGTGGTGAAGCACTGGAATGGGTTACCTAAGGAGGTGGTGGAATCTCCATTCTTAGAAGTTTTTAAGGCCCAGTTTTGACAAAGTCCTGGCTGGGATGATTTAGTTGGTGTTGGTCCTGCTTTGATCAGGGGGTTGGACTAGATGACCCTAATATTCTGTGATTCTAAGACCATTTGGCAGACCCCGGCCTCCATCCCTCCCACCGCGAAGGGTGTTGAGAGGAACTATTTTGTCCCATCTCAGGGGTGCGAATAGCTCTTCACACACCGCAGCTTTACTCATTGGTGGTGGCTGCAGTAAATGAAAAGGAGAAGCAAAGACAACAAGCCCTAGCACCCAAGTCCAAGAATGCCAGGCGCTAGATTTATTGGGGCGCAAAGAGTATTCCACAAGGAGGTTGCAACTCAGGATTGCCAACCAGCAGGCAGTTCTGAGTAGATACAGCTTCAACTCCTGGAACTTGATGCTCAAGTTTAAGGAGCTGGTGCCAACAGAGTCCAGGGAGGAGTTTTGAGCGATAGAGGGGAGGGCAAGGCAGTGGCACGGACCTCTTTACAGGCCTCACTGGATGCTGCGGACTCAGCGGCACTCACCTTGTCCTCCGGTATTGCCATGAGGTGTAGCTCATGACTGCAGGCCTCGGGACTCCTGCCCAAGGTTCAACAGACCATGCAGGACCTGCCTTTTGATGGGGCAGGTCTGTTTGCGGAGCAGACTGACTCTAGGCTGCATAGCCTAAAGGACTCCAGGGCTACCATGAAATCCTTGGGTATGCACACCCCTGCAACCCAACATAAACATTTCAAGCCTCAGCAGAAGCAGCAAGGCTCCTATCCTCCTCAGCTAAGACAGGCCTTTTACAGGAGAAGGGGCAGGAATGGCAAATGAAAGCCTTCCCACCCCCAGCCCAGGCAGGGCCAGGGCCAGGGTCTGGGCCTGACTAAGCCATCATTGGGTTCCAAGCAGGCCTTTTGAAGGTGCGCCCAAGGATGGCATGCCAGTCTCAACTCCGGATCCTTCCCCACCTTTCTTGAATTGTCTGTCCCACTTCTACTGTGCTTGGTCCCAAATAACTTCAGACCGCTGGGTTCTCCATATGGTAGAAGTGGGATATTCTCTCCAATTCTGCATCTACCCTCTTTCCCACCTCCCTTTTCCCATCCCTCTTCAGGGACCCTTCCCACAAGCAACTCCTTATCCAGGAGGCATGGGTGCTCCTTGCCATTGGAGCAGTGGAGGAGGTTCCTCAGGAACTCTGGGGCAAGGGAATCTATTCCCAATACTCCCTAATCCCCAAAGCCAAGGAAGGTCTCAGATCCATTCTAGATCTGCGAGGACTCAACAAGTTCATGGTAAAGTTGAAGTTCCGCATGGTCTCCCTGGGCACAATTATTCCTTCTCTGGATCCGGGAGACTAGATCCGCCCTCGAGATGAAAGATACATACTTCCATATAGCTATTCGGCCTGCACACAGGCGATTCTTACGGTTCGTGGTCAACCACAAACTATCAATTTACGGCCCTTTCATTTGGCCTTTCAACAGCCCCCCATGTGTTCACCAAGCGCATGTCGGTCAATGCAGGCGCAGGTAAACTCCTTCTTCAACGACTGGCTGCTTTGGGGCCGCACCAGGGGGCAGGTGGAGTCTCAAGTCTGATTGGTCAGATCCACATTCGAGAGAATGGTTCTCCTCCTCAATTTGAGCAAGTCAACCTTGGCACTGACCCAAAGAATAGAATTCATTGGAGCAGTGTTGGACTTGGTTCAGGCAAGATCACTTTTGCCAGAGTCCTGATTCCAAGCCTCTGACAATACCCGACCATCACAGTAAGGGGATGCCTGTGTCTCCTCGGCCGCATGGCAGCCTGCACTTACGTGACTTGGCATTCCAGACTGAGGCTCAGGCCTCTACAGGCGTGCCTCGCTTCAGCCTATCGCCCAGGATGCAACAGTCTGAATTCAGTGGTCCCGGTCCCGGAGCAGGTGCTCGAGTCAGTGGTGGCTTGATCCTTGGATAGTGTGCAAAGGAGTCCCCTTCAACAGCCCTCAGCCTTCCTTGTCCCTAGTAATGGACGCGTCACCTCTGGGATGGGGAGCGTGTTTGGGAGACCTCCAAATGCACGGCCTTTGGTCGCAGGATGAGCTCTCCCTACATATCAACATCAAGGAGCTGAGGACAGTGCCACTAGCATGCCAGACCTTTCAGGCCTGACTACAAAGTCAGTGCTTAGCAGTTCTGATGGACAACACCACTGACCTGTTTTACATCAACAAGCAGGATAGAGCCCGATCCTCTCCTCTATGTCGGGAAGCCCTCCAGCTGTGGGAGTTCTGCATAGCCCGCTCCATTCACCTGGAAGCATCCTATCTACCAGGAGTTCAGAACGCACTGGCGGACCACCTCAGCAGGTCCTTCCGCAATCACGAGTGGTCCATCTGGCCGGATGTCATACACTTCATCTTCCAAAGGTTGGGGTTTCCCCAGGTCGATCTGTTCGCCACCCAGAGCAACAGAAAGTGCCCGATGTTCTGCTCCTTCCAGAAACAGAGCCTGGGCTCAATCACACATTTCTGCTACTGTGGAGAGGCCGCCTACTCTATGCCTTTTCTCTCTCGTGCACAAGGTTCTACTCAAGGTCCGCTGGGATGGGGCAGAGATAATTGTGGTGGCACCAATGTGGCCTTGACAACATTGGTACACCATACTCCTGGAACTGTCAGTGGACACCCCAATCACGTTGCCTCTCCTTCCCGACCTGATCACTCAGGACCATGGTCATCTGCATCACCCCGACCTGCAGTCCCTCCACCTCATGGCTTGGAAGCTTCATGGCTGAACCCCATGGAGCTTCTGTGCTCAGAACAGGTAAGGGAGGTCCTAGTCGGCTGCAGGAAGCCCTCCACTAGAGCCACATACCTAGCAAAGTGAAAAAGATGTACTTGTTGGTGTGACCCGTGTCATACACCCCCTCTCCAGGCACCTATTCTTCTTATCTTAGAGTACCTTCTGCGCCTGAAACAGCAAGGCCTGGCAGCGTCCTTCCTAAAGGTATGCCTCGCTACTATCTTGGCTTTCTGCCAGGGAGTGTCTGGACACTCCATCTTCGCCAACCCTATTGTTGATTGGTTCCTCAAGGGTCTGGAACAGCTACATCCCCAGATGAGGCAGCCTGTCCCTGGTTGGGACCTTAACCTGGTCCTGTTCAGGCTAATGGTGGCCCCCATCTGAACCGCTGGCAACTTGCTCCCTTCTCTATCTGTCCTGGAAGGTAGCCTTTCTTGTCACCATTACTTCAGCAAGGAGGGTGTCTGATTTAAAGGCCCTTACCTCACACCCACCTCATATGGTTTTCCATAGGGATAAGATGCAACTCAGACCTCACCCAGCCTTTCTTCCTAAGGTTGTGTCACGCTTCCACACTAGTCAGGATATTTTCCTGCCTGGTTTTTATCCTAAGCATCATGCCGGTAGCCGTGAGCAGAGGCTGCACTCCCTGGATATTCGGCAAGCAGTCGCCTTTTACATTGAGCGCACTAAGCCGTTCAGAAAGTCGAACCAGTTGTTTGTAGCTGTGGCAGACTGGATGAAAGGACTCCTGGTGTCGTCTCAAAAAATATCTTCCCGGATCATGTCATGCATCCGCACGTCCTAAGAGCTGGCCAAAATACCAGCCCCGGCTCTTACGGCACACTCCACAAGGGCTCAGGCCTCATCTGCTCTGTTCCTGGCCCAGGTCCCACTACAAGAAATCTGCAGGGCAGCAACTTGGTCCTCAGTAGATATGTTCACATCTCATTACACCATCGTCCGGCATGCCAGAGATGATGCAGCTTTCGGCGGAGCAGTGCTACAATCAGCAGTTCCTTAACTCCGACCCCACTGCCTAGGTAAGGCTTGGAAGTCACCTAATTGGAATTGATATGAGCAATCACTTGAAGAAAAAACGGTTTCTCACCTTCTTGTAACTATTGTTCTTCGAGATGTGTTGCTCATATCCATTCCAAACCCACCTGCCTTCCCCTCTGTCGGTGTAACTGGCAAGAAGGAACTGAGGAGGTGCCAGGTCGGCAGGGTCATATATTGAGCGCCATGAAGGTGCCACTCCAGGGGGCTCCACAGCCGACCTGACTGGTGGTGCTAGGGGAAAAACTTTCTGACAACTCGGCACGCGCACCCCTAATTGGAATGGATATGAGCAACACATCTCGAAGAACAACAGTTATGAGAAGGTAAGTAACTGGTTTTTACCCGCAGTTTCTCTAAAGTTTGTATGGACTACATCAAAGGAAAATTATATTGGTGGCTTTGATCCACTTCCTAGTAAACAGCTGTCCCTATGAAAAAATCCTAATTGTTCACCTTGAGCTCCTTTGTGCATAGCACTCATTTAAATTAATGGTCACTCCCCACATAGTGGGCTTTCAGGACTGTGCTAATTGTGAGCTGACATAGTAGAACAATGTTAGGGGGCTTATTCCTTCACCCACTTACTTCTCTGGTCCTTCTCGCATGAACAGAGAGGAGCAATACCTGAAGTCCAAAGGTGCAAACAGTTCAATGTTTATTGGGGTGAACTTCTAGCAAGCATGATTCCAGTTTCCTTCCTTAGTGTCCCCCTTCCCAGCTCTGACACCACAGAGCCTTACCTGTGTCCCTGTTCCCATTTCCCCCCCTTGGCAAAACATTATTCCAATTTCCCCACCCCCATTCCGTTCCCATTCCCTCCCTTAGCAAAACATGATTCCAATTCCCCACCCCCATTCCCTGTTCCCATTTCCCCCCCCTTACTTCCTGATTGACTGCAGACTATATAGTAAAACTTGAGTTCTGCTTAGCTATAACTTAACCAATCATTTTCCTGAAATTTAACTAACCAATCCTAACATATTGTAACGTGATTATGTAACCAATTATATCCCACCACCTTAATTAGTTTACACCCAGTAAAATTAATTATACAGCAGACAGAAACAATCACAGAACCACACAGAGACCATGCAAATAAACAATAGCAAAGTGGGAACTATAATGACAAAACAATACAGAAGTGAGGATTTCACATCCCAGCAATTGATAAGTGAGTTCTTGCCAGACAGGATGCTATCAGACTAAGTTTCCTTTTACATCTTCTAGGCACTTCCCTTTCTCTGGAGGCAATAGGCATTATCAGGACAGGATTGTATTCCTAACAGCCCAATAGCACCTTATTTCAATGTGACAAGTTTGGAATGTGAGGATGTGACCGTTCGCTTCCCAGCTTATGGCTGCCTCCGCTGCTTAGCCAAGGGCCTTAGCCTAAGAACAGGGCCTCAGACTGTCACAGGGAGGGTATGTCTACACTACGAAATTAGGTCAAATTTATAGAAGTCAGTTTTATATATTCGAATGTGTGTGTCCCCACAGAAAATGCTCTAAGTGCATTAACTCGGTGGAGTGCTTCCACAGTACCGAGGCTAGAGTCGACTTCCGGAGCGTTGCACTGTGGGGCGCTATCCCACAGTTCCCGCAGTCTCCGCTGCCCATTGGAATTCTGGCTTGAGATCCCAATGCTTGATGGGGCTAAAACATTGTCGCGGGTGGTTCTGGGTACATATCGTCAGGCCCCCGTTCCCTCCCTCCCTCTGTGAAAGCAAGGGCAGACAATCGTTTCGCGCCTTTTTTCCTGAGTTACCTGTGCAGACGCCATACCACGGCAAGAATGGAACCCGCTCAGCTCACTGTCACCGTATGTCTCCTGGGTGCTGGCAGATGCGGTACTGCATTGCTACACAGTAGCAGCAACCCATTGCCTTGTGGCAGCAGACGGTACAATACGACTGGTAGCCATCATCGTCATGTCCAAGGTGCTCCTGGCCATGTCGGCCAGGAGCGCTTGGGCAGACATGGGCGCAGGGACTAAATTTGGAGTGAGTTGACCAGGTCATTCTCTTTAGTCCTGCAGTCGGTCCTATTGAACCATCTTATGGTGAGCAGGCAGGTGATAGGGATTGCTAGCAGTCGTACTGTACCATCTTCTGCCAGGCAGGCAAGAGATGAGGATGGCTAGCAGTCCTACTGCACCGTCTTCTGCCGAGCAGCCATGAGATGTGGATGGCTTGCAGTCCTTCTGCACCGTCTGCTGCCAGCCAAAGATGTAAAAGATAGATGGAGTGGATCAAAACAAGAAATAGACCAGATTTGTTTTGTACTCATTTGCTTCCCCCCCTCCCCTGTCTAGGAGACTCATTCCTCTAGGTCACACTGCAGTCACTCACAGAGACGGTGCAGCGAGGTAAATCTAGCCATGTATCAATCAGAGGCCAGACTAACCTCCTTGTTCCAATAAGAACAATTACTTAGGTGCACCATTTCTTATTGGAACCCTCCGTGAAGTCCTGCCTGAAATACTCATTGATGTAAAGCCACCCCCTTTGTTGATGTTAGCTCCCTGAAGCCAACCCTGTAAGCCATGTCATCAGTCGCCCCTCCCTCTGTCAGAGCAATGGCAGACCATCGTTCCGCGCCTTTTTTCTGTGCGGACGCCATACCAAGGCAAGCATGGAGGCCGCTCAGCTCACTTTGGCAATTAGGAGCACATTAAACACCACACGCATTATCCAGCAGTATATGCAGCATCAGAACCTGGCAGAGTGATACCGGTGAGGAGGCGACGTCAGCGCGGTCACGTGAGTGATCAGGACATGGACACAGATTTCTCTGAAAGCATGGGCTCTGCCAGTGCATGCATCATGGTGCTAATGGGGCAGGTTCATGCTGTGGAATGCCGATTCTGGGCTCGGGAAACAAGCACAGACTGGTGGGACCACATAGTGTTGCAGGTATGGGACGATTCCCAGTGGCTGCGAAACTTTTGCATGCGTAAGTGCACTTTCATGGAACTTTGTGACTTGCTTTCCCCTGCCCTGAAGCGCATGAATACCAAGATGAGAGCAGCCCTCACAGTTGAGAAGCAAGTGGCGATAGCCCTGTGGAAGCTTGCAACGCCAGACAGCTACTGGTCAGTTGGGAATCAATTTGGAGTGGGCAAATCTACTGTGGGGGCTGCTGTGATGCAAGTAGCCCACGCAATCAAAGATCTGCTGATATCAAGGGTAGTGACCCTTGGAAATGTGCAGGTCATAGTGGATGGCTTTGCTGCAGTGGGATTCCCTAACTGTGGTGGGGCCATAGACGGAACCCATATCCCTATCTTGGCACCGGAGCACCAAGCCGGCGAGTACATAAACCGCAAGGGGTACTTTTCAATAGTGCTGCAAGCTCTGGTGGATCACAAGGAGCGTTTCACCAATATCAACGTGGGATGGCCGGGAAAGGTAGATGACGCTCACATCTTCAGGAACTCTGATCAGTTTCAAAAGCTGCAGGAAGGGACTTTATTCCCAGATCAGAAAATAACTGTTGGGGATGTTGAAATGCCTATAGTTATCCTTGGGGACCCAGCCTACCCCTTAATGCCATGGCTCATGAAGCCGTACACAGGCAGCCTGGACAGTAGTCAGAAGCTGTTCAACTACAGACTGAGCAAGTGCAGAATGGTGGTAGAATGTGTATTTGGACGTTTAAAGGCGCGCTGGCGCAGTTTACTGACTCGCTTAGACCTCAGTGAAACTAATATTCCCATTGTTATTACTGCTTGCTGTGCGCTCCACAATATCTGTGAGAGTAAGGGGGAGACATTTATGGCGGGGTGGGAGGTTGAGGCAAATCACACAGACACCAGGGCGGTTAGAAGAGCACAGGAGGGCGCAGTACGTATCAGAGAAGCTTTGAAAACCAGTTTCATGACTGGCCAGGCTACGGTTTGAAAGTTCTGTTTGTTTCTCCTTGATGAAACCCCCCGCCGCTTGGTTCACTCTACTTCCCTGTAAGCTAACCACCCTCCCCTCCTCCCTTCGATCACCGCTTGCAGAGGCAATAAAGTCATTGTTGCTTCACATTCATGCATTCTTTATTCATTCATCACACAAATAGGAGGATGACTACCAACGTAGCCCAGGAGGGGTGGTGGAGGAGGGAAGGAAAATGCCACACAGCACTTTAAAAGTTTACAACTTTAAAATTTATTGAATGCCAGCCTTCTGTTTTTTGGGCAATCCTCTGTGGTGGAGTGGCTGGTTGGCTGGAGGCCCCCCCACTGCGTTCTTGGGCGTCTGGGTGTGGATAGATAGGAGCTATGGAACTTGGGGAGGAGGGCAGTTGGTTACGCAGGGGCTGTAGTGGCAGTCTGTGCTCCAGCTGCCTTTGCTGCAGCTCAACCATACACTGGAGCATACTGGTTTGATCCTCCAGCAGCCTCAGCGTTGAATCCTGCCTCCTCCCTTCACGCTGCCACCACATTTGAGCTTCAGCCCTCTCTTCAGCCCGCCACCTCTCCTCCCAGTCATTTTGTGCTTTCCTGCACTCTGACATTATTTGCCTCCACGCATTCGTCTGTGCTCTGTCAGTGTGGGAGGATAGCATGAGCTCAGAGAACATTTCATCTCGAGTGCGTTTTTTTTTCTTTCTAATCTTCACTAGCCTCTGGGAAGGAGAAGATCCTGTGATCATTGAAACACATGCAGCTGGTGGAGAAAAAAAAAGGGACAGCGGTATTTAAAAAGACACATTTTATAAAACAGTGGCTACACTCTTTCAGGGTAAACCTTGCTGTTAACATTACATACATAGCACATGTGCTTTCGTTACAAGGTCGCATTTTGCCTACTCCCACCGCGTGGCTACCCCCTCAACCCTCCCCCCTCCCCGTGGCTAACAGCGGGGAACATTTCTGTTCAGCCACAGGCAAACAGCCCAGCAGGAATGGGCTCCTCTGAGTGTCCCCAGAAGAAAAGCACCCTATTTCAACCAGGTGACCATGAATGATATCTCACTCTCCTGAGGATAACACAGAGAGATAAAGAACGGATGTTGTTTGAACGCCAGCAAACATACTCTGCAATGCTTTGTTGTACAATGATGCCCGAGTACGTGTTACTGGCCTGGAATGGTAAAGTGTCCTACCATGAAGGACGCAATAAGGCTGCCCTCCCCAGAAACCTTTTGCGAAGGCTTTGGGAGTACATCCAGGAGAGCCGCGAATGCCAGGGCAAAGTAATCTTTTCACATGCTTGCTTTTAAACCATGTATAGTATTTTAAAAGGTACACTCACCGGAGGTCCCTTCTCCGCCTGCCGGGTCCAGGAGGCAGCTTTGGGTGGGTTCGGGGGCTACTGGCTCCAGGTCCAGGGTGAGAAACAGTTCCTGGCTGTCGGGAAAACCGGTTTCTCCGCTTGCTTGCTGTGAGCTATCTACAACCTCATCATCATCATCTTCTTCGTCCCCAAAACCTGCTTCCGTATTGCCTCCATCTCCATTGAAGGAGTCAAACAACACAGCTGGGGTAGTGGTGGCTGAACCCCCTAAAATGGCACGCAGCTCATCATAGAAGCGGCATGTTTGGGGCTCTGACCCGGAGCGGCCATTCGCTTCTCTGGTTTTCTGGTAGGCTTGCCTCAGCTCCTTAAGTTTCACGCAGCACTGCTTTGGGTCCCTGTTATGGCCTCTGTCCTTCATGCCCTGGGAGATTTTGACAAAGGTTTTGGCATTTCGAAAACTGGAACGGAGTTCTGATAGCACGGATTCCTCTCCCCATACAGCGATCAGATCCCGTACCTCCCGTTCAGTCCATGCTGGAGCTCTTTTGCGATTCTGGGACTCCATCATGGTCATCTCTGCTGATGAGCTCTGCATGGTCACCTGTAGCTTGCCACGCTGGCCAAACAGGAAATGAGATTCAAAAGTTCGCGTTTCTTTTCCTGTCTACCTGGCCAGTACATCTGAGTTGAGAGTGCTGTCCAGAGCGGTCACAATGGAGCACTCTGGGATAGCTCCCAGAGGCCAATACCGTCAAATTGTGTCCACAGTACCCCAAATTCGACCTGGCTAGGCCCATTTAAGCGCTAATCCACTTGTCAGGGGTGGAGTAAGGAAATCGATTTTAAGAGCCCTTTTAGTCGAAATAAAGGGCTTCATCGTGTGGACGGGTGCAGATTTACATCGATTTAACGCTGCTAAATTCGACCTAAAAGTCCTAGTGTAGACCAGGGCTAAGAGAAGGCCCTTACACCGGCCGACAGTGATTTTGATTGTTTCTTTTATACCTCTATAACTAGCCAAGTGATCAGAATACACCTACGTTCTTAGAGTATAGGCCTTTACAGACAGGCCTGAATATCTATATCCTAACAAACAACAGCTAAGTACTGAGTTTGAATTTGAGTCCACAATTACCTACTGTTACATAGGTTGCTCCAGGTTTTTGTCACACCGAGGGAGGAGTGAGGGAAAACCTGCATGGGGGCACTGCACTGCAGCCTTAGCATGGTCACTCTTATACCTTCTACTAGCACTACATTCACTTTCATTAAAAAAACCCAAAACAACAACCACCACCACTGAATATTCATTTCCTAGAAGGTGCAGCCTGTGTGGTCCAGAAACATGTTTTGCCATAATGGTTCATTGAAACTACTATCCTAATTGAAGATAAGAACACAGCAGTATGGTGCTTGCTTTGATTGTTCATTGTTGTCCGTATGAATGTTTCTAAACAACTTTCTGTCTAATTTCAAGTTGTTTTCCTTCCATTAGCATTCGTAGAGCAGTGGATGAAGATGAAGAGGCAGCTGAGGAGCGTCGGAATACCCACTGTATCTGGATGGTGGGAATGAAGGGCTTAACGGAAAGTGAAGCAGCATCTCTTATTGTGGAGGAAGCCAGAATACTCCTACAGCAGGACTTGGCTATGATGGGAGTGCAATGGAACCCAGATTCTTTTCTTGAGTCTGATACATCTTCCATGACCAGCAGTGAATCAGAGCTGGAGGACAGAAAATATAAACTGAATGGAGAATGTTCACTAGGGATTTTAAAAGTATTCAACAATGAAGGGTACAGAATTATACCTGATAAAGGCACCAATTTTCAAGCTGGGAATTCATCAAATATTAAAAAGGGAAATAAAAGGCTGTTAAGTGCTAGTATGTCAAATCCCAGGCCCCAAAATGAATTACAGGAAGATCACACCCAGACAAAAGAGAGAAATGGTGATGTCATTGTATACAGCCCTAGAAAGCGGCCAAATTTGGGCAAAGGTAAAGAAAACAGGGAAGTTACTTTTCTGACCAAAAATGAGGCAGGCTCTGGGGCAACAACTCAAGAATTCCCTACTGAAAAGGGAAAGAGACCAACCTTGAGCTTCACTTCACGGAAAACTTCTAAGGCATCTGGGTACAGGAGGACTATGGGCACTAGTTTCAGTAAAACTGAGGGCAAAAGCGCTGCTTCAAAACAACATCAGTTGCTGCTTGATGAGTCAAGAATGCACACAACAAAGATAAATGGGCCCTCTGTATCCAGTCATAGCAAGTCTAAAGCTAAGTCTTTTTCAGATGGAAAGAACAAGGAATTTGGAGAAAATGAATCATCTGCTCACAAGCGCTTCACTGTCAAAGGCTCAGAATCTTTACAAGTGGACAAAATGCAACCAGAGAGCAAAGAGATAATGGAGGAATTACTTACGGAGCCTTCCACTACTAATAAATCCAATCTTAAAGACACAGTGAATTGTCTGGAAGCTAGGGATGTAGTGAGGGATGCTCCACTGATGAATATGGAGGCAGATGATACTCTGCGAGATCTGGGAATTTCTAGCAGGTCAGCGAAAAATGAATACATTGGTATTAAACAGAGCAAAATCCAACCAGTTAAAAACTGTGCTGAAAAGATACCCGCCAAACAACAAATGGTTCTAGGCACAGATCTTTGTAATGATGCAGCAAGCAGTTCTGCAAACATGCATGGGAGCACTAGCAAAGAGAAAACTGTTTATTTTTACGCTGATGAAAATAAATCCTTTCATTTTCAAATTCAAAATGACGGCAAAACATGTACTGAAAAGCCCAAAGGAATATTGTTACAAACTGGAGGCATGGGTGAAGCAGCTAATCAGCCTGAGGATTTTCTGAAAGACTCCACAGTAAAATCCAGAGCTGTTTGTGTTGCAAAAGATATTAAAAATGGTTATTCTCCTCAACTGTTTTCAGTTTCCAAAGAATTTGAAGACAGCTTCCAGTTGGATACACAGACTAATAGGATATTACAACAGCAGGTGGCAGCTGAAATTGCAAGACAGCAGGGAGCAAAAGATACAGAGCAGGCAGAGATACCTGTGCAGAAAATCTCCATGAAACTACACTGTGCCAGCACTTTACAAAATGAAGATGTTGCAAATGAAAAGCTAGCTGCAGCACTTAGAAAAGTGGTCTGTTCAAATCTTGGGACAAGAAATACCACGAAAGAAACCACAGATTTACATTGCACTAATGCTTTGGGCTCTAGAAGCCCTAATTTACAGCCTGCAATGAAATGCACAGAATCTGCATTTTGTCTTAAAGGAAATGATTTTTCTTTCACTGACTCACAACTGTGTAGCTTTTTACAAGGTTATCAGACTCAAAATTCAGTGAAGGAAAGTGCCTCTCAAGGTCTTCAGAAGGCAGTCTCTCCCTCCAATGGCCAGTGCCCTCACACTGTGCTTGTACAAGTTGAGTGCCACCCCCCTCCTGAAACTAGTCTGAACATGAGTGACAGTTTACTGTTTGATGATAGCTTCAGTTATGTCAATGGCCCTCCAGATATCCACACAGATGAGGCTGAAGGGGCAGAATCTGCGGAACAGAAGGTTGTGACTCCTCCGCCTAAAGCCACTTCCAGCTCTCTTGCTGACCTTTTGCATCAGCAGAACTTGGAGCCTATTCAGGATATATTAACTGTCAGTATAAACTGGAATGAGCATCAGCATCCAGCACAGTGTAATGATGTGTCTATTATATTCTCTGATATAGATTCTTTGCAGATAGCTGAAGCTTTAGGTAATGTAGACTTACCTCCTTGTCAAGGAGACAGTCTGTCTGCAGCTCTTGTTGAGCTAGGGTTAAGAAAATCAAGGCGTGAGGAGGAAGATCCCAGACCAGAGGACACAAGATTGGATCAAGGTGAAAGGCCTCAGAATGCCCAACAAGCTGTGGAAAAGAATACCAATCCAGTGGTATGGTCTGATCATTCATTTGACTTAAGCCCAGGGTTGCAAGATATTTTAGACAGATGGCCTAGTCCTTCAGATAATAAATCTGTTTTAAGTCCAAGAGTCTCCTCCTCAAAAGGAAAGTTGATAATCTCAAATAGGAAACAAGAGCCAGGTGCAATTTCTGAATTCAGCTATTGTCCAAGAGAGTCATTCTCCACTTGCCAGGGTTTAAAGAACTATTTTGAAGTTAAGGAGAGCAATAAGGGAGCCCTGGATGTTCAGAAACTAGTTTATAATCCTCTGCTGCTCAAGGGAAGGAACAGAATATCTGACCCTCAGCCGGATATCAGCAAAGGACTTATTCCTCCAACGCCTCCTAAGGAACCTGTTCCAAAAAGTTTTGGCACATTTTCTCTAACGTTTGGAAAAAACAAAAATGTCAGCCACATAGATGAAGTCCCACCTTTTCAGCCACTGCAGAATAGCAAACCTAGCTCAGACCACCACACAGAAACACTGCCATTTAATCCTGGTAATGGAGACACATGTGAGATTTTGCTTGACACTAACCCTGTAAAAGACAATTCTTTTACAGACCAAGGCTTTTCATTGCAATTATCTCAACATGTTTTGCCACTTATTTCATGCAGTGCTGAAAACTTCACTATTATTGACGTGGCAAGTGACAAAGCTCTCTTCCAGACCTTCATCAGAGAATGGAGGAACAACAGCAGATTTGCCATCTCAGTGGCTTGTGAAAGAACAAAATGTCTCTTGTCCCCCAAGTCAACTATAGGTGGCAGATTCAAACAAGGTGAGTTCCTCTTTCACATTCCTACCACATTAAATTGTGAACAGTACTCTGTTTAACCTGGGGAGTTAATGGGAATGACTATAAATTTATTTCTTTGGGTTTACCTAAATAAGAGGATAAAGACTACCATATAAATTGAGTACTGGGAGAAGGAGTTGGGTATCAGGAGGGAAAGATGAATAGCACTAAGTGAATCATTTAAAGGGTGGATCTGGGAAGACAAAGGTGGCTGGAGTATGGGATAGCCCCAGCCTTATTTAAAAGGCTACCAGCATTACCATCCCGCAATGGACATTAAGTAGTTGCTTCCTGTATTTATTTGCAGAATCTTGTTCACAGGAACACTCACACTTGGACTAGTTAGTGCACAGAGCAAATATGAACTGAAAACTTATCACATCCCACATTTTAAAATGGAATGGTGTTGTAGTCTTCTTCTGGTGATACAGGAGGAGATACATAAATGGCTTTCATCTTGGCACCAAGTTCAGAAAAAATGTTTTTGAGTTCAGAAACAAACGTAAGCAGCTGGTTCATGGCCTCTGCTACCCAGGCAGTATTCTTTACAAATATTGTGGGCTGATCTGATCTGAGGTCAAATACTTTCCAATTTACAAGAAGTTAATTTGGGTGCATTTAATTGTTTACCTATGAAATTCAATCCAGTCCCCAACCCCTCAGATCATTGCTGTACTCCTGCACTTTTTCATGTGTAGTATTCATATACTGCAACTCTCCTAAGGGGACGATGCAGTGGAAAGAAGGCAGCCATTCAGGAGCAATTGGGAGGCTGATTCAAGCAGAGTTTCCTTAGAGGAAGAAGGATAACTGCTTTTGCCTTTTTCCAAACCTCTTTCCTCCTCCATCTTTTAAGAAGTGTGAGCAAGCAGCATCTTCCCTCTATCTGTCTCAGCGGAGGAGATGGAACCATCAGCAACAGCTTGTCTCTGAAGCTCTCTACGCCTGATGGCAAAAATCCCCACATGTACTGTTGTGTTTTTAGTTTTACTCTCTATTCCTATCTTATAAACACCCCTTCCCCCCACATAAAAACAAAAAACCAGGGAGTTAAGCACTGGAGGATTTGCCTGAACATAGGAACCAAACCAAAAAAGTTATAGTCTCAGCAACAAGAATGTAATACATAATTTTGACTAAAAATGAGATGTGCCCCAATGCAGGGTGAGGGAATACCATTATACCCCAACTCTTGGGTATGTTATGAGGCAGAAAGCCAAATCTCTGTAAGGAATCCTAAGTGGTGGTTTTGTGTTGGACACCTTGCTATTCTAAAGTCGCTAGTTAAAAAGAACTGAGGGTAGGGGGGAGGAAGAGAGTCTGATACATATAAGAGAATTAAAGCATTTGTTTAATTTTAAGAATTCCAGGCTGCGTTGGGTTGTTTCATTATTAGATTTTCAGCTGAACAAACTGCTATATTTATGGATGCTGTTTTAGAATTATAACTTTCAAAAAATGTTTATTTAGTAAGATCTCCCCAGCGGATCCAGGTTAAAGATGATGGGTTTCCTATCAAAGGCTGTGAAGACATCTTGGTAGTTGGATTGTCTGTATGCTGGGGTGGAAAGGATGCCTACTATGTCTCATTGCAGCAGAAACAAGATGACCAGACTGGTAAGTGAGGATTGCCAGACAGGCCAAACTGCAAAACACCACACGTTTCAGGAAAGAACTGTGAGGAGATGGCATCCCTTTTGGGAGATGGCTTCCAAGAGTTTGCCCCCTATGAGAGTCCGTAACCCAGCTCAGTTGCAGGACAAAAGCAATCAGCCATGTTAATCATTAACACCCAGGGCTGAGAGTGACATGTTTGCCACTGTTACATATATTTCCTGTTCCTCCATTTCTAAAGGAGGCAGTGAAGTCTGATGGTTACAGAAAAGGTCAAGAAAGCATGGAGTTGCAGGCTGATCTGCTTGAATGTGACCAAGCAAGTGACTATATTTCCTTGTACCTCAGTCAACTCACCTGTGATACAGGGGTAAAAGCAGGATCTCAGTGATAACCAGATACTACATCTGAGCTATTCTTTATAAATAAACTAGTACTCAGTTAGTTCCTTGGATCCCTACTGCATCAAAACAATATGGATTTATTATTTGTTCAAGCTTCAATTATATGCTCAGTGTTTTCTGTTTAGGTAGCCTCAGAGAATCCCACATTTCCTCACCCCTTTCTCTCCATGTACTGAATAAATAAACTAATTTGTGTCCCTTATCTCAGAAATCAATGCCAGCTTGGCACCACCTCCTTTGGATCAGAACCTGTCTGTGACTGAGAGATTGTGTCAAGTACAGTCCTGCTTGCAGAAGGAATCTGAGAGCACGCACTCACTTGTGATATACAACCTCATCCAGCACTATAAGACCCTTCTGCTGGCTTGTGGCATCTCCCTGGAAGGAAGTTTCGAGGACCCAAAGGTTTCAGAAATTAAAATTTTTTAATTCATGTAAAACTTCCATTCATTATTTAAACCAGTGAGTCTGGGTAGTTTTTAGTGTTTAATACTCTGCTCAAGTCATTTGTTTTTTATTTAGTGTTGACAGAAATGTTTGTTTTCAAAGTTTTTAAAGATGTTTACAGCTAAAGTGATAGAAGTCCACATTAACTAATATTTACATTTACTTCTTACTATGATTTTTTTTAAGTTTCTCAGTGTCTGCAACAAATACACAGAAAGGGCTCAGTGGTAAGTGTTTCACCCCAGGGAGATCTGACTAAAAATCTTCATTAAGTCAGATATGGCAGATTAATTTGGGTCTCATAAAGGTCTTAATGGCAATGCCAGCATTGCAGAGCTCCTATTCCATTGGCACAAGAGGCCTGGGATGGAATGGCAGAAGAGGTACCTAGGCTCTCATTAGTACCACCAGTCCCTCATTTCCAGAAGAACTACATTCATGCTTACGTTTGAGAGGAGGGGAGGATTCCACTGGTTGGAAATCAAGGAAAGTGTTTGAAAGAGTTAAAAACCAACCTGGCCCTGGTTAGTAAAAAGCACTGCCACTTTTAAGTGTGTGTTTTGTGGGGGGTGGGGGTGGTTCTTGGTGATGACTTTCAAAGTTCACATCACAGTGTGACACACAATGGGAAAAAAAGAGTAAAAGAATTTTAAACCAAATTAAAAATATTGGAAAACTTTTCTTAAACTTCTATAAACTGAGTACAATGTAAGGGATTAACATGCTCATCAAAGACCTGGCACAAATACAAGGAGAATAGCCTATTGATTCAAATACTTGGAAATACTGTGGGGAGAATTCTAAGCCTCCTATCGCTTGGACACTGAAATCTCTGGAACACAGCTCTCCTGTGAGAGACCATGCTTCAGAACAACCCACAGGTCTTCCTATTTCTATAGCATGGTTTAAGGTGCAGTTTCATTTGGACCAAAAAAGTATTGATGCATATAAAATGGACTGGATAAAACAAAGAGAGTGGTTGGTGCTTTAGGCTTCCAACCCATGCAGGTATCTAGTATAAATGCAACAGGTGTACTTACAGAAATACCCACACTTATCGTGTGGCTGAAGGCATTTGTGTATAGGCTTCATGGTTCACTACTAACCCAAGACATTCAGATCTGAACTACAACTTCTTTGCATGGCCTCTGCATATTCCTATTTGTGGTATCAAGGCACCTGAGCCACAAACTTCCGATGCCTACTGGAAAGCAGTGTCCATTGGGGTCACCTGTCCCTCCTCATCTTAGAGGGTTGTGAAAGTATGAAAGGGGAAGTGGCCGCGGCCACCCTTCTGTTCCTTTCTAACTGCCCCAGGTGGAGCGAGCTTACAGCATGCAGCATCCTCTATACTGTCCTCATCATTTTTTCTTCTTTTTTTCTTCCCTTTTTGAGTAAGATTTTGTTTATAGTTAGTCAGAGTTTTCTTTTAAAAGACCGGAGGAGATGTTGATCCAGCATGGTCTTCAATTAGACCTGCGGGAGTGGAAGGGCTGCCTCGCATTCCCCTACTAACCAGGAGGCTCTTCAGGCCCAGATAACTAAGTTGGCACCGCATAAATTCAGCATCAGCTTCAAAGACTGTGCCCCAGGAGCAAGTCTGCCCACCTTAGTCTAGTTTGGATCCGGTGCTGCAAAACATAGATCTGGATCTTCAAGCCTAGCATGCATCTGGGGCTCAAAAATCCAATATCTGGCAGCCCAGAGTACACCTGGGGCTGCAAAATCTGGATCTGGATCCGGCAGTTTGGAGCTGGGAGCTGCAACACCCAGATCCATAGCATATTACTGATCCAGGGATCCAAAAAAATAAAAAGCTGTGTATGAATCTGTGGCTGTTAGGAATGACTTTGGATTCAGGATCAGAGCCTGAATTCAGATTCAGCAGTCAAACATGAAGGACTTCCAAGCAGAGTTGCCAAAAAGGATCCAATTGCCTGGGATCTAGCCAGTAAGAGCATCTGACAGTTACGAGTCACTTGTCTAGTGGCTCTGGATCACTGAGGCCCCTGATCCACATAGGTCAGTGGCGTCTGGTATTTTATTTCCAACAGCATGATCTTTGCAGAGCTGCTTTCCTTACTGACTCTGTGCCCAACATACTAGTGTAAGCAAGTAGATCAATATGGAGGTCTTCACCACACTAGAAAGGGGTAGTACAAGCTTCTGATCAGATGTGGAATCATGGATCTCTGTTACAGGGTAGTGTTTTCACATTGTGCTTCCTGTTTGGCCATTTTTCAGATACACACACTTGACACTCTGATTGTCTGGGAGAAGGCTTTCCTTTTCCAATATTCCATATATCAGACCCTCACCCTGAATGTGAGAAGAAATGGACTGATCCATTCTTAGGTTCTTCTACTGTTTGAAGTTGTAAAAGTTAATTTATTTGGTCCTGGAACTGTCAGTTCTCTTTGTTCTTGGTAGGAACTGCTGAGGTTCTGTTGAGATCCCAGCGCATTCCTAAGGGCTAATTCAGTTTCCCAGGACCAGATTTACAAGAACTTGATAGGCTAAGAACTGATGCCAGGTTCAGAGGCTGCCTTAGGAAGTGAGGGTACTATACCCATCAAAAGTTCTATTGATTCTGAGATTCATGGATCCAAAGAGTTCTTTGCTACATAGTCTCTGTAGGAGAAACAGCATATGGTGTCACAAGATCCATCCTGATGCTCCAGAAAGGATTGGCTGTTGTCTTCAGAGTCTCTTTATAACCCTTGAAGGCAAAAGAGAGAGACCACCTTCTGGGAGTTAATAAGTGCATTACCAAAGTTCTGCAGAGAAGTCAGTGCTGTAGGTACTGTTTTCTGTTTTGGATTTAGAGCTTTATGTGAGGGGCTGAGAACCACTCTGATATTCCTAGAATCTTACATCATAAATATGCTGATGGGGCCATATGTCTTATTTCTCTTAGGAGGCAATGTTGTTAGAACATTATTGAGCTCTAGGCTACTTCACCTCAATCACCTTGATCAATCGGTCCTTCAGCCCTCATATAGATTGTGTCGATCACAAAATGTCTTCCATTCTTCTCTTACCCTGGCCTTCCGTCTCCATGCCTTTTCACAATAAAATTTTCTCATCTCTTTGGAGGTTGGCAGAGTTGTCGTTTCAGTTCCTGTGGCTACTGCTGGCAACAGCTGCCGTCCATCAATTGTCAGTGAGCTATGTGCCCGGTCCACTGCATTTTACTGTACCTACTTTCAACAACGATGTCCTGCACTCTACTCTGTTTGGGCTACCTTCCTTCAGTTATAACTAGTTCCTGGTTCTAAACCAGGAAGGAGAATGTTCAGGTCTGCTTCTGGCTCCACTATAGAGTACAGTGTCTAGGATTGGGTAGTGTCTTTGGTAGCCCCCTCTCTGGGTACAGGAAACATGCAGGGGCACCCATCCTTACTTTACCAAGCCTTTCTAGGGACCAATAGGGCACACAAGTCCAATGGAGCAGTCAGCCCAGTATTTCAGAAGGTCTCAGTAAACATAGCTTTGATTCCTTCCATCTTGGAAAGAACAGTTGCACCTAAGGGATGAGACAATATCATCTATACTTAATGGTGCCTAGGGTTTGTTTCATCACAGACTGAATATGGTTTGCCACCTGTCATATAATATGGACAGTAAGACTGTGTGGCAGTGGCAAAATGCTGTCTGGCTATATTAACACCCTGAAGTTTGTTGTATTCATCTCTGGGTTCCAGGGACAGAATTCTTTCTAATTTCCAGAAATATTCCAGGAGGTACTCCCCCTTCTGTGCCATTGTCACATGGCAGCTTATTTATACATACCTCTGACTGGAATCAAAGAAGACCTCTGTTAGTAAAACTGTATCTTACCCCTTGGCCTTTCTGTGGCAGCCAGTGTTCCATTAAATGCCTGGCTATCATGACTGTTCTCCCTGAATGGCTGGGTGTCTGTCTGTGTATCGACTTGAACCTCAGCAAAGTGCCTAAATGGTTCTTCCCTAATAGTTTACGCAAAGAAGCATACTTTCGTACCCATTGAAGCCTTGATATATTCCAGACCTGCAGTCTTTCCTGCAGTGGACAGGGTCCTTATTGGGACAGTTACAGGTAACTTTAATACCAGCCTATATCTGAGGCTTCAGCAGGGCTCTTTGTGATTCTGCCACCTTTTCTTTATACAAGGAAAACCTGAGCCACAACACCTCAGTGCTTTAAAAGCCTTTTTTTTTTAAAAGAGGAGAACAACATGCCCTTCAGGGAGGTGCTTTGTCACCTTCCTGCCATCTGCAATAATAGTGTTAGAGGGTGTAAGGGATTCTTCACCTTGATTTCCAGCCACCCCAAGGTTTGTAATTGCAGTGGGAGGTGTAGTTCCATGTAAAGTTACTGGAGCTGAGAGCTATTTCTCTGACTTGTAAGACTTTTCTCCCCTTCGTAAAGTCGAAATCTGTCTGAATTCTGACAGCATTATGGGAATTACACAGACCACTAAAGAGGGGTTCCTGTTCATAAAGTTTGATATCCTCATGGAGTGGTCAGATAGCTCATCTATTAGGGAAAGATGTATCGGCAGGCTCTTTGAGAAGAGTTATCCATTCAACAATACAAGTGTTCTAGCAAGGGCTCCATCTGATAATACCTTGTTTTACAAGTGAGGTAAATGCCAGTTAAGTCCCTTCTCAACACTGATACCGTGCTTCTGTATGGCTCTGATCCAAAGACAAGCAAGTCCTAACATCAATATATATTCCTTGCTCTCTCTTGCCCTTGAGTCTATTGAATTAAGAGGTTTTTTTTAAGTGTTAGTCCATTTGGTACCAAGTTGCTGTCATTAGTCAAGGTTAGAGATTGGCAATTCTGTCATCAATATCATGGGTATGATATTAATATCCATAAAGTCCTGCTTTCCAAACTACTTTGTCTCTTGTGTGTGAGATAAGGTGGAAATCTACTTGGGTTCCAAGTTTCTCTGGTTGACATCTAGACTCCAGATTACTTGGACTGTTGATTGAGTGTTATGCTGAGGTCTAAAAGACTCTAATGAAAAACAGAAGTTTGACCAGTCAAACCTACTCTATATCTTGAAAGATATCTTTCCATCTGGGCACCTCCTGAGGAGGTGGATCTGATAAGGTCTTCCTTAGCTGTTAGTTTAGATTGTTTTAATGAAGATGACTAATGCTGCAGCTATATGTGTTTTTAGCAAAAATGTCCCACATTAAGACTTGTTTTGGAAGAGCTAGATCGGTTGCTTCTATTCGCTGTTGGCATCCAGAACTGATACTTGTTTGGCAGTTCTGCTCTCTGTGTTCACCTAGAATTCTTCTCCTGACCTTCCTGGGGATTGTACTGCTTGCGAAACTCCTGCAAATAGGATTATGCAGAGGCCATTTGAAGAAGAAATGAGGTTATTCAGTGGAACCACAGTTCTTTGAGATGAGCCTCTGCATATTCACACTCCCCACTCACCTTTCCACTTTGGAGTCCAGATTAGGAATTCCTGAATTAGCAGAAGGAACTGAGGGGTGGTTGGGGCCACTCCCTCTTTCATGCCCTTGGACTCCTTCAGGATAGGAGGGACGAGTAGCCTCAATGGACACTGCTTTCCTGAAGGTTTCAGAAGCTTGCAGCACAGGTAACTTGATCTCACAAGTGTGAATATGCACTGGCTCATCTCGAAGAACCTTGATTATAGGTAAGTAACCTTCATTTCATACTTTGCCATAGTATTGTTTATATATCAGTGAACACTTAAGAAACAGTTGGTCCCCTAGGGCTTTAGAGTGAAGGCATATAATTGTCAATGTTGTCTTTTGTTTTTTCTTATCAGTAAACCTGATAGATTATAGACCATTTAGTTTGTAACTAATTACAGAGCACATGGGCAATCAATACATTTTTTTTCTGTCTTTTACCACCTGGCAAATCACTAAAGTCTGACATTTTCTGACTTTTTACTTATGACTTTAATTAAAATTTGTAAATCACCTCTGATGGATTTAGTCACTAGGAGATATTACCATTATTGCTTATATAAAGCAGACCAGCCTTCAGGTGGAATTGCATGATGTCACTATCAAAATATGTAGATAAGCAAACTGTATCTAAGATGTGCAGCACGAGAGTACTTAGCTTTTAGTATGAAGGTGTAGATTTAATGTAAAAAATAAAATAACACTTTGTTTGAAAAAAAAAAAAAGCTTGCTCTGTTCCCTGTGTGTAACCAGATCTGTTTACTTTACTAAACATGTATTTTTGTCTCTATTTTTTTTTTTACTCCGTTTTGCACTGCAGCACCACTATGGAAGAGTGAGCTGGATTCTCTTACAGCTCATGCACCATCAACAGAGCTGTTAGCTATCTTTCAGTTTCAGGGTGAAATTTTGATTTCATTAAAGACAGTGGGCTTGCACAGGGGTTACTGAAAATAGAATTTGGCTTGCTGAATCCTTATTACTAGAGCCGATATGCAAACAGGAAAAGAGCTCAGCTTCTCAGATCCCAAGTTGATGGTAAAACCAATAATACCACTTTTTACAAAGTCAGTTTTCAAAGTAGTCACGTTCTAACTATAGTTTTCACATTTACTCCATCTTAGTTTTTAATGGATGTGTATTAGAACATAAGAATGGCCATACTGGGTCAGACCAAAGGTCCATCCAGCCCAGTATCCTGTCTACTGACAGTGGCCAATGCCAGGTGCCCCAGAGGGAGTGAACCTAACAGGTAATGATCAAGTGATCTCTCTCCTACCATCCATCTCCACCCTCTGACAAACAGAGGCTAGGGACACCATTCCTTACCCATCCTGGCTAATAGCCATTAATGGACTTAACCTCCATGAATTTATCCATTTCTCTTTTAAACCCAGTTATAGTCCTAGCCTTCACAGCATCCTCAGGCAAGGAGTTCCACAGGTTGACTGTGTGCTGAGTGAAGAACTTCCTTTTACTTGTTTTAAACCTGCTGTCCATTAATTTCATTTGGTGGCCCCTAGTTCTTATACTATGGGAACAAGTAAATAACTTTTCCTTATTCACTTTCTCCACACCACTCATGATTTTATATACCTCTATCATATCCCCCCTTAGTCTCCTCTTTTCCAAGCTGAAAAGTCCTAGCCTCTTTAATCTCTCCTCATATGGGACCTGTTCCAAATCCCTAATAATTTTAGTTGCCCTTTTCTGAATCTTTTCTAATGCTAATATATCTCTTTTGAGATGAGGGGACCACATCTGTATGCAGTATTCAAGATGTGGGCATACCATGGATTTATATAAGGGCAATAAGACATTCTCCGTCTTGTTCTCTATCCCTTTTTTAATGATTCTTAACATCCTGTTTGCATTTCTGTCTGCTGCTGCACACTGTGTGGATGTCTTCAGAGAACTATCCACGATGACTCTGAGATCTTTCTCCTGATTAGTTATAGCTAAATTAGCCCCCATTATATTGTATGTATAGTTGGGGTTATCTTTTGCAATGTGCATTACTTTACATTTATCCACATGAAATTTCATTTGCCATTTTGTTGCCCAATCACTTAGTTTTGTGAGTTTTATAGAAAGGACTACTGACTGAGGGCAACATTTTTGTGTGCATTTAATTGACTCTGGATAAAATTTTCAGAAGTGCCTAAGTGACTTTCGGTGAGACTTAGGCTGCTATATCATTCAGGTACTTTTGAAAATTTCTCTCTAAATCATTTAATTTCTTCCAGGAATTATTCTAACTCACCTACTTAATCAAGAAAGCTGATACTTTGCAGATGTTTGAAGTTAATACTAATGTTAAGAATTTTTGGTCTAATTCCCAATTAATATTTTTGTTGAAGTATTATAATCAATAAAAAGATTTTCAGGATAGATTTGTCTCTATTTTAGGTAGCATGCTGGCTGCTGGACCCTGGCTCTAAGGAGCGTACCCTTCACAACATGGTAACCAACTTTCTCCCTCACGAACTGCCCTTACTTGAAGGGGTGGGAACTGGCCAAGGAGTTCAGAGCCTGGGACTTAGTGCTAATGCTGATTACTCTGGCCGGTACCGAGCAGCCGTAGAATCTGTGCTCATCTTCAACACCATGAACCAACTCAATGCCCTGTTGCAGAAGGAAAATCTAACAGGTAAAGAGGACCTGGAGGTAATCCCATGAACAAACTGATTTGTTGAGACCTTTTTAGTATGTATACATATGGGTGCATGAAACTCTTTTGAGTCCCTAGTATATGGGCCTGCAGGCTCATTGGCTTTGCACTGAAATTTGCTTTGGGGAGTTGTCTAACTTGGCAACACAATGTTAATAATTCTCCGGTTAAAGTAAAAGAAGGGCATATGTGTATATATATCGTAAATAGATCTTGTTGTTGCTGAGCCCTGTAGCCAGTTTCCTTTTAATTGTGGCACGTTATACATGTGAATGGTCTTAGTATTTCTATAATACCCATCACCATAGTACAGTAAAAGCATTGTTATCTGGCATGTTGGGGGAATGGAGGGTGCTGGTAAGTCAAAAATTCCGGTTAACTAAGAGGGTGAGGGAGGGGGATCAGGGCAGGGAGTTGAGGTGCAGGAGGGGTTTTGAGGTGGCAGATCTGGGCAGTGCTCACCTTGGGTGGCTCCTCGCAAGAGGCGACAGGTCCCTGCTGCTCCTAGGTGGAGGCGTGGCCAGGCGGCTCTGCGCTGTGCCTCTGCCGCAGGCGCCGCCCCTGCAGCTCCCATTGGCCTTGGTTCCTGGCCAATGGGAGCTGCGGAGCCAGCCCTTTGGGTGGGGTGAGGGTCGCGCACAGTGCCCCCATGGCTATTTCTCCACCTAGGAACCGTGGGGACATATCACCGCTTCTGGGAAGCCACACGGTGCCAGGTAGAGAGCCTGCCGGCCCTGTACCAACTGGACTTTCGATGAATATCAGAAATGCCGGTTTATAGAGCTCTCCAACTGGTAAAGTGCCAGATAACACAGCTTTTACTGTATCTAATATAAGGAAAATAATTGGGGTTTGAAATCTTTGTTCTGAGAAATAAACATGTTTTATGTCAAGGAGCATAGGAAGTTCTATGTTTGGGTTTTGTTTTATTTTATTTTATTTTTCTGGAAAGTGTAGTGTTCCTTAATACAAGGCTCTATAACATTCCCTGATATAAGGCTCTCCATCTTCCAATTTCATTGCACTCCATCACAAACATCTTCTAATATGCTGCATATTTGGTTCTCAAGAATGGTCATAAATATTGTTGAGACAAGGTGGTTGAGTTGCTTTCTTTTATTGGATCAAATTTTGTTGGTGAGAGAGACAAGCTTTTGAGCTTACACAAAGCTCTTTTTAGGTAGACCTTCTTCAGCCAGACCTGAAGAAGAGCTCTATGTGGACTCAAAGTTTGTCTTGCTCACCAACAGAAGTTGGTCCAGTAGAATATATTATCTCACCCACCTTAGCTTTCTAATATCCTGGGGCCAACGCAGCTACAACAACATTGCATACATAAATATTGTTGTCATCCTGGGATTAGAAATTTACAATGAGAATGAGCAGCCATTGTTTTCTGGGTTTATAAATCTAGCTGAGTTGGTATTTGCCAAATTCAGCTGTAATAGACCTGCCATTGATGTTATAAACTCATTTCTTGGTTTTTCTACTTATTTCAGATGTTTTCCATAAAGTGGAGATGCCCACCCAATACTGCTTGGCCCTGCTGGAACTGAATGGAATAGGTTTTAGCACAACAGAGTGCGAGACCCAAAAACATGTCATGCAAGCTAAACTGAATGAGATTGAGGCCCAGGCTTATCAGATGGCTGGCCACAGCTTCTCTTTGACCAGCCCTGATGACATTGCAGAGGTATTTCAAGGAGTTGGGTAGGGTGATTGCATCTGAGGGCTCTGTCAGATTAACTTCTCTTATATTTGGGTAAAAACCTTGGTGGGTGAGTGTGTGTATGATGATGAGGGAATTGCACTTTAAGGAAAGACAGAAACCAAGTTTAATTCTGATCTAATTGGTTTTCCTTTTCAGCCATCATAAGCCCCAGTCCTGCAAGGTGCTGAGCACTTCCTGCATGGTACTCACCTCCCAGTGACTTCAGTGGAAGGTGAGGGTTGGCAGCACTTTGCAGAATCAGATCTTTAATTTGTAAAGATGCTGTCTGCAGCCCATGATGTATGGGATGTGCCACCTGCCAAATTGCTGCTAGAGTGTTTTGGGCTAATACTGTGAGACTAGTGGCTTGTCTTCATTCTGGCTTCTTGTATTCCACACTAAAATTGCCTTTGCGCAGTTTAAATTAATCCATTTGGTTTAAGGTAAACTGCACAAAGGCACTCTTAATGGAGAATAAGGCTGTCCATGCGGGGAGCTAGTGTGGAATAGCTATTGCACTTTAAAGTATACCTTATTTTGCAGTAGCTTCCCCATGTAGACAAGCCCTAGAGCTACTTCATTACTACATTAATATTGCCTTATTTAAAGAGACATTGATGTTTGTATGCATGAGCTGTGACATTGCATGGTCTGACTGGTATATGAACTGATTTGTGTTGACCAGTTACTCCTGCCCTCGACATTTCAGGCACAAACAAATGGAAATCTTATTTTAAAAGTTTTGAAACAGGTGCGTTAAGCTTGTCAGAACCTGTGAACTCATTCATACAACCGAATCCTTCCAAAAAGACTCAAGAAAATCAGTTATTGATAAATTCGCATATATATAATACTTTTGATCCAAATGGATGCTTTCTACACATTCTGTGTGTGCTGATTACAGCAATAAATTGCAATTACCTTGCCATTTCCTTTCCACCAGGACTATTTTTAACATTACAAACCTTCAAGAAGTTTCAAACAGCTGCCATTTAAAAAAATGCAACAAAAATATTTCTTTCTTTCCTGCAAATACAGAATGTACCCACAAAATAATACTGGTCTGAAGCCAGTCCTGAACTAGGGATTAACGTAAGGTCCAATGTTTTGTGACCAATCAGGGCTAAGAAATAAAATTAAACCTCTCTAAAATTATGTTTCTGAGAAATGTAGCATGTACAGAATTATAATGATTTGATGTAAAGCTTTAGCACTCATTTGAGGTGATCCATATAATTCTGTTGTGGCTTCATCACTCATGAGTCATAGTTTAAGGCTAGAAGGTGGTATCATATCTTCTGGTCTGACCCTCATGTATTTCACAGGCCACCATCACCACCCATCAACCTGTACACTAAACCCAAAAAGTGGAATTAGACAAAAATATTACAGCCCTCAGGAGACTCAGCTATCTTGTGTCACAGGCAGAGACAGGAGGAACTGATGTGCACCAATATCTGAGGTCCCTGCAAGTAGGGAATTGGTTGAGAGATAGCAAGGCGATCCTGGCAAATGACCCACACCCACACTCTACAGAAGAAAGGGGAAATCTTCCAAGGTCATTGCCAGTTTGACCCAGGGGGAAAATTCCTTCCTGACCAACATATGGCAATCAGGTAGAGCCTGAGCACGTGAGCAAGAACCACCCAGCCAAAGATCTGAGAGAAAATTCTCTGTACCACATCAAATCACTGGCCTGGCCCATCCCCCGCCCGTGTCCCATCCCCAAACATGGCCATCTCTGATGCTTCAGAAGGAGACACAAACAAATAAAAACTAAGCCCAGAATATGATCATTCTAATTTCATGCCAGTAAAACCTTTGTTATACAAATGTGTGTGAAAATTACTTCCGCTCATGCCTGCCAGCTCCAGAATGAAACACAGCAGCTGTTAAATAGTGCAAAATATTACACAACAATTTAGGACAAGAAATAAAGAATTGTGTAGTATTAGGATTACTATTTATTATTCTGTTACCATAGTGCCCGTGTATCTAATGTAAAATAAATACTTCATCATGGCTAGTTTTTTAACTGATGGAAATTGGTAGAAAAACTCCAATATCCAAACTCTTTGAAGCTATTCTGTGATGGTAGTTGCCACCATTTCCTTCAGTGCATTTTGTTCTGCGGTCTCTTCCTTGCTAACATTTTTTCTTTTCCCCTTCCTCTCTCCCTCCCTCCCACTCCCATGAGGCCTTTCCATCTCATTTGACATCTTCACTTTTATTTTCATTACAGCTGGCCATTAAGAAGCAAGGATACACGTAACATTACTTTATAGCAGTCAATTACCTTATCTAGAAACACAGTTCCCAAACTTTTAGGATTAGAAAATGAGATTTTAGACTACATTTTGTAGTTAATTAAAATAAGGAGGAACAGCTGAGGGTAACACAGTTCTTTAATCAGCTTTTTAATTATCTGGAGCATTAGTGCTGTGCTTTGGTTAGAATATAGGCTATTTTAATGCTCGGAGTCATTTAATGTTTTCTTCTGCGATGAAAATATAGATTCTTACTGAAATGCTGGCCTCTTTTAGGTCTTGTTTTTGGAGCTGAAGTTGCCACCAAATGGAGACGTGAAAATACAAGGGAACAAGAAAACTCTGGGTTACACCAGAAGAGCTACTACTAATGGAAACAGGGTCAGGTTGGGCAAGCAGTTCAGTACGACCAAGGTACAGTTGAAGCATAGTTCTCATCTGAAAAGTGACTATCAAAAGAATTCCTTGTTACTTCACATATCTGCTCCCTGTATGTATGAGAGTCAGATGTGCTGACTCTGACAAAAATAAATTATTCCTACCTTCTGCTTCTGTTAGCACTGGAGAACCTATTCAGCCTTTGGGGTGTGGGCTGGATTCTGTTCTGCCTTCTACATCAACAGAATTTTAACCAAGTGCCACTCTTCTTCCCTCAGTTACAGCTGTGCCTTGGGAAGAGACTGAGGTGTAAGCAAGGACATAACTCTAAAACAGTGGATTTGGATGCGTTTAAGTCAGAGCTGAATATGGTGTGCAGCATTTACTGCAAGTCAGAAATTGCACAGATTGAGTTTTAGATCCCAGGTTAAATGTATAGGGCTAATAGTTGGAGAACCTCCCATCAATGAGTCAGTTGTCTGCCTTATTGAAAGGTGCTCAGATACAATGGTAATAAATACAGTATACATACCAATGTAGATACATAAAAAATATTTTTAAGTGTAAATGGAGGAGATTTGCTTTGGGGGTCATATACTAGTTCCTGTGTGGCAGAACATGGCTGATGAATTTTCCCTGTGACCATTCCTGTGTTCTGTGCTTCACAGAATTTGCTTTCAGAAGCACAAACTTGTTGCGGTCTTGAAATTGAATATATTGGTAGCACGTATAAGATCTAAGACCAACAACAGGACTGTCAGTTGTTAACTGTTGTGGAACACAGTGCTCATCCTGATTGCCTGGAGCTAATTACTGCTTTTGTTGGACAAAACATATTAGCAGATTTATGTGTTCATTATTTTCAAGGCTCATTAACTTGTGTTGTTCTCCCAATATCCCTTTGCTCCAATGTGATAAGTATGTTGACAAGCAAATACTGATCCCAGGAAACCTTCCAGCAGTGAGGAGATGAGGATGTTAGTAGATTTTGCTTGATGTTCAGCACAGGTGTGGCACAGCAGAGGCAACACAAAGGGGTGAAGGGCAGAAATTAAGTGAGAATACACAACAGGGGTTGACTAACTTTTATGGTGCTGAGTGCTTTACTGAACTATTAGGAGCTCAGGGGCTGTACTCAGATTGTATATGAATATGCATTATTATATGCCACCTTTTTTGCTTTTGGTTGTACCTTCCTTGATCCATAAGTAGAAATTGCTGTTTGACTTCAACTGCAAGGTTTTAATTGCTAGTGGTCCACTTTGTCCCGGGACGAGTGTGGTCAAAGTCCTTGTTTGGGCACTCCTAATGTATAGATAGAAAAGGAACAATGGTGTAAGAACAGGAAGGAGGAGAGTTCATGATGTGAGAGAGGAGACAATCCAGGGATGGTGCAAGCGATAATTTCATGTGACTTATTTGATGAAGCAGACTCTACAAATTTTATTTAGGACTCAAGACACAAGTTAATTCTAATAATTGTTTCTCTGGCTACATGTTATTACAGCAGCTACATGTCATGGCATTCTTGCTGCCCATACAACAAATGTAAGCAGAGCTAATGTTCACATAATATTGAGATGTGACTAGAAAAATTAAAGACTACTGTAAGTATATCACTCCCTGTAGATTAGGATTTATCTTTTCTGCAGAACTGAAGAAACTCTTTTTGTAGAACTTGTAAGATAGCTAATAATATATTTGTTCTGCTGTTACCTTTGTAGGATGTTTTGGAAAAATTAAAGGCCTTACACCCATTACCAGGCCTGATTCTAGAATGGAGGAGGATCACCAATGCAATGACCAAAGTGGTGTTTCCACTGCAGAGGGAGAAACGTTTGAATCCTGCACTGGGGATGGAGAGGATCTATCCTATATCTCAGACTCACACTGCTACAGGTAATAAGATATATATGAAATCTTTTCTGATCACGGACTGTGGCAACCTCTGTGGGTGAAGAGGAAGAGTTCAGTACGTTCAATATCTAACTTTCCAACCAAACTAATGACAACTGTTTTAAATACAGAAGATTGCTAATTTGTATTACGATTAGAGCCTTTAAAATTCTGTGTAGCTTTGCACTCTTCCAGCAATATTACTAGAATGTTGTGAGTGTGTGAACATATAAGTTTCTGGTGTATCCCCACAGATAGTTACAGCATTTGGTTGGGTCTTCAGTGTTTAAAACATTTCTGGGGCACCTTCCATATGGAGATCTCAAGCTACTTCAAAAACGCTAATTAAATTAGCCAACCTCCTTCCCAAGAGTATTATCCCAACTTTATAGGTATGGAAATTGAGGCACGAAGCAGGGATGTCACTTATCCAAGCTATGTCAGAGCTCATCGCATGCATCAGAGCCCAGCCGCTCATGATTCCCTGGGTATGTCTCAGGCTACTAGGTTACATGGCAACATGTACTCATGTAGTCCGGCATGCGTCCCAGACCCCTGCAGATGTGGATGGCATTGGTCTACGCCCCTGGTGGACACTGTTTGGATTTCCATTGAATGTGCTCTCCTCCCTGACTTGGTGGCCAGAACTGTGATGGGTGTTGGCAGGAATTCCTCTGTGGCCCCGCTCCCATCGGTGACATTGGTCTCTGATGCCTTGGATCTGGGGTGGGGAGCCCACCTTGGTAACCTCAGTACGGAGGGCCTCTGGTCCCAGGAGGATCGCTCTCTCCATATAAACATAACGGAGGTCAGGGCGATACACTTGGCCTGCCAGGTGTTCTTAACCTACCAAAGGGCAGACTGGTGCAGATCTTGATGGACGATACTGCCGCGATGTTCTACATCAGAGGTGGGCAAACTACGGCCTGCGGGCCACATCCAGCCCACGGGACCGTCCTGCCCAGCCTCTGAGTTCCTAGCTGGGGAGGCTAGCTCCCGGCCCCTTCCCTGCCGCCTCAGTACGACGCGCCGCCAGTGCTCTGGCCCGCCGCTCCTGCCGGACAGTGCAGCAGTGGCGTGGCTGGCTCTGGCCGGGTGGCGGGGCTTTGCTGCTCTGAGCAGCATGGTAGGGGCGGTTGGATATGGGGCAAAGAGTCCTAAGGGGCAGTCAGGGGGCGGTTGGATATGGGGCAAAGGGTCCTGGGGGCGGTTAGGGACTGGGGTCCTGGGAGGGGGCGGTCAGGAGACAAGGAATGTTGGATGGGTCGGGGGTTCTGAGGGGGGGTGGGAAGTGGGAGGGGATGGATGGGGGCAGGGGCTAAGCTGTTTGGGGAGGCACAGCGTTCCCTACCCGGCCCTCCATACAGTTTTGCAACGCCGATGTGGCCCTCAGGTTGAAAAGTTTGCCCACCCCTGTTCTGTATCAACAAGCAAGGCAGAGACCGCTTGTATGCCCTGTGTCAAGAGGGTCTCCGGTTGTGGGACTTCGGTGTGCAGCATGCCATTCATCTCAAGGCGTCGCACCTCCCGGGAGCCCGGAATTCTCTGGTGGATCTCCTGAGTAGGTCCTTCTTGTTAACTTCACAACTTCCATCCTCTAACTTTATAAGCTAAGTAATTTAAAAACAAAAAGGTTTTGACTCACCGTATATTTGCAACAGTCTGTACTGGCTGAAAGGCTGTCCAGTCAGGACCACCCCTCTCCCAGTTCAATGATGTTCAAGAACTTTGAAGATCTGCCTTTTACACTACATCCTTAGCTTGGCTGATTTTGCCTCTGCGTTGCAGGGGTCTCTGATCAGTGCATTTGTTATGCAGAGTTTGGGCTGAACTATTGAAATATACCAGATCAGGTAACCATGGGCTGTCACCCCACAAGGACGCTGTCAAGTACATCTTTATATGTGTTTGTGACCTCTTTTAAATCCTCAAAAGTCGCTGTGTTCGGTCAAGGTGCACCTGGCAGCCATTTTGGCATTCAACGCAGGTCGGTCTTTGCCCACCCCATGAGAGTGCAATTCCTGAAAGGTCTGGGGTACCTTTTCCCGTATGTCCAGAACCTGGTTCCCCTTGGGACCTGAATTTTGTGCTGTCAAGACTCATGGGTCTCCCACTTCAAGCCCCTGGCTTCCTCCTCCCTCCTGCTTCTCTCCTGGAAGGTCTCTACTTAGTCGCTATAACTTCGGCCTGTGGGGTGTCCAATATCAGGACGCTCACATCGGAACCACTTTACACGATCCAGCTGCGTCTGCACCCAGCCTTTCTGTCCAAGGTTGTCTCCTAGTTCCATGCTGGTCAAGACATATACCTGCCGGTCCTTTGTCCAAAGTCTCACGCAATGGATGAGGAATGCAGGTTGCATACCCCGGACATCAGACGAGCCCTGACCGTCTACATAGATAGAACAAAGCAGTTCCGTAAGTCAACGCAGTTGTTTGTTGCTGTCACAGATAGGATGAAGGGTTGCCCAGTGTCTCCCCAAAGAATATAGTCATGGATCACAGTCTGCATCTGCTACTGTTATGAGCTGGCAAAGGTGCCCCCACAGGTGATAGTGACAGCTCACTTGACTAGGGTGCAGGCGTCCTCGGCAGCCTTCCTTGCTCAGGTGCGGATCCAAGAAATTTGTCAGGCTGAGATTTGGTCATCCATTCACACATTCACTTTGCACTATGCGCTGACCCACCAGGCTAGAGATGATGCTGGTTTTGGCAGAGTAGTGCTCCAATCTGCAAGTCTGTGAACTCCAAGCCCACCTCCGAGGATTCTGCTTATGAGTCACCCAGAATGGAATTGACATGAGAAAGCACTTGAAGAGGAAAAAATGGTTACCTACCTTTTGTAACTGTTGTTCTTAGAGATGTGTTGCTCATGTCCATTCCATTACCTGGAGATGTCTGCAAGAAGGAGCTGAGAGGGCATAGGGCCGGCGGTGCCTGATGTACCACGGCACCACAGTCGGCCCTACGGATACTACTAAGGCAAAAGTCTCTTACGACCGTGCACATGGGTGCACGTACACCTAGAATGGAATGGACATGAGCAACACATCTTGAAGAACAACAATTACAAAGGGTAGGTAACCGTTTTTTTTTTCTTACCAATTTTATCCTCTTACTTTTGGTAAACAGAATTTCTCTAGTGCACAGACCACTCCCGGCTCTTCATTTTTAATGGAGAAGCCATCAAGATGGCTTGCACATCTGTATTCTCAATGATTCTACTTGGAATGTACAAAAACAGTAAAGTTTTGAAACATAATAGACTCTGGTAAGCAGTGGTGGATTAGCCACTGGGCCGACAGAGCCTGTGCCCCCGGAAAAATGTGTGTCCCACACCCCGACCCTGTTCCCCGGCAGGAGTGCCATGCAGGCGGGGGGGTGGGCCAAACCCCCATTCCCTGACCCTGCTCCCCGGCAGCAGCGCCAGGCAGGCGGGTGGGGCGAGCCCCCATGAATCATAGAATATCAGGGTTGGAAGGGACCTCAGGAGGTCATCTAGTCCAACCCCTGCTCAAAAGCAGGACCCATACCCAATTAAATCATCCCAGCCAGGGCTTTGTCAAGCCTGACCTTAAAAACTTCTAAGGAAGGAGATTCCACCACCTCCCTAGGCAACACATTCCAGTGTTTCACCACCCTCCTAGTGAAAAAGTTTTTCCTAATATCCAACCTAAACCTCCCCCACTGCAACTTGAGACCATTGCTCCTTGTCCTGTCCTCTTCCACCACTGAGAATAGTCTAGAACCATCCTCTCTGGAACTACCTCTCAGGTAGTTGAAAGCAGCTATCAAATCCCCCCTCATTCTTCTCTTCTGCAGACTAAACAATCCCAATTCCCTCAGTCTGTCCTCATAACTCATGTGTTCCAGACTCCTAATCATTTTTGTTGCCCTTCGCTGGACTCTCTCCAATTTATCCACATCCTTCTTGTAGTGTGGAGCCCAAAACTGGACACAGTACTCCAGATGAGGCCTCACCAACGTGGAATAGAGGGGGACGATCACGTCCCTCGATCTGCTCGCTATTCCCCTACTTATACATCCCAAAATGCCATTGGCCTTCTTGGCAACAAGGGCACACTGCTGGCTCATATCCAGCTTCTCGTCCACTGTCACCCCTAGTCCTTTTCCGCAGAACTGCTGCCTAGCCATTCGGTCCCTAGTCTGTAGCTGTGCATTGGACCCTGCACTTATCCTTGTTGAACCTCATCAGATTTCTTTTGTCCCAATCCTCCGATTTGTCTAGGTCCCTCTGTATCCTATCCCTGCCCTCCAGCGTATCTACCACTCCTCCCAGTTTAGTATCATCCACAAATTTGCTGCGAGTGCAATCCACACCATCCTCCAGATCATTTATGATGATATTGAACAAAACTGGCCCCAGGACCGACCCCTGGGGCACTCCACTTGACACCGGCTGTCAACTAGACATGGAGCCATTGATCACTACCCGTTGAGCCCGACAATCTAGCCAACTTTCTACTCACCTTATAGTGCATTCATCCAGCCCATACTTCCTTAACTTGCTGACAAGAATACTGTGGGAGACCATGTCAAAAGCTTTGCTAAAGTCAAGATACAATACATCCACTGCTTTCCCTTCATCCACAGAACCAGTAATCTCATCATAGAAGGCGATTAGATTAGTCAGACATGACCTTCCCTTGGTGAATCCATGCTGATTGTTCCTGATCACTTTCCTCTCATGTAAGTGCTTCAGGATTGATTCTTTGAGGACCTGCTCCATGATTTTTCCGGGGACTGAAGTGAGGCTGACTGGCCTGTAGTTCCCAGGATCCTCCTTCTTCCCTTTTTTAAAGATTGGCACTACATTAGCCTTTTTCCAGTCATCCGGGACTTCCCCCGTTCGCCACGAGTTTTCAAAGATAATGGCCAATGGCTCTGCAATCACAGCCGCCCATTCCTTTAGCACTCTCGGATGCAACTAGTCCGGCCCCATTGACTTGTGCACGTCCAGTTTTTCTAAATAGTCCCTAACCACCTCTTTCTCCACAGAGGGCTGGCCATCTACTCCCCATGTTGTGATGCCCAGCGCAGCAGTCTGGGAGCTGACCTTGTTAGTGAAGACAGAGGCAAAAAAAGCATTGAGGACATTAGCTTTTTCCACATCCTCCATCACTAGGTTGCCTCCCTCATTCATTAAGGGGCCCACACTTTCCTTGGCTTTCTTCTTGTTGCCAACATACCTGAAGAAACCCTTCTTGTTACTCTTGACATCTCTCGCTAGCTGCAGCTCCAGGTGTGATTTGGCCCTCCTAATTTCATTCCTACATGGCCCCAACCCTGCTCCCTGGGGGAGCCCAGCATCCAGACCCTGGCTGCGGCCTCCAAGCTTAGGCATAGTTTGGAGCAGGGGACATTTCCCCCTCAAACAGAGGCAAGGTATGGGGGGAGATGTCACACGCCACTCCCCATTTCCGTGAATGCTGAGCTGCCCTGCAGGACTTGCTCTGCTCACCCTGCCAAGGGAGAAGCAGGCTCTGTCATTCCCATGCAATGCCGGCCGCCCCATCCTTCCAACATGTTTTTGCTCCTGGGGAGCAGGCCCTGTGCTCCGGGTCCTGTCTCAGCATTGGACGCCACCTCCTAGGTCCTAGTGCCTGCCAGGTTCTGCTACAACTGAGAGTGCCCCCTGGTGAGGAAGTGGGTGGGGATGGGGATATGGGAATGGGAAGGTGGAAGCAGGGGCCCAGCATGTGGCGTTCCCTGGGCAGCAGCAGCCCCAGCAAGGAGGCAATCGCAGCAACACCAGAGCAGTGACATCGCTGTAGCAGCCAGTGGTGGAGTGGTTGCCAGCAGCAGCTGGGACCCAACCGTTATGCTGTCCTGTTTTTCCCCTCCCACCCCGCCCCCAAGCACCGGCAGCCCAGGTACTACTGTAGGCAGGGAACTGGCTTCAGTGCTCACATGTGTGTGCATGTGCGAGCTTTGCCTCCCCAAATATAGCCATTAAACTACACCTATGGCCCTGGGACTCAAGGAGCTCTAGGTCCCTGCTGCAGCCTCAGGGCTGGGGAAACTCTCACTCCCCGCTGGGGCCCAGGGCCATGGGGACGTGTGGGGGAGACGAGCTACTCTGGCCTAGGGGTTGCAGTGGGGCTGAGGGGGAAGAAAGGAGCAAGGTTGATGAGCCATGGTGGGGGGCAGAATGGGGCTGATCATGTGTGGGGCAGGGCAGTGCAGGAAAGGGGCAGAACAGGGTGGGACCATGGGCAGGGAAGGGGCGGAATGGGGGTGGGACTGCAGGGGTGGGGAGAGGCCCCCACTTGTTCTGGCCCAGGGCCTCACAAAACCTTAATCCGCCTCTGCTGGTAAGCATTCCTATTAAGACTGAAGTAATTTTAATGGAGGTAAAATTGGTTCTTTTTAAGGTGTTTGACAAGTAATAATTTTAAGTTTAGTCTCATTTCCCCCAAGATGTTTATAGTTCAGAAAGCAGTGATTTTGACAGATGGATTTTCTTTGTTCTCTGCTCTGCACAGAAATATTTTAGTGTGTGTGTGTTCAGGCTGTATGTTCAGATGTATGCTATGCTTACATTTAACTGTTTTCTTCTTGGTCCTTATTTTCTTCTTGCTCTTGTTCCATTTTAGGTCGCATAAGCTTCATAGAACCTAATATCCAGAATGTGCCGAAAGACTTTGAGATTGAAATGCCAACCGTGGTTGGAGAGAGCCCACTGTCCCGAGCACTAGGGTGTGGCTCTACTTTTCCTGGGGGCAGGTAGGAATGTGGCCAGCACCGATTCCACTTGTGCTATTTCTGTTAACTTGATTGCCTTGTCAGTTTTCTTTTTTCTGTATTTTACAGAGATTGATATAGGCTGCTTTCATGTCTGATGATTGACTTGTTCAGTGTTTTGCTCAGAATTTAGAGAGGATAAATGTCTGAAAATAATGGTGCAATGAAATACCTGATAATACTAATAGTACTTAGCTCTTACTTAGCACTTTCTCTTTGGAAAACACTATACAAACATTAATTAATCTTCACAACTGCAGTGTGAGATAGGTTCATGTTATCCCTGTTTTATGCATGGGCGAATTGAGGCATAGATTAGCAGAACTGGGATTAGAACTCAGGAGTTGGTTGATTCTGGCTTTTAGGGCAATTCAGCGGTACCTTTCAGAAAACAGGAGAGAACTGGCAGATGTAGGAGAAACTTATTTTTAAATGCAGCTCTTGTGTATCACAGAACTTCTTAGATCAGATAGCGTGGTGGGTGAACAAATTCTTTACATTCTTAGGTGAGCCTTGCATGAATCACTAGGTTCTAACAGGTCACTACTGTGTAGTGTGGTGATACACAGCTGGATCTAGTGCCACCTGCTGCCACTGGTGGGCTTCAGGTGGAACAGAGCAGCTCCAGCCCCCAGAGGCTGCCACCATGGGACGTTTGGCTTCTCTGCAGAGGAAAAGCAGAGAATACAGGCTTCTTTGGGGATATTTTTGTTCAGTGTTACAAAGGAAACACATAGTGTTTCCTGCATATGGTCCCTTCTGCTTCTGCAGCCCCAATAACAAGCGTATGTAACAAGGTGTGAGGTAATATCTTTTTGTGGAGAAATTGGTCCACCTTGTGTCTCTAATATCTTGTGGCCAACATGGCTACAACACTGCATGCAAGTGTGTGTATGCACATTTCGGATTCAGAGATGGCTCTGGACTCCTCAGTCACTGCAGAGGGGTTGATGATCACTGCTGGCAGGCGTCATCTTCATGCAGGAGTCGGGCTGCTTCCAGGATTTCCCTTCACCACAAAGGGGTGCAGGGCTCAAAGTGCATATTACAAAACTATACTAAAATCCAAACTTTAGTCTCTCACCCCAGCACTCAGACTCACTCACAGCAGGCAGTAGCCTTGGACTAACAGCCAGAGCAGAGCTGGCCATATGGTGACTGATCTCACCTACAGAGTTGGAGAGCTAACTCAGCCCGGCTGGGGGAAGTTCTCCCAACAAAGCTCTACAAACTGGGAGTTGCCTTGGAGAGGGAAAGGGCCAAGCTGAGATATCTTGCTTTCAGGTCCCCAGAGGCCAGTTCTCAGGGAAAACCCTGCATGCAGGTGTGGGACTCACCAGCTCCCCACAACCAATCCTGCACATTCCCTGGCTGGCTCCAGACTGCTCCAAAATGGCTTCTTCCCTCTCCTGAGCTCCCTGGGAGGACCTTACTCCCGATTGGTTGCCGAGCAGACTGAGTCTGCCTTGGCTCCACCTCTCTACCAAGGTCAGTGTGCCTCTCCCTGAGCTACTAGCAGACAGAGTCCCTGGAACCTAGGTAATCTCTTCGGGATTACACTTCATTCAAAATTAGAAATGGATTGGGAGGAGAAAAAGCAGGAAAGCCTGTTTACCTTCTCCAAGCTGTAAATAAAAACAAGGATGAGATCTACTAAATGTAAATCGTGAAGCACATCGTGACCAGAAACAATCAGTTCAATTCACTAGTTACAGATAATACCTCGTTTGTTTAATAAATTAGTTTTAAATGCAAAACATGTTTTGATAAACTCTGAGAATTGGTGCATCCAGCACATATTAAGGTTGTTTTAAGTTTCTTATTAAATATTTTTAAATGCTCTTTTTGTGCTTATTGAATTAAATTTTAATTTCCATCCATCCAGATCTTGACAGAAATCACAAAAAAATAATAATCTAGTTGTCACACTGTCTGGAGTGGCTCATGACCATGCGTTCCAACCTCAGGGCAGCCTGTCAAGAAGCAGGGCAGAGACCCCAAGCTGGTTATATATTCTATAATTAGATTTCATCAAGTCAGTAACAATGTGAACTCCTAAAGCACTATAAGAGTCTTACTATGGAATCAACAGATAGTCCCCATTGGCATTCTAGTCCATCTTGCCACCCAGGCAAATTGGACTTAGTGATAGATTTGTTGCTATACACCAACAATCACAAAATATTCAGGTTGGTCCCAGTTCCAAGAGATCAGTCACTTACTCCAGATCAAGTGCACCATAGATGTCTCACCAAAGATTATTCTTGTAGCCAATCCTATAATAAACTAACTAAAGGTTTATTAACTAGGAAAAAGAAATGAAAGTTGTTTACAAAGTTAAAGCAGATAAACAAAAACACACAGATGAGATACAGTCTTAGGTTCAAAAAGATGATAGTGGCTACTATAATATGCAAGCTTTATATGTTCGATAGGGCTAATCCAAGCTAAACAGCTGGGGATCGCTTGCACATGCTTAGAAATATTCACCCTTCAGAGTTCAAGCAGCATAGGGATACAATTTCTCCTTAACAGGGATTTTTATTCCCTTTCCCCAGCATTCAAACTGGTGGGATGAGCGTTTGTGCACATCTCCTCTTCATGGGTGTGTGGGGAGCAATCCACGAAGTCTCTTGCTCACAGATGTACCAGAATGCCTTGTCTGATGCTTGTAGACCTTCCTTTGCTGGGGAGGAGATAACACCTCTTATAGTAAACTACTATTTCACACTTGGTAATGCGTCGCTCAACTGTGGAGGTTTACAGTCTTAGCAAACATTTTTATAGTTAAAGAGCAAACATTTAAACATTACTTTCTAGCATGGGATACAGATATTACAAATTGGCTTAATACATGCAGCATCCTACAAGCATTCCATAATGTCTAAACACATTCTTACAACTCTAATATCTATTTTAACAATACTAACACACAGACAATCCAGACTTGTTTCCAGCTATGCATTTGTCAGTGTTTAGTGAGGCCCAGTGGCTTTGGCATGAGTTGGCATTTAGTCTGCCAGAGTCTGACTTTGAAGGAACAATACAAAGTTATTTTGACTGTTTGTTGTTTTTTGCAAATGGTTAGTCTGATTTTAAAAGTCATTGTAACCACAGTTGATGCAACAATAGGCACTGTAACAATCAGTTGAGTAAACAATGTTTTGTCTCCACAGAGGTAAAAAGCTGTGCAGTACCTTGCCTTATGGCCTCAAGGTTCTGGCTGATGAAGGACCCAAAGAAAGGGGGATGCCATTTTCTGTTAGCATGAGGCATGCTTTTGTTCCTTTTCCAGGTAATGATTTGGTATTGCACTGTCTTGTATCTTTTCATTGAGTTAAACATATAGCTAACAAAAATCTAGATCTAGCAGTGAAGGGAGGAAATGCGGATATGTACATCTTTTTGGGCAGGCTGATTGGCAAAACTCTGAGCAGCAGCAGCAGAGGCAAGCCCTGAAGCTATTCACTGACAGGTTGGGACAGGATAGCTCAAATGAGTTCTCACCCAGCCTCATATCAGCTAAAAGTATCTGCAATGGGAGGCAGAGGCATGAGAGAGAGAGAAGCTACTAGAGCATCATATTGGTGAACAGCTGTTCAGAACTGGGGCAGTAAGTGTAGTTTTCTATGCAGTAGTCTGCTTAGCCAAATGAGTTTCCACTGCCTTTCTCCTTGGGCAGCCCTGTATTTACACTTATCTAAAGATACCAGTGTGAGTGAGTGGAGAAATCTGATTTGGCAGTGTGTTGCATTTTCTTTGCTCCTGTGTAAAGGATGACCCAAGGGCAAGGTAGATGGGGATCTGATTTGTAATTTCTTAGGTGATGGACTTGGACATGATAGCTGAGTGTTAATTTATGAAAGGTTATTGTTTGGATTCATTCGGTCTGTTGGCTGCAGGAGGTTTAATCTTGGCTGCTGATTACTCCCAACTCGAGCTGAGGATCCTTGCTCACTTGTCTCGTGACCGCCGGCTCATTGAGGTCCTGAACAGTGGAGCTGATGTCTTCAAGAGCATTGCAGCTGAGTGGAAGATGATTGATACTGAAGCTGTTGGAGATGAGATAAGGCAACAAGCCAAGCAGGTAGTCTTTGGTAAAATTTCTAAACTCCATCAGACATAGCAACTTAATGGGTAGAAAGGACTTGATCAAAGGTTATTATTGAAGTAAAGGAGCTCTCTGCCTCTTCAAAAACCTGTTTCCTTTGGCTATTAGATTATAAAATGAGGGAATGTAATAGTTTCTCCACCCCCTCCAGGAGATACAATAGTTGCCATGTGGCCTCTACCCAGAATATTTTTAAGCACTCTGTCAGGAGGTTTTGATTGATCTGTCAAAGAAAACCATCTCCAGGAAGATGGGAAGAGGAAGAGGGGGGTTCATAATTTTCTGCAGTTATCAAAATACATTGGGATTTGAGACCCAGTATTGTATACTGTTTGCATGAACACATCAGAGCTTAAGCTAATAGCTGCAAATTCTGAAGATTTTCTAGTCTTTTCTCCCACCCCCATTACTCTTAAGTGGATTACTTGGAAAATGGGTGAAGGGAAGTTGCATTTTTATGGTGCATCAGTTACTTGCCCCTTCTAAAGGTAGGATACTGGACTGGATGGACTAGTGGTCTGATCTGTCGCAGTAAATCTTATGTTCCTCAGAAGATTCACGTTCAAAATGGTGTCCTTGAAGTGTGTGATAAATGTCATTTCTCTACGAATGCAGAGTTATGATATCCCTAAAGCAACAGGATCCAGACTGAAATCCTAAAATCATTTACTCTTTTCCACAGTTTAACTTTTGTGTTATTTCTGCTCTCTGAATCACTAACCATGTACTTGTGATTCTGCTGTCTTTTCTCTGACAGATTTGCTATGGAATCATCTATGGAATGGGAGCTAAATCTTTAGGAGAACAGATGGGTATTGAGGAAAATGATGCTGCCTGCTACATCGAATCCTTCAAATCCAGATATCCAGGTGAGGCACACGTTTGTTGCCCTTATTTTCTTCCCCCAAATTCCCTCCCGGACTGTTTCAACTCGTAACTCTTTCTATGCCTAAAGAAAAAGCTTCTCAAGGTTGTATGTGTACACAAAGTAACGCAGTCTCTGCTTCCATATATACTCTGTGCCCCTGCTTTGTTAAACTATGTCCTGTAAATTAAATGCTGCATTACTTCAATGATTTTGTTGTTTTGACTGTCAATAAGTCCATCCTGGAAGGTTGATTTTTTTAAAGCTCCCAACTTAGAATAAGTTCCTTATCAGAACATGCAGGTTTAAGGATATGTAATATTTCTGGACCTAAGGACTCGATTTGTCATTTGAAAACCCAACTAATCATCTTCCATGTTGAATGATCTTTTCCACGTTGCCTTCAGCTTTCATCACATCATAAGCAGCTTTGCTTCTAGCCATGCCATTTTTATTTGGCTGCTCAGAGTAGCTCCCAAACACTTTATATAAAGACATCAGACTTTTAAGGAGCATCTCAAATTTCCTTGGAAGAACAGAAAATGAGCAGAGGTCAAGTGGGATGAGTTACAGCAAGCTTTAATAGGAGAGCTTGGAGCTGAGCTGAAAAATAATGAAGTGAAGGAAACAATATCTCGTAACACTTCATAATACAGAACACTTACATGTAATACCAATTCATCATACTAAATTACACATATAATATATCAAATAATGCTGTCTCTATTTTGAGTACTTTTCTCCTTTAGTATATTATGTTGTTTTTAACATTTTCAATTTTTTTCAAATCCTTTAAAAGAGTCTTTCTAAAATCCTAAAACTGGAGGAGTTTTAAAAAATGTAAATCTTCGTCCACTTCAGTACAACTCTGATCTGAGCTTGATGGTTCCCCAACGGACAGCACATCCTTACTTGGAGTTTCTTTTTACTGCTCAAGACACATTCTATCCTTTCCTTGCAGTTCGATGAGTTCTTTTTGTTCTGAAGATCTGAAGTCACACTGTACTGGGCATCAAGGGCTCTGATTCTTTCTTTCAATTTATATCCCTTCAGTGCCACCACAAGTCCTGATTTCCCAGAATAAAGAATAAATAGCAGTGGTGTAACATTGACATCGTACCACTTGGAATACAGTTGTGCACAGCTAGCTACAACCTCATTCTCCTCCCAATCATAATAAACTAACCCAGGAGAGCTGAATACACACCTAAAAGAAAGGTCACTCGCTTCCCCTGTCTCGCAGGGGGAGTGAGAAATGTAAGGACTTCCTCTTCTCCACATATTAGTGATGTGATATTTGGGATTCCAAAGCTAGTGTCAGTGCCTTAGCGCAAAAACAGAGTATGGAGTAAACATGAAATACCAGATGCACTAGCATAAAAAGCATAATATAGTGAGGGAGTGATGGCACTCTGGCAGTAGTGTGGAATGATGGGACATTCTTTCTTTTGTTTCCTTTCCCAGGGATTCAAAAATTCTTGAGGGAGACGGTGAAGAAATGCAGCAGGGATGGTTTTGTGCAGACCATTCTGGGGAGGTGCAGATACCTGCCAGCTATCAAAGATCCAAACCCTTACAGCAAAGCTCACGTATGTTGAGGACTGTTCTTTCTGAACAGTAGAAATTCCAGCTGTACTGGACCACAGTTATATCCTCACTCTGAAGTGGTCATCAGTGTGAAGGATGGTTAGTTGGGTATTGACTTGCTGCTTCTCTGTAACATGACAAAAACAAATGGGCATTTAGATAGGTATGCTAACGTTCCTTGGGGGTTCAGCTGGGAACATTTGGCCTGATGGCTGAACTCCAGGAGAGACCCTTCTCCAAGATTATTATTATTATTTATAATAGTAGTTTATATAATAATATAATTATTTATAATAGTGCCTATACAGTGCTTGGTGCTTTCCAAATATGGAGAAATGCGCCGTCTCTGCCCCCAAAGAACATGTCATCTAAAAAGATTTATCAATCCAATATTTTTGAACACTTAAAAAATGTCTTTTTTCATCCCACCATCAATGTGGCTTTACCAAGTTCATTCAGGGCATGCACGTTACTCCAACATTCCATTAGTTCAGTGTTTTCTTAATTATCTTTTTAGAGCTTTTTGCTCATACTCTGAAGTAAGTCTGCTGCAGCTTGGTGTGCAGGAATTGTCATGGTTATAACTTCATGACCCTCACCTAGGAGTTGCAGTGAGTAATTTATTGATGTAAATGGGCACAATTTAAAAAAGTAGAGCAATGTTTAACTCTTTGGAATAAACAAGTCCCACCCAACAGTCTTCATGAATTGCATACTGTCTGGATTTCATCAAAAAGATATTTCAAATTCTATACTTTTGCTGGTTAAAAAAGGGACCTTTTAAAGGAAAACTGCAGTGACTAAACAGCTGAATGTTTACAAAATATGAGACTATGTATAGAAAATGTTTTGCAAGGTGAATCTTAGAAATATCTGTCACTGTTTTGCTATTTCCCTAATAGTGAGTTGACTCGGTGGGGAAGCAGCCATTTTCCTGACATAGCATTATACTTCTCAGTAGAAGGCTCAGTTATAATATAGCATTAGGACTCAGTGGAAATCCAGATACCAAATAAGTGCATGGAGAAACAGCCGACTTTCAAAATTGATACAAGAAGTTGGGTGGGTTTGTTTGTTTATTTATCAAAAAGGCTAGTTGGGTGAATTTAAAAGTTGTTAAATCTTATAGGTGCTACTTGATTAGACTGTGAAGAGATGCAACTTCTGTTTAATTTTTACTTTTTAAAAATTATATTTAAGACCCTTATAAGATTGATATTTTATTTTAATTTCAGCTTCCTTTAAATTTTCCTCCATGAATTTCAATTAGGAGGGGAAAAAGGAAGAACCTGTGAAGAGAATTTTCTTATTTGAGGAGAGCATTAGTAGAGAGAGCTCTCTTTTATGTGAAAAACCTGCCCCTAAACTGTAGTAATGTAGCTTGTTTTGGTTTTTGAACAGGTTGTAATGTTCTGGCAGGCAAGATTTGCCACAATAGATCAGACCTCTGATCAATAAAGTCAAGCATCTTGCTTCTGGTGGTATCCTGTACTTGATACTTTTCAAGAAGGCACAAGCACCCGTAATGCATCCAGCTAGTTGTGTGATTGTCCTCTGCTGGACGAAATCAGATCTCCATAAGTGTGATGGTCTCCCCCTGATGGCTGATAAAGGTTATCAGCCTTAGTGCTAATAATTTCAAGTATATGAAAATTCTTCTCTAGTGGCTAGAGGCCTGTGGTTTGTGTAAGAAATTCTGACTTCTCTTCCCCATGCCAGTTTCATGAAGTTGTGTGTATATTTGTGGTGTCTATTTGTATGTCACCATAGATTTGTTACAAAGTGTGTAACATATAGGGTTTATACCATGGGGTGATATCTTTGTACTCCCCAGGCAGAGCGCCAAGCTGTGAACACAGCAGTTCAGGGTTCTGCTGCTGACATCGTCAAAATAGCCACTGTGAACATTCAGAGGCGGCTTGAAGCATTCTCCTCAGCAGTGAAGTCCCATGGACATCTGGAGAGCTTATTCCAGAGCAACAGGGCAGGTACGCTTTCATTCTCCTTTATATTTGATGTCAAAAACCCAAAGGTGATAAAAGTAGCTTAAAATAAAAGCCCGCTATAGCTGGGCGATTTGGGCAAGTGGTGGGGAATAAATGTTTATTTTCTCATACTGGACTGGTCTGTCTTGTTGCGTTGGGTGGGTGGGCAAGTCCTAAGTAAGAATGTCTGCTCAGCTTGTGAATGAGAACAGAATACTTGGATCTGAAAACCCTAATTACCTGAATGGTTCAGGGGGCATATCAGAAATTTGGATAATTGGACTAGGAAAACAGGAGTTGAGTTGTGCTAAATTGCATGATGTTACTATTGATTTGTTTAAAAAGAGCGGGAGGGGGGAAGTGCAGATGCACCGTCTTCAAAGGCAGTGAGAAAACACCAATTGTAACAACAGGTTGGTCAAAGAATATAGTTTCCATTAGATTTAAGTCTGGAGTTTGTTTTTATTTAAGATATAAAGATATGGTACAAAGCTTTTGTCAGCATCAATTTTAGGTGTGTCAAGGTTCCTCCCCCACTCTGAACTCTAGGGTACAGATGTGGGGACCTGCATGAGAAACTCCTAAGCTTATCTTTACCAGCTTAGGTCAAAACTTCCCCAAGGTACAAAATATTCCACCCTTTGTCCTTGGATTGGCCGCTACCACCACCAAACTAATACTGGTTACTGGGGAAGAGCTGTTTGGACACGTCTTTCCCCCAAAAATACTTCCCAAAACTTTGCACCCCACTTCCTGGACAAGGTTTGGTAAAAAGCCTCACCAATTTGCCTAGGTGACTACAGACCCAGACCCTTGGATCTTAAGAACAATGAACAATCCTCCCAACACTTGCACCCCCCCTTTCCTGGGAAATGTTGGATAAAAAGCCTCACCAATTTGCATAGGTGACCACAGACCCAAACCCTTGGATCTGAGAACAATGAAAAAGCATTCAGTTTTCTTACAAGAAGACTTTTAATAAAAGTAGAAGTAAATAGAAATAAAGAAATCCCCCCTGTAAAATCAGGATGGTAGATACCTTAGAGGGTAATTAGATTCAAAACATAGAGAACCCCGCTAGGCAAAACCTTAAGTTACAAAAAAGATACACAGACAGAAATAGTTACTCTATTCAATTCAGCACAGTTCTTTTCTCAGCCATTTAAAGAAATCATAATCTAACACGTACCTAGCTAGATTACTTACTAATAACTAGTTATCTAATAACTAGATAACTTACTAAAGTTCTAAGACTCCATTCCTGGTCTATCCCCGGCAAAGACAATATAGACAGACCCACAGACCCTTTTTTTCTCCCCCTCCTCCCAGCTTTTGAAAGTATCTTGTCTGCTCATTGGTCATTTTGGTCAGGTGCCAGCGAGGTTACCTTTAGCTTCTTAACCCTTTACAGGTGAGAGGAGCTTTCCCCTGGCCAGGAGGGATTTCAAAGGGGTTTACCCTTCCCTTTATATTTATGACAAGGTGTTAGACTGTACTGAGGGTTGAATGAAGCCATTGATAGCCAGTATTTTGTCTGAACTGGAATCTCTCCATTTGCACTCCCACCTGCCAACTTCTGGGTCCACTTTTTTAGCTCTTAACATGGAGCATGCAGAAGGGATTCTGTTTTTGGCAGGTGTGGCCTGCTAAGATCCCATGTACACATCTGTTGTTTCATGCTTTGGACAAGGGCTGCTTATGTTTTTCAGTAGCAGTAGCTGCAACTCCAGATCAATGGAGTTGGCTGGGTAAAGCCTCACTGGCTCTTTAGAATTAGCCATTAAAACGGTTTTGGAAGCAGAGCTGAATTCTAATTCACTGCCTGAGAGAACATTATACACAGAGTTCTCATTAAACCCGATGTGATTGTGTTTAAAATTTGCTTGTAGAACAGATGGTCTGGGAGAAGTGGTTGTCTTTGTTTTTTTTCCTAATTTACATCTTTACAATTTAAGGCTAGAATGTTTGTATTTGAAAAGCTTTGCATTAACATTCTTTATTTCCAGACAGTTGTATGAATATTGATATAATAGCATAATAATTATATTTAATATATGTATCCTTGTGTGCATGGATTTTTTTCATCTTGGAGCTCTGCCATACAATTCTTGTTTGTAGCATTATGAATGTATATAGGTCTTTTGGGCTAAAACAGAGATGATTATGAGTAATGCTGGTTAACTATATCTTTTCCCTGTGTAGGAAGGTTAGAGAGGAGAAGAAACAGAGGGATATTACAAAGTGGAGGTTTCTTCATCCTCCAGCTCCATGATGAGCTCCTCTATGAGGTTGCAGAAGATAGTGTAATTCAGGTAGGAGTGTATTTGCTTTTCCAGCCCATGTACTTTTCTATAACAAACCTGTTAAAGTTTCCTTTCTAGAGGTCTGCCTTCTGTTTCTTGAGTCGTCTGCAGACTCATGCCTATAAGTTTATTAAAATAATGTTTCTCATAAGGCCAGATGGGTGTAGAAGGAGTAACAGTATTGGGTCCAAGCTCTTTGAGTAAGACAGGAAGTCCCCTACCTAAAGTTTTTATCTGCTAGCCCAAAGCAGTGCCAGCCCGGCTTAGCATGCTGGTAACCTCTAGTACCTGCAACTTCCTTACTGACTCAAGATGGTGAAGTAGCTCCTCTGTGCAGCTGCACAGAATGTGTGTACTCCGCTGGCAACTCAGTGTTGGTGTGCAGTTTTTTCTCCTACTTTGGGGAGTCTTTGAGTTTGTTTTCTGCCTGATGGGGCGAACTTGGCTCCATGCATTGGGTCACTAAATGTATTATTATTTATTATTGTAGTTTAAAATCTGTTTGTGTGGGAAGGAGGATGCTGTGCTTTTGGTGCTTGTTGTCTCTTTCCCTTCCTCAGTTTTTTGTCTTCCCGGATGTCACCGAAGGAGTAGCTTCGAAAAGTGTCCCAGGTGCAATCACAAAATATTTGTCACAGGCAAACTTACTCACTGTTTTTATTGCCTGGAAAAGGAACATGGCTGGCTGTGCTGTTCCACCGGTGCCAGAAGTCTCATGCTGAGAATGTGTGTCTAGAGGCACTCTTTGCTTCATTTATGATCAAAAAGTGAAGTTAGCCCAGAAGACTTCCAATAACAAATATTATGATATGCTGGAATGAAATAACCCCGTCTGGCACTTAACACATCAGTGCAGATCTAGAGGGAAGAGTCCCCAAGCTGTGTTTCCACACCTTCAATGTGTCTGACTGACTCTCTCAGGACAGAGGGAGAGTGCTGTGCAGGTGGTTGGCATCGATTTCAAGAATGTGATGCTCCAGACACTCAATGAGGCATGAGACAAGAAGATCATATTTGACATCTTTGCTGATACTCCTCTATCTTTAACTCCTCGATGGGATACTTCAAAACCTCTAGTGACTCAGCTCTTACGGTTTTGTCTCCCGTCGAGTATGATGAAAGGCTATGTACCTTGCATACCGTTTGGCAAGCAGGCTAAGCCAATTGGTATTAGGCTCTCAGGTGTGGTTTCTGGATCAAGGAGAAGCAGATGAGATCTTTCTAAAGTGGGGCATGCCCGAGAGAGAGATCTGTTCTCCTCTTCTCTCCAGTGAGCACCAAATGCTCTTCTGCACAAAATGTCAAGTGAACGCTGTGTTGGAAGATGACATCTCCATTCACTACTGGTTGGAAGAAGTTTACATGCATCTTTCCTATCCTATTACTTCTTGTTCTGATTAAGTTGAGGAGATATAAATAAAGATTCATAGAATCCTAGAATATCAGGGTTGGAAGGGACCTCAGGAGGTCATCTAGTCCAACCCCCTGCTCAAAGCAGAAACATTCCATTATCTTAATGGTCCACCACTGGCAAATAAGGTTCTCAACACCACTTAGGACTACCAGTGGCTATTCCCAGAGTGTCTCACTACATCACATCACACTGAACAGGGACACCTCTTGACATCCTGCTCTGAGATCCCTTTCCATATAAGCTGTGACTCCAAATCAAGAATATGGTGTTTTTAAGCAAGTGCAGCCTTTTTAGCTGCCTGGAAGGAGTTTGACAGAATGGGATACCAGTTCAGATTGCAAGGTGTCCTGCTGTGAAAAAGTCTGATGTGGATCCCTTCCTGCACCCCACATGAAAGCTGTTTGGTTTTGTTCTTCACTTGTATGAGCCATCGTCCCTTAGAATTCACCTCTTCTATTTGACTTTCCACAAATGCATTGAAGGTAGACCAGCTTCTGGGACCTCTTCTTCAACTTTGTTAATTCTGTGGGTTCACGTTCCTAAAAGGAGGCCATTTTTCTGGTGGTAGACATCAACTCCCCGACTGAGACAGTTTCAGATGGTAGTTGACTGGTCCAACCATTTTTTAAAACTAAGTTTTTAAAGATAGGCTGGTATTTTTAAAAAAAAAAAATTCCCAAATTCCTTCCATAGGTGTCAGAATTCCACCTTCTTTATCCTGTCAGTAGTTTTCTCCACATTTACATGTCCATTCCAGAGCAGCTTTTCTCCTTAAGACTGATATGAAAAGGTTCCAATGTTTCAATCTGAAGTGGACTAAAGTTCCTTTAGACTATCCAGTCTTCTGTGCTTTGACACTGGATCAATATGTCATGCTGTCTCCAAAAGAATTATGGCCAAATGTGTTTTCTGATGCATCCTTTATTGTTATTTAACAGGCCTGCAACTTCATGGTCACCTTAAGATAGAAGTAATATCAGCTTCTGTAGCCTGCCTCAGAACTGTTTCCATCCTATAGATTTTCTGTGCAGACGCTTGGAATCCTCTACGTATTTGCACACGGTATCATTGCCTGCAATCAGTCTTGCATTTCTACTCCAGATTTAGCTAACTAATGTTACAGAATCTGTTTCCAGCTGAGTGATCACCTTTTCCCTCTTCCCTTTATATTCATTTTGAAGGCATGTTTCTATGTTTTGGATTGTTTTTTGGGGTGAGTGAGATGGTTGACTGCCCACAGGCCCTGGGACGACTTGTTGAACTAGAACATATCTTTTAGAAAAACATGGAACATTATAGTCTCCAAATTGGATCAGAGAAAAGTTTCTCTTCTCTACTGGTGCCTCATGTAGAGGTTTTAGCATTATGTAAAACATATTGTTTTTTGGCTGCCACAGCAGTTCTGGTCTGTGGAAAATTAGCCCGGTTACATGCATAATGCTAGCTCTAATTTATTTCCAGCTGCTAAAGTTCATTCAAAAACAACTAAAAATATCCGTCTAACCTGTCTATGTATTTATATGTCCCTAGTCACCATAGTATCTGAGCACCTTCCAAGTATTTCAGATAAGAAGCAATGATAATCTCTTGCTTTCTCTATTCCCCTTCCCAGTCTGTAGGGCAAACATGCGATTCATTTATCGGGTTGTCGTTTGTGCATGTGAGAGGGAGAAGGACGAACACCTTCATCATTCTGCTGGAACATAGCAGTCATTGGAGGTCATGGTCAGAGGGAGAGGCAATTTCTCAGGTATCTAGGGCCAAAACTGGGGAGGGCTTTGAATATCAGGACAGAGACCATGAATTGGACTCTGTAGTCAGTGTGGAGCCCGTGCAGTGTGTCACAGTTACCAGACTTACTGCACCTGTGACCACCCTCCTTGTCTCTTCAGATGCACCCTTTCTGACCTCTAGTCATCACCTGACTTGGTGTGGAATCAAGCCATTCTCCCACTCACTAACCAGGTCCTGGGCTGCAGTCACTTGTGATTACCTCAGCAGACCTGACTTGGGTTCAGTACTTGCAGTTAATTTCTCTCCTGGAGTTCTGACAGTGATACCCAATGACCAAACAGCATTCTTAAAGCAAATTATTATTTATTTAGAACAAAAGCATTTCGGAAAAACAGATCTTACAACAGTAATCCTGTATCTACGTGTACCTGTTTCTCCCTAAGGCTTACTATTCCCTGGATGTGAGGAAGGCCCAATTTCTTCAGGCTCTATTCACAGAGTCAGTCTCTCTCTCTGTCAGCCTGTCCCCTTGGACAGCCCTTGATAATTGACCCCCACCCTTCCTCTCTTGTTTAGTGTCCTTTGATCTCTGAGCTCCCTGCCTGGGAAAACAAGTCTTATATCTTTGTTGGAGACAGGATACAGGCTCCTCAAGGCTAACAGTTCCCGCATTTTCTTGTAATTGTCCCCCAAGTGTTTTGTGTGGAGGTTCCTTATCTGGATCCGTTTTGTTGCTTTCCTGCTCATTTTTCCTATAGTCCCCTGTTAGGCTAGGTCAATGCATTCCTGCAGGAAAGTCTTATAACCCAATGTACAGTAAATTCCCATTACTGAGCAGGTCATATACAGTGTTTCATCTCAGTATTCTTACGTTATTATATGGCAGCTCCACAGCCATCACACTGAGGTCAAAACACTAGGGTGGTTTGTTCATGGTGAGTTGTGTTGCTAAACTGAAAGGCTGCAACAATTTATACCAGAAAGGTTTTTCAGGGTATATGGCTTATTCCTAAATATAAATATAAATTACAATTACCAGACCAGGAAGTTAGGAACGTGTGCTTCACTGTGGCCAAGTCTGTGTCTGATAAGAGGGTGTGCAAAGTCACAGATCGATGTGGATGGTTTTTGTTGACATAGCTCTTTGGGCATCCACTAACAATGAGGAGTCCAAAAGGACCATGAAACTGTGGGGGCCAGTTTAATCCTCAGAGGGCAGATGCCATTGACAGTTGGGGATGTTAAAGAGGAGACAAGTTCTTCAAGCTACTTCCCTTTTCCTAATGGAATCACCTCAAGCTTTAGCCAGCTAGTCTTTATCCAGGGGAGGATTTTGGCTAGTCATTGGGAAAGTTAGGGAGTGGTGCTGTTTGATTGACATAAAGGCAACTGAGAGCTTGGTGGTGTCTGTGCTCCTAGTGCATTGCCCATGTTGCTTCACCAGCTATCCCAACAACTTCATTCAGGGTGTGTTTTCCATGCAGAGTTAATTCAGGTGATCGGCACCCAGGTACTAGCGGCCGTACAGCAAAGCCATACTTGACTGTATCCACACTGGTGCTCCCCTCGTTCATGTGAGGAGCTAGGATTTCTGCAGCTACATCCCATGGTGGTTCTTTGAGCAGTGTTCCTATCGGGCCTCTACTTCATGTGTGTGCTCGCCTCTTGAGTCCTTGATCAGAGATTTTCCCTTAGTATTATCCATTTGGCCTGCGTACGCTCCCTGTGTCTCCTTGTGCTGGACATTGAGGCTCGGTAGGGGTGCACGGGTGAACTGCCCTCAGCTCTTGCTTAACTGCCTTGGCCTGAGACAGAGGCCTAGCGTGTACACCTTGAGCATGCCTGAGCTATCCTGTTTCTGCTTTCCTATAGTTGTTTTTTTAGGGTGGGTTAGTTGTGAGTGATAATTACAGTGAGTTAAGTAGAGATTATTAGTGAGAGAATTGTTTTGTTCCTCTCGGTCTCCCTCCTCAGGGAGCCTTATTTTCCTGTCAGGGATTGCTTGGCTTACCAGATTTTAAATGCTGCCTTTACTGCGGAGAGGCTCCATCTGTTAATAATGGCCATACGGGTTCAGATACGCAAAGGACCTGTTTGTAATGGACAAATCAGAGTATCCACTCTTCATGGATACTGAGCATCTATTGGTACCAAGATTCCAATTTCCAAATCTCCACTGTTCTTTGGTACCCATTGGGCGATATTGAGGAGGGTGAAGGAGACTTCCAGTTGGTCTCTTCCATTTTTGTTCAGCGTTCTCCGACATGTCCTTTCAGAAATCTATTTTTTAACAGTCACAGGGAAGATCATGCTCATCATCAAGGTGGTGGAACCAACCCTGAATCCCACCCCTACTCCTATATGGGCCCCCCCAGTGGCCATCCTGGGTCCCCTGGACTGCTTGTCAGCAGCAATTTGCCAGATCACTAGCACTGTCTCATAGGGAGGCTAGAGTATTACAATCCTCTCCTCCCCAGCCAGCTCTCACACAAGAGGAGACGTAGGAGGAGCAGGAGATCAGGGCCGATAAAGATCAGCCCTCAAAAACTTATTTCATCCTTGTTTCCAAATGAGTTGATTATGCCTCTGCCACTTTCCAGGGCCCACAATTTTCAGCAATTTCAAGACCTCATGAAAAGAGTAGCTGACGCTCTTCAGATTCCACTTGAAGAGCTCAAGAACTCATAGCACAAACTGCTGGATGTTCTGCAGTCAGCAACATGCTCCAGAGTTGTTACCCAATAATGAGGTGCTCCTAGATCCATATAAGACAGGGTAGCAGATGCCTGCTACTGTTCTGCCGACAGGTAAGCAGGCAGATAAGAAGTATTATGTTTCCCCTACAGAGTCACATTTTTTTGTTCCCCAACCCTCCACCTAACTCCCTGGTGGTGGATGTGGTAAATGAGTGGGGTAAGCAACACTTTTCCAAGTCTATCCCATGTGACAAAGACCAAAAGAAACTAGCTCTCTTTGGATGGAAGTTCCACTAGTCAGCAATCCTACAGTTCAGGATCACAAACTGTCGGGTGGTCAAGGCCAAATATAATTTTTCTAATTGTAATAGGTTTACTGCCTTTATTGAACATCTGTCGCAGGAACATATGGAGCAATTCCAATTCATCATTTCAGAGGGCAAATTATTGTCCAGAACTGCTCTTCAAGCACTGCTGCCAGGTCCACCTCCACAGTGGCAGTTATGTGCAGGGGGTCACGGCTCCAGCTCTTGGGGTGTTCAAGAGAATTCCAGAACACTGCTGAGGACCTCCACTTTGATGGTCTTATCTGTGGTCTTTGAGAAAATCTTAAGTCCTTGAACGTACTGAAGGACTCTAGGGCTATTGAACAATCCCTGGATGTATATATACATCTACAAATAAAGAAGGCTTAGTAGGTCATAGACTGCCCAGAGATCGCATCCTGCTCCATTTCTGGATTCTATAGATCTACTGAACCCCCCAGGAAAAGACATACATTTCAGAGAAAGAGGGCTGCTCACCCAGTCATCTTCAAAGCAATAGTTTTGACAGGTCAATCAAGGGTTCAAATCCTTCCATGTTTCTGGTTTTACAGCTGCATCCATTTGCCCACCCCATTCCCTTTTGAGACCACCTTTCTCATTTCCAGGACGCTTGGAGGCAGATCGCTACAGACGAATGGGTCACTGAGGTCATAATGTTGGACTGTATCATCCATTTTACGTCCTCCCCTCCCTTCCACCCTCTTTCCCATCCCTTTTCAGGGATCCCTCAGTTTTTACTGAGACAAGAAGTTGAACTCTCTCCCTCAGTTAGGAGCAATAGAGCCAGTCCCTTCTCATCACAAGGGAAAAGGGTTTTACTCAAAGTATATCCTTGTGCCAAAGAAGGATGGAGGGTGGAGACTGCACTTGGATCTAAGGCTTCTAAATAAGTTCATAAAGTCTCAAAAGTCCAGCATGATGACTCTGGCAGTTATCATTCCTTCACTGGAGAAAGGGGATTAGTTTTCTGTCCTCGACCTACAAGATGCCTGTTTCCATAAAACAATACTTCCATCGCTCTGGAAATATGTGCGCTTCACTATAGGTCAGAATCATTTCCAATACCAAGTGCTTCCTTCAGCTTTTCATCAGCCCCCAGTGGCTGCTTATCCCTGACAAACAATCCTAGTCTTCCCATACCTCGACAACTGGCCACTCAAAGGCCGTTCCTACAAAGCGGTGCTATCTTCCACCCAGACAGCCCTTGCTCTTTTCCAGGAGTTGGGTCTTCAGCTGAATGTAAAAAAATCCATGTTAACCCCTGTACAAAAGAGTTTATAGAGGCATCTTTAGACTTGTTGACATCCAAGGCCTACTTTCCCTGGGATTCGTAACTTTGTCAAGTCTGTTACAGGCAATTCAGAGGAGCCCTCAGACCACAATAAGGAACGGTCTTCACCTCCTGGGGCACATGATAGCTTGCACCTTTGTGATCGATTACTCAAAGATGGACCTCCGCTGCTTCCAGTGTTGATTCAAAACGACCTATTTTCCAGTCAGACACACCTTGGAGAGATAGGTGATGGTTCATCTACAAGTGAGGAACTGCCTAGACTGGTAGAAAGATCAACTCAACGTCTTTGCAGGTATTCCTTTCTGTCACCCAGCTTCTTCGGTAACTTTAACAACAGACACATCGCTGTTGGGAGGGGAAGCCCACCTCAATGCCCTCTTGACTCAAGGCAGATGGACAACTAGGAAACCAATCTCCAAATGAATCTGTTGGAACTCAGGGCAGTTCGCCTGCACACCCCTATATAGCTTCGCTATCTGGCCTGAGGAGACACAGGGAGCATGCGCAGGCCGAACAGACACTGCTAACGGAAAAGCTCCAGTCAAGGACTCCTTAAGTGGAACACCCAGAAGGGGACACACCTCAAAGAACCGCAGTTACTGTACAAGGTGAATAACCTCATCATCTTAGCACTTCCATAAGCTAAGATTCCTTCCCAATGAATTGTGGGAGAACTTGTCTATTCTTATGGGCACACAGAGAGAATTGTGGGAAGGCTCTGGAGGACTATCAGCACTCGAGTAGTTTAACCTGTATCTACTCTCCAAAGTGGACAGATTACCAGCCCAAGTGCAAGCCTCGCTCAAATGTTAACCTGTTGCCCAGGACAGGCCATCTAGCCCTGGTTGAAAGCACCACCATGGTCAGGCGAAAGGTTTTTGTGTGTAGATGGGAGCTGGGGTGGGGCAACATCCAAATAAGATCCTGAGTTAACACTGTAGTGAAGACGAGCTCACTTTGAATAATATGGGGAGAAGACTGAGCCTTGCAGGACTCCACAGCTCAGGTCTTTGGAAGTGGAAAGTAGTTGTCCATATCAACTCTGTGGGTTCTGTCTGAGAGGAAGGGCCTAAGACATTTCAGGGTGTTTGCCCTTCACTCCTGCAGCCTCTTGAAGGCAGAAAAGAAAGATTTGGTGACCAAAAGAGTCAAATGCTGAGAGGCCCATCTGGTGAGTATGGACAAGAAGAGAGAATTCTCACCAGAGCCACCAGTGGTGTCCTGCCCTGAAGCCTGACTGAGAAGGATCCAGGGCCAGGGTATGGATCCCTACAGGTGACACTGAATGCTGTGTTTAACTAGCTTCTCAGTTAGCTTGCTTAGAAAAGGGAGATTGAAAGTGCAGAGTGAAAAGTTTGTCCCTCGCTGGATTATTGCGTGCTTCAATTTGTGTGGCAGGTTCCCTGTATCAAAGGAGGTGCTGACTATCTGCTAGATGGGAGTTCCAAATATTCTCTACTCTCCCTCACCATTCAGAAAAGGCAGGGTTCAGAGTATGCTGATAGCATAAATGTCATCTGGGCATCTATGGCTAATAATTACATGTATAAATGAATATTTTCCTAATGATGCTATTCCATGAAAGCAATCACTGTATGTTGAATGATGGCGAATGGGAGGGAAGGTGTCCATGAGATGATGATCTGCTGGGCTAGAGACACATCCTTGGAAGATTTGGTTCTCCAGGAATGAGAATCTGTTGTCACACTCACCCCTAAACTGAAGCAGATTTCTTACTTGTAATGTCAGTGTTGATGTGTAAGCAGGTTACAAGTAAGCAGGGCTGGGGGTGCTCCACTTCCCCTCCAGAGGCACTAGGAGTTGTCAAGGTTTTAGAATTTGCTGATTAGATCAAATCTGGTGGTTCTTCCTAGGGTCAATGCAGGATTGCTCCTCACAGGACACTCTTCTGTTTCATCAAACCCTTTAAAAGTTCCAAGGGAATGGCTTTCACTACTTCCCTGGAGGGACAGTCCTAACAGTCCAGTATGTCTCTCGGGGCACTTTCCCTGATATTGAGTATTTTTCCTATTTTATTTCTTAATATCATGCCAGTGCTCCTAGTTACATCCCTATGTATTGCACTAAACAATTCCTTTCCCTCACTAAGATTACCATCATACAGATCTTCAAACATCTACAGTGCAAACTTCTATGTTCAGCACACATCTTACCCCTTGCTTTGTCAAGCTAGATATATTAAAGCAGCTTGCTATAACATGGGGTTTATTTCTTCACTAAGTATTTTCTGTACCCTCAATGTCATGATTCACGTTTCTGATATCAATAGCATACACTGAATGGAGAATAGAAATTTTTGTGGGACACAGGTTCATTTGAGCCTGAAAAGTCTGAAAATTTTAAAAGCTTACATTGGGGAGATCAGTCAGGCAAGTGGGGAGATAATACTGAAGTTCTGGGTTAATTTAGGAAGAATTGTGGCTGGCTTAGATTTTTAGAAGAAAAAGTTGACATTCGTACAGTATAGTACGTGTTGTAATTCCTCTTTCAGTATGTTACATATCTGTGTGATTGTTTTTATTGTGATCATGGATATTATGACATTCCATTGGGATAATTTTGGTAAAATTGTTTTCCCAGTTGCTTGTAACTGTCTCTTGTAGAGTACCTCTTGTACTGACACAATGAGCTCTTTATTCCTGGGGATCCTTGCTTTGTGTTTCTCCGTTTATGTAGCTCCTCAAATGATTTTCTTTAACCTCTCTCATTTGCATGTTTTGGGAAGAGTGTTTGGTAGAATCTGTTTCTGGCTGAAGCAGGAAGATAGGTCTCCAGTGTATGCAGCTCCTTAAGAAAATGTATTAATACTTTCCTGAGTCTCTCCTTTCATGTATCTTAATCATACTTGAAACATTTAGTCAGACTCCTGTCAATGGAGAACCTATCCAAACACAAAAACACAGTGGAAAGCTCCAAGCCCCTGACCTGCCAAACTAATGATGATGAAAAGGAGCATCTGAAGTGTGTGGCTCTAGGTCCCTCAACAGTGCATTGAAACTTCTAACCTTGTTTGTTTCCTTTCAGGTAGCTCAGATTGTCAAATACGAGATGGAAAATGCCACAAAACTCTCAGTGAAGCTGAATGTTAAAGTGAAAATTGGGCCTAGCTGGGGAGACCTGCAGGAGCTGGAGTTGTGAGCATGAAACAAGACCCTCTCAGATGATGAGGCTTCATGCTCCATGGACTCTACAAGGCAGGTGCCAACTTACGCACAGGTGGAGACATTATTAACTGCACACTTATTATCCAGCATACTTATTATAAATCCAGCAAGTTGATAGCTAATTGGTGCCTTTCTTTTTACTAAGCATGTTACAGACTGGCTTCTTAAATGTGTTTTGGAAGTGTTGTATGAATTCCCCCAGGCAGACTTCTCTGTGAGGTCAGATGGCAAGCAAGGAATGTTTACAGTTATTAATTTCTAAATGCTAATATTTAAATGAATTCCTGTTAAAATATGTAAATTAAGGCTATAGATTTTAAAAAACCCAAACCTAATGAATTTACTGCATCTAAAATTAAATGGACTTTTTAATACAATAAAACATAAGTCACTCAGGAAGTGTTCCTGCAGAGCTGTGTATAGGAGAAGAAATAGGATGTCACTGTATTTGTATTTAATGACAAATTTTGTGCATGTTCAACGCTTTGAGCCCTTCTGTTGTCCTCATGTGATGGCAACATTTTTGGAGATGGTATTAAAGTGTGGAAATGATTTTACAAACAGGCTGTGTTTTATGAGTAGAATATTGCCTCATGGTGTGCGTAAGCCAGAGCAGAGAATTCTCTTCGCTAGAAGGAACACTGTTAGGCTGCTAGGGCCTTAATATTTTAAGGAAGTCATAGGTTTGTTGTATCCCTGTTGCCCCCATGCCGTTCATCTTAGAATTGACCCTCGGAGGGTGATGTTGTTTTTGAATAAAAAGAAAACATCCTTGAAAAGTCCTAATATGCAATGCTCAATTTAAAAAAAAAAAAAAAAAGCAAAAAAATAAAAACCTTACCTGGGGAAAATCTGGAGCCGGGTGACCAGAAGAAGCAAGTTTCCCAGTACGTGCATTTTGGGGTCTGTCATGTTGATGAGTCATTTAAACAGTAGCTGACTTCTTGCTGTAAATGACTCAGCCTTAGATACCAATCTTTCCCCTACTTTAGTATAATTACTACTGATCAACCTGGACTGGAGATTGTCTAGATTTCACCTTTCACGTCTGTGGTAACATCTTCATTTCACTTAGGATGTTTAGATGGGGTGGGATCTGAGTTATTATAGAGAATTCTTTCCTAGGTGTCTGGCTGGTGAGTCTTGCCCACATGCTCAGAGTTTAGCAGATTGCCATATTTGGGTTAGGGAAGGAATTTTCCCCCAGGGCAGATTGGCAGAGGCCCTAGGGGTTTTTCGCCTTCCTCTGCAGCGTGGGGCCCGGGTCACTTGCTGGAGGATTCTCTGCACCTTGAAGTCTTTAAACCACGATTTGAAGACTTCAATAGCTCAGACATAAGTTAGGGGTTTATTACAGAAGTTGGTGGGTGAGATTCCATGGCCTGCATTGTGCAGGAGGTCAGACTAGATCATAATGGTCCCTTCTGACCTAATGTCTATGATTCTATGATAAACAGGTAGAATATTTTTTCTAGGAACATAGGAATTGTGATACTGGAGCAGTCCTGAGGTCCATCTTGGACAGTCTCCTGTCTCTGGTAGATACCAGAACCAGCTGCTTCAGAGGAAGGGGTTAGAACCCCACATTAGGTCCTAATCCCTAAATGTTAGACATTTGGTTTAAACCTTTGAAGCATGAGGTTATCATCTCCCTTACAAAATATCATGTGAGCATTAACTATTATAACTTTGGAATTCTTGTTGTCCATATAAATGTCTGGTCTCCAATTTGCTGCCGTTTAATTTCATTGACTGTTCCCTGGTGTGTTATGAGACAGGGAGAACAATGTCCACAAAACTTGCCATTCTAGCTTATTCTGGTTCATGTTCTGTTCTGCTCTTGCAAGGCTGACTGAAGTCTTCAATTTCCCCTAAGGGTATGTCTACACAGCAATAAAAAAATCCTTGGCACCAAGTCTCAGGGCCTGGGTCAATTGACTCAGGCTGCAGGGCTAAAAAAGATGCTCAGGCAGGTGCGTGGACTCTGAAACCTTGGGAGGGGCTGGGTCTCAGAGCTTGGGCTTCTGCCCAAATTTGAATGACTGCACTGCAACTTTTAGCCTTGCAGCCCAAGCCCTGTGAGCCTGAGTCAGTTGACCCAGTCCAGCCACAGCTATGCCACAGGTCTTTTATTGCAGCATAGATGTATCTTGGTTAACTCTCTCCGGGTCTGTGTGTGTCAGCTCGTTGCTATTCACAGTGCCATCAAAGGGTAGAGAAATTGCTCATCCCTGGGGCTAAAAGCTTCTTTTGTTCCATTCTACTGCAGAAAGTTAAGCACCAGCACTTGGTTCTTCAGTGGAACCTGCCCTCCCTCTTCCAGGTGCGTGCTTCTGCGTCCCTTTTGGGAGCAAAACACCTCAGAGGGATAGAAACTACTTCGTCTTAAGGTGCCATTCTTAATTGCATTCGTGATAGCTGCAAAGTAGGGGAATTAAACTAATTTTAACTTGCATGAGAACTCAAGTTTTTGCATCCCCCTGGAGTTTATTCTGGAGACTCATTCGGAGTTTCAGGTTAATGAATCTTTCATTTCACCTTTGTTGCTGTGACTGCTCTGGTCACGATAGTGACCTCCACTGCCCAGTTTAAAACCCTCATGAGTTTCTGAAATGCCTTTTCCTTATTGTCCACTTTGCTGAGCACACCTACCATCTCTTCCTTGCTGTGAGCAACTGCCCAATCAACCATGACCGCTCCACACACTAGGCTCTCTCCTGCCTGGAGTAGACAGGAGGTATTGGATTTCCTGGCCAATGGGGAGAAGAGGCCGTGCAAACACAGTTACGGACCAGTCATCGACATGTGGACATCTGAGAAAAGATTGCACAAGGATTGCAGGCCAAGGGGTATGATAGGGACCAGCAGCAATGCCACGTGAAAGCAAAGGAACTGCAATAGGCATACCACAAGGCCAGAAAGGCCAACAGTCAATCTGCGGCTGAGCCACAGGCCCACCACTTTTACAATGAGCGGCATACCACATTTTGTGGAGACCCCACCAGCACCCTCAAAGCACTCTAGATACGTCCAAGGAGCCCGAGACACAGACCCCTCCTGTGAACAGCAAGGGGGAAGAGGAGGGACACAGCAGCAGGGGCATCCAGCTATGCCATGAGCTAGGATCTTTTTGAGACTCCACCATTCTAGCCAGTCCCATAAGCCGAATGCAGACAAGCCCGATGAAGGGGAAGGAACCTCAGGTAAGCGTGCATGCATTTTTCTTTACAATGTTTAATTATAGAGATGATGCCCAGCCCAACCCCAACTTAGCAGGAGTCAGGCATTGACTTTTCATTGGTTTACTTCTCCGAGAGGTGGTAATGGTACGACAAACAGAGGTAGAGGTATTTGTTTTTCATTCCACTGTAGGGTTGGGTGGGAGGGCATGCAGCGCAGCTTCTTTATGTCCATAGGGTTGTTCCTTGTATCCTCCTGAGAGATCTTGATGAAACTTTTATGGAGGCTCTCAGCAGCCCTTTCTTGAAGGCTTCTGGGGTGGGCTGCCTCATTTCATCCTCCATGATAGGATCCTTTCCCATGCCATTCAACAATGACTTCAGCAGGCACCATAGCAGTAAACAGGCTAGTGGCATATGGGCCCAGACAGTTTTGGGACACCAGCAGCAACCGTTCTTTTGTTGCTCTCAGGAATGAGATATCAGCTAAAATCACCACCACCTGTGGAAAATAGTGGCACTATTCAGTGCCATTGCACTGTACTTGTACCCATGGAAATAGAGGCCAAATAGGCAGCTGCTCCTTGATTGTCACCAACAACCTTCAATTGTTTTCACTATGTCCCACAACAAACTGTCCTCAAACAACCATCATATCCTCCATTGGTACAGTTCTTCCTGTGGCACTGCAAATACGAGAGAATTGTTTGTTCTGGGTTTGCAATGCTCATGAATGACAATAAAGCTCTTAGAGATGGTGAACAACAAGAAGTGGGATCTATTTAAAAAAGGCATGAAAATTATGGGGTATGTATAGCTTTATGGGATGGAGAAAGTGGCATGATGGGGACTTGACCCCCCCACTTGCTCCCAGTCACCCCTGCGTGACTTATTTCTGCTCCATCATGCATTGCCAAAATTTTCCAAAAGGCAGTGCACTGGATGATGGTGAGTGGCACACTGGGATGGCTACCCATGATGTGCTGCACTGTGCACTCACGCACTCGTAGTGAATACGTGCAGCACTGGTGGAAGGAGTCAAGTATGCACTCACACGTGTGATATACTAACTGCAATGACTTTAGGCTGATACAACTTGCATCTACCAAAGTTTGTTGCACCAGAGGACCCGGCTCTCCCTCGCTGTCAGGCAGGCTCTGAAGTTCTAAGTATCTCCCACTCAGAAGAGTAGTAACACTTTTGTTGTGAAGGCTGAAATGAGGGACAGAATCCACAATAACAGCTCAGTGAATTGTAGCTTGAGCTGCCGCCCCCTTTACCCCCCCCAAAGCCATGACTGGGTCCAAAGTGTATGGTCGTACGTGTTAAATCCCATGCTGTAAGAGGTGTAGCACCTTTCCTAGGCTCAGAAAGCAGAAGCATTTCCCACTGATGTTGAAGGCTCATTTCCCTGACCTCCACCTCACAGTCGCAGTTTGCTCCGACCTTGTCTGCTGACATTGCTTCAGGCCCGTACCTGTTCCAAGCACTACTGTATAGGGCTCTTTTGGGTCATTGCTTGCAGCATACGGTGTCTGTAACTGCTGTTGTTGGGTAGGATGGAAGAAGAAAGACGTATGCTGGGGGATGATTGCTCACTAGTAATTCTGTATATCCTACTCCATCCCTTCTTCTCCCGTCCCCAGGCAGAATAACTTGACGTTTCTCTCTGGCCTTAGTTTGCTTGGCCAGTCTCTAGCTGGAAGGGAGGTGGAAAGATTGGTGCTTGTTCATTAGCTTTGACTGAGATTTTTGTCTCCTTGCAGATGAAGCAACAGACTCATATTGTGAGTAATTACCCCCCATTCTCCTGTTCACCTCCCAGCCAAGGAGTAGGGGTTTTCACAGCAGCCACTCGTGCAGAAACACTCCATGGCCATCTGGCGCTTGGATGTGGTGTACCATGGTGACGGTGTTTGCAGCTGGGTCAGGTACTCTGTAAAAATCACAGTGCGCCTCTGATATGGAGGTGGGGTGAGGGGCCCTGTCCGTATGCTAGAAGACCAACAAACAACATTGCTGTTTCCTAAGACTGGGGGAATTGGGCTTATTGGGTTTATGTGTGTAGAACATGTGTAGAATTGGGCTTATGTGTGGGCTTATTGGGCTTACGTGTGTAGAAAATGTGTTGGTTTTTTGTGGTTCCTGTGCCTCTTTATGTTCTCTAAATTTCTTTGCATAATACAAGTGACCTGTCTAAGCAAATGGTGCAACTGTAACTTACTCAAAGCTTGCGAGAGGGAGGGGGTGTTAAAAAGTGCTTCAGTTATTTAGGAACACAGCTCCCAGTGACAGTACGGATGCATTTTGACCCTGGAATCTTAGGCAGGAACTCATGGGCTAAGGCAGTACAGCACTGATAACCCCAATAGCTCCCCCTTCCACCTCCCTGCTCTGCCAGCATAGTGTGGGAGTCCCAGACAAAATGAAAATACAGAAATAACAGCTCAAGAGACTAACTTACAAGATGGCACTAGTGGGGTCTGACCTTGTATGGAAGTTGTAAACCAAAAAAAAAAGCTATGTGTAGAAATGCCTACTGTAGTAGGGATGCTTAACCACATGGAATATGCATTATAAGCCCTTTACCTAACTACATACCCCTGAAACTAGTGTGAAGTGCCTGAAAAAAGAGAATTACACAAAACAATGTCAATTCTTTCCTTTATTTTCTTTCCATCAATTCTTTCACCGGGAACTCAGAATAGCTTCAATCAAAGGTGCCTTAATTTACCTTTGTGATGCCAACTTTAAGGTATCTGTCAAAACAGTAAATGGCTAGTGGAGCAGGAGGAGTGTGCACTTCACTCCTGGATTTAACCTTCGTTTTGAAATATAGGTGGTGCCTCATTAATAAAAAACACACACAATTTGTCCACAGGTCCTTGACAGAGCCAGAATATTGGACACTAGTTTAAAAAAAATACAATTTTTGATTTTAGTCAATAATCACAAAAGAGAAAACACACGAATGGAAACTCTTTTTTACATGAATTACACCTAGATGAAGCGTTGTCAACAAATGGAAACATGCAACTCATTAATGAGAGCGAGTGTGTTCTTACTGAGACCTTACCAAGGCAGAATTAATCAAGACTGAAATATATTGTGTTTGCATTCACCTTTAGGTCATGAAAAGTGATGTGGGATACCCAGAGTAGAATACTTAAAGGGTGCAATTAAATGCAGTCTGCAATTTGCCTGTGATATAATAGACACAATTTATAAACAGAATAATCCTGAGGTTGAATACAGCATTTACATTAGCTGTGATGTTTTTCCACATTAGATACATACAGAATTATTTTTTCGGTATACTATTTATTTATTATAATACACACAAGGAATTGGGTGTGATGGTTTCTGAAAAAGGAATATGTAAAAAGTTGTATAGAGAATTTTTGTGATAACTTCACACATGTCTAATGATCGAATATCGGTTTATATTTAAATATTTATGCAAAACCTATATTCTGTTTAATACAGAGAAAAGAGGTCTAATTTGGATTCAGGAATGCAGTCAGACCACATCTACTCAGAAGTATAAATAGTTGGGACATAGGAATTTAAAAAAATATGATTTAGAAAATCTTATATGATTATAGGGAACAAATCCTGGTGCTGTTACAGAATTTCATTAGATTTTTTTAAAATTTTAATTCAGAATTGAAGTTTAAAGTGGTCTAGGTCTAGGAGTTGGCTGCATATAAAATAGTTCTTACTAGTAAGGACTCATCTAATGAGAAGCCACATAATGAATCTAATTTATTTTATCTGCCTGTTGCACCCCTAGCTGTGTGTGTATCTTATATATCTGATTGTTTGGGATAGTGCATATTTTTGGGGGGAGTGAAAAATGTATTTTCTAACATAACAAAAAAATTTAATTGAGCAATATTATGCCAAAAGTGTTGCTAGAGATAGTCTTTTATACTTTAAATCTAATGTAACCTATCTGGAGTTTGTACTTTTTAACTAAGAGTTTAGATGTTGAAAGAGCCTAAAAGTTATGGATTTTGCGTGAGCTGGTACTGGCTTGGTAGAAAAGGTGAAAGCACGTTTGATTTCAACAATTTTCTTAGAAAGACTAGTGTCCTAATTTTCCTCTCAGCAAGTAAAATCATTGCTATGATTATCAGCTTGAAGGCTGCAGCTTTATTACTCTCGTTATTAACAAAAAATGTTTAGGGTAGGCCTTTTAAAAATCCCACACTCCTCCTCATGTCACAAGAAACTAACTGGCCGGCTTCCCCCACCCTCCTTAAATTTTGAGGTGAAGGCTTTTCCCACATCCACGACAAATCTCAATAGAAAGCATTTTAACAGTGTGCACTAACAAACTTATACAACATATACATTACATATATATATTTATATATATAGAACGTTCTATATACAAACATATACAATTTTTTAGATCTCTACAGACTACAAGAAAATTAATAATTATAGTCACAAGAGCTGAACATTACAGAAACAGGAATTTGTAACTTTCTGGAAAGATGTACAATATGCCAAGGAAGATATAGTGTGACCTCCTGGGGAGTTTTTCTAGAGAAAAAGATGATGGATTTAAACATTCAAAATTGTATGTTTGGGGAATCTAAATTCTTCTTTTGTGAAGTCAAGAGGCAAACTGAAAGGTACTGGCTGACTTTCCCACTGATACAGCGTGGTGGTAAGTTAGAGACTGTTGATAGAGCAAGTGTGATAGAAATGACCTGCTGGAGGCACATTTCCCTTTGCACAGGCTGTAGCTGTTTAAACTGACTTGTGCAACTGCTTCATGAGGGAGTGAGCTCTAGCATCTGTCTAAGGAGGCTCCCATTGCATTTAGGATCATAGGTTCCTGAACTGATGTTAAGTAACACCTTTGCCTAAAAGCAGAATAGCAAGCCAAGAATTTCTATATATTACAGACCTAGTACCATCCTAATCACTCACACACACAGGCATGTGTGATGCATTTATGGATACTGCAATATGTCATTGAATTGCAATGGAAACTGCCAGTGTAGCCAGTAGAAGAAGTGTACATGGCACCACCCTTGAATATCTTTTTCATACCAGATATATTAGTATAGAAACAGGTGCTGTAAGTTACAGAACAAACTCATGTCCCTGGTAGAATGATTTCCCTCCTGTTCTGATCCTAACCCAGTGACAGTTTAAATACCTTCTCGAGTCTTGCAGATAAATTAAGGAACATATCCTCTCTAAGGTGTTTGTAATGCTAAAGTGCCCACAAGATTAGTGATTCAGACTAACTATAGGCCAGAGTACATGTAGAGTAAACATGCAATTCACATAGGGGCTGGATTAGCCATAAGGCCTATAACTGGATTGTAACAGTCAAAGCTGTCATTTTAACCTTGCCCACAGCAAAATTTAAAAATTCTGTATAGCAAAAAATTCATATTGAGCCATAACAGTGTAAACCTTAATGATGCCTCAAACTTGTGCCATAGCCTTAATTCACACAGCTTGTGATGCCAGACTTCTGAATCCAAAACCTATATCTAAAATTGAGCTGAATTAAATATCAAAGAGGTGTTTTCACCAGTGAGCACCCACCCCACCACTAAAGCTATGAGAAAGGAATAGCTGTGAGAGTTAGCAGTGCTTTCCATGGAAATGCAGAATCCAGAGCAGTGTCTTGTGATCAGGAGTGTGCATTAAACTGTCATGATACAAACATGTAGGAAGTTAAAGCAAATCTGATGGCCATGGCTATTTGGGAGATCACTAGCTGTAGCTGCTTTCTCAGACCATTTTCCTTCAAAGTGAATTCTCCTGATGCAAAGTGTCTCTCTCCCCCTAGTTTGTACTTGTGCATACTTGCTGGCAAACATGACGTTGGCACTTTGTTCCCAAGCCAATTTTAGAATCCATCTGACTTCACAGTTGGTTACTTTAGAAATTATGCTCATGCAGAGGAGTAAAACTGAGCTGGGGAAGGCAACTGACTTTTATCTAATAGGAATTCTGTTCAGGCAAATGCATCATGATAAACTACTCTGGAAAAGAATCGGACAGTATCTGCGAAATGAAGAAAAGTAAAAGCCCATGATGGGAACCATGTAAAGCCCCAGGGCAGCAGTTGAGGTCTGGCAGCAGCTTTGCTGAGATGCACGGCCTATTTCACCAGTACCTTGCACCTCATGTAGGCCTTTACACTTGTGCAAAGTAGATATAATGTGCTCCTGAATTCTCCACTCACTCATCTCTATGGCAGTGTTTTACACCAGCTTTGCACAGGTTGTAAGTGGTGATACACCAGGCAAGACAGTGGAGAAACCGGTCTATATAAAATTAAATCTGCAGGGCTTTGGAGTTTAAACCTGTTGCTGGTGTGATCAGCCAGCTTTAAATTGGGTTACTGTACAATTTGCTTAGCATCACTTCAGTGCATTGTCAGGGAGAACTCTTTCCACTGACTTGAGGGGATTTACCAACTTGACCCACTGGGCCCTCTACTTTTTTCAGATGAATTCAATAAATTAATGACTCAACTTCTAATATTGAAAAAACAAGGCAACCAAGTGATTCAGCCACTCCTAGGGTGACACATGGTATCATAGTCCCCTCAAAGGATGCTTGAGATGAATCTAGCAAGCTGTACACATCTTTCTTTCAGAAAATTAGTGTTTATGGAAGGGGTTTCCTGCACTCTTTGGATTGTAAAGACATCCTCTACTCTCACTTAAGTGACTTCACAAACACTAAAAGCATTTGGATTGGATTTGGATGTTTGTTTATTCTTTGGATAGGAATTAAATAGCGCTGATGATTTCAAGCTAAGGAAAAGAATTAGCAGCAAATAAGAAAATGCAGTTCTTCTGTCCAGAGTAGTAGCAGCCATGCTTGAAATGTACTGGCTGGTTGTAGTGTAGTTTTTAAAAATAAAGATTTTTGCTGTCTTTAAATATTTTTTTGCTCAGCATAGAAATAAATCCCTTTTTCTTCGGTCACAACATGCTTTCTTTTTAAGATGTCAATTGGTCATGCAAAATTGTATTCATTTTTTAATAAGTGCATTAACATTCTAGGTTTGTACAGAATATTTTTAACCAGACACACACTCCACAGTTCATTCCTAGAGCTTCTGAAAAAAGCTACATGCCACCGTGACTGTCCAGTTGCTTTTGGAAAAAGATTTACTACACCGTGAGCCAGGTATTTTGACTAAAAGACCAATACAAGTCTAGGCTCTATTTTGTGGGTTATAAAACTTCTCCTTGACTTCCCGCTTGTGGTGAATCCAAACAAATAACAGGAAAACATTTCCTAGGAGAAAGTTTTGCTTCTGGCCAGTGACTGGTAGTGTTGAGAATAGGTTCCGCTTCCCTGAATAGTGTTCTCATCAAAGCCAACAAGCTTCTTTAAAAGTCTAAAACTGGTACCATTTCTTGTCCTTATATTTCAGCATCAACTACAGAGATGGGAAATAAGCAAAATGAAAATTAGATACAAAAATCTAATGGTAATGTTTTGCTAATGGTAAAGACTTGTGCTAAGTTAGTATATGGTAGAACTCCACTGGGTTAGTGGTATCACAAATGAAGTAGGTCCATTAATTGTCATGGACTTCATAATCAAGTAGAAAAATTGGAGCAAACAAACAAATAGTAGCAGGTTGAGCTTTGCCAAACATGTCATTTACCTCTGCTGCCGTAAAATAATTTTTTTTTTCTTTCTGGAACTTCATAATTAAGTGTTAAACGTCCACAAAGAACATTATCTACCCATAGCTCTTATTCACTGAAGAGACACTTCTCAGGGAATTCCTACTTTCACACTCTGCTTTTTGCATAAGGTGAAGTAGGAACTGCTATAGATTAGGGTACGCTAGGTGCCTCGCCTCCAGAATACCATCTGTCAGTACACATCTCTTTGAGGGTATTTTTTGCCTCACACTTATAACAGTCCATAAGAAAACCAAAAACAAACATTCTCCCTGGAGCACTAGGTACATGGTAATCCAGCTGTACAGATATCTGGAAAACTGGAATTACAGTTAAATATTCCTTAATGTACTTCTTTTCAGTTGATTCCTACTCTTAGGACTATAGAATCATAGAATATTAGAGTTGGAAGAAACCTCAGGAGGTCATCTAGTCCAATCCCCTGCTCAAAACAGGACCAAACACCAACTAAATCATCCCAGCCAGGGCCATAAAAACCTCTAAGGATGGAGATTCCACCACCTCCCTAGGTAACCCATTCCAGGGCTTCACCACCCTCCTAGTGAGATCGTGTTTCCTAATATCCAACCTAGACCTCCCGCTCTGCAACTTGAGACCATTGCTCCTTGTTCTGTCATCTGCTACCACTGAGATCCATCCTCTTTGGAACCCCCCCATCAGGTAGTTGAAGGCTGCTATCAAATCCCTCCTCACTCTTCTCTTCTGCAGACTAAATAACCCGTTACCTCAGCCTCTCCTCGTAAGTCGTGTGCCCCAGCCCCCTAATCATTTTCATTTCTCTCCGCTGGACTCTCTCCAACTGGATGCAATACTTCAGATGAGGCCTCACCAGTGCCGAATAGAGGGGAATAATCACTTCCCTTGATCTGCTGGCCATGCTCCTACTAATACAGCCTCATATGCTGTTTACCTTCTTGGCAACGAGGGCACAGTGCTGACTCATATCCAGCTTCTCGTCCACTGTAATCCCCAGGTCCTTTTCTGCAGAACTGCTGCTTAGCCAGTCGGTCCCCAGCCTATAGCGATGCATGGGATTCTTCCGTCCTAAGCATAGGACTCTGTACTTGTCCTTGTTGAACCTCATCAGATTTCTTTTTGCCCGATCCTCCAATTTGTCGAGGTCACTCTCGACCCTTATCCCTCCCCCCAGTTTAGTGTCATCTGCGAACTTAATGAGCTAGATGATGGGATTAATTGCATCCTCAGCAATAAAGATGTTGAACAAAACCGGCCCCAGGACTGACTCCTGGGGCACTCCGCTTGATACCGGCTGCCAGCTAGACATTGAACTGTTGATCACTACCCGTTGAGGCTGACAATCTAGCCAGCTTTCTAGCCACCTTATAGTCCTTTCATCCAATCCATACTTTTTTTAACTTGCTGGCAAGAATACCCTATGCCATAGGGTGACATCATTACAGAGCAAATGTCTTCATGCTAAGCAGCCTATTTAGAGCAGACCAGTTTAGCATAACACACTATGGCCATGCCCCCAGTTTCCTATGCCCCACTTGTTCCCTTGCATCCAGATGCACACCTGTGACCCACCCTAGTTTCCCCCCTCCCTGTTCAGCACATCTTGTGCAACTAGCAGGTTTTTAAAAGAAACAGGATTAATGATAATATTTCTCCTGTTATTGTTCATATCTGAACATTTGACAGGAGGGATAGGCACACAAAATCTTCAGAGCAATTAATGAATATTGTTCCCATTGTTCCCAAAAGGACTGAGGCCCCTACGTTGTCCTCTGATTTCAGGAGCAACACTGCTGCGTCAATGAATGGACACAATGGTCATATTAACTGAGGGCGCTTACTACTCTCCCTCCCACTGAGAACTCCCTCCCACTGAGAACAGTTTTGAAAGACAGACATTTATGAAGAAAACATTGCAGGAGACTTGGGCATTGGTGGCACCCTGTTCTCTGTCCATGGCGCACAGTTTAGTTTCCTGAGGACTGAACTTTTTGGTCTAATTGAAGTCTTTGGACTTAATATAGGGATACTCAGGTGAAATGTAATGGACTGTGATACACAGGAGGGCAGACTAGATGATCTGATCATCCCTTTTGGCTTTAAACGCTATGAAAATATGGAGTAAGTGTAACCAAAGTAGATGGCTGTCTCAGTTTGCAGAGAGCCTGAAACAACTGCTCTGAGGTGGGAAACTACCCCATTTATTTCAGTGGGTGCAGATGTGAATGACGATACTTCACTGCTTATCAAAGCATGTAGAAAAGGAGAGAAAGTGTCATATAATGACAATGTACACCAGTGTTCCCCAAATGTATGGGGAAGGGTGCTGTATAAATTAAGGTATCAACGCTTGGGGGACAGTGCTGGGTTTAATTTTCCTGAAGGAGGTTCAGCTTTCTTAACTTTGGGTAACCCTGGGTAAGGAAAACTCTCTCCACATGTATGTGCGAGGAACCCATACCTCATGTGCATGTTTGGAAAATGCCTCTGCACTAGCCATCATGCTTGCAGTCTTTTCATCCAGTTCTCCCAGTCTCTGTCCTCTCTCGTCAAGGGCGAGGCGCGCACGAGCCAAGTCTCCGATTACCCCTCCTGCAGCTCCTTTCATACCCTCGATTCCACCCGAGCCAGGGATGTGCTGAGCCAGGCTCCGAGAGGCTTTTCCTGCTGAAGCCTCACCAACTACACAGGGAAAGTGGAGTTAGCTCGTTCCCCCATCGATAACGAGAGAGTTCATTGCTAGTTCCTCACTCCCTTGCTGTTGTTTGGGGTGTACTGTGGCACACAGACTGCCTCAAGCTACCCAGGCAGGTTTGATACTAGTGCCCTCTCAAACCTGTTCTTCAGTAATTGCAGTGATAGGGACTTTTTATTGTTCACTTGCTCTTACTGGGAAGAAAGGAAACATTTTGGATAGATAGAAACAAGGCTCTGAAACGTCAAGCTCTTGCTCCTTCTAGTAACTTGTGGGGACAAATTCTCTTCCCTCCTTCATAGTGTTACCTTTAACATTTTTAACATCCCTTCTTTCCTAGATTGTGTCCTGTCCTTGTATCGGTTTAACTGTTCTGTGTCTTCCGTTAGTTTCAGCAATAATCACTTACACAGCTCTTCTCTGTCAAAAGTCTGCCCACTTCCTCCAAACAGCCCCTTGAGAAATCCTCTGTTCTGGGCTTCTGGTGTTTCCACTGGGGTAAACAAATCCCCAAGCATGTCCTGGCCAAAATCAGACAGAAGAACACATGAGGGAACTAGAGGGATGAAGATTGTCATTTACTTTACATGTCTAGATTAACAGAGTCACTGACATCAGATGTTTGGCAAATAAAATATAAACTCTGAGCTATGTAGCATGTTGTATTGCAAAACCAGGGCTAGCAAGGACAACATTTGACTTTCAGTTTGTCTGCAACATCAATTCTTTAAAAAAAAAAAAATTCTCATACTACGTAAAGCACAGCATTAAGCATTTGATGTCCGGTTACTACGAGAGCTGGGTCACTAGTGCAGATAAAATGTCCAACCAGAGCCACTCACATTTAAAAAAAAATTAGTTTGTGTTCATTCCCCTGGTGGGTTCACATTTTATGATTTGTGGAGAGCAATTTTTGCAATGAAGCCACAACATAAAAATATTGAGTAAAATGAAGAAATCACGATCAGCTGGTGAGCCGCAGAAGAGACGAAAGTTGTTGAAGAAATGACTTTGTGAATTATGTGCTTTGCACTAGTGATTATCCAGGCAACCAGACCATCAATACTTCGCAAAGAGAAAACAATAAAGATGAATTTAGTGCTTGCTGAAAGGAAGCAATTTTACAAAAGGCCATTGGCTTCCCTCCGAGAGCCCATCACTGGATGCTAGCTATGCCTACCTCCCACTTAATTTTACTATTTACACAGCACCAGTCGTGCACAAGACATTTACAGACACAGCTGAAGGCATGGTCTCTGCCTCCAGAGAGCTTATACTTGTATCCTTCAAACCAATGGTTCTTTAGAAACAAATCTAGCTATCAAAGTTATTTGCAATCTGCTAGGGTAACTACTTATGTAGCAACCATTTGTGGGGAGATGGCTTCAGTACATTACTACTACTGCTCTGCCAGCTGGTAGGTCAGGGTGGGTGAAACCATGGCTCTCTGCCAATGTTCCTCCCACTTGCTCTTGGGGGAAGAGGGGATACTGGGTGTATAAAGTCCTTGCTCTTCCCCTCGGTGCAGCAGCCGTGATGTGAGCAGCTGGAGTGTGGCAGTGCTGGGAGGTAAGAGCCTTTTTCCCTTACTTGGGCTAACGCAAATCTAGCCCATCCCCTAGTTTTAAACCCTTCTTCAGTGATGTAGTTAGAGTCCCTCCAGTAATTTGTAAACAGTTGCTTCCACTCCTCCTCCTCTCCAGTGAGCCCAAGCCTGGCTGCAATACTCACTCCTCTTACCAATTCTTCAGTGTTGAAAATGCCAGCATTCTGTGATGACTTCTGCTGCTCAACACATTCCCATGGTCTAACAAGAGCTGGCAGTACCACGTCTTTTGTTGGGCATCCTGGCTCTCTGCTCATTATACAACCTCAAGCTTATTTCCTTTTTTCACTGCTAATGCTCCTTCCCCAATAACCCCACACAATTCACTTCCTTCAATAAATGAGATTTAGAGTGTAAAAAAATCTAACACTGAACTAGCTTTTTACTTTCCTTACACCATCGCCACAGCTGCTGTATTTTAGTGTAGTACAATCTGAGAACCTTTTCCCACCTGCAAATAAGGACTGTATCAGTTACTGTAGTGGAAAATACTGTACATAATTCAAAAGTATGTCCTAATCACTAATAGATTTTTTTTTGGAGATTTTTAATGGTTTATAATCCAACTCCGAACCCCTGCCCTTCTACCCTACTGAGTGATTGCTGAAGAAACTGTATTAATGTGGGGAGTGGGGCCTGCATTTACTTTTAGAATAAAATAAGCAATACTAAAGTTAGGGAAGGAACAGAAGTTGTGCTGATGCACTTTCCCTTCAGTTAGACCCATGCTGGTATTGAGTGCCAGACATTTTTAAGCAGTCCCTTATAACATTTTGAAACCATTCCTCTTTCAACCAGAGCAGCACATTAGGACTTTGCTATACTTTGTTATGGCGAGTGCCAACCTGCTTCAAATCTGGATCAACTTAGTAGGAACCAGAAGTTGTTACAGTTAATGCCAGTTTGTGGACTTAGTCCAGTCTCTAGGGGACAGGAGCTACTCCATAGAGGCCACGGACCAAAAGTACTGTTGACCTCCCCTTTGTCCCAATGAGGTGGTTCCTGCAGGGCAAGCATAAGGTTTACTTGGGGTGTGTGGTGTGCACGTAGGAAGCTTGGCCTGCTGCTGCAGCTGCTCGTGCTGTCCTGTGCTATAAATAAATAGGGAACTTCCATCTATAGGTTTGTCAAGCTAGCACTGATTTCACTTTAAAAGCAAGCAATTGTGGTTTCACACTAGATCATATCTTACATTAAATCTAATGCCTGGCATATCTGCTGGCAATAATGTTACAATCCAACTTCTCACCATTTTTAACCATTTAAAACTTTAACTTTTAATTAAATTTAAATTTAATTAAACTTAGGAGAGGAAAAAGTGTCATTACCTTGAGAAACCTACAAGTAAAACATACTGTTTCAGATAAATTGATCATTTGGGAACAAATGTTGTTTTAGAAGCATCTTGTTTCCCCCATCTTTAGCTGATAAAATTTTGAGTTAGTGTTTTGCATTCTTTCAGAGATTTAACACAAGGAACATGCATATTAAGGGACCAGAGCATTAGACAATGACACCATACCACTAAGTATTTCTTTTGCCATTTTACTCTTTCCAAATGTAGGAGGTTTTCTCTTGAGAAAATGTTGATGCAAATTGACATATGTTCCAGGCATGACACTGCAGATGTTATGGAACATCCTGGGCAATCTTTGCGCTGTTATATGGAGTTTCAGGTTCCAAATTAAAAATAAGAATGCACTGGATTGAATGAAAATTATCTGAAAAAGGAACAGGTTTCACTAGATTTTAAACCAGAGGACATGGTGTTAACAGTCGAAAGTCTGAGAATGGTGTAAGCCACTGTGATCAAGGCAGTGGTGGGAGGGCTCTGTTGAGATGCCTCTGGCTGGCTCAGAAGTGCTGAAAACATGGTGAAGCACAGATCTCACAATGGGAGCCCCTTACTGCTTCAAAGATTAGATAAGAAAGCCATGCGGCATGGATGCTTTTGATGGTTACAAGCCCTACCTGTAGATTGTCACACATCTCCTGGCTGTATGTCAGTCGCTGGATCTCTGTGGGGGAGCTGAGATACAAAGCTTGCCCTTCATTGGTGAAACAAAATGTCCGTGCTATCCTCATGTCTGTTACTGGCAAATAGTTGACATCCAGCATTGGGCGAAGGCTGGGCAAGCTGAAGAGAAGCATATGCCTGTGTTATGTTGGGATTTACAGAAAATGCTTTTATTCTATCACGTGATTCAGACCCACAGGTAACTTATTTAGTATTTTTCATATCTAGCCTAGAATGCTGTGGTATTTAAAATGCAGTCCTACTCTTAAATGTGCTAATATAAAAATGGCACCTTTCCATTTCACAGATCTGTTCCCTCCGTGTATTGGTCTCAAAGCAAATTTCAGTGACCGAAATAGGTCTTTAGGGCTAGCTCCACAAAAGGACTTAGGTGTCTTACATGCAGCTTGCTTGGTGTCTAAGTCCTCCATCGAGAGTCTCAAAACCCTGCTCAGCTGCCACCTAACCCTGTAGTAGCCTAAAGTCCTTGTGGCAAAAAAAACCTCCACAGAATGTGTATCTTGTGGTTTTGAAAGGTTAACCTTTGGTTAAATCCAACCCAATGTTGGGTAGAACTCTCAAAGGTGCTGCTGCTGAATGAGGACTGCTTTAATGCCACTTTTCAACTTTCTACCTTAGCCATTTTGATTGAGGAGCTATCCAAAAAAGAATTTTTAAGAATTATATTTTTTAGGGATGTCGATTAATCGCAGTTAACTCACATGATTAACTAAAAAAAATTAATTGCACTGTTAAACAATAGAATACCAATTGACATTTATTAAATATTTTTGGATGTTTTTCTACATTTTCAAATATATTGATTTCCGATACAACACAGAATGCAAAGTGTATAGTGCTCACTTTATATTACTTTTGATTACAAATATTTGCACTGTAAAAATGACAAACACAAGAAACAGTATTTTTCAATTCACCTCATACAAGTACTGAAGTGCAATCTCTTCATTGTGAAAGTGCAATTTACAAATGTAGATTTATTGTTGTTACATACCTGCGCTCCATAACAAAACAATCTAAAACTTTAGAGCCTACAAGTCCACTCAGTCCTACTGCTTGTTCAGCCAATCGCTAATACAAACAAGTTTGTTTACATTTACAGGAGATAATGCTGCCCCCTTCTTATTCACAATGTCACCTGAAAGTGAGAACAGGTGTTTGCATGGCACTTTTGTAGCCAGCATTGCAAGGTATTTACGTTCCAGATATTCTAAACATTCATATGCCTCTTCATGCTTTGACCACCAATCCAGAAGATATGCATCCATGCTGATGATGCTTGTAAAAAAAAAAAAGTGTTAATTAAATTTGTGACTGAATTCCTTGGAGGAGAATTGTATTTCTACTGCTCCATGGTTTTACCTGCATTCTGCCATATATTTTGTGTTATGATAGTCTCGGATGATGACCAAGCACATGTTGTTTGATTTAAGAACACTTTCACTGCAGATTTCAAAAAACACAAAGAAGGTTCCAATATCAGATTTCTAGAGATAGCTACAGTGAAAATGCTCGACCCAAGGTTTAAGAATCTGAAGTGCCTTCCAAAATCTGAGAGGGACGAGGTGTGAAGCATGCTTTTAGAAGTCTTAAAAGAGCAACACTCTGATGCAGAAACTACAGAACCCGAACCACCAAAAAAGAAAATCAACCTGCTGGTGGCATCTGACTCAGATGATGAAAATGAACATGCGTCCGTCTGCACTGCTTTGGAGTGTTGTTGAGCAGCATCCATCATCAGCATGGATGCATGTCCTCTGGAATGGTGGTTGAAGCATGAAGGGACATATGAATCTTTAGTGCATCTGGCATGTAAATACCTTGAGATGACAGCTACAACAATGCTATGCAAATGCTTGTTCTCACTTTCAGGTGACACTGTAAACAAGAAGCAGGCAGCATTATCTCCAGCAAATGTAAAAAAACTTGTTTGTCTGAGCGATTGGCTGAAGTAGTAGTAGAACTGAGTGGACTTGTAGGCCTTAAAGTTTTACACTGTTTTATTTTTGAATGCCTTTTTTTGTACATAATTCTACGTTTGTAAGTTCAACTTTCATGATAAAGAGATTGTACTACAGTACTTGTATTAGGTGAACTGAAAAATACTATTTTTGTTTTTTACAGTGCAAATATTTGTAATCAAAGACCAATATAAAGTGAGCATGTACACTTTGTATTCTGTGTTGTAACTGAAATCAATATATTTGAAAATGTAAAAAACATCCAAAAATATTTAAATAGTATTCTATTATTAACAGCAGAATTAATTGTGCAATTAATTTTTTTAATCACTTCACAGCCCTATTTTTTTTATAATGTAGGGAATGGTATTTTGATTTCCACAGTCATTGAACGTATGTGGGTGAGACTAGGCTTGGAAGTCTTTAGCCCAGAAGCTGACAGTTATAAGTGATCAAAGAGAGACTGCATGGAAATTATTCTGCAACTTTAGCCACAGTGAGCACTGCTGCTTCTGCCATGCTGTTGCTGTCAGAGATAATCCTTGTACTAGATGGTGAGAAGGATTACTAACCAAGAGAAATTATATACCAGAGCAAAATGGGTACAGCTTTCCTTTACGTGTGCATAATATAAACAGCAGATTGCAGGTGGACAGTGTGCATCCTGCTCGCCTTTACAGCCCTAATTCTGTTGCCTCTTACCATTTTGCCAAATGATTAGGTAGGTAAGTACCTCATCGCCATGATATGCCCGTTGGCACAAAAGCAAGCCAGGCAGATGCTGTTACACAGGGTCACCACATCTGCTCGCAGTAGAAAGGACGTTTCTGTGATGTTGTGAACATAGAGGCATGTCTGGGAAGGCAGTGAGAAAACTTTGGCTTGTTTTTCTGAGCAGATGACAGCAAACTGATGATCTCCCATATCCCCGGAGGAGGAAGGAGAATACATGACAAGTTTCCTTTTTCTCATTTTTTCACTGTCATCCATGGTATTTGGGTCCCTCCATACTTCATAGGGTGGATGTATCAATGTTCCCATGCAGTCCAGGCATGAAAAAGTCAGCACTGCTCCCTTCAGCGTCAGAACTGTACCTGTAAAATATAATGCTCTAGCTTTGGCATATGCTGGTCAAAAACTCCAGTGGTCACATCATGGTCTATTTTGCATCCAGGTTTTCCCTTTAGGGCTACAATAGCACATCTTAGCCCTAAGCTAATGAGCTGCACAGCTAATGGTACAAAGTAACCTTTTGCTTCAAACAAAATATTTTTGCAGCCACACAGAGATGGTGAACGAGCAGGCTGCAGTTACTGAAAATGTTTCAGGCAACCTAACAAAAAAAAATTAAATAGAAAACAGTAGAATTTAGAGATAGAAATAGCCAATTACGGCATGTATCCAATTCTCTTACCAGTAGGATTGTTCTTGACAGTACAATTTCTAGTGTCTTTCCAGTCAGGTTTTAAGGAAGCAGCTGAGATGCCTCCTATCCTTTCCTTGTCTAATACAGACTACAGTTCCTTACTCCTAAATTTCCTCCCATTATTCCTAGTTAGCTCCTTTTAAAACTGCTAAATAAATCCTGTCCCTCTTTGGTGTTTACCCCCATCCAGTATCCCCTGTAACCTGTGCCTGTCACTTAGCCAAGATGTGCTTGGGATCTTTCAATCTTTCCCTGGAAATTACCCCCTTCACCCCCCAATCATTTTGTCATTCTCCTCTGCACTCCCTCTGGTTTCTCTGGTAATGACACCTCCAACCTGATCACAACATTCCAGCAGGGGCTGGATCAGAGCTGTATGTAGGAGGACTATAACCTCTCTGCTCAGTGACAAAATGCTTTTGTCTGAGCAGTTCAGAATTATACTGGCCTTGTTTCCCAGCCATATCCACAAACTCACGACTAATCTGCTGCCTTCTGCTAGTTCTAGGTCTCCCTACTTTCTATGTTTCCCCCCCTCTCATTATGTACTTGCAATTGTTTTTCCTCACATGTATTAACTTGTATTTTCCAAAACAAAACCTCGTTTTTTGTTCTCTGCCCTTGTTTCTACTCTAATGGCATGTCCTCATCAGTGTCCATAACTGCACTCAATTGACCATCCTCTGTGTCGGTGACCTTGTAATTGTAACCATCATTGTAACTAGGTGTGAAACAAGGGCCTAGTTCATTCTGCAACTATTTTTGCACAAAGCTGAGTTTTTGTCCTGAAAGCTAGACCTCTCCTATGAGTGAGATCTGTCTGAGGGCGGCAGTGCACAGGACTAGAAGGCAGGAACTCCGGAGATCTAATCCTGGCTTTATCATTGTGTCCCTCTTAGCACTGACCAAGTCGCTTATTGTCTGTGCCTGTTGCCTCATCTGCAGAAGTGGGAGCAGCTCCCTATGTCACAGGGAAGGAATAATCAGTTAAGGTTTATGAAGACCTTTAGATATGAAAGTAGCTGTTTGTGCTGAAGATACCTTCTACTGGAATTTAGTGACATTTCTGTTGCCACATGATCCATCAAATTCTTGACACGTTCAAACAAATCCCAAATACACTTTCCCATGAGGAAATTATCTATTTTTCCAGTCTGCAAAAAAGGTCTCCTGTTTCCAGGTCCTTACAAGGAATGTGTGCAGCTCTATGTAAGATCTAATCTTCGTGATTAATAAAACAGACTGTCCTACGTCTCTAAATTATAGCTATCACTACTATGATCCCCTCTTTGTATCTCACTGTGCACTCAGTGTAATGAACTACTGAATGTAATGTAATGAATGTAGGGGTTAATATTCACTACATGAGAGATTTTGGTCAGAGAAACCAGATAAAAGCAGATATGTAAACCCTCTCCTGCTACCTAGACAGACAAAGAACAGGAAAGCAGACAGAAACTCTTACCACTTGGAGACACCATGACTGGTTCTGTCTGCCTTAACTCCTCAGTAGCAGGCAGATTAAGGGAGATGATTAAGACCATACCAAGGCCTGTTCCAGCCCACAGACAGGGGGAGACAGTAGAGTCATTCTTCCGTGAAAAGGTCTCCATAAAGTATAAAGCTGTAATTGCTTCCTTGGACTCCTTGTCGATGCTGGAGACACTGGAGCTTCGGGAACGGCTGAAGGTGTTCTCCCGGTTTTCTGTATAAATAAGGTAAATACAATCGAGCAGACATGAGGCGGCAGGCTAGAGCACGGACCCAAACGTATCTGAAAACCAAATGCCAATGCACTGTTGTACGTGGACATCATGGACTCGTTACAGACTAGTTGAACATTTTGATACTTGCATAGTCTTAACTTCCTGCCGGTGCATAAACAACAGTGAGAATGCTGTCAGACCTCTCCAGACAAATCAGGCTGTTAGAAATAGCTGCTTATTACAGAGAGCTGCATAGACTAACCAGAATTTGCTCCAGTCGGGGCTCAAGGGATCTCTCCTCAACTCATACATTACCAATATATTTAAAACTAAATCATCCACCTTATTACAGGACATGAAGTGAGCGCTCAGTGCCAGCACCACGTCCTGTTGCACATGCCCTTTGCCTTGCACCAAACACTGCTATGGCTATGTTCAGAGTAACCCTCCTTAGTCTGTGATGTTCTTGGCAGCTGTCTGTCTGAGAGGAGACACTGAACCTTGAACTGGCCCCTGTTACAGACAATGTGCAGGGGCAAGGAACATCATTTAAACCTTCTCACCCCCAAATCACCTCCAACATCCCATACAAGGGAGTGAGAAAGTTGCTCTGCCCCTCAACCGACTCCACACCATGGGGTTGGACCATAAACATTTTTTGTGTGTGGTTTCGCGGGGAACTGTGACCAGCAGTTAGAAACAGACACATGCACTCTCCCCTCACCAAACTCACTGGGAGTCTCCCAGGGGGAGGGGCCTCTTCCCAACCCTTCCAGGAGAGGAATGGCATCGAGCTTGGTTGGGTGTTGAAGGCTCTGATTCGGGTTATGCTCACTCAGCCTTGTCTATCATCAAACCAGGCAGAATAAGCTGCTCAACACAGACTTGCTATGGGTTCACAGGGTGGGAGCAGAAGGGAGGGAGCTGGGGCTGAGAAGGGACTGGACAATGAAGGATCCGGGAGTGGCATTAGGACACACGGGAGCAGGGGGTGGCTGCAGCAGGAGGAAGGGGTGGGTTCATTTTTGGCCCTTTTTCATTTCCTGGCACACAACGTAGGCAGCTTAGTCTCCCCGACAGCATAGTCTGCTTTGAGCATCACTGCTGCTGATTCCTTTCATCTCTGATGCCTTCCCTGTGCTTCCTGGGCAAGAAGAAATCAGGAACCCAGGCTAGTCTTTGCAAGACAGGCTTGGGCCAGCTCTGCACTCCATCTACACTGAGTCAGGCAGAGCTGGAGCCAGGCTACAACGCAACACTGAAAGTTACAGGTGCTTTTCTGCAACACAAAAGGCTAGAGGCTGAGAGACTTTGGAAGACAAACGTTTGGAGCTAGTGGGCCTGAGACTTCTCTAAGCGCCTCAGAGTACGTTCAGATACTCACTTGAGTCTAGTTCCTGAGATAACTGGGCAACTATGGATGCCTTCATCAGGTCTATCTATGCATAGAATGGGGGCCATCACTGTGGCATCTACAGTCCAATGGCCTCCTCCCAAGCCCTTGTTGAGAAGAAGGTTAAATCCTTCTTCATCCCCAGAAGAGGGTGATGTCTCCTCAAAGGAGAAAGTTCAGGAGCCAGCAGAAATGATTAGGGAGTAGAATGCTTCCTGGTGTTGGAGAAGACTTGAACCTGGATAAGAACCTTCCCCATCATTCAGTCTCCCAGAACTAAAGCCTGAGTTAAGCTTCACACCACATTTACAGTTCCTGCTCTCCTGAGAAAGCGATAGTTTAGGGATTCTAGTCCCACAGGGAACATCTGTTGTGACATTAAACTCCCTTCCCTGTGACTCTGCACAAGTGGCAGAAATTAGCCAGTTGCCAGCACCCACCTGGGAATTACTGGGCAGATGCACATCAAAGTATTGCTATTCGGATCAACAGTTGGCGCTGAGAGGCTCAGTTTATATTTAAGTTGGAGCTGCAGTTTGCAGAGCTTCTACGCTGAGTGAGGCGGTTGCCTTGCCAAACGTGAGCTCCACAGCACTGCAGGATTTTAGTCTCCCTCAGGCTGAAGAGAAATTCATGGCCGGTTCAGTTTCCACGTGCCACATGCTCCCCAGCCAGGAGCTCACATTCAACTCTCCGTGCGGGTGTTAGTGCGGCTGCCTGGCCCTGGCTCAACACTACTGCAGAGACCTGCATAAAAGCGGGGGCTGGGGGGCTGAGCTGTGAGGCTATATGGACCTAATACCTTATGAATGAATGTGCCCCATCCCCTCACAAACCTTGCAGCACTCTAGCCATGGAGCGTTGGAGGCGGTTCATCAGCACTGCACCAGTTGCTGACCAAAGAGGGCTAGTGAAGGGGCTTTGCAGGTGTCCCAGACCCTGCAACACAGGGCAGCCCGTGACCCCAAACCCCATTTTCCCGACATGGTGCGCAGGCTGTATGTATTTTTCCCTTTAGTAGTTGGTATTAATGACAAGAGCATGGAAAAAGCAAACAGAGTGGTGTTCAAGCTGTGAAAGGTGCTGAAGGGACCAGTATGTCTGCTCAGTCTGTGTAGGCGACATGCAGAGTGTTTAAAATATGTGATGTGCCATTTGCATGTGTCACAGGACTTTTTCCCTCCTTTAAATAAGAATAAATGTTCCTTGCTCTTGTGCAGTACAATTAACTAATGCCTTTTAGCAGAACTGACATTAACAGGTATAATTTTTGGGACACCTTTGGGAACATGTCGTGCTGTTTTCCCTTAAATACAATATTCAGATTGAATTTCAAAAGCTCAGCATGACACATCTCTCAAACTTTGGAGTCATGAAAGATTTCTGAACAGAAACACGTAACTTAGGAATGATCAGAGGCACGTCTGTGACCTTCCCAGCCTGCTCTAAAACAAAGTCTAAACCCCACCCCTTCCTGGAATTTAGCTTTATTAACTAATAACGTTCAGTTTAGGCTTCTCCTCAGACCTGCTGCTCCCTCAGGGGTCTCTCACACTGTAGATCCGCTCACTCTCTCTTCAGTGAGCCATCCCCTTTTATCTGAGTGAGGTATAAAAGCACCTGGCTCAGGCTAAGCCTTTCCCAGCAGGATCAATGACTGCTAACAGGGAGATGTATTTCATGCATTAACAGGAGTGTTGTAAGCAAGACATGAGCAGTAATTCTTCCAATTTACTCAGCACTGATAAGGCCTAAAAGGGAGTCTTGTGTCCAGTTCTGGGCACCTTACTTCAGGAAACATGTGAACAAACTGGAAAAAGTCCAGAGAAGAGCAACAAAAATGATTAAAGGTCTAGAAAAATAGGACCTATGAGGGAAGACTGAAAAAATTGGGTTTGTTTAGTCTGGAGAAGAGAAGACTGATGGGGGAACATGATAACAATCTAAAAGGTTGTTATAAAGAGGAGGCTGATAAAGTGATCTCCTTAACCACCAATGCCAGGTCAAGAAGCAATGAGCTTAAACTGTAGCAATCAAGATTTAGGTTGGACATTAGAAAAAACTTCCTGTCAGGTTGGGTGAGCACTGGGACATGTCACCTAGAAAGGCTGAGGAATCTCCGTCACTGTAGGTTTTTAAGAGCAGGTTGGACAAACACCTGCCAGGGATGGTCTAGATAATATTTAGTCCTGCCCTGAGTGCAGGGGACTGGATTAGATGACCTGTGAAGGTCCCTTCCAGTCCTACATTTCTATGATTTCTGTGTAAACACTGCCAACCTCTTACAGCCCCTTAGAGCCAATGCTTATGCATGCACCCTGGTTTTCTCTCTCCTGGACAATCTAACTCTCAAAGCCCCTGCGGTGACGAGAGGACTTGCCCCCTGCAACATCTCATTCTGCATGGTCATGAACCCCTGTGTACACCCTGGAAACCAGGATAGACTGAAAGTTTACCCAGGTTCCCCGCATTTCTCAATGGGGCAGGATAAAACAAGCAAGTTGCCCCCTGTCATAGGAGAATTATAGCTTCTGGGTAGGCCCTGGAGTCCTTGTAGTCATAGGGGACCTGTATGGAATCTAATTCTTTAAGGCACTCGAGTCATATCAAGCCCTCTTACATCTAAGTCTGGGTGTACCATGAGTCAACCTGGCAAGCCACCATTCCTAGAGCCCTGCATGGATACAAAATTTGTATCCGCATCCCTCAAACATGGTCTACACCTATAAAGCGGGTATCTGCAGATTTGCAGGGCTCTAACAATTTGCCCTTCCATTTCTATGGGTCCATATATTACCCACTGGGAGAGCCAGACCCCTGGCCTCTACCAGACCTCATCTCTCTATCATCAGTACATCCATGACGAACAATGTTTTTGTATATATCGCCGTTCCTTACATGATTCTTGGGGCTGGAGGCTTCCTCCTAAATTCTTGGTGATTGTCCTTTTTTTGTCTGTGGGTTCAGTAAGTCCATATGTCTTCCCAAAATTACAGTGCAATATAACACAATTTTCTTACATGCGCCTTTTCCTAATAAGCAAAACACATAAGTCCCCCCATCAGCCCCCTCTGGCCAACCTTCTGTATTCATTGTCCACCACTGAGTCCCTGAGTCTTTCACTTTTCTCCCCAAGAGTACTCTATAAACTGTACTATGGAACTGAGCTGAAACTGGGGCAGCGTGGCCTTTCTCACATGTAGGCATAATATATATATATATATATATATATATATATATATATATATTTACCCCTTGTACCTCTACTGTGAAAAAGGAGCTAAAAAGATGTCCCAAGACTCACGCTGAGCAGGAGCCATCAGCTCAAAGGTGACCAGCAGGTCTCAGGGTCACCATCCGGTTTCATGATAGACAGAGAAGGGCTGACGCTCACCGGCAGCCAGACAGTGGCCATGGGTTAATCATTCTGTGGAACATCAGCTCCCAGAGTTGTTGCTACCGTTCTTGTTGGACTCCTTCACAAATTGCCACAAGGCCTGCAGCAGCTGTTGTTCAAGGGCAGCCTGGGCCTGTTGCCACTTCTGCCCTCATGTTCTTCAGTTCAAGTTTGCTTCTCTCCCCGCCCCCATGCCCCTTGTGCAGAATACGTCAAAAAAATCTCCCCTGCGTGAGCAGCTGGCTCTAAAACAAAGTCCACACGCTGAGTAGAGTCACACTCACCACCCCCCTTGGGTTTGACAAAAAACAACAAAACCTTCAGCTCCAACCATCTCCACAGGCGTGGCTGCCCCTAGGGCTCCTCCTTCCAGACTGCTCTGCCCACACCTTCACTTCTCTATGTAGAGAGCACTCCTATCTCCCATACACAGGGGACGGTTAACAAGCTACCTGCACCACCTAGTTAGAAGAACTCACTTGACGTTTCCCAGCAGCCTCAATATCTGCCACCAGGTGGGAATGTTTCAGTCAAACAGTGCCAGCCTGTTCTACAATCCTCCATACAGTTAATGTTATCTTCCACCTTCCCAATTCTTTCTATGGATGTAGTTGCTATTAATGTAAAATACAGCTCAGCAACAAAGATGACAGGCCATGCTGTGTGTATTCTGTATTATATTGCTCTGTACACCAGGTTCTCAAATATCTTCATTATATGGACCACTTCTTCATAGAGATTGTTCCGTGGACTCCTCTCCTCCCACAGATGATCATGAGGAGCACTGCCCCTCCCATCTGTGAACACAGAACAGCAACTAAAAGAACTGATTACCTGGGACAGTACCCTTAAGAAATGGATGTATTCACAGTTCTTTTTAATGAGTTTAATTTTGTTTTTCTGTCTCTATTTTACTCTTAATTTCACTTTTCCTCCAATCTGTTCTGTTCCTCTTTTCAGGCCAATATTCCTCTGCTACTCCGTCCCCTCATCCTGTTCTCTTCCTGCACACAGTACCCTGTTGTGTGGTCCTCTCTCCCCCAAACATGCTTTTCTGCCACTAAATTTCCTTGTGTCCTGGACTCACGGCCTGACAATCAGGTCCCCTCCAACCATTTCTCCAACGGACATAAACCCCTGATGCCTCATTGTCTTCTCCCCTGAGCAGTCTCCTCTTGCTGATGCCTGGCAGCTCCAGACCCTGGTGGTGGTTCCTGTTTCCTCTTCTCCTCCTAGTAGATGGAGCAATGCTTGCTCTTCCTCCTTGCTTCCAGCTGATTTTATACATGTCCAGGCTCTTCCTTGATATCTGTAGAAGCAGCTGGAAGCCTGGGAGAAGCAGCCACCACCTACGAAAAGCCAAATCTCCACAGACCACTTAGCATGTGCTTAATGAACCACAGTTTGGTATGGTATGCTGTATGGTACCTGTTTATCCATTAGATTGCAAGCAACTGTTAGCAGGGGCTCTCTCATTTGAAGCTTACCTACTGCATAGCAGCACTGTACTGTGTACACTGAATGTGCCATCTAAATGACTAGTCATCAATTCTGAGTTTCAGTGAAGGAAGTAGAAAGCCAATCAGGCTACCTCTCCCCACCTAAAAATATCAGTCCTTTCTCCTCAGCGTTTTGCCCTGTATATGGATTGGGTTATTCAGACATGGCTTGACCTACATGAATCAATTGCTGTTTTATAACATTAGTTCTACTCTTCTAATTTTTAGCAATAGTTAGTTTGTGGAGAAACATTTCTGACAAATAAAATCAGCATCTTGTATCTGACTTCACCTGAACGTGGAACCTCTACCTGTTGCCCGCCTCACTGCGACAGCAAAATACAGGATACTTCAACTAACATGTTAGGGTAAAAACGAAGGCGGTGTTGTCAAGCCTTACCTTTGTCCATCCATGCGTAAGCGGCATAGTGACGCTCGTCGTGTGAGAATGTACTGACTCCATGTAATTGCTGAAGCATTGCCCGTCTGGAAATGTAACCTACTGCCACAAAAATGCATGCATTGCAAAAGGACAAGAACAATTGAGCCAACCATCATCATGACATTTATATGAAAGCAGCCCTGAGCAGTTACAGTCCTAGAGCAAGTTTCTTGCCTGACACAGAGTCCCGCTGCAGTGAGCTGGTGACTTTAAAAGAAAGTTTGATTTATATTTTTCAGGATATTCAAAAGGCAATTCCAATGAAACATTTCTCATGCTTTAATTTATAGAAATAAAACCCAAACTTGCAACCTTTATGGAGCAGTGTTAAAATGAATAATGGTTTCTATTCTCTTTGGCTTAGTGAAAATAACACCACAGTTTCCTCACTTCCCCATGCAGTCTTAAAAAACACAAGAATGCTAATGAAAATGTGTATGCTGCTGACTTACGCACCTAAAGGGAAATAATCTCCTTTCTGTTCTCATTAACTTCTGCAAGGGCTTTGAAAGAGGAATATCCCTCTATAAATCATCTCTTCCATGGAGGTGTCGTGATTATGTCAAAATAATGGAATAAACACTAAAGCATAAAATCCTTCATTTTTATAGTCAGGAATTGTGAAAGCAAAAGTATTACTTGAGATGAAGAATGAGAGAAAAATACCAGTGACTAAGATGAACCTTTGCACTGTAACGTATACATTCACCATCAGAGAGCCTTACAATCAACACACTTTGCGTTCATTTATAGATGTTTGTAGTGTGCAGTTTTAAATTAGTGAATCAAGTGTATACTATTGATCTGCTTAGAAAGTCTGTCAAAGAATAAAGCCAATGTTCGGTATAAAAATCAGGGTATTCTGGAAGCAAAGTTACACAACTGAATATGTTTTTAGGCTCCTCATGTAGGCACTTCTGTAAATTCCAAGCACCAAACATCTGATTTCATGGCAGCCAATGCAAATATTCAAATGTTTTTCCTGAGTATTACTAGTTCGTTTGTAGTAACGTAAGTCTCTGATAGTCAATATAAACAAACAGTCCTAAAATTAATCTTTAAACATTACTTCACATGTGGTACCATCACGCAGACAGAGACTGAATCAAATCATTCATGGCAATGCTTCAGCAACACAGAGGGGCAAAAGGATAGGAACGGACACCACAGGGTATTAAAACACTTAAGAATGCTGCACACTGATCCGGATAAAGAAACATCTCTAAACACATTTTACTGGTGCCACGCTAAAGCTACATTGCATGTTAAAGCAATTCACTAGAAAGCAGCAAGAGTTGTTTTAAGCACAAATAAGTACCACTGGAAAATTAACTGGGAATTTATAGTGAGTGCCCTTCTATGAATAGACTCGGACAGTGTCCTTACTTCAGACTTTCAATTGTATTGGTAAGTATGTGAACAATTACTGGTGCAGTATCTCCTAAATCAGAGCAATTTTGTCTACTAATGTAGGGCCAAATCTTGTGAGGTGGTCACCAGGCCCTCACAGACTAACTGTTCAGTAGTTACTACAGAGATTCTGCACCTTATTCACCACCAGGTTACACAAGTTGAATGCTTGTGTAACTCTAGTGAAATCATTAGAGTTTATGGAGATAAAACTGGTGTGAACTGATGGAGAATCAGGCCCTCTCAGAAGATACAGACTGAAGGCAGAACATTTGGATCTTTAGCGTGATATCACCTGTGTGTGGGTAGGTTCAGGCCTGGGTTTTAGGTCAGTCTATTTTAAAAATAACCAGGAACTGGGAAAGCAAAAATCCCACTTGATATGAAGACAGACAGAGCTAAACATTTTCACTGCATGAGCTATGTTCTCCATCAGAAATCCTCACGTATTTAATCTGCAAAGATTCCCACGTTCTACTGTATGAATCACTTGCCTCTACTTACACAATTGAAGTGTTTTCACATTCAAATTACTATGACTTTGAGCTGAATTTGGATTTCAAACACTCCCAGTGTGTGGGCTGTTGAGATCTGGGCCCATCTTTAATTCAAAGATATCAAACTCTTTAGAGTTTATATAAGAGGCTTAAACGGCTTATCAGAGTCCTAAAATATCCCCTTGTTCTGAAGCACTGTCTATTTATGCACGATGCAATTTATATTTCAGGAATGATTTGTGGTAAGTTTTCCATGTAAAACTGCTTCAGGGCACGGAGAGTATAAAGGGTGCTTCAGAAAACAAATTTACCTGTTCATTTATAGGGGAATCAAAATATCTCATTTTGTTTCTTGAAGCATGCAGCCTAGAGCATTTTAAAATTCAATTTTGGCTCTGATGGGTTCCCTACCTGCATATTTGTTCACAGTAACTATTTTAGGTACAGTAACTTTGAAATGTTTTGCATTTGAAAAACATTTGGAATGGCTATACTTGCATAACATTATCATAAAAAATACAAGCACTTCTAAATAGATTCTCCCCTGTGTGAGCTGTGTGCATACTACATATTGCTAGAGCACTGTGCAGATACCAAATTTGTATCCACAGTCTATCAGCGATCTGCACACATGGTCTGCGGATATCCACGTCCATGGATGCGGATAGCTGCAGATGTACAGCAGATAGCTGCAGATTTGCCGGGCTCTACATATTGTTCCACAAGCCAGGCTAACCGGAGCTGTAGAGACACTGGGGATCCTCTAACTCTACGCTTCACAAATTACTTAAGATATTGGGAAACACTTTCTGCCTTGTAAAATTAATTGCTAGCAGTGAAACAACTGCAGAATAAAACCCTCAGTGCACAGAGCAAAACAACCATCTCAGTATTCAGCTGGGTCTAGAGCGTTTCATGCGATCATCTGATCTTGGGAATGAAATAGACAGTAATTTGTATTAAAATTAAGCAGACATCAAATAACTGTAGGATAACAAATTTCCTTTTATTTTTGTTCACTTTAAAAGTAAGGAAAATGTTATATGTACATGAGCTTTCTACACAGCTAACAAGATAATTTAAAAATCTAACTAGAACCACCACACTGAGAAACTATTCCCAGAACAACAAAACCGCTGTCCCCCAACCCTCCTCTGCTGTTGTTTACTTAGAGCCAATTTAGTAGTATGCTGTCAATATTTGAACCAGGGGTTCCCCTTTGCCTGTGAATAGTCCCAAGGCACCCAAGGGGTACCCATTCATGTACTTTCATAGAGGAGGCAGGAGGGAATGGGAAGAATTTGTTTGTTTTCCCATTTAAAGTAAAAACACGGTCTCATCATATCCATAACCAAGGAAGGATGCAATACTGTCGGGGCAAACTGCATGTTGTTGGAAATGTTTATACTGTATTCCCATTTTTGAACAACATATGGGGTATACAGCACGGTGCTCAAGGTGGGTAGATTGAAATCAAGCACAGGGAGATGAAGGCCTGGTTGGAGGTGCTGGAATAGCCTGCATGGGACAGTTTTTGACTTTTTTGGTGATAAGTGCTTTGTTCCAAAAGGTACAAAATTTCGCTCTTCAGACGTATTTATCTGACACCCAGGGCTAAGTCACTTCTGACAGGAATGAGCTAGCAGGAGTCAGAGATTGGGATTGAGACCCACAGAGGTACTTAGGTGCCTAAACCCCAGACTTAGGTACCTAAATTCCAGTTTTAGGTACCAATGTCATCAACAAAACTCCCGCTCAGCTGCTGCCTAGCTCAGTAGGCGCCCAAACTCACTCAACACCTACGTTTTTGCCTCTGAGCACATGCACTGCTGCCTCTCTCTAGGTGTTGAGAGATGCCCACCTCTCACCTAATCCCCAGAGCAGTCTACAGACTGGTGGAAGACAGGCAGAGGACTGCCTTTCTCACCCATGGGTCCCAATCTGGTCGGTGTTCTCAGAGGCTGCCTACTGGATCACATGCCATTCAAAATCTGGCAGAAGGACTGGTAGTGAAATATTTGTACATTAACAGGGAGTCTAATATCTCAGTTGATGCAGACTCCCACAAATTGGAGACTCCAGTTTCAAGAAGATTGCCCAGTGTCACATGCTTCCAAAGTGCTAACTAAAACACAACAGAATTAACCTCAGATTGAAAAAGAAACACCAGCATTTCTTGCAGTTGTGAGTGGTTTCACAAATATGTTTATGGGCAGAAATTGGTCAAGATGGAGACAGGGCCTAAACTTTTGGAGTCATATAACAGACACTGTGACCCAAAGCAACTGCAGAAAATCATCATGGAATTTCAAAATATTTGTTAAATGTAAAATACAGGGTATGTAAGGAGCTTCTTTTAGTGGTCATGCTATCATGAGTGCCTATAAATAATGAAAGGAGGAGATGCAGAAGGAGTTTGGAGCATATCTGATTCAAATACTAGCTAATTCCAAAAGAAAATCTGATAAGCTCAGACAAGAAACACAAAGTAGCTCAAATTTACAAAAACTTGAGTAATTCTAGATTAAAAACTTTTTATTGGGCCTCTAGAAATGGAAATTAATTGTACCTGCCTGTGGTTTCCAAAATGAACCATTTATGAATTGTGTAACTCTCATAACTCTCACTGATGTGTCAATTCAAGTGTACCATGTCAAGCCCTTAAAATGTAGAATTAAAAGGATTATCACAAACAGCACAGAAGCAGAGGCAGACTAAAGCAATCTCTATTTAGCACTGTTAGGGAAGTAAACACACCTCACCTTATTACAATCATCTGTTCAGAGAGTTACAGGTAGAAGGACAAAGACAAGTAACCCTGAAGTAGTAAAAAAAAACCACCACACAGCAGAAAACTAGAACAGAAGAAATACTACAACAAAAATGCCAGTTATTCCACTGCAAGTGGGAGAAAATGTAAGATTTCAAATACAAAGTGGCTAGCACCTGCCAAAGTTACAGGATACCATCTGCCCCCATGGTCTTGTCATAACCACATGAAGGTTAGGAGGTACAGAAGACAGCTACCCAAAACCAAGGAGGCAGGTCATTTTCTGAAGACATCCAAAATCCTACTGACAGTACTTCTATGCTGATAGAGTTAACAGCCCGGCAGTCAGACAATGGAAAACACCAGGAGCAGCAAATGCAGGTTCTAGGTGGCAGCTCCACCCCATTAGCTAACAGGCCTCTCTAGACAGAACCTTTCAGAGAACAAGAAGTGGCTCTGTGATCAGAAAATCATGAAGGTTCAAAGACAGTAGTTACTGACAAATCTCCAAAGGCATTTCTTAGAGTTGCTTCTAGCCTATTACAGAGGAGACACAGAGACACACACAGTGTATTTTCCACTGCATGCATCCGATGAAGTGAGCTGTAGCTCATGAAAGCTTATGCTCAAATAAATTGGTTAGTCTCTAAGGTGCCACAAGTCCTCCTTTTCTTTTTACACACAGAGTGCTCTCCCATGGCAACCGTACTTTTGTTCTTTAATGTCAGTTTTCTCCTTAATCTAAAGTAAAAAACGTTTTGAGACTGAAAGTGCATGTTGTCTCTCTGATACAGAAACAGCACACACACTTGAGCCAGTTCATCCACACAGAGACCAATATTCAGGTTCAGATCTCCCCTGCTCCAAATGGCCTTGGGACTGGGATAGCTCTGCAGTACTGTCTCTCAGACTCTGTGAAGGATTCTCTGTACCCTCTGGGATCTGTGCAGGGGAAGGACTCAAGGTAGGCCAGGTGGGAATGCACGTCATCTCCACAGAAGATATGTGAAAAAGTGAATACAACCCCAACCTGTACTGACTTTTTTGTGTGAGCACTCCAGAGTTCCCAGGAGTTGCTGCAATCAAAGCATGGAGATGGCTGGAACTCAGAGGTGGAGCAGGGCTAGAGACATTCTGGGCAGGTGGCTCTGGCCTGCCAGAAGATCTACCAAGGTGGCGGCAAACCACATTTTGCTTTATGCAACGAGACAATATGAAAAAATTTATTTACAAAGTGTCCCATCTTGCTGCTTTTCATGAGGGGAAGGGAGAATCTGTGCCCTTGGATTTTTTATAACTGTTGGTACTTAAAGGCACACTGCTAGGTCAAATTTGGACCCAAATTTAGATTTTATCAAAATAAGCTTTTACTAAAATTAGATCAATAGCAACATTTTCTGATGTTTTTGTAACTTCAAAAACAATGTTTAAAAAACAACAAATGTTCTCTTTTAGTGTTTTCATCCCAGACAATGTTCAATCCCAGAAATGAAAAAAGTGTCTACACCCATAAACGGTGAAATGACATCAACAATATAAGTTGTGGAATGTGCATTAGGTTTTAAAAATTCTGCACTTTTCAATAATCCTAGGTGTCATGTATAATATGAGAAAGGAAGTTTGGTTTTATTTAAGACACATGATTTTTAAATTCAAAGAGTCTCAGTAACGGTTAAAAAGATTGAATTAGAAAATTAAGTGCAGCAATGGAATTTGGCTTTGTAATACCAATAGTTTCTGATACAGTGCAAATAAGTAATAGTTTAATTAACACAAGCAGGAAACAGGTTTATCAAAAGTGTGTGAGAGCATGATTATTCAGAATTAATAATAGGCTATTAACAGCCTGCAAGATTCTTCTCATACTTGTCTTGTTAGAACCAGGTATCAAAGGTTCAACTAGCAAGTTTATTATTGCAGCTATGAAAATATCACAGTTCTGAAAACTGATAAGCCAAAAGGCACATTGGAAAAACTTGTCAAATTTTAACTGAGAAATTTTAATGTCATGAAGGGTGTATCAGAAATACAGATGTCCAGTAACAGATACTGACAAGGACTATCATCATGACAAAACTATCAGAGTTATACATTATTCTTTTGGAAAAACAGGCTCTGAAGCTGAAATACTAACCATAAGCAATATTTGAAAAGGCATCCTCTTTTGACTCTATTCTGAGCCAAAAAAGGCTTTAAAAAAACTCTGCTTATGTTTGAAGAGAGTTTTATTTTAAAGCTTTCAAACCAGCTCTTTTTAGTAAGACAAGAAGGCAAGGGAAAGAGATTTTAATGGAATAACCATAAAGATCAAGTCATAGTCACCACTGCTCTGCCACTACAAGATATTTTAATTTTGAGTTGTGTTTTTGTAAAGAATCTGTAAAACCCTGCAATTCTTTATGAAGCTGAAGAGTTTGAAACAGCTAAAGAGGAATAAGAAAGAACAATTCTCTTCCCTCTCTCACATGCCAGTCTACTTAACAGGGAGGTTCATCAAAAATGTTTTTCTAGATAAGGAATCCCCTACCCCATGTCAGTTCCTGTTAAATAAAGTGGCAAGTGTTAGCAAGATATTTTCAAGGTGATAGCTGGGGGGAAAAATACCCTCCTACATAAGTTCACATGAAAAACATCAAAGAAACTGCTGGAAACATACAGACTATTTTTTCATTGTGTTAAAAGGTCATGGTTATTATTGTAATGCAGTGTGGGAAGTACTCGTTGATTTATTGTTTTAACATATTTCATGTGGTTAGTCACAGAACTTAATTATCTTTTTCATCAAATCAATGATCGTATGGGAGAAACAGCAGGAACTGGAAGGAGAAATTAAAACATCAGATACTATTAATGCAATAGGGCTTTCCATAAAGGCACCAAATTACACAAAAGTAAAAACCACCCAATTTTACCATGGCAGTATATTTATTACTTCTGAAAATTGCTTTAAGTTATTTAGATAGTGATCTGTAAGGACCCATTGATGTTCTACTAAAGCTAATAATAAATAAAATACTACCAAATGTCTCCATTCTGATTTGGAAATATCACGGGCTAGTTTCACAAAAGGATGTAGGTGCCTAACTGCCACTTTAGGCACCTAAATCCCAGAATCAGGTCCCACTGGGATTCACAAAATCCCCTCTCAGTTTCCACCGAGCCATGTAGGTACCTAAACTCGCTTGGCACCTACATTTTTGAAGTAGAAGTTCCCTAAATTTCTGCCTCTGAGCATGTGGACTGTAGCCCCCATACCTGGAGGTTGGCTGCCTAAGCACCAGTGGGATTCACACACTGAGGAAAGATAGGTGCTCCCCAGGGTAACCCATCTACAGGGCCTGATCTGGTAGGTATGCTCAGACTTTACCTATGGGATAGGGTCCCTACAGGCAGCAGCCTGGAGTTAGTTCTCCAGGAGGGGCAGGGCTTAGCACAGACCCCTCAGCTTAGCACATCCTACTGGCTATCTTAGGGAAAGAGTTGCCTACCATACTGGCTTTTGTGAATCCCACTCTAATGTGCCCATCTCTCCCTACTCATTGTATGGGGAACCTAAGTGACTAACTCAGGCTTTGTAAATCCCAGTGATTTTCTAGGCACCTAAAAGTTTGGTATGATAATGCTCAGTGTCGGAGCGCCAAGGTTCCTTTGTGAATCTAGCCTATTTCTCTTTTTGTGAAGTATCAAGTGAATAAAATCTATATTTTATTCATGTGTGCTCACCACTTCAGAGCACAGGCAGTCAATTCCTCCAAATTACATGTGCTGTTTATTGCAGCATAAATTCCTAAATAGTGGGTGAAAGATTGACATCCAGTTGTGGAAAGCTTAGCAAAGCTTCTTAACGGCTTGGCCAAAGGGAGCCTCTATTTTGATCAATGTCTGAAATGTAATGAGCTCGTCTGGACACAAAATGTATTCTCAGCATTTTCTTTGCAAAGTCCTTTTTTTTTTTTTTTTTTAAAGCTACGACCCTCGCAGGCCTCACATCACTTTTGGCAGTATTTAATACAGAACACTACTGAGATGAATAAATATATGCCAAAACAATGTCTGTGGAAAAATTCTTACATACCAGTCATTTGATGCAGATCAATTACTAAACCAAAACTCAAAAGAGCTAACACAGTAGCAATCTATTAAATGTTTAACCTAGTTGAATGGAAATAACATCCTAGGTTTATTTCAAAATAAGGATTCTTATAAAAAGATTCCATCCCATTATTAATATGAGACTATAAAGTACAAGAAGGCTGTTCTTTTTTAGTGTATATATACTCTAAACAACTTGTATGCATGTGTGTATAAACATATCGTATTACATATTAATATAATATACCCTGATCAACTATTCTGCTGTTAACTATGACAGAGAATAGGCTGTTAAAGTCAATTCAGTGACATTAGCGAGAGCCACAGTACCATTTCACTGACATCACTGATACCTTTAAGTATTCTTTTGTTGACATCCAGGAAAGCTAGAGTACTCTTTCAGTGACAAGAGAAAGCTAAATCATTACGTGTTGAAAGTTTTAAAACTTTTACCATCTCTGTAAAGTGCTTTGAGATCTACAGATGAAAAGTGCTACCTATGAGCTCCATATTAATTATTATAATATTATATTATAATATTAATAATTATAAGCAATAAGTAACTTGAACAGAACACCCAGGTTAATTCATGAATGAAGTCTGCTGTTATTCATAAGCAGTTTACAATGACTTCATTAGAGCTCTCTAAGTCTATCTTGGTACTGTACTCACTCCCAAACTATCTATTAGTCTGTATTTACATTTGAGCTTATAAAGGGCATATTCTTTGAACAGAGTTATTTTCTTTGACAGGGGACTAGATGATCACACTTTTTCTATGTGCTGTGGAGAGACTGTAGTGTGATTTCATGGGTTTGATTGTTTTTTTGTTTTGTTTTGTTTTAGAGATAAGGATTTCTGGGTTCCTCCTTCAGCGATTCCACATCATATGAAATTTTTCTCTAAATGTAGTTCCTTTGGAAGTGATCAGTGTTGCCCCTTAAATCAGCTGGATGGAGTTCCTTGCGAAGAATGCAGCTTGCTTTCTCTGCACAGTGTGCTGCGTCCATCAACCTGCCTCCCGCCAGTCCATGAGTTTGGGATTTGCACTCAAATCCCTACTAGGTCACCATTTTGGGATAATACATGCTTCATGAGTTCATTTCCATACTGTCAGGTTCAGTAGATCCTAGAGTGAGCTCTTCTCTCTTGCTGTGATGTGACCTTAAATGGTCATGGAGTATCATAGAATATCAGGGTTGGAAGGGACCTCAGGAGGTCATCTAGTCCAACCCTCTGCTCAAAGCAGCACCAATCCCCATTTTTTTTTTTTGCCCCAGATCTCTAAATGGCCCCCTTAAGGATTGCGCTCACAACCCTGGGTTTAGCAGGCCAATGCTCAAACCACTGAGTTATCCCTCCCCATCCCTGGGGAGAAAAGGATCAACAGTGATTCCTCTATTTTATCACATCCTAATGAATAAACTCTGAAGATCTAGCTATCAGAAATACTAACAAAGGGGGCTCTGATGCTCTTTCCACTTCCTGTATGTAGAGGGATCTTTTTTACATCTGGGAACAAAGGTATTTTCTACAGTTTGTATTTAAAAGGTGCATCAACAGGCTCTATGGGTGAGATCATCACTCTCGCACTGTCCCCCTTACAATGGGTAAAAGCGCTGAGGCTGTGTAAAGGGGCTCTAAAAGCTCTCATTCTGACTCTGGGAGAATTACCCTGGTGCAGGTATTGCTGAACACAGGCAAAAGGCCATCTTCCAGTGATCTCCTTGCAAGCCACGGTGTGGAGGGCATACTGGAGGTGATGCTGGGGGCAAAAGATGCATGTCGTGGGTGGGACTGCCGCACTGCAGAAACTCCAGGGAGTGCTATGGCCCAGAGGGTAGCCCTGGGAAGTGTCGTTACTTTGGCAGATTGGAAATTCTGTGGCAGCCTCATTTAAGTTAAAAATAGCATTTTTAATAAGTTAAATAAGAAAATTAATAAGACTAAAGTAGAAGAGCCCCTGTACTGTTTATTTTGATAGTACATTTTTTTCAGTTGCTGACTGCCAAACCATTTTGTACGGACTACACATTGTTGCGCTGTAGAAGCTGTGGAGGGTGTGGGGGAAGTTGCAGGCTTGGTAGGTGAGGGATAATTGGGAGTGACAGCATCTCACAAGGCACAGGAGGTGTTTTGAGGTTATGGGAAAAGCACATTAGCTGGATGCTTCTGTTAAAATGATGGGCACTGAAATAGTTAGCAATGCTGACATTTAAATGGGCATATTTTAAGTTTCGCACTTAACCCATTGACATGAATGGAACAGTTTACACTCCTCAGAACTGTGGTTTGAATGTGTCTGCACACTCAGGTAGACAACACTGCATGGTTTATACTTAGTTCAAAATTTGGAGGTTGTATTCACAAACGTAAGTGCTCAAAACAAATTGTTTTAAAGAAAGTTTTGATTCTGGACCACAATTCTCCAGCAAGGGGTAAATCCCATAGAGAGGGTATTGCAGAATTTACAGCCCTTAATAATATTTAATACCAAAGAATAATACATCATGTGAGCAAAGGTTAAACTCTTAGTCTTATAAATATATTTCTCATTTTTCAGACTATGACTCATGAATAAACAGGGATCAGAATATTTTAAGCTTTTGATGTCACTGGCTGTCAGAATTACTGTACATAAATTCTGATGAACAATCACTTTTCTGGAGCAAAGCTTCCAGGCTCAAAAAGAGAATGGGAGGACTGTGAGAGTTTCAGGAAGTTTGGTATACTGCATCTCTAGGTAGCACAAAAGTCAGCAGCAGGCTGGCTGGTTAGTAACAACACTAAAACACAGGGATCATTCTAATTCTAAACAATTAAATGAAGACAGCAGTTTAGAGAAGTGACTAAGACAAGGATCATGCTAAATAGCGTGTAACTAGTTTGCTTTCACATCTTGTGGAAAAGTGAAACTAACACATACCTAATGAAAATGCTCATTGGCACTCACCTTCTGTTGTAACTGGAAGGGAAATCTCCATGCAAGCCGCAGACTGTGCTTTCCTAAATGGGGGCCTCCCAGGCCCTCGGCGATTTGATTTTGTAACATCTGCGTTAGGGAGCCGTTTTCCAGAGCTGCAAGTCTGGGAGGTTGGGCTTGTACAGTGCCCGTTTACATGATCTGCAAAAAGAACGACAAGGTCCAAGGTAAAGAGGCAGCTTCCAATATTCAGAATGCAAGGGAGGTGTAAATGGTGATACTTGAGAATAATTTAAGATGAAACTTCCCAAAGAACTGTACATTTGTTCTGCAAGTACAGTATAGATTTGTGGGAACAACTCACCATTTCCTGAGCAGTGTAAATGTTTTATAAATATAAAGAGGTGTGTACAACTGAAGCCTTCTGGGCTGAGTCTTCCCTCACATCATGTTTACAATGGTGTAACTCCACTGACTTCACTGATAGGCAAGAGGAAAATCTGACCCACTGTTTCTAGATCAGATGTTACTGTACATGCTAGTTATACATATTGGAGACCCTGAGTCCCTAGGTCTTCTCTTGACCTACATATATAGACACTTAAGTTATGGGCGGTAATGCTTAAGGTCAGCTTTTGTATTGCATCTTATAAACATATACAGCATGATTTTGAAAATCATCCTTTCTTTTTTCTTCCCATAAAAATAAGTGTAACTCATTATGGGTGGAGTTTACTATAACAGCAAATTATTGCAGATAGACATCTAACTGCCAGATATGCAGATGCAGCGCAGCATATGCCTAACTGTCATTCTTTGGGGACATTAAGAAACAGGCCATAGTATCTCCATTCTATTTATACTACATGTATTTATTTTACTGGTGGACTACAGTGTATATCATCTTAAGGTAACATACTCTTTCCCTAACTTACACATGACAGTCTATGTAATAAGTATAGGAGATCAACTGCTGAATGCAATTTTTCTCCTGCGATGTAAGGATCTGTATTCAAATACACAATCTTGAAAGTATTGTGATGGAGGTGCTTAAGTGCAAAAGAACACGGACCATTTAAAAATAAAAACAGAACTGGCAATTCCGGTAGCTGAATTTTACAGTGGAGCACAAGAGCTGAATACATAATTCACAACCAATAACTGACTTGTGAAATCCCACCTTTGTTCCCTATTTGTGAATAAGCAAATTGCAACATTTTAACATGGACATGTTATTTAAAACCAGTCTTGATTTTTTGTGTGTGTGAATGATTCTTGGTCTGCAGATCATTCAGATTTACTATCAGATACACTGTTTACAATTTGCACTGTAATTTATGTAAACAATAAGCAACAAAAATTTAGAACTATGTAAACATGCATGATATTTGTAATTCACAACAATACCAATATGTATCATACCCATATAAGTAGCTTTCCCAGACCTTAAGAAGAGCTCTGTATAAACTGGGAAGCTTGTTTCTTTCACCAAGAGAAGTTGGTTCAATAAAAGATATTACCTCACCCACCTTGTCTCCCATATATGTAACAACAGAGTTGGACCATCTGCCTTTATTTAGAGCTTAGATTATTTATATCTTTATAATCAGATCATGCAAAACCATGCTCTCAAGTATCCCTAGCCTGTGTTTGCCAGATGCTGGGAATGGGCTGCAGAGGACAGATCAGTTGATGATTACCTGTTCTGTTCATTCCCTCTGAAGCACCTGGCATTGGCTACTGTCAGAAGACAGGATACTGGGCTAGATGGACCCTTGATCTGACCCAGTATGGCCATTCTTATCTCTACATTTTGTACAAAAACCTCACATCCATTACTTCTCTCAGTACCAAAGTTTCACTATATCTAAGAAAATGATAAATTTTAAAATACCAAGATAAGGTTATTTCAATATTATAGAAACATACAAATTTAAAAGAACACTATAAAGGTTGCAAAGTCAAGCACTCAAAAGTTAGGAAGTGACAGAATTAAGATGGTCTGTGCCACCTCAATTCAGCCCCCTAACATACAGTCTTTAATTAACATATGTTAATTGCTGCATACAATTTTTCCCAGAGGACTCCTGCCTCACTCAGTGCACAAGATGTACCATGTTCACTTAGTAAGCAAGCCATCCAATATGTTATTTTCGCCTCATTGTTCAATGTGTGGCCCCAGGCCTTATTTACTGCATACTATTCAAACACTGATCTGAAGACAGAATTATTAATATCCTCACAGGCTTTTCTGTGTGCTCAACATTATAGAATCGGTGTGCAGCACAAATATTAATTAATTTATTGTCACAATACCCCTGTGAGACAAGGGGGTAGTACTATCCCCATTTTACAGATGGGGAAGCACAGAGAGGTTACGGTCAAAAGTATTCAATAATTTTGGGTGGACTTTGCTTTTTCAGAGTAGAATTATACAGAACTTTATATATTGAAGCATAGCTCCCCCGACTTCAGCTGCAGAAGTGAGTGGAGCTGGGTGAAATTTTGTCAGCAAATAGTAAATTCACCAAAAAAGCATTTTCTCTTCCGTCCATTTCCCCCAAACTTGACCACTTCTACCCTGTCCCCTCCAGCCTATCCCTGTCCGAGTCCTGCTTCTTCCCCACATCTGGCTCCTTATCCCAGTCCCACTCTCCACTCCTCAGGCTTCTCATCCCAGTCCCAGTCTCCTTGCTCAGCCAGGCTCAGCTCCTAGCTCCCAGCTGCTGGCCCAGTCTGTATCTCCCCTCTCCCCAAGCACTAGTTCCCCGTCCCAATCTCCCTCCTGCTGCTCCTGATCCAATCTCACTCACTCACCTCCATCCCTGGACTCTTCATCTCAGTATCTTGGCCCAGTCAGCCCTAGTTCTGCGTCACACACCACCTGTCAGATTCGTCTCTCCTCCCATTCGTCCCCGTACTCCACCCCGCACTGCTTCCTAGTCCCACTTTCCTTGTTCAGCCAGCCCCAGGCTCTCCCCTACCTTGTTGGCCAATCTCAGTATCCCCCCAGCAAACTAGCTCCCAGTTGTTCCCCCATTTCCTCATTGGCTCCTACTCCCAGTCTTTTCCTCTCTACAGCTCCCAGTCTCAGCCTTCCTGTCCAACTAATCCCAGCCTCCCCTCCGCCGGTTCTCTACCCCAGTCTTCTTGCCCAGCCAAGCCCAGTCTCCCACAGGTCTCAGTCTCATTGCCCAACCAATCCCAGTTTCCCCCCTCCAACTCCCAGTCACAATTACTCTCCCCCAACTTCCAGTCCAAGTCTTCTTATGAGGCTCCTTGTCCCAGTCTATTCCTTTCCTTCCCCTTGGTCTTGCATTCAAATCAGACGGCTTCCTCCTCCTTCTCACTGTCCGGGAGTCAGCCAGAGGGTCATTGAGAACACAGGAGAGACAGTTTCCTTTCTCTCAGTTCCAGTGCCCAGCCCCATCCCATCCCAGAGCAGCCACTGCAAGGAAAGTCCAGCTTAACCCCTGCAGCCCTGGGCTGGAGCATGCTCAGCTGTTTTGTGAGGATGGTGCATGAGCAGTCCAGTCACACACAGGAGCTGTGACAGGATGGAGCACGCTCAGTGAGGAAAGAATCTTTTATGAATTTAGCTGTTAAACTCTTGCAAGTCTGAGTACGTGCAAACTGCAATTTTTCAAAGAATTATAACTTGGTCAAATTTGGGCAGATTTTCACAGGGCTGGGAAAAGACACAAAGGCCACATCCCTGCGAAAATTCTACTCCAAAGCATGGGGGGCTTTAGAGTTTCCCAAATAAAAGGTCTCAATAATTTTTGAACATGGGCAAGACAATATTTTTTTCTCTAGCTTCATTCTTGGAAACAGCTGGACTGTTTTGGCTGAAATTTCCCCTGAAATCCAGCCTGAGGCACTCATCCAGAATGGAAAATTTCAGCCCAAACAGTTAAAGTTTAGCAAAGTTAAAAGCAATTGAAAGCAAGGTCTTATCATGAGAAGTGTTGGACAACCTTAATAGCAGGCAGTGCTACCAGCTCCACCTATAATTATCTAATTAGTTAATAAGACGTTCTACTGTATGGAATATAATTTGACCTGTTTAGTTGAAAGTTGACTACAATGTGGTAAGCCCCAAGTTTTCTTCAAATGATTCTGCTGAAGTTGGAGGTGGGGAAACAAGGGGGTATGAAGTTCTCTGCCACAAAAAAATCATGGCATTCAGCCCCCAGAATCCACAGATCTTAGAAGATTGCAATCTGTCCTGAGCTCCTAACACAGCTGCACTGTAACACACAGCTGCCACTAGAAACCTCCCTTCGGGGATGGTGTAGGTAATGGGTTGGAACTTCTATAGTGCAGAGTGTGGAAGTTAATGCAGGCTCTACCACTGTTAACTTTTTGATGGATTCCCCACATGCGCGAGGATGATGCACATCCTCTAACCCTTCCTCATGGAACCTGGAAAGGTTTTCTGAGGCTCCTGTGGAAAGTGCATCAGCAGTAACTGACCACCCCAAGTGGAAAGGGCAAGATCCATCTATGCATCATACCTTACAGTTGTAGATTCCAGAGGAACACATCTATGGGGAAAGGTACTTTTTTACGATAATTTATTTTGGAAGAAACAGAGAAACTAGCAAAATATTGGCATTCCTTCAAGGTATCGTATTGATATACCAAGGTTGCTTATAAATATTGAATCATAGAATATCAGGGTTGGAAGGGACCTCAGGAGGTCATCTAGTCCAACCCCCTGCTCAAAGTAGGACCAATCCCCAACTAAATCATCCCAGCCAGGGCTTTGTCAAGCCTGACCTTAAAAATATCTAAGGAAGGAGATTCCACCACCTCCCTAGGTAATGCATTCCAGTGTTTCACCACCCTCCTAGTGAAAAAGATTTCCTAATATCCAACCTAAACCTTCCCCAGTGCAACTTGAGACCATTACTCCTTGTTCTGTCATCAGCTACCACTGAGAACAGTCTAGATCCATCTACACATCGGGATGGTTTGTCCCTGTAACCTCAATAAAGATTCTTTAAAATACAGCCAGCTCTCCTGGACTCCTTTCCCCCTCATGTTATTCTCCCAGGGGATCCTGCCCATCAGTTCCCTGAGGGAATCAAAGTCTGCTTTTCTGAAGTCCAGGGTCCGTATTCTGCTGCTCTCCTTTCTTCCCTGTGTCAGGATCCTGAACTCAACCATCTCATGGTCACTGCCTCTCAGGTTCCCATCCACTTTAGTTTTCCCTACTAATTCTTCCCGGTTTGTGAGCAGCAGGTCAAGAAGAGCTCTGCCCCTAGTTGGTTCCTCCAGCACTTGCACCAGGAAATTGTCCCTTACCCTTTCCAAAAACTTCTTGGATCATCATCAATGCGAAGTGCAGCAAAATATTAGAGATCAACCATTTTAATACAATTAATTTCCTTATTATAGATGGAATTCTCTGCAGTAAGGGTTCCACTCCTAGAGTAGGGATAAGTGGAATAACAGGAAGTCCCATCTGATACCTCTGTTTAAGCTAAAACCCTTAATCTAATTTACAGATACAAATTCCTAGCTGTTGGGACTGAGTACTTCATTTTCATCCAGGTCAGGCATTTATGACCAAATCCCATACTGTGATTAGCAGGAAAATGATAGCACCATACCACACAATCAAAGGCTTCTTATATTACCCTGAAGTTAAAACTATCATAGATGCGATGTTAGATAAAGCAGTATGCATAACATTAGGGGGGAGGGATAGCTCAGTAGTTTGAGCATTGGCCTGCTAAACCCAGGGTTGTGAGTTCAAACCTTGAGGGGGCCAGTTAGGGATCTGGGGCAAAAAAAAAATTGGAGATTGGTCCTGCTTTGAGTAGGGGGTTGGACTAGATGATCTCCTGAGGTCCCTTCCAACTCTGATATTCTATGATTCTATGTGATCTGGTAATGCTGTGAGCCTTGCCTGTTTCACATGAAACCAAGTTGATCACAATGAACAAAACTGGAAAGAATTTTTCAGTCTACCTGTATTTTAGAAAACAATGTAATTATCTGCACTTTAATATCTGTACTGCATAAGAAAACGGCACTGTACAAGGCACAGTTTTCATGGTCCTTATCTTATTTTTGAATGCACAGGTATCACTGAGCTAACAGCAGATATAAAACCTGAGAACATTGGCCTGACTGGGATCATAGAATCATAGAATATCAGGGTTGGAAGGGACCTCAGGAGGTCATCTAGTCCAACCCCCTGCTCAAAAGCAGGACCCATCCCCAATTAAATCATCCCAGCCAGGGCTTTGTCAAGCCTGACCTTAAACCTTCTAAGGAAGGAGATTCCACCACCTCCCTAGGCAACGCATTCCAGTGTTTCACCACCCTCCTAGTGAAAAAGTTTTTCCTAATATCCAACCTAAACCTCCCCCACTGCAACTTGAGACCATTACTCCTTGTCCTGTCCTCTTCCACCACTGAGAATAGTCTAGAACCATCCTCTCTGGAACCACCTCTCAGGTAGTTGAAAGCAGCTATCAAATCCCCCCTCATTCTTCTCTTCCACAGACTAAACAATCCCAGTTCCCTCAGCCTCTCCTCATAAGTCATGTGTTCCAGACCCCTAATCATTTTTGTTGCCCTTCACTAGACTCTCTCCAATTTATCCACATCCTTCTTGTAGTGTGGGGCCCAAAACTGGACACAGTACTCCAGATGAGGCCTCACCAATGTCGAATAGAGGGGGACGATCATGTCCCTCGATCTGCTTGCTATGCCCCTACTTATACATCCCAAAATGCCATTGGCCTTCTTGGCAACAAGGGCACACTGCTGACTCATATCCAGCTTCTCGTCCACTGTCATCCCCAGGTCCTTTTCCGCAGAACTGCTGCCTAGCCATTCGGTCCCTAGTCTGTAGCTGTGCATTGGGTTCTTCCGTCCTAAGTGCAGGACCCTGCACTTATCCTTATTGAACCTCATCAGATTTCTTTTGGCCCAATCCTCCAATTTGTCCAGGTCCCTCTGTATCCTATCCCTGCCCTCCAGCGTATCTACCACTCCTCCCAGTTTAGTATCATCCGCAAATTTGCTGAGAGTGCAATCCACACCATCCTCCAGATCATTTATGAAGATATTGAACAAAACCGGCCCCAGGACCGACCCCTGGGGCACTCCACTTGACACCGGCTGCCAACTAGACGTGGAGCCATTGATCACTACCCATTGGATGATTCATTCAACATGATAGTTAGGGAAGATGCTTGAAATATATCTAGATTTTAGCAGAAAATCCATTGGGATCACAGACTTTCAAGGGCACAGACTGATTGTTCAACCTCAACCACAGATACACCCTCATGTGGCTGCTTTCTGTCTTCAAACTTTAGTTTGTGTAAAGAAGTTTTGGCACAATAGCTCATGATCTCCAAGGGGATCTTAGGAAACGGTGAGGAATCCATCAGAGTAAAATGGAGTCAAGTTCTACAGAAGTGTCAATAGTATTTCTAAGACGTTTTCCCTGTGTGTTCTATAGAATGGATAAAATTTCTCTAGGCTTGTGATTTTACTTAATACATCAAACTTTAATAGACTTTCCCCTCTCTCATAATATGCTTGTTAGACTCAATTTGTATTCAGGGCCTAAAGTGCCCACATTCTACTAAAAATCCATGGAAGTTGTGTGCCGAACTCCAATAGGTCTCTGAAAATCCCATCTGGTATAAGCAAGGCTGGTTCTTTCTCACAGCATAAATCAAGATTTTAGGAAATCCAATGATTACAATTTTGAAATCTGACCCATTACTGCTCACAGAAATCCCTTCAAGAATTGAACTTGATGAAATGTAGATGAGCCACATTAGAGTGTGATGGGGAATTGAGTGATGGTTAAAAGAATTCCATACCTCTATATTTTACACTGTTCTAGTCTTCTAAACCAACACAATTTTAAGTTAAACCTGATTTCAATGATATGCTGATAGAGCTTCAGAGATATGGCATTATGCTGCATTGTTACTGAAAGACTGTGGGGAATCAGCAAGACATAACTGAGCATGTTTAGATGGAAGACAAAATTACATACTTGTATTTGAAAAGGAATTCCTTGTATTTTATTATGGTACAAGGTGAATGTTAGAGAATTCTTCGGAAGGAAATTTAAATTACAGTTTGAAGGGCGCTATTTCACTGCATTATATGAAAGAGTATGAATTATATGCTAAAAGGGAAAGCAATATTACAGTTTAAAGGGAGTTTTCTATAGTACAGTTTGAAAATTAACTTGATATAATATGATCTCAAAGAGTGATGCAGTTAGGTGGCCAGATTCAACACTGTTACTCTAGTTTTATGCTGATTTAACTGCCCTGATTTCAGTAATGAATGACCTAGTAGTAAATTAGGTCTATTGGAAATAATGTTAATGGTAGGAATTAATGTGCCACAGAATCATCTCAAAAGGGATTGCCTGTGAAGAAGGAAATAAATTGGACATCACTAATTTCTCCTCTGTGGGTTCAAAAAAACGTATAGGTCATAATGTACAATTTCACTATATCTTTCAGGTAGCTGTTCTATAGTATAGGTGCAATCTGATGTGACATCACAGTGCAATATAGTATGTCCCAGATAAAAACAGCTTGTTTTTCCACAATTTAATTTTTTTTTTGGCAGTTGGGACCAGAACCATAAAAAGATGTAGGCATTGTGATGCTGAACTTTGCAATGCCTAACTTCTAGGCATGCAGAAAATCACTGGAACAACAATGGGATCCACAAAGCCTGAGTTAGGCACCCATGGTTCCTATACAATGAATGGGGAGAGATAGGTGCCTAAGAATAGGATTTGGCCCTTGATCTGCAAAAAGAAGAGTTTCACTGGATGGGAGGATAAGAGTGTCAGATGAAATATCAGGCATCTCAAAAGGTTCAAATCTGAGATGGTGAGGTGCTTAAGGAGTCACAAAGAACTTGATAGATTTAGATACTTAAGTGACTAAGAAGAAGCATGTGCCTCAAGAAAAGAAAAAAAGCCAGCATTTATTTTCCAAACCAGCTCAGGTTTGTGCTACAGGTAAGATCTTTGTTGCTCAGTTTCATCTACCCATTTACGTAGCTTTGTGTATGGAACATGGAATACAAGTAATGTCCTCTAATGTTTGCACGAACTCTGTCAATTTTTATCAGCAAATATTTGAGACAGAGTCATAATCAACCCTGCGGTAACTCCACTGAAGTTCAAGAAGCCACAGGAACATTACTTCCACCACTGGTCTCAGGATTCAAGACCTCAAGGTGGGGCATTTTCTTTTTGGAGGGCAAGGTTTATTGGAAAAACCTGCAATACTGAAAAGCTGTTCTCTGAGCTAGCAAAGGTATATTTTCCTTTTTATTGGAAATGATCCTCAATGTTGTTAATGGAGCACAGAAAATCCCCCCTATTACCCATCACTTTACACCTCCCTACATGTAAGGACCTACACTACAACTACTCCTTTACCAGTCCTGTGTGATTGAACAGGACACTTCAGAACTCATCAGCAGCATCCTTTGTGCATCTGGAGGGGATACTGTTGAGCAATACAATGTATTTTCCTGGATGGATGTAATGGGCTGCCTGTAGAGGAATCCCAAGCTTTGCCAGCATTGGGATCCAGAGAGGAAAATGAATAGCTTACAGGCCTGGTAGTAAAAAGTGCACCAAGCCTTGTTAGTTTATACAATGAGGGCTTTTAGTTTTATATAAACAGTTCTTATGTGCACACCCTTTATGCCATGGGCCAGATTCTGGCTCATCCTATGGCCTGTTTTGTTCTGGGAGTGCAAAGGAGCTGTAAAGCTCCCCTAAATGGGCAGATGAGAATTCCCTTGGGATGGAGGAACTCTGGGCTGGCATAGGACGGTGTGACTGGCTGAACAGCACTACCTCCCTGGCCTCTGGCAGTAGAAAGGGGCATGGTTGTAACAAACTGCACTCTTGTGATTTTCAACCAGTGTACTTGCTCCTAGGGTGTGATTATGAACCAGTCTATCTAGAACAGCCCTGGGGCTCTGAATAGTCAATAAACATACTGGGCCAGATACAAGGGTCTGGACCAGTTTCTTCCAGTGGAAACCTTGGCTGAGATCAAAGGGTCCAGTGCAGCAAGTTCACCAACTCAGGGTTACAGAGGTGTAAAATGCTAACAACCTGCCTTCTGCCTAATGAGCTCACAGGTGACCTGCACAGGCCCAAGACAGGATGGTTGAGGAATGCCCTAATTTAATGCATCATTGCGGTAATCACAGGTAATGAAAACAGCACTTGCCCTCAGGTGAATCCCCCCTCCATGCAAGACAGAGGCCAGGCAGACACAATGGACTGTTCCTCCATTCATCATCACAGGGGAATTTGGCCCTCTTGCCATCAACTTTACCATGGAAGTCTGTGCAAATCTCTGCAAGACCTACAAAAATGTATGTATTTTGGTGGGACGTATTTGGAGTGCAGAAAACGGACAGAGTTTTTATTGAATTTAAATGTCAGCACTTCCGGTCCAAAACAGCTCTACTATAGATGTGTCCATTTTTAAAAAAATCATTTTTAGGATTTTAGGAAATAACTTTAAGAAATGAAAAAAAAGTTTAGTAATAAAAGGACTTATTAGTGCCTACCTGCTTTTGTGAACAGAATGTGTGAAATAGTTTATAGGTCGATATCTTTGTTAAACTCATTTTTTCCCAGATCACTTCCAGATCCTCATCTGTGCACAGTGATAGTAGATTGTAGTGCCACTTTTTGCTGTTATCCTGATATATTCCTTGGGATACATTGTGACTGAAACATGTAACAATGGAAGACTGAAGATTGTAGCCTTGCTCATCCACAGGTGAATGCCCTACAGACCTCTGGAGACTTGTAGGCATATTTCATCCTTGAACTACTGAAAATCCTGGAAATACTGTCCTCCATAGGGCAATATTCATCTTCAGAATTTTTCATTGATCTGTTTTCAGGCTGCCATCTCTCTGCCTAAGCTAAACACAAGCTATTTCTGATCCATTCTCTGGGAAAAGAACTGAAGCTATTAGTGAATTATTTAACAATACTACAGGTAAATTATGTATTTATTATTCATAGGTATTTGCCAAAGAGTTTGGGTGCAACAATTTGGTTCCATGGTATTGCTTCTGTTCTGTGTATGGATAACTTTTAAAACAGGAGAATAACAAAGAGTGAATATTCTTGTTTGCAAAATGCCCTGATTAGCATGCCAGTATAGTTATTCGCATGAACAATAGCCATTCCACAGATACTCTCAGGCAAAGATCCCATTTGCAAATAGTGAATAAAAAGGGGCATAAATGTGGTCACATGAAACAGCCATTCAAAATATGAACATATGTTTGCAAACTCTGTTTCTGCAGTAGTTGGCCAATTCTAACAGCATCCCTCTTTTATAAAACTGTCTAACATTAATCCTCTACATGCCATACAGAATTTAATTTCTGCCAGGTGATTGTATTAAAGAATTAATTACCAAGAAGGGAATAACTAGGATGCAGCAGCAGGAATAGATTTTATGCAGGGGAACTGCTAATCTTGAGTTCTTTGTTTATCCACCATTTGTCATCAGTTTATTTACTGCCAAAATGCCTAAGCCTGGGGAATTAATAATTGTTGGCTGCTGTCTCACTGTACACAGAGATCATTTGTTAAGCCATTTGCTTGGGGGTGGGATGGAGGAATATTGACTAGTGACTGAATTTTGGGAATTGGCATGCCTTGGTTCTAATTCTAGCCTGGTTCTATTAGGGGTATGTCTACATTGCAATGTAAACTCAAGATTAGTGGGACTCGAGTCAGCTGACCCACGTTAGGGAACCCTGGCCTTGAGCATCGTACATTGTATATTAACCTTATGTCAAGACTTTTCTGACCCATGCTGACAGGGGTGGCGAGTTGTATGGGCCCGTGGTGTCCAGGCTCCAGTAAATTCAGCGCCCAGGGGGCCTGGCTCCACCAATGTTTGGGGCCGGGACTCTCCCCCGGCCCCGCCTGCTGCCCCTGCATGCCTCCCCCTGAGCGTCCCTGCCTGCCCTGGGCAGAGGGCAACTGCCCCCTGCAGCTCCCTGCTGCACTCCCTCGCTGGCCGCTGCTGCAACCAGCTACAAGGGAGCGGCGCCAGGGGCAGGCTGAGACAGCTGCTGTGCCTGCGGAGGGGAGGAGGCACACAGCAGCCCCCCGCCCCGGGCAGGCGACGCAGAGTCGACTCTGGGGGGCTTATCCTGGCTGGATCTCCTGAGCAAGCAGCCTGGGGGGGCTTGGGTGAGTGTCGTGCTGGAGGGGCCTGGGAGGGGGCTGCCCTCACCTCCCCTGGAGCTCGCTGCTGCCGGCGGGGAGAGGGCTGGGAGGAGTCCTCCTCTCTGGCCCCCCACCCCGGCCCTGGGGCAGCCTGTCTGCTGCACCCCAAAATCCTCATCTCTGGCCCAGCCCCAAACCCCGCACTCCCTCCTGCACCCCAACCCTTGCCCCAGCCCGCACCCCTCCTGCACCCAAACTCCATCCCAGAGCCTGGGGGTTGGGGGGAGCTGGACTTGGACCCATTCTGAGCACCACCAAAAATTATACAAACGTGCTGCCCCGATGCTGATGATGATCAAGGATGGATCACTTGATGATTACCTGTTCTGTTCATTTTCTCTGGGGCACCTGGCATTGGCCACTGTCAGCAGACAGGATACTGAGCTAGATGGACCTTTGGTCTGATCCAGTATGGCCATTCTTATGTTTTTATGTTCATGCCTAGGGCTCTGTCATCCACAGACCCAAATCAAAGTAACCCTATCTCAGAGTCCCTACTGCCCCGCTCCCTCTAGTCCTAGTACTATGGTGCACTGTGGGAAAACTTTACTGCCTGCCCTGCATGTCACCAGCAAACAGGTAGCTTTACAAAAGTCTTGATTGGTTCGCTCTCCATTGCAAACCCAGGAGGCTCTCTGTGTGCTTGTAGATCAGCAACCAGAGGAGAATGGGTTAACGCTGACCTGTGCTGCTGCCATTCGCAAAGGGGGGTGGTTTCTGTTTTAATTACAGTCGATTGCAGGTTGTTGAGATAGAGAGGACTAAGGAAGTTGCCCCATGGAATTGTGGGATACTTCTGGCTGACTCCCAGGACCTGAGTCAAGCGAGGCTGAGTCTGTATTGCAAAGCAATAGGGCTTGGACCCCAGGTCCCTCGAGCTTAGACCCTCCAGCCCTGCAGGGTTCTGAGACCCTGGGTCCAGGCTCTGGGTTAGCCCAATTGCAGGGTAGATGGAAAGGGGATTAGGCTTGAGCCCAGGGCCAAGCACAGCCTTAAATTGCAGTGTAGACATACCCTTAGGGCAGGTCCTGTCCTAAATCTATCAGGAATCGATTTATCACGTCTCATCTAGATGCGATAAATCGATTCCCAAATGCGCTCCCCGTCGACTCCAGAACTCCAGCTTGCGAGAGGCGGAAGCGGAGTCGACAGGGGAGCTGCAGCGGTTGACTTGCCGCCATCCTCACGGCCAGGTAAGTCGACCTAAGATACGCTATTCGCGTAGCTGAAGTTGCGTATCTTAGGTTGACACCCGCCCCCCCCAAGTGTAGACCAGGGCCAAGTGACTTAACTATGTGACCTAGGGTAAGTCATTTCACCTCTTACTGTTTCATTTTCCCCATCTGCAATATGAGGATAATACGAAGATATTACTACTTATTTACTATTGAGGACTGAGTACCAACCACAAGTAACTGGAGCTATTCAAGTAACACTGTAATTGTAAAATTATGACTAAAAGAGTCTAGTGTCTAACTTGTCAAGCCAGCCCTGGGGGTGAAAACATAGCAACATGTAAATCCAGTTTATTCTAAACATACTATATGCACAAGTGTTGTCTCTTTTCACCTAACACTTAGCCAGATTCAGAATGTTCCTTTGAAGTACTATGGGTTACATGAGAATAAATTGGAAATAAAAGAGACTGTCCATCTAGAAATGTTTGCTTGCATGGGATACTGGGTACACTGTGCCAGACAGGAACCAAGCTAACTAAACATACTCAAAAGTGTGGAAATGGAGAACTAATATTTCTGTGACCTAACATAAAGAATGACCTCTTGTCTGGAATGGTGATGAGGAGAATGGAGCTTTAATTCAAAGACTCTCAGGAGGATGAGGCAAGAAAGAGACACAAGGGAAGGAGAGCTTCTCTGTCAGAGAACAGTGTCAGACTGACTTTGAGATGCTGTGAAGGGGTCAGGAGAGGCGTAGCCCTGCCTGGTACCATCTGCCAAGGGTTGCTCCAGCACTGCAGTGGTCTGCCTCTTCCTAGGACTTGGCCCTCCGACCAGGTCACTTTAAAGTCTTTCCCCTTCTGGGGTAGTCAACTAACAGAAACATGGGGAAATTATACAAATGAATCGTCTCAAAGCTGGGTTGAGGCTCTCTTCCTTCAGAGGGAGCTCATTGGTCTGTGGCCTTAAACTGAATTAAGAAATAATAGAAATGAATATCCCCTCTCAAAGGGAGTCAACATCTAGCCCTTCCTTCCTTCAGGGAGGAGCCATCAGGCATCTGGGGAGCTCCTGCCTTCAGTCAGCTCTCTCTCTAGGGACTGAGGGCTGAAGATCTGCTCTCCTCCCTGGTCTACCATCAAGTAAGACAGGGTTTCCCTCTTAAACACCTCCCTCCAATCCTGACATCTACCACAGGTGTGACTGGGCACAGTCACCTGAACCCACATTAGCTCATTAACCCCATGCTGCCCAGTGTGGGCTTTGTATACCCCATCATAGATGCTGAGAGAGGAAAAGAAAAAAGAGAGCGAGATCAGACAGATTATGAATGTCAGACATTCCTTGTTTAAATTAACAGAAACTTCATGATGATACTCCATCTAGGAAGCCTGTTTCCCAGAACCTAGATTAGCTCTGATGCGATTCTGAATAAAAGTATGATTTTTTAATAAATACCATTTTCTTTAAGAAATTTTTGGGTTACCCACAGTGGGCTGTTCCTGGAGATAAAGAAAATCTTCTGGCCTTTAAGGCCTTCACTGTAAAAAAAAGTGTATTCTGACCTCATGAAGACAAGGCAATTGTAATTTTAAAACAAGTTAGCAGGTAAAGATAAACTCTATGCTCCATCAGAGTCTTTACTTTAACTGCCAACATGTGTGAAAACTACAAACTGCTTTGTCTTCCCTAGGATTTTACCTCCTGTTAAATCCCACATGTTAACTAACACAAGGTAAAAACACACCTTTTTTCCTAGTCAAGACACATCCTAAGAGGCAGAACGGGGTAAAAAAGGTACCTGGCCTCTAGCATTCAGCCAGAGGTTCAAGACAAGAAGTGGCCTATTCTCAAGAAGTGCAGCCAGAACAGCTGCTGCAGTCCGTTGTGGGGCACAAAGTAAAGCCTGGTGACTGCAAGAGTGACAAGAATGGGTGGTCTCAAGTTTACTAGGATCTAACTTAAACATTGAGAATGTCAAGAATGTTAATGTTGGGAAGTGCTTTAAGATGCTAAAATGCAAGGTGCTGTATATGTGTTTTTATGTTTTGAAGAGGAAGGCAAGGAGGAAGAGGGAGAAGAAAAGAAAGCATCTGACAGCACTCACTGATGAGCTTTTATTAGTCTCCAACAAAAGGTGTAGGAGAAGGGAGAGTTTAGTTTGATACTGAGATTCTACTAACCCAGTGAGATTTTATTGCTGCCCACTCATAATTATATTATGACTAACATTTACAGCTTAGCCCTGTTGTCCAACTTACAAAGAAATAATGCTACAGAGACCACAGTCAAAGAAGATGACATCAAAATTATAAACTGGGAAATCATTTTCATTTCATGAGAAAAATAGGATTTTGGTGCCTAGGAGAATGAACAAATAAACGTAGCAATTGTACAAAACACTGTATTCCTGTCACAGACATTTCAACTCAGCTTCTCTTTTCCTTTAACTAAATTCTTCTTGTTTACATAGATCATCCATATGTTTCAAAAATAATAAAGCATCAAATATGTACATTTATAGTGAAGCTTTTCAGGTCAGAATATTGTTCTTTGCTGGCATAATTCCTGTCATTAAAAAAGATCATACGGCACATAACTTATTTTGTGCTATGATGATCTACAGGTCTAATTTACATCTCACAGTCTTAGCCTATTTTTTGTGTGCCATTTACTCACTGACAGGATGCTCACAAATTTCTGCTAAAGCATAAAACCTCTTTCTAAATTGTCTGACAGGTATATATCAACCTTCTTTATTCTCATTTGGAAGAAAATTGGTGCTATCATATTTGTGACTGGTACCAGACTAGAAGGCACTGAAAATGTTTCTCTTATTTCTCTCATGGAGAGGTCCTCATTCTGAGATGTGAATAGTGGCTAGCTTGCCATTCTGGAGGAAGGGACATTACTGTGGACTGTGCATAATATATATCTGTGCATGTCTGAATGAATAGGCCAAAAATTTTATGGCCAGTTTTCTGGGAAAGGAAAAGCTGCCAAGCAAATGGAGAGAGAACTGAACATCAGGATCCTGGGTTTCTATTCTTAACAATGCCACTGCCATTCTGGAAAACCATGGCCTAGACACGTAAACCCAAATTTTCAAAAGTGGCCTCAAATTTTGGGGAGCTTTTCCTATGGTCTGAAAAGTCATGAGGTACACTCCAGTTGAAATCAACCGTTTTTCCTGAACAGGACTACAAGAAGTCATAGAGGACGGGTGAAGTCCCAGAGATCTGGAGAAGGGCAAACACAGTACCTACCTTTAAAAGGGGGAATAAAGATGACCTTGGGACTTATAGATCAGTCAGCCTAACTTCTATACCTGAAAAGATACTAATTTCCTTCTTTGACAAGGTTACTGGCCTAGTGAATAGCTGGGAAGATGTGATAGATCTTGATTTTAGTCATGCTTCGGATGCAGTCTCACATGACATTTGCATAAGCAAACTAGGGAAATGTGGTCTAGATAAAATTACTATAAGATGGGTGCACAACTGGTTGAAAGACCAAGCTCAAAGAGTAATTATTTATGGCTCATTGTCAAATTGCAGGGCTTACCTAGTGGGATCTCACAGGGGTCAGACTTGGGTCTGTTACTATTAAATATTTTCATTAATGACTTGGATAATGGAGTTGAGAGTATGCTTATACTTAGGGCCGTACCAAATTCACAGTCCATTATGGTCAATTTCACGGCCATAGGATTTGAAAAGTGGTAAATTTCATGTTTTCAGATGTTTAAATCTGAAATTTCAGTGTTGTAAACATGGGGGTCCCAAATCAAAAGAGGATTCTGTGGGGGTCACAAACCTGTTGTAGGGGGGTCATGGGATTGCCACCCTCACTTCTGTGCTGCCTTTAAAGCTGGACTGTCCCTCCCCCGCCCAACCAGAGCTAAGTGCCCCCTTTGCTGGGGCAGTCCCAGCAGCACAGGGAAGATCAGACACAACTCCACAAGCCTCCTCCAGCTGCAGGAACCTCTGGGGTTGCTGCCCAGTCTCAGAGTGTCCTGCAGCAGGGGGAGGAAAGCAGACTAAGGGAGGAACCTAATAACAGTCTTCAAATATGTGAAGTTTGTTAGACAGAGGACAGTGATCAATTGTTCTCCATGTCCACTGAAGGTAGGACAAGAAGTAATGTGTTATTCTGCACCAAGGGAGATTTACATTAGCTATTAGGAAAAGCTTTCTAATTACATCAGTAGTTAAGCACTGGAACAGGCTTCCAAGAGAGGTTGTGGAATCCCCTTCATTGGAGGTTTTTAAGAACAGGTTGGACAAACACGTCCGGAATGGTTTAGGTTTACGTGGTCTTGCCTCAACACAGGGGGCTAGACTTGATGACCTCTTGAGTCCCTGCCAGCCCCACATTTCTATGATTCATGTGAACTTAAAGGGCAATCAGCATGGTTTGTTAGGGTGAAACTACTGTATGAATAAAACTTTGGAAAAAAGTCTGTGGATGTTTTTAATATCATCCTATGCTTATGAAAAATTAAATATGGCTGGTTAGAAGGAAGACTTGTTATTTCTTTCCAACCCTTGAACAAATTATGGGTATACAAAAAGAGCTGTTTTATTAAAGACAGATTTCACAGACACTACATTTTCAAAAAGAGGGGTATATAAAGTAACTCCTGTGATAGTTCTTTGATGAGCCAACTTTCAAAGTAAAGTAATGGATGATTCTCTGGGCTCCACATCAGGAGAATTGTCTTCACAGATTAATTCTTGAACACTTTGAGCCTGATTTTCAACTACCTAGCACTTAATGTAGTTATTCATAACTGTGCACAGTGAGTGTGAACTAAATATAAATACTATCATCAATGTGAGCTAAGAATTCTAATTTGGTGGCATTCTACACCACCCTACTTTGAAAGGTCTAAATGATATAACATTCATTATGATGAATTATTTATATATTACAGTAGCACCTAGAAACTCCAGTCAGGATTGAGGCCCCCATTGTGTTAGGAACTGTACACAAATACACGAGAAAAAGATGTTCCCTCCCCAAACGAGCTTACAATATAAGTAGATGAGGACAGACATCATCTTGATACAACCAACAGATGGGGGCAGCATAAGATAAGAGCAAGATGAGTAGTTAATTGACAAGGGGCAAGGCTGGGTAGAATCAGGTCATTTTTATATACTATTTGTAAACTAGTTTCACCCTTTGAGAGATAAAATTGTTCTTTTCCCCTCATAGTTCATTTCTTGGGGATCTTGACACTTTTGGCAAGGTCCAGTTGAAAGGCTCTCATTGAATATAAATGTGAAAGAATGGAATTGGTCTATTTTTCCTTATATAGAGGCAAAGACTATTATTCTGGGAGGTAAGGCACATTCTGTCCATTTATCCACTGTAGGTTACAAGAAGAACCTGTCTCATGATCAGAAGCCATTTTCAGGGAAGTAACAGTTTTCTCTCTTGTTGAATGAGGTAAGAGTTGGGCGTAAGATGGACGTTCTCTAAATTGTTTCACTTTAACTGGGAAAACTTGTCACTGTTATGTGAGGATTAAAAAGTATGCTGAGCAAGAAATTTATGTCCTAGCTTGGACCATATGTGAGATCTTAGTTGTCCCTTTTTGTTCTTTTACATAACCAAAAAAGAGAAGTATTTGATATGTTTTTTTAAGAGAAAAGCATTTATTTCCTGCTACTTTAATGACTTGGTCTAGTACTTCCTTAAAAATTCCATAAAATCTGAAAGCCAACTCAAAGTTCCATGGTGTAACAAATCGTCCAGAGATACTACAGAGATTGCTGTACAAAAGTTTAGTCATTAATTTAGTTGCAATCTTAAGAAAAATCACAAAGAAGCATAAAGGCTGTTATGCAAATGAACAACAGCTACAATTTCATATAGGTAACGCCAACAGACCCCAGTTATCGGTGGGCAGGATCAAAACTGGGAACTCAGTGCCTGAGCCTCTACTGCATGAGCTAAAAGCCATATGGCTCTTAGCTAAGGCTGTAGAGCAGACTCATTAACCTCTAAGTGGTCTCAGTGCCACTAAAGGGGACAGAACACCACACCCAGGATGATGTGTGGGTTACAGATGCACCTCAGATACTGTGGACTTAGGCTCTAGCAACTAATCAGCAGTGCTTAATTTGTGCCAGAGCTTGCCAGGGCTGAGCCCCGGCACCTCTAAACTTGGCATTTCATAGCCCTGGCACCTCTAGGCTTGCTGCATCAGTTATGAATGTATAAAAATTGCTTGAGCCCAGGCAGCTCTTTCATTACAAATTAAGCACTGCTAATCCATGGGGAGAAAAGAGATACTCCTAACAGCATAACTGGTGTGTTGTTATCTAAGACATTCAATTTCTGTATTTAAGCCCAGATCCACAAAGGGACTTAGGCACTTTACCCCAGATTTAGGTGCCCAAATCCCACTTTTAGGCCCGACTGCAGTCCATGAAACGCCCATGTGGTTGCCACCTAACCCTGTCAGCACATAAAGTCAGTCAGCACCTAAATTTTCACAGTAAAAGTTCCCTAGGCCATTCCAACAACTGTATTATTGGGGATCAGAGAGATCAGAAGCCCCCAGGTGATGATGGGGATGCCTTACCACAATGTCTCAATAACCTTGTCCCAAAAAGCTAGGATAGAGACAAGGTAATAGTTAGTGAGACCATCAACTTCAAGAGATGGTTTCTTGAGCAAGGGCCTTACAACTCCTCGTCTGGGACATACTGCCTCTCTGTCCACCCTAAGAAAGGCATTAATGATCACAGTCAACAATGTATTCAGTACCTCTCTGCTGGAATTTACTAGCTATTAGGGGCATGGGTAACAACCAGATAGTAGATAGTAAACTAAGCTAGGCCAGCACAGCCAGAACCTCTGGGAGCAAAAGTGGCTGAAATTCAGATGATGTGGCATTTGACCTGTGAGATCTTATTTTCTAAACTTAACTCCTCACAGTGAGAAAATCTTATGCTTTCTTCCAAAGAGTGGTAGACTAGATTTACCAAGCTACCCACAACCCAGTACAGTTTCATGGATGCTAAGGTGAAAGGGAAGAAAACTTTCTTCCCCTCTGCCACAGCCATAGCACAGGATTTTAAAAAATTCTCCATGCTGCAACTGATCAATCTTAGCATGGAATGACTATCACTCAAACACTGACTTCAGTGTACCTGAACTTTATTTGTAACAAGTTATCTATACACCAAGGCCACCTGTATAGATGGCATATAAGGGGAGAGCATTTAGAAAACATGATACAGCAACTCCTCGCTTAACCTTGTAGTTATGTTCCTGAAAAATGCTACTTTAAGTGAAACATTGTTAAGCAAATCCAATTTCCCCATAAGAATTAATGTAAATAGGGGGGTTAGGTTCCAGGGAACTTTTTTTCGCCAAAGGACTAATATTTTTTATATATATGTGTGTATATATATATATATATATATATATATATATATATATATATATATATATATATGTGTGTATATATATATATATATATATATATATATACACACATACACACACACATACATACATACACAGACACACACACACACACATATACACAGTATAAGTTTTAAACAAACAATTGAACACTGTACACAGCAATGATGATTGTGAAGCTTGGCTGAGGTGGTGAAGTCAGAGGGTGGAATATTTCCCAGGGGATGCCTTAATGCTAAATGATGAACTAGCACTCGGCTGAGCCCTCAAGGGTTAACACATTGTTGTTAATGTAGCCTCACACTCTACAAGGTAGCACCAATGGAGGGAGGGGAGACAGCACGGCAGAGAGAGAAGGACGCGCATTGCTCCTTTAAGTACGCTAACCCCATTCTAAGTACATTGCCTTTTTAAGTAGATCAGCAAGTTGAGACAGCAGTCCTGAGCCCTGTCGTGCCATCCCCCTCCTGCTCTCTGGAGATGTGGGGGCAGGAGCGGGGCACCCTGACATTAGCATCCCTCTTTCCCTCCCCCACACTTGCACAGCAAGCAGGAGGCTCCCGGGAGCAGCTCCAAGGCAGAGGGCAGGAGCAGCACATGGTAGTGGGGGGAGGGACAGCTGAACTGCCGGCAATTCATAGCTTGCTGGGCGGCTGCCGCACAGGGAATTTAGTGGAGCAGAGGGCTGATGGGGGGCTGCCGGTCCACCCTGGTTCCAAGCCCCCACCAGCTCGCTGCAACGGGCTGCTCTTCCTGCAAGCAGCGGACAAAGCAGGCGGCTGCCAAACAACGTTATAAGGGAGCACTGTGCAACTTTAAACGAGCATGTTCTCTAATTGATCAACAACGTAATAATGAAACGACATTAACCAGGACGACTTTAAGTGAGGAGTTACTGTATTGATTGCCATATTTTGGATTTAGGGGCCTAGAATGACAGTTAGGCACAGAATGAATCCCTTTGTGGATCTAGCTTTAAATACAGCGTAGTTTTAAATGTTCCAAGCAAGAGAGGTTCCAGACCATCACATCATATTGTATATTTTTAGATCATTATCGTGTCTCCCACACCCTTTGTGGTCACTGAGCCAAGCTGAATTTATTTAGCTCTTTCAATCTTGCCAATCAGTTTTTCCCACCCCCTAATCTTTTATGTTGTTATTCACTAAGTTTCCTCCAATTTGTTAACATTTTCCTGGTAAAGCCAACAATAGAATTAATATTCTACATGTGGTTGCAACACAGCTATAGGGAAGGGAGTTATTAGCTCTCTGATCTATGACTTGAGGCATCTGTGCTTGAAGTCCAAAACTACATTGGCCTTTTTTGGCACTGTATCACTTTGTCCACTCAAATTTCTCTCACCAGGAGACATGCACCGGTAAACAGATGCATTGTTCCTCAAGGGGAGGTGAGAAAAAAATAGAGTCCCGTCATTATAAAAGGTTGAGGAACTTGGAAACCTATTAATAATTATTAATAAAGAGTAGGTAAGGAATCCACAGAAACTATAGCTATTAATAAAGATTACACGCATCCTAAGATATGAAGAGAATCAGCTAATAAATTTACTGAAATCCTGACAATTATGTTTGAAAAAAATCACATCTGGGGAGACACTAGAAAAGTTGGAAGTTAAGAAACTGTATTACTGATATTCAAACAAAGGAAAGAAGAGTGATCCTGGCAATTACTGTCTTGTAAAACTAACTTTCATACCTAATAAAATAATGTAAGAAGAACTGAGCACACATCTAGACAATACTGGAACAACAGGCAGAATAACGGTAACTTCGCTAGTTGACTGGCCACATGCTGAAACAAAGTAGGCATTGAGTAGCTCTGCCTTCCTATCATCTTCTTTTACCAGCTCACCTTCTCCATTGAGCAGCGGACCCACTCCATCCTTGTTTTTTCTTTTCTTTTTTTGGTCTGATATATTTGAAGAACCCTTCCTGCTGTTTCTAACATTTCTTGCCAGCTGTAACTCGTTATTTGCCTTGGCTTTCCTGATTTTGTTCCTACATGCTCGCGCTTATTCCCATGTATACTTCCTTGGTGGCACACCCCTCCGTCCATTTTCTGTATACATCCTTTTAGGTTTTTAGATGTTTTTTTGAACTTTATACATTTAATAGTGACCCCTAAAATCTGAATTATTGGATTAATTTTCTCTAGATATATTAGGTCCATTTTCTAAAATGAATCACATTTTATTATTATTTCTACCCTATTATTTTCTACCTCTTTAGATCAGTTTGTGTGATTTCTCTGGTTTCGCTGGTGTTTGCAGCTGCGCACAATTTGGTATCAATGGCATATTTCATCAATATTGTTTTTATTCTCTTTCCTAGATCACTGACACAGATATTTAATAAGACAGTTTTAGCACTGATTACTATTCTACCCAACAGACACATCTTCCCAATGCCAGACATTATCACATACATTACCATTTGTTTATGCTCTGTCATCCAGTTTTCAATCCATACAATAGTGTTTTTATTCAAGAAAATTGAAATTAATTTTTCAATTCAGATTTCAGGAGTCACTATCAAGTGACATCAACATTATTTTACTAGGGACAGAAGTTAGTGTTACAGGAAAGCAAGTGCTAGGGTCACTCTTCTTTACTTTTTTTAAAAAAATAAATATATATATATCACTACTACAGTTTGAGAGCCAAAGTGCTAGCCTTGTCAACCCCAAATAAACTTGGCTCACCCTGACTCCTCCCATTCCCCAGACCAGACCCCAGAAGAGGGAGAGAGGCAAGGGGATGGTGCCATGCTAAGCCCACCCTAAGCATGAAGAAGGACATCTATGCCTGAAGGCTCCCTTCATGTATGCGTAGGGCCCTACCAAGTTCACTATCCATTTTGGTCAATTTCACAGTCATAGGATTTTAAAAATCATAAATTTCATGATTTCAGCTATTTAAATCGGAAATGTCACAGTGCTGTAATTGTAGGGGTCCTGACCCAAAAAGGAGTTCGCGGGGGGGGGGGGGGGGAAGGTTTGCAAGGTTATTGTGTGTGTATGTGGGGGGGGGGGGTGTTGCGGTACTGCTGCCCTTACTTCTGTGCTACTGCTGGTGGCAGCCCTGCCTTCAGAACTAGGCAGCTGGAGAGCGGTGGCTGCTGGCCGGGAGCCCAGCTCTGAAGGCAGAGCCACTGCCAGCAGGAGCACAGAGGTAAGGATGGCATAGTATGGTATTGCCACCCTGACTTCTGTGCTGCTGTTCGTGGGGCATTCCCTTCAGAGCTGTGTGCCTGGCCAACAGCCGTCACTCTCTGGCCGCCCAGCTCTGAAGGCAGCGCAGAAGTAATGGTGGCAACACTGCAACCCCCCTAAAATAACCGTGTGACACCTCCCCCTTCAACTCCCTTTAGGGCAGGAACCCCAATTTGAGAAAAGCCGGTCTCCCCCATGAAATCTGTGTAGTATAGGGTAAAAGCACACAAATGACCAGATTTCATGGGGGGAGACGAGATTTCATGGTCCGTGACACATTTTTCATGGCCGTGAATTTGGTAGGGCCCTATGTATGTGTCTAAAATGGCATGATCTGACCCAACTATTTTCAGTTTATCTGCCCTCTTTTAAATGTTGGTTTAGGCTCCCTGGGATCAAGTTTTCCCCTCATTTACTGTTCCACTTCACTAAAATAATTAAAGAAGATAATTGAAGAATAAGACACACCAAGGAGTGCATTTAAGAGCTTATTATACTATGTTTCAAATGGTATTCTGAGACACAAATGGCTGAAACCTGACCTGACACCTGAGAAGTGCAACAGACACTATAAAATACATAAGCCTAAGTGTCTCATCACTCTTATGAAATGGAATTTATATACACAATTAGAAAATACACGAGTGCATGCACCGTTACAGACACAGATAAACATCGCTGACAACCAGTCAGAATGGTTCAAATTTGTCCAAAAGTCTGAAGTCATTTCATTATAAAAAGTTACACACTCAAGTGTGCAATGATTTGCAAAATGTAATTACATGAAAAATGAGTGTTAAACAAGCAAAATGCTGAATGCTGCCAACAGAACTGTATGGGTTAATAGGTGGTTTTTAAGAAAGCCTTTTCAAACAAAGCCTTCAAAGGTTATCGTGCTACCTTATGGATCAGTTGGTAAAAATGTTTTGCCAAATGAATGTAAGGAAACTTAAAACTGTCGGCTTTCGCCTACCGTACCAAGATCAGTCTTAAGATCTGTTGGCAGACTTAACTTTCTTGATCCTTTAACTGAAACAACAGAAAAAGGAGAAAGGCAGTTGTTAATAATTAAGAAAGAAAAAGGAACGAGGGAGAACAACATGCCATCTTCTGGTTAAAATCATGTTGCACATTTTGTATCAGCGTAGAAAGGCTGAAATGGTGTTCAAATGTGTTCAGAAATGGTGTTTGCCTAGCATCATTCAGCAAAATAAATTCATTTAATCTGAAGACAGAAGCACTGGAGAAGCCAGTGTTCCAGCTGCAAAGAAGTGAATGGTCCTTTACAAAGTCTTTGCTGTGTATTGCAATATCTTACCTTACTATGACTGGCATACCAAAAAAGCAAATGAGATTAAGGCAAATATTACAAATGCTGGTGATGTAGCACTGCATACAAGTATTTTAATAACTGGAAATCAATTTAATAAGAGGGTGCTACTGAGTCAATGGGTTCTGATGACATCATACCTTAAGACAGCAACCGTAAAGGAGAGGGCTTATTGCGTATATGACGGAGGCAGCACACATTACTGTACATATTATAGATGAGGGGACAGGTTGCATAGAAATGAAATACAATAGCTTTAAGATAAAATTTAATATTTTCTAGAAATCAAAACACTATATTCAGTTTATTTCATTTGCTGAAAACTTAATTATGTGTACTTTAATGAGATTACCTGGAAAATGTTGAAATTAAGAATCTCTCATTTTGCTTTTGTTCAGAAACCTTCCCTTCAATATCACTTCAACACAAACAACATTTTAAGCCATGTGCACCACTGAGGAATTCAAATGTAGCATGCCTTATAGCAGTCAAAGGGATTCTGGATTTGGATAAAATGCCTTAGGAAGTCATTTATTGGGTACTTAGAAGATTGTTTTTCCAATGCAGAACTTTTATTTTAATTTCATAATTCATTTTTGTTTTCAGAAATGCATGCCACTCTTTTCTATATTCAAATCAGACCTATATTCCTGGTAATAAAAATGAACAATTAAATATTAATCAGCAAATTTTGAGATCTTATTTTATTACATTATTTAGAGCCCCATCCTGCAGTTGCCCTTCAAGTCCATGTAAGTTTTGATTAAAGAGGCTGAGCTGGTAAGTATGTGGTTATGTCCCTTAGCCAATCTGACACTTCACCCAAATTCACTTATGTGACTTTTTAAACACTAGTTCTAAAATCTTCAAATAGAGCTGGGTGAAAAATTTTGGTTAATCTTTTTTTCAGAGAAAAAAGCAAATTCAGTGACACTTAAACATTTTGCAAATTTGCGAAGGTTTCACAGAATTATTTGTGTCAAACCTTCCTAAAAAAAGTCTACACATTTTGTTTTAACATTTTTGAAATTAAATGTTTCAACGTTTGTTTGAAATAAATTTTGCTTAAAAATTTCTTATAACTTTATTTTAAAATATCAAAAATGTAAAAAAAAAAAGCTTGAAATCAAAACAAATGTTTCATTTCAGGTTGAATGACACTTTTAATTTGACACTTTTAATTTTAATTTAATTTTGTAAAAAATCTGTTTTGAGTTTGACATGGAATATTTTTTTTCTTCACTTTTTGGAATTGCCATTGAATCAAAAAATCCATTATCGCACCACTTTAGCCCAGAGTTAGTCCCCTAAATACATAGCTGGGAACCTGAACAAAAGTGGCCTGGTTTTCAGAAAAGCTGATAATCCACAAACCTCACTGAATTTAGTAGGAGCTGCAGAGTTGCAGGTGCTCAGCAACTTTGAAAATGAGGCTACTTATATTCAGGTGACTAATTACGGATTTAGGCACTTAAGTCTATGCACCCAAGTTTGAAGAGTTTGGCCTAATAAAAAAAATGAACGAAAATCCCTCAAACAGTTAAACTGAACCCATCTCAATTAGTTTCTGTAAGAAAAAATCACAAAGGAGGTTGTGACATTCGCAGGTTCAGCTATTTTCTGGTCATCTGGTCACTCAAGTTAGATTCTGATTCAGGGTGAAGAATTCACGTACCTGGTAGCTCTTGGTGGCACTAATCAAGTTGGCTGGTCACATTCACTTACCCACCACACCATTGCCTACTTCCAGATGCCAAGTCAGCCTCTTGTTATTCAATTCACTTGCGCTCCTCTGGCAAATGGGAGTACATTGACTCACACACCCTGACTCTAGCTAATAGGCAGGAAGTCACAACCAGAATGTTTTCACCCTGCATACTCTTCAGTTGGGGGGGGGGGGCGGAAACACGTGGAATAATTTTTAAGATGTAATTCTATAAAAACTGGCAGACTGATCAAATATCTGCATCTGTGTTCCTCCTCTCTCCTTCCTTCCTCTCTCTCATGTTGTTTTCCTCTCTGACCACTGCATTTTAGCTTCCCTGCTCTCATGTGCCATTTCCCTCTGTTTTTATCGGAGGTTGCACAGGGTAACTAAGAGCAAAGTTTGGCCTAGTATCTTGTTATACCAATTCACGTTCTTGGGCCACATTGTTGAGGAGTGCTGTAAAAATCTTGTCATGACAGAAAGAGGGACAGGCATACATATTTTGGCACATTCTTTAATTCTCAGTTTCTTCCTGACTAATGGTTCCAAATGACCTGGGCTAGAAGAAACCAGGTCAAGGCAGTTTTCAGGTCTCAAGGTGAAGTGACAGGGTAATTGTGGATTTAAGCAAGGAACTAAACCCTCAGAAAATAACTATCAGAAGTAATTAATTCACCTTTCTTTTATGCTGAAAGTGGGGAAATCTGCCAGGATTCTCAACAATAAAGAACTCACCTCACCCACCCACAATCTCAACTCTCCTGTTTGTCCAGAGAATTTAGACACCAGCCTTGTCATGAAATAGCTGTGGCACTGACTTACAATGAAAGGTGCACACCAAGCGTCGCCCTTTTGCTTTTAGAATTGTCAAGTCCTAGACTGTCAACAAAAAGCTTTAAGAATCTGTGTTCATCTGCGTTATATTAAAACATATTCAGTCATTCTAATAAAGCAATGACTCCCCTACACCATGTGATATGGTTCAATTCTTTGATATCGGTCTCATTCTCCAGTATAGGTTTGCTTCACACTTTTCAAAAGAGAAATGTTTTCCTTCACAGCTATTGTCTGAGACAAGGTAAAGGGTGATTTAAATATTTGGGAAAAGTGCAGTAAAATATGGCTGACCCAAATAGTATCACTCACTACCCAACAGTAGTTATTTTCATAGTTTGGATGGTCTTATATTCTATGCTAAAGTCTCAAAGTCATGCTGCATCAATTCAAAGGATTTCTTAAATCAATTTATTTGGTGGTTTAATTTTAAACACTGCAACAGTCAAATGCAGGACAAGCAGAACAGGGCTGTGGGGAAGCGAACAGAATCAAGTATTATGAATATCAAAAATATTAGTAATATTCACATTTGGATAAATAATCTGAACACTGCTACTTATGTATTGACTCAGAAACACACTGGGAGTAGATTCTGTTGATTTGTTCAGCAGCATACCCAGTGCTTAACTAGTTGGTCCTCAACAATCTTTGCTTGCAGAGAGACCATATGGAGTGCTGATAAGTGTGTTTACGTATATCTCCCTTTCAAAAACCCTTCCTGTTTTTGGGCTGCCACCATATACTCTTTCCTCCAGATCCCAAGGGAAGAGAGAGAGAATGCATAGCCCTCTCTTGTGTAGGAACAGCGATAAGCACCAGCACTGGCATGGCCTGCTTTGGTCCTGAGGAAAGAGAAGACGACCAGACTTTGGGTATGTGTACACTTCAAGTTGGAAGTGTAATTCCCAGCTCATGGAGACATTCCCATGCTAGCTCTTATTGAGCCAGTGTGTTAAAAATGAAGTGTAACTGTGGTGGCACCAGGGAGTAGCTGCCCCAAGTATCTACCCATCTGATATGCAAGGCACATACTTGGGGCAGTTAGCCCCTCATGTGTGCCTGCTCTTAATTGTAGTGTGCCGGCTGGGTCAGAGCTCGCACAGGTATGCGGTTGAGGAAACAGTGGATGCATAGGGTTTTACAGGGAACCCCTGCATCAGGGATATGCATATTAATTCGCCAAAGGGTGACATGTGAGGTCTCTACTTTTTTTGGTTTGCTGAAAAATTCACATTTTTTTCTTTTCTTTCTTTTCACCTGAAGCAACTTTAAAAAAAAAATTCAGTTTGGCCACTGAACCAAAAAAATCAATTATTTGCACAGCTCTACTGGCATCAGCTAGGCTTTGATATACCAGCTGTACAGTTTTAACCTATCCGATTTCAGTATTATAGGTACTATTCCTGTGGTGCGAAGATTACACTGGAGACTTAACAACAGCACACTCCACTCATGAGTAGATCTACAACAAGAAACCAAAGTACAGAGGGGAAACAAGGGCAAGAAAACTGATTGGGTTTAAGCTTTGAAGGAATTAGTATAAACTCTGAGTAATACAACTATTCTTTTAAAATTATAGGTTTCAACAGACAAAGATGTGCTTGCAGCCATGACATTTTGTGTTGTTATTCTGTCAGATTTCACAACAGAAACACGGTCAAAGACTATCTCTACCTGGATGGAATTGGCATTGGTGATTCATTAGGTAGTACTCTCCCGTCTTACTCAGAGCTGGTCTACACTACGGGGTGCGGAGGGAAGGATCGATCTAAATTATGCAACTTCAGCTACGTGAATAACATAACGGAAGTCAACGTACTTAGATCTACTTACTGCAGTGTCTTCACTGAGGTGTGTCGATGGGAGATGCTCTCCCGTCCATTTCCCTTGTGCTTCTTGTTGAGGTGGAGTACTGGAGTCGACACTAGGATGATCGGCGGTCGATTTATCGCATCTATACTAGACACAATAAATCGACCCTTGCTGGATTGATCACTGCCCGTTGATCCAGCTGGTAGCGTAGACAAGCCCTCAGTGCTGAATGAATTCCCTAGCACAGTGGGGTGGGGGTGAAACTCTAGTCTGCTGGAGGTGCTATATTTTGAGTGAAATGTAAAACAGAGTTCTCGATCATCTGTAGTTATTAAAATTCCTATAGAATGTTTCTTAAATTAGGGGGTCTAACCCTATTGGCTAAATTCTCCTTGCAGATTCAACTGCATATGGCATTCTTCACTCCCTGTCCCAAACTGTTGATATTGAAAGTCAGAACATTTAAAACTGATAAAAGGAATTGTTTTTACTCAATGCAATATTAGCAGGTGAAACTCACTGCCAAAGGACATAACTAAGACTAAGAATTTAACAGCTTTCAAAATAAGCTGAATTCTTATTGCTGATTTTCTCAACTGCAGCTTATGGCTGTGCAGACCTTAAAATCAGGCAACTTATTTAGTTGCCTTACTATAAACTGACGAACCTAAAATATGAGGCACCTGTGTTTGAAAATCTTGGCTTGTGCATCTATAGCACATTTCATCTGATCTCAAACCAGTTTAGAAACTATCACAATGCCCTGTGAGACTGGAAAGGGAAATGTGTGTGAATTTTCTACTCCTAGCTATTTTGGCAGGTTAAAAATATAAGAGACGTTTCAGGGAGTGACAAAACACTCATAGTTCTTAAATATCTTGTCAAATTAAGCTCAGACTTCCCTAAAAAAATAAAGAAAAAAGAAAAGAAAAAATAGACAACAGGAGAAGCCCTTACATAAAATAAGTTCCTTCCAGAAGAAATTTTTGAGGTTGTATGGTGGAAAGATTTGAAAAACCAGTTTTATTGGAAAGCTAGTTATAACCGCAACTATGCAATCACTACTGCTGCTCTTCTGTTACTTGGAATCTCATAAGAAAGCCTGTTGTCATTAGATTTCCAGTCAAATTTTGCAGACTCAGATATTGATAATTGAAGTAGGCTCGGATAAGATTCCGAACTTCAGAATGATTAACATAACCATTAAACCTAGCAAGGGGTTCCTTCTAACACTATAAAAATGGTTATGCCTAGTGCTGCCAACTGTAATCAAATTACAAAATATTTTATATTCTAATCTCATGTTCTCATGTGCTCAAATGTTTTAAAATATTTATTTTTTGCTCTGACAGCTTCTTTGCTTGGTCTCTGCCACAAGAGTTTTATTTTTAATTTGAGCCAAATCCCAGGCCTGGCATTGGCTGCAGGTATAGCAGGGTGGGGCTAGCTGAACCCACAGGTTTTCTTTAACCCCTGCTATGCACGGTAGCAGTTTCTCTGCTCCTTCACACACCTAATGATGACACTTAAATAGGCCTGGCAGAATTTGATTTTTAATTTTTTATAAGTTTGATGGCTAATATTGATGTTTACTTTTAAGCATTTTATTTGATTTTTATTGATTTAAATGTTTACACTGGTGGAAAATTATGGAATTCAGAATATGGAGGGTCAGACAATAATTATTTATCGTAGATACTGAGATTAAAAAAGTTAAAACTTTATAACCACTGAAACAAAAATTGTCAACATCACATGTCAAAATATACAAAATAAATATCCTTAAATCGAACTCTAAGTTCCCAAGCAGCATTTTTCTTTACTTTGCCTATCTGTAAATTTCAATTACCTACTGAATTATCTGTGTGTGTGTGTGTGTGTGTATATGTGCTCTCAGTTGCATGTCTAATTGTTATAACTTAGTGTACATATAGCCAAATAAACAAGGGACAGAAATATCTGTTCCTAAAAGTTCCTGAATCAATTTTCCTTAATGAGGTATGGTGAAAAATAGTAAGTTTACTAAATAAGGCACTGATCCTAAAATCTGTTATGTATGGGTTCATGCAGAGCCCTGTTTACTTTATTCATGGCATAAAAGTTTCATCTGAAGCCTCAGAGTTTATAGCCTGGTTTTTCAGAGCAATACTGAGCACTAACAGTTCCAACGGTAGAGTGAAGGTAGTATACAGACTTAACTTTTGAACTCCAAATCACAGACAATAAATAAAAATGTAATTTGGCTATCTTCATTCTAAGAATGAATCTTGCACTCCCGAGTTAAAATAAGGCATCATAATAACACCCACAAAGAGCGAGCTCAAAACATCAATCAACATATTTCTTTCCACTGTCTGAGATTTTTAAACAGGCAATAAATCAATCAAATGTCACTGTATGGTAAACCATACTGTCATCGTGAGAGAGACATTTAAAAAGAGAACTGTTTACATTCTGCAATTTTTACTAATTCATGTTTCCATTAAAAGAAGACTTTTTGTGCAATCTGCCACAACCCAGGTATCCACATACAAACAGAATTTTCCAAATTGTTTTGTTAAAGTTCATTTCCCATCTATCTACAGTATCATGAATCCAACACTAGCATTTAAATGCTAATCAAATTCCACGGGCATACCAGCAAAAAGACTGTTCTCCATCTCTCCTGCCAAACCCCATCGAAATGTGGGCTTGAATTTTTTTCCATTACTCAAAAGACAGTATGTGGTACACTGAGGTTGAGAAATCCTTCCCTCAAGCCATGTAATTCTATGTTCTAGTCCAAAGGGTATTCAGGATGGCCTTTTGATTTTCCAGTTTTATTCACTGCACCTCTGTGGCCTCTAAAATCATACAACAGGGCTAAGTCAAAAGATAATCTCATGTAAGAGGTTTAAATTATTGCCTACTGGAACAGGTTGGATTTGTACTGTAACTAGGACACTGTCATCATGTATAAAGAAAAGGAGTACTTGTGGCACCTTAGAGACTAACCAATTTATTTGAGCATGAGCTTTCGTGAGCTACAGCTCACTTCATTGGATGCATACTGTGGAAACTGCAGAAGACATTATATACACAGAGACCATGAAACAATACCTCCTCCCACCCCACTCTCCTGCTGGTAATAGCTTATCTAAAGTGATCATCAAGTTGGGCCATTTCCAGCACAAATCCAGGTTTTCTCACCCTCTGCCACCCCCCCCCCCGCCCCAAACTCACTCTCCTGCTGGTAATAGCCCATCCAAAGTGACCGCTCTCTTTAAAATGTGTATGATAATCAAGGTGGGCCATTTCCAGCACAAATCCAGGTTTTCTCACCCTCCCACCCCCCTCCAAAAACCACACACACAAACTCACTCTCCTGCTGGTAATAGCTCATCCAAAGTGACCACTCTCCCTACAATGACAGGTTTCAGAGTAACAGCCGTGTTAGTCTGTATTCGCAAAAAGAAAAGGAGGACTTGTGGCACCTTAGAGACTAATAAATTGGTTAGTCTCTAAGGTGCCACAAGTCCTCCTTTTCTTTTTTCTCCCTACAATGTGCATGATAATCAAGGTGGGCCATTTCCAGCACAAATACAGGTTTTCTCACCCCCCCACCCCCATACACACACAAATCCATTACAAATCCATTACAATCTACATACCACACAGACTATGCTGACAGCTTGTGCCACACGCTCTCAAAGAAACTGCGGAATCACCTGATCAACATCCTCTACAGCAAACAGGGAAAGATTAAGAATGAGCTCTCAAAAATGGATACTCTCATAAAAAAACAACCTTCCACACAAACTTCCTCTTGGCTGGATTTTACTAAAACTAGACAAGCCATTTACAACGCATACTTTGTTTCTCTACAAAAGAAAAAGGACACTAAACTTTCTAAACTACTACATGCTACAAGGGGCCACAGCAATGGTTCCCTTAACCCACCCAGCAATATTGTTAACCTATCCAACTATACTCTCAGCCCAGCAGAAGCAGCTGTCTTATCTCGGGGCCTCTCCTTCTGCCCCTCCACCCCCACGAACATGATACAGTTCTGTGGTGACCTAGAATCCTATTTTTCGACATCTACGACTCAAGAAATATTTCCAAAATACCTCTGAACAACATTCTAATCCACAGAGGCCTCCCTACCAACATTACAAAAAGAAGGATTCTAGGTGGACTCCTCCTGAAGGTCGAAACAGCAGACTGGACTTCTACATAGACTGCTTCCGCTGACGTGCACGGGCTGAAATTGTGGAAAAGCAGCATCACTTGCCCCATAACCTCAGCCGTGCAGAACACAATGCCATCCACAGCCTCAGAAACAACTCTGACATCATAATAAAAAAGGCTGACAAAGGAGGTGCTGTTGTCATCATGAATAGGTCGGAATATGAACAAGAGGCTGCTCCAACACCACTTTCTACAAGCCATTACCCTATGATCCCACTGAGAGTTACCAAAAGAAACTACAGCATTTGCTCAAGAAACTCCCTGAAAAAGCACAAGATCAAATCCGCACAGACACACCCCTGGAACCCCGAACTGAGATATTCTATCTACTACCCAAGATCCATAAACCTGGAAATCCTGGGCGCCCCATCATCACAGGCATTGGCACCCTGACAGCAGGATTGTCTGGCTATGTAGACTCCCTCCTCAGGCCCTACGCTACCAGCACTCCCAGCTACCTTCGAGACACCACTGACTTCCTGAGGAAACTACAATCCATCAGTGATCTTCCTGATAACACCATCTTGGCCACTATGGATGTAGAAGCCCTCTACACCAACATTCCACACAAAGATGGACTACAAGCCGTCAAGAACACTATCCCCAATAATGTCACGGCTAACTTGTGGCTGAACTTTGTGACTTTGTCCTTACCCATAACTATTTCACATTTGGGGACAATGTATACCTTCAGATCAGCGGCACTGCTATGAGTACCCGCATGGCCCCACAGTATGCCAACATTTTTATGGCTGACTTAGAACAACGCTTCCTCAGCTCTCGTCCCCTAACGCCCCTACTCTACTTGCGCTATATTGATGACATCTTCATCATCTGGACCCATGGAAAAGAAGCCCTTGAGGAATTCCACTATGATTTCAACAATTTCCATCCCACCATCAACCTCAGCCTAGTCCAGTCCACACAAGAGATCCACTTCCTGGACACTACAGTGCTAATAAACAATGGTCACATAAACACCACCCTATACCGGAAACCTACTGACCGCTATTCCTACCTACATGCCTCCAGCTTTCACCCTGACCACACCACACGATCCATCGTCTACAGCCAAGCTCTGCGATACAACCGCATTTGCTCCAACCCCTCAGACAGAGACAAACACCTACAGGATCTCTATCAAGCATTCTAACAACTACAATACCCACCTGCGGAAGTGAAGAAACAGATTGATAGAGCCAGAAGAGTTCCCAGAAGTTACCTACTACAGGACAGGCCTAACAAAGAAAATAACAGAACGCCTCTAGCCGTCACCTTCAGCCCCCAACTAAAACCCCTCCAACGCATTATTAAGGATCTACAACCTATCCTGAAGGATGACCCAACACTCTCACAAACCTTGGGAGACAGGTCAGTCCTTGCCTACAGACAGCCCCCCAACCTGAAGCAAATACTCACCAACAACCACATACCACACAACAGAACCACTAACCCAGGAACCTATCCTTGCAACAAAGCCCGTTGCCAACTGTGCCCACATATCTATTCAGGGGACACCGTCATAGGGCCTAATAACATCAGCCACACTATCAGAGGCTCATTCACCTGCACATCCACCAATGTGATATATGCCGTCATGTGCCAGCAATGCCCCTCTGCCATGTACATTGGTCAAACTGGACAATCTCTACGTAAAAGAATAAATGGACACAAATCAGATGTCAAGAATTATAACATTCATAAACCAGTCGGAGAACACTTCAATCTCTCTGGTCACGCAATCACAGACATGAAGGTCGCTATCTTACAACAAAAAAACTTCAAATCCAGACTCCAGCGAGAAACTGCTGAATTGGAATTCATTTGCAAATTGGATACTATTAATTTAGGCTTAAATAGAGACTGGGAGTGGCTAAGTCATTATGCAAGGTAGCCTATTTCCCCTTGTTTTTTTCTACCCCCCCCCCCCGACGTTCTGGTTAAACTTGGATTTATGCTGGAAATGGCCCACCTTGATTATCATGCACATTGTAAGGAGAGTGGTCAGTTTGGATGAGCTATTGCCAGCAGGAGAGTGAGTTTGTGTGTGTGTGTGGGGGGGTGGTGGTGAGAAAACCTGGATTTGTGCTGGAAATGGCCCATCTTGATTATCATGCACATTGTAGGGAGAGTGGTCACTTTGGATGAGCTATTACCAGCAGGAGAGTGAGTTTGTGTGTGTGGTTTTTGGAGGGGGGGTGGGTGGGAGGGTGAGAAAACCTGGATTTGTGCTGGAAATGGCCCACCTTGATTATCATACACATTTTAAAGAGAGCTGTCACTTTGGATGGGCTATTACCAGCAGGAGAGTGAGTTTGGGGGGGGGGGCAGAGGGTGAGAAAACCTGGATTTGTGCTGGAAATGGCCCAACTTGATGATCACTTTATATAAGCTATTACCAGCAGGAGAGTGGGGTGGGAGGAGGTATTGTTTCATGGTCTCTGTGTATATAACGTCTTCTGCAGTTTCCACGGTATGCATCCGATGAAGTGAGCTGTAGCTCACGAAAGCTCATGCTCAAATAAATTGGTTAGTCTCTAAGGTGCCACAAGTCCTCCTTTTCTTTTTGCGAATACAGACTAACACGGCTGTTACTCTGAAACCTGTCATCATGTATAAAATAAGGAGTATTCTGTCAGAGCTGCATCGTTAACTCAGGGTTCTAATATTCACAGCACAGGCTCTACAAGTAGAGTCATCAGTGACAAATGACAAATGGTGGAAAAATAGGAGTTTAAACAAATAATTGTATGGAATTCTTGAGTGTTCCTGGGTTAAACTATATTTAATAGTCCTGATGTTACACTATTAGTTACACTATCAAGGGGCAGAAGTACAAAATCCACAAGGAGCAGGGTTTGATGCTGCAAGTACCATTTTTCAGGGGAACCTGGAGTTTGCCATTGCAGCCAAAGCACTGGATAGGATCAAACCAGGAGTCAGGCATGGCAGGATATGTGATTTATCCAAGCAGCCCCCATCAGGAGAGTTCTTATGGAGGCCTGGCTGCAACTGAAAGGACCCTGGATTCTTGATAGAATCCAGCCACATGTTTTGTTCTGGAGGTGAAACTGGGAGTCGTTCACTATGCCCAAGAAGAGAAATTTGCACCCTCTTGCATCAGTGAAAGTGACTCTGGCCCTCTGAATCTACTTTCTGATTCTGATGTATTTGTGGAGGACCAAGTCCTACTGCCTCTTCTGTGGAGAGGACTGTGCAGAGACTGCTATGGAGCCTAGTTCCATGGGCTCCTTGTTTGCCACGTCAAATGAATGCTGTGGGGATCAAAGGGGGACTAGCGGGATTGTGGTTAGTGAATCCATAACAATGCAGATTTACCAATCATCTCCTCAAGAAAAGCAAGGACCAATAATTACAAGGGTTATTGAAGCCCTGAGACTACATTAAGCTTCTCAACGGTTCTTGCAGATTTCCACTCATAAATTCCCTGGAAATCCCATTTTCATAGTTTAGTTACTCCAAGTGTGAGGGGCCCCAGACTTGCCCACTTCTGCAGCTGATATACTGAAATAGAACCATCTTTGCATTTTGCAAATCCACTACCCTTTCTGACATATTAAATAGGCTCATATGAAAAAAACATTTTACTTTAAACCAGAGGTATTTCTGAATGACAGCCACTGCCAATAAAATTTCAGCTGGTGACTAAGTTTTACATTTCAAAGACATAAATACAATAAATATTGGTGTGCTTAGAAGAACTAAGATAGGTAACATGCATAAAAAAAGTCATGGTTTGCCCTGACTACTGCTTTCCAAAAAGACAAACAGTGGAACAAATGTAAGCTCCAGTGCAAAATAACTGCAAATCAACTGATCTAAAGCAGATAGTTTTGGACAGCATTAGAAAAAAATGCACTTAACTTTACTACCATAAGTAGTCCCAATGGCACCTCATCCCTACAAGAGTTAAGCACATGCGTAAGTATTTGCAAGGTTGAGGCCTACGTGAGAATCTCATTTAATATTGAAAAGAGAAAGTAAATTTCTAGTCTCAATGGCTGCAGAGAAAAGTTTGAAAATGCAAACCCCACTGGCTCAAAAAACAGAAGGTAAATAAAAAGAGTCCCAAATTTGTTATTTTTAAGCCAATTTCTCTAGTTTGGGGGGGCCTAACTCGTGATTTTAATTTCTGGGGGCTGACAATACTGTTCTATCCAGTTTCACTTTCATGTTTTCAGATCTGCAAAATTTAAGTTAAAAATACTACAGAGACTGTTTTTTTTTTTTTAAATAACTAATTCTGTTCCAGTTTTAAAAATGCCATTTAAACTTTTATATTGGTCTTAGGTTTTGTAACATACTAATTGCTGGGCCAGATTTGGAGAAACCACGTCCCTTTAAAGTTTAATAAAATATGGGAGCCAAAGGCTGAAGATTTGAAGAGCATGTTTGTGGATGTTTACCTCCTCATGAATAAGAGAAAGAGAAAATAGGATAGTAGCTAAAAATACTTACCAGATGGATGGAAAGGAATTGCTGTTTGCAGCCCCAGAGGCAAAATGGCCACCTTAGGGCTGTAGCTGCTTCTCTCCACCAAATTTAAAGGACCAGCTATTAGAAGACAGTGCTAGGCAATGCTCCTTTAAGACAGTGAGCCCATGCTGGGACAGATCAACACTGACTAGACAATTACAAAAGAAGTTCCTAGGGAAAGAGCTGAACTTGCTTGACAGACTGACAATTTATAGCAATATCCTGAATGAATTTTACTGAATTAAGTTAAACCTTATTGAATTAGTTTCAATGTCTTTGGAGTTCACTGATTTAAAAATGCAATTGTGTATGTGTTACTGTGGAATTGTTCATATTTCCATGGGAAGGGTAAACAGGAGAAAAGCAGGAGGTGATTAGGCAAATTCACTCAGGTTGTAACATCTTCAGAGAAGCCACCCCCTTGGAAAGGTACGTATATACTAATTCAAACTGGATTCTCCAGGGACTCTCAGATATAGAAAGAGGTTTTGGATAAATAGCCTGGTTTTAAACTGGCTCAGGGCCAGTCGGAAGGACTGAGCCTGCTAGAATCCATTAGGATTGGGGTTAACTCTGGTAAACTTATTAGCATGTGCGTAGGTCCTTTTCTTGTTTTTACCATTTTCTCTGTAACGCTTCTACCTTAAGACTAAAATAGCCGTGTATAGAAAGAACTGTGTGGTATTTAGAACTGAACCAGTTGCACCTGCTAATTGTTTCTGAAAGCAAGTAAGCAGGTGTTATTGGGCAACATGTCTATGCTGGGAAAGACACATGGAAAGCAGGGAATGGAGCAGCCTAGCAATACCTCAGTCAAAAGGAAGAGAGATGCAGGACTCCACACAGAAAGGCAATGGCTGGGGAGCACGAAGCTGAAAGTGAGTGCCCTTGCTGAACCACCGAGGGGAAATTGCTCTGAACTGTGACACTCCTACTTCCAGGCCAATTTTGCCACTAATTTCTATTAGTGATGGTAGACAACCCGTGGTTTTCAGAGATGGAGGCTGGTGTGATTAAGTTTTCTTTGATATGTTTCTATAACAAAATTCTAGAAGCTCTTTAGACATCAGCGACTTCCAAGAGTTAAAATTTACCATCGCCACATCACAACATTTCAAATTATTATATAATAAAAAAACCCACAGAGTCACCCTATTTTGAAAACATCACTTAAAAAGGTCAGTTAGAAAGCCCTCTCTAATGATCTGAAGAATTATTCTCTAACAAAAAAATTGAGAGAGTCAATGTGAAATACAGGAATATTGTCCTTCAAGAAACTGTCAGTTCAAATGATTTCATCCCTCTTTCCCCCACCACACACCATCCTCAATTTACCTTTTCTTTAATTTAAATGTACTGTCTTAGCATCATGCCTTGATATGTAGCAAGCTCTCCGCTCTAAACAAAATCTTCTGTTTACAAATGTAAATGACTATGTACTTCACTTCCAAGGGATTAATGAAACACAGAAATGCATGACATGAATGGCTCATACAGATAGCAGGAAGAGATACCAATCACCTTTACCTGAAGTGGGAGACTTGCAACGCTCTAGCTCCAGGGAAACTGGACTGTCAGTAAGTTCAGTCAAGCCTGAAAAAAATTGAGTTAAAAAGTTAAGTTAAAATCTAGCAGGGTGCACTTCAACTTTCTTGGCTGACTTCACATAATAAATGAGACCATGTAAATAAAGCTTGAAAGTTAAATGGCTGTGGTATGACTCAGCCCTACTCATTCTTGTCAAATTGATATGAAAATAATTCTGCATATTTTCAACTTCTGCAGAAAGAAAAAAAATACTCAGGTGGGAAAGAAATAGTGACACAGAAAGAAGAGGAAATTGAGTAGGGGTGAAAAAACAAAAAAGAGCCCAATCATTTAAATATCAAAAAGAAAAGGAGTACTTGTGGCACCTTAGAGACTAACCAATTTATTTGAGCATGAGCTCATGCTCAAATAAATTGGTTAGTCTCTAAGGTGCCACAAGTACTCCTTTTCTTTTTGCGAATACAGACTAACACGGCTGTTACTCTGAAACCTGTCATTTAAATATCAGGTTCTTTAGATTTATTCACACATGATAGTTAATATTGAGAAATAAATGTAAAGATGATGGTAATGCTATCTGAAAGTAACAGTGAATGTTTATGATGCAAGATAGTTTATACATTTGTTTTAAACACACACGGACACTGTTTAGGGATTTAGTTGTGATAGTAAACCACACACTGCAGTGTGGACAATGCAGAATTACGACTTCCCATTGGGGCCTCTTGCAACACCACATTCACTCCCCTTTGCACAGGGCTATGGACTCCCCCCATCTGAGGCCCTACTCTATAGAAAGCTGTCTACACTCAAGATTTGCTGTAAAATTTCCCACCATATCTGGCCCCGCTGGTGTTAACAGTGGGAATGCTAGCGTGGTCTGGCTGCTGGCGTTTTTACTACCACATAATCTAGATCTGCTCGGAACAGGGATATACACAGAGCCAAAAATACAGTGACTTGTCTTCCACAGCTGCTATCACTGGTGGAGTTATTCCAGTGCTAGAATAACAAAGGGAGAATTTTAAAAAAAATTCAACCTAAATCAACCTAGTAGTGCTAGGACTACAATTATGTCCAACTCTTGCACAGGGGAATATCACTATCAAGATCTTAGTGTTTAGGATCAAAGACCCTGAGCACTGCCTCTAACTTTTCACTTTCAAGCAACTCTGTATCCAATTAATCATGGAAGTATGATCAAACATAGGCACCTGATTTTATATGAAGCCTATAAACTATATTGTTTGCACCTGCTTGGAGCTACAAAACTGCAGGCTCAGAATCAGATACCGGTTTTGAAAATGTGTTCATGTCTGACTTGGTCATTTTTGTAAGAATTATGGCCAACATTTTCAAACCAGAGTTACTGAAGCTGGGGTCCTACATCCATAATTACATTCCTAAATAAAATTGGTTGGATTTTCGGAAGTGCTGAACACCTGCAGCTCCAGTTAACTTCAAGTCAAAGATATTTTTGCAATTTAATAAGCTACAGAGCTAGTCAATGTACTTGAACAGTACCTAACTGTGACAAATGTGAAGCTGCTTTGTGATAATTTATGAATGTTGTATGTTGGCCTGATTATTGGGATGTTTGCTGTATGACTCTATTGTGTAATTTATTAGAGAGCTGTATGGGAATACAGGCAGGAAGAAAAAGAATAGCTTAAGACAGCCACCTTAGTAAACACTTAACAGTGGTTAAGGGACAATGCTAGAACTATTAGCTTTGATGAGTTTTCCTCTGTCTCCTGCTGAGGACTGATTTTGACCTGAAGAATCAAGGCCCACAAGCTCAGGAGAAGCTAGGCCTGCTCATGTCTCCATCACAGGATGGCAGGGCTCTAGCTAATATAGACAATTGTTTAGACTGTTTGTTGCTTCAAAATCCTTTTTCTCTAAAAGCTTTGTTCTTACAACAAAATAAGCAATGCTTTGGTTTTTAAGGAGGTTGTTTGGTCAATTATGTACCACGGAGCATAGGTCTCAAAAGAAAGAACGGCAGGTGCTTGAATGCAGACAGACCTGCAGGGTAAAGTTGGTGGATATACAGGGTACTGCAATCCAGGGCCCAAACTAAGAGTGGGAGATTTGCAAAATTCTGCCAAAAGAGATGTAAAAGCATGAGGCCAAACACATGAGGATGTGTGCTCAGAGAAACCAGGAAGGGGACAGAGATGTAGTTAGCCCTATTACTGTGACACTAACATACAACACTTGTAGTTACTTAGTAACATCAGATTTATTAAAGGCCTTTAAGAGACATAATTCAGAGAATGGTTTACATCTACTCCAAAAGGCTTTAGATAAGTAAAGTAAAAATCCCCATAAAAGCCCTCTGACAATACCAGTATTTGCAACTGTTCAAGTTGTAAGAATATCATTCTGTTGTGATTCACTTGTGTTTATGGTAAGTTTGCTAAATCTTGTACAGTTGGTGACATATCATATATGAGATTTTGTTACTGAGTATAACACATTTTATATGAAAGTCAGTGTTAGTGTAAACAATACAGCCACTAAAAATAAAGGAAACACACCAGAACACATTAATACACGTTACCATTCTGAAAAACTTACAAAGCAAATATAATTAGATTGTAACTGTTCCCTTATCTTTATCACCATTGTGCCAACCTACAACAAAAATATGGTGTTCTATAATGTAGAAACATAGGAATTGCCATAATGGATCAGACCCGTGGTCCATCCAGTCCAGAATCTTGTCTCTGACAATGACCAGCACCAGATGCTTCAGAGAAAGATGCAAAAAACCCTATAGCAGACAGCTGTGGGTTAATTTGCTCTGCATGAAGGTCTTATTCTAATCTTCACTGGTTAGAGACTGGTTTAAGTGCTGAAGCATGACATTTTTTTGCTTCCAAAGTCCTTTTTGCATAAACTATTATAACTCTGATAGAATGATCCAATCGCTCTTTGAATCCTAGTAAATTCTTGACCTCATTACATCATGTAGCAATGAGTTCCACAGTCTAATTATACCTCGATTGAAAAAAGTATTTCCTTTTATCAGTTTTGATTGAAAAAGTATTTCCTTTTATCAGTTTTGAATTTGCTACCTTTCAGTTTTATTGAGTATCCCCTTTTTCTTCTGTTGTATGATAAGAACATCATAACTCCATACCTGCCTTCTCGATACCATTCATTATCTTCTACATATATATTATCATGTCCCCTCTCTTTTTGCCTCCTTTTTAAAGTAAACAGTTAAAAAAATTTTAAAGTCTCTTCCTATGAGAGTTTGTCTTTGTACTTAGTCTTCCTTGTCACCCCTCTCTGAACTACCTTTCTTTAGGAAATCTCAGGAGAATAGACACTAAAATTACATTATAGAAGGAATAACAGTGACCATTACAATCATGGTTACATTTCTGTTCCAAACTAAGGTCCTGATGTCAGTTGTTGAGAACTTTTTCTGAAATTTTTAATTTTTACATAGAAATTTCTGAGGCTCAATCTCTGCCCAGAGCTGAAATTTTTGGAAAACTTGAGAAGAAATTATTCAGCAAATTTTGAGTTCAAGTAGAATGAAAAAAAAAAACCCTTCCTTCCCTCCATCTTTGAGAAGATGTGCTTTTTAATGTTTTAGGTAATTTTGATTTTACCAAGTTATGATCTTGTGAAAGTGCACAGCACATTGTGTACCAGATTTTTTGTCTGTACTGCATATAGCTAAGGATGAGTAAAAGTTTGTGCTGTGTTTACATACATGGCTAACAGCGAATTATTTATCATATGTATTGTGATAGCACTTAGAGGTCCCTGCCCCACACTGCTAGGCATTGTACAAACATAACAAAAAGAGGGTTCCTTCCCCAAAGAGTTTCTTGAAAGTTTGAAGGGGCTAGGATTAGCTGCTGTGCACTTTGTAAGATTTGCTGGAAAGAGGACCACTCTGATGGACCTTAGGAGTTATGTATCTGGGAAAGGTGCTTTCCACCTTCCTCAGCTGCGTAGCTCCTGAGTCACAGAGCAGGATTCCTTTCTGTGGGCTTTCTAAGGTGTGTGAAACAATGTTGTCTAGTCAAATCATTCCACATTATTGCCACTTTGTTGAAAGACCTGGAAGTGCAAAGCTCCTTTAAAAAATGCTTTTTGTCTTAAAAAATAAAAACTCTTAACCTTTTCTCGCTGGTGTGTAGACATTATGATGTGCTGTTAATATACTTTAAAATGTAATATATTTGAATATATTTAAAACTGTATAAAGTTTCAGTGTACAATTATTCATATTAGGCACACATGTATAGCATCTTGTAACAATATATTAATTACACTGGATATGGTTCTTATACAAACAGCAATATATTAATTATAAAATAGGGAAACAGTTAATATTTGCTAGCATATACAGATCATCAACAGTAACAGATATTTTAGCTTTGCCATCAACTTGCTCATGCTCTGAATTGCACCAAAAGAAGACTGCACTGGTGGTTGAAAAGAAAATGTAGAATACACAGGGGAAGACAAAAATCATTAAAATATATACCTTAGGGAGAAAAGAACTTATTACAGAATAAAGTCTGAGTGGAATTTTAAAAAATGCCTAAGTTATTTAAGAAGCAAAATCCAATGATTTTCAATGGGACATTGGCTCCTAAATAACTTAGGAGAAAAGAAAAGCACGTAGGTGCTTTGGAAAATTTTATTCTATGTCAATAAAGATATATTGGACTGTTGTAGCACTGAAATTAAGATAAAGTATAAAAATTGAAAATAGTTACAAGACGATGTCTTTATTCAATGTAGAAATATTCTATATTGCACTGTATTTATGAAATAGGAGGTAATCTTGTAAATATATTGTAATGAATAAGCATAAAGTGCAGAGTTAGGTAACGACTTGAGTGCTTATCCGTGCAAATGTAAATGTAAATATTCTCCTGATTTATGGATTACTATATATATTTTGATATCCAGGAACAATAGTAGTATTTACTTGTTTCAGTGGGGAAATGAAAGGACTTTCAACATTTTTACCTACGTTTTATACTCATGACTTATTTACCAGTGTATGCCTGATGTATAAAGTAATTCAGTGTTAAGATGGTGCATATCCTTCCACTATAAAATTGATATTCAGGTAAAAAAGGTGTGAATGGATAAATTACTAAGAAGTTAACTCACATATTACACACTAAAAAAATATACCAGAGCAAGGTTATCTAAAGTTGATAACCACTGATGATTAAGTCATAAGTTGTAAACTGCATCTGAATGTTAAGGAAAGGTATCCCTTTTCAAAAGCAAAAGACCGGGATGACACACTTGTAAAGGGGTGAGGGGTCTCTATACTATAAATATTACACTAAAAAAAAAACCCACCCTACATTAAAAGAACGCTATTAAGGTTGCAAAGTCAAGCCCTCCAAAGTTAGGAAATGCCAGAATTATGTTTCCCTGTGCAGCTTAATTTGCCCCTTGTAAGTATGAATTATGATAAGTTTGCAGATGATATCAAGCTGGGAGGGGTTGCAAGTCCTTTGGAGGATAGGATTAAAATTCAAAATGATCTGGACAAACTGGAGACATGGTCTGAAGTAAATAGGATGAAATTCAATAAGGACAAATGCAAAGTCCTCCACTTAGGAAGGAACAATCAGATGCACACATACAAAATGGGAAATGACTTCCTAGGAAGGAGTACTGCGGAAAGGGATCTGGGGGTCATAGTGGATCACAAGCTAAATATGAGTCAACAGTGTAACACTGTTGCAAAAAAAGCAAACATCATTCTGGGATGTATTTAGCAGGAGTATTGTAAGCAAGACACGAGAAGTAATTCTTCCGCTCTACTCCGCGTTGATTAGGCCTCAAGTGGAGTACTGTGTCCAGTTCTGGATGCCACATTTCAGGAAAGATGTGGACAAATTGGAGAAAGTCCAGAGAAGAGCAACAAAAATGATTAAAGGTCTAGAAAACATAACTTATGAGGGAAAAAGAAAAGGAGTACTTGTGGCACCTTAGAGACTAACCAATTTATTAGAGCATAAGCTTTCGTGAGCTACAGCTCACTTCATCAGATGCGTATCGTGGAAACTGCAGCAGACTTTATATATACACACAGAATATGAAACAATACCTCCTCCCACCCCACTGTCCTGCTGGTAATAGCTTATCTAAAGTGATCATCAGGTGGGCCATTTCCAGCACAAATCCAGGTTTTCTCACCCTCCACCCCCCCACACAAATTCACTCTCCTGCTGGTGATAGCCCATCCAAAGTGACAACTCTTTACACAATGTGCATGACAATCAAGTTGGGCTATTTCCTGCACAAATCCAGGTTTTCTCACATCCCCCCCACCCCCATACACACACAAACTCACTCTCCTGCTGGTAATAGCTCATCCAAACTTGAAGAGTGGTCAGTTTGGATGAGCTATTACCAGCAGGAGAGTGAGTTTGTGTGTGTATGGGGGTGGGGGGGATGTGAGAAAACCTGGATTTGTGCAGGAAATAGCCCAACTTGATTGTCATGCACATTGTGTAAAGAGTTGTCACTTTGGATGGGCTATCACCAGCAGGAGAGTGAATTTGTGTGGGGGGGTGGAGGGTGAGAAAACCTGGATTTGTGCTGGAAATGGCCCACCTGATGATCACTTTAGATAAGCTATTACCAGCAGGACAGTGGGGTGGGAGGAGGTATTGTTTCATATTCTGTGTGTATATATAAAGTCTGCTGCAGTTTCCACGATACGCATCTGATGAAGTGAGCTGTAGCTCACGAAAGCTTATGCTCTAATAAATTGGTTAGTCTCTAAGGTGCCACAAGTACTCCTTTTCTTTTTGCGAATACAGACTAACATGGCTGTTACTCTGTAACCTATGAGGGAAGATTGAAAAAATTGGGTTTGTTTAGTCTGGAGAAGAGAAGACTGAGAGGGGACATGATAAGAGTTTTCAAGTACATAAAAGGTTGTTACAAGGAGGAGGAGACAAATTGTTCTCCTTAACCACTGAGGATAGGACAAGAAGCAATGGGCTAAAATTGCAGCAAGGGCGGTTTAGGTTGGACATTAGGAAAAAGTTCCTAACTGTCAGAGTGGTTAAGCATTGCAATAAATTGCCTAGGGAGGTTGTGGAATCTCCATTATTGGGGATTTTTAAGAGCAGGTTGGACAAACACCTGTCGGGGATGGTCTTGATAATACTTAGTCCTGCCTTGAGTGCAGGGGACTGGACTAGATGACCTCTCGAGGTCCCTTCCAGTTCTATCATAGAATCATAGAATATCAGGGTTGGAAGGGACCTCAGGAGGTCATCTAGTCCAACCCACTGCTCAAAGCAGGACCGATCCCCGACTAAATCATCCCAGCCAGGGCTTTGTCAAGCCTGACCTTAAAAACTTCTAAGGAAGGAGATTCCACCACCTCCGTAGGTAACGCATTCCAGTGTTTCACCACCCTCCTAGTGAAAAAGTTTTTCCTAATATCCAACCTAAATCTCCCCCACTGCAACTTGAGACCATTACTCCTTGTTCTGTCATCTGCTACCACTGAGAACAGTCTAGAGCCATCCTCTTTGGAACCCCCTTTCAGGTAGTTGAAAGCAGCTATCAAATCCCCCCTCATTCTTCTCTTCTGAAGACTAAACATCCCCAGTTCCCTCAGCTTCTCCTCATAGGTCATGTGTTCCAGTCCCCTAATCATTTTTGTTGCCCTCCACTGGACTCTTTCCAATTTTTCCACATCCTTCTTGTAGTGTGGGGCCCAAAACTGGACATAGTACTCCAGATGAGGCCTCACCAATGTCGAATAGAGGGGAATGATCACGTCCCTCGATCTGCTGGCAATGCCCCTACTTATACATCCCAAAATGCCATTGGCCTTCTTGGCAACAAGGGCACACTGTTGACTCATATCCAACTTCTCGTCCACTGTAATCCCTAGGTCCTTCTCTGCAGAACTGCTGCCGAGCCATTCGGTCCCTCGTCTGTAACGGTGCATGGGATTCTTCCGTCCTAAGTGCAGGACTCTGCACTTGTCCTTGTTGTACCTCATCAGATTTCTTTTGGCCCAATCCTCCAATTTGTCTAGGTCCCTCTGTATCCTATCCCTGCCCTCCAGCGTATCTACCTCTCCTCCCAGTTTAGTGTCATCTGCAAACTTGCTGAGGATGCAATCCACACCATCCTCCAGATCATTTATGAAGATATTGAACAAAACCGGCCCCAGGACCGACCCCTGGGCACTCCACTTGATACCGGCTGCCACCTGATTCTATACAGGCTCTAATTACATGATCACACGCTATTTTTGTCACAGGACCCTGCCTCTTTTAGTGTACAGAATGGCTGGTGCTCACTTAATGAGAATCCATTCAATATTTTGTTTTATCCTGATTTACTGCACACTATTCAAATCAGGCTCAAAAGACAGAATGATTAATTTCCTCCAGGGCTTTTATATGGTTCTCATCACTCTAGTATCTGGGTGCTTCACAAACGTTGATTTATTTTCACAATATCATTATGTGGTGAGGAGGGAGTATTATTTCCAGGTGCAATTCAAGGGGTTGATTATTATTCTATAATGACCCTTAAAATTTGGGTCTCCAATCCTTTTTTCTTTTTGTTGGGACACTTGCTGATGATCTCTAAATTGGTATGTCTGGAGGCTGAGTACTTAGATTTCTCAGTGAAACGTCCCTGATTCTGAAACCTGCTTTTTCCAGTGGATCAATGATACCCTCATCTGTTGAGCTTCTGGACACTTTGCAAAGCCTGTCTATTTCCTCAGGCTGTGTCTTATAAGATGGTCTAAAAGAGACTGGATTTCTCTTCCCGTATGGTGAGTTCTCTGATATTCTATTGGTGAGGCTGTGTCACTTTACTCTGGGTTAATGCATGTGTTTTATATTTATGTCCTGGTATCTAGATTGTATGCAACTCTGGGAGGAGGATTACTGCAACTCCTGCAGAAACCAAAAACAGTGTGTGGCGGGGGAGGGGGAAGGGGGTGATTAAGGTGAATCACATGGGTTGTAAACATCTCCAGATAGGTACCACCCCTGGGGAGGCTTGAATATACTACTTTAAACTGGATTTTCCAGTGACCAACAAAGAATGCGCTTTTGGCTGCATTTAAACTGACTTTGGAACTTCTGTCTGATCATAGAATCATAGAATATCAGCGTTGGAAGGGACCTCAGGAGGTCATCTAGTCCAACCCCCTGCTCAAAAGCAGGACCAATCCCCAATTAAATCATCCCAGCCAGGGCTTTGTCAATCCTGACCTTAAAAACTTCTAAGGAAGGAGATTCCACCACCTCCCTAGGCAATGCATTCCAGTGTTTCACCACCCTCCTAGTGAAAAAGTTTTTCCTAATATCCAACCTAAACCTCCCCCACTGCAACTTGAGACCATTACTCCTTGTCCTGTCCTCTTCTACCACTGAGAATAGTCTAGAACCATCCTCTCTGGAACCACCTCTCAGGTAGTTGAAAGCAGCTATCAAATCCCCCCTCATTCTTCTCTTCTGCAGACTAAACAATCCCAGTTCCCTCAGCCTCTCCTCATAAGTCATGTGTTCCAGACCCCTAATCATTTTTGTTGCCCTTCGCTGGACTCTTTCCAATTTATCCACAGCAAGTGAACAGGACCTTCTGTCCAAGGGGGACCCAACCCTTGCAAAAGTTTATGGCCTACTAGGGCCCCATCAGACAGATTGGTGACTCCTGTTATGTTTAGTTTATGTTTAAATCTGTTTATTGTTTTTATTATGTTTTCTCTGTAACTGCTGGCAATGCACTGTTCACAGCCTTTGGAGAGAAAGCACAGTGCAAGCAAATGCCATTAGGCAGATTGGCTTACTGGAGAGATCCCTGTGTGTGGCAGGGGGCTGTGCGGCCTTACAACTCCTAGTCAGAAGGGAGTGGGACAGGGTCCTTGCTCAGAGACAGGTGATAGCTGGAGATCTGAGACCTGACTGGGCTCTCCTGGAGTGAACCATGGAAGGGAAACAGATGCTGTTACTCTGAAACTGTGACACTCGTTACAAAGGAACATGGCTGCCAGCAGTTGCAATGAAAACACAATGGGTTGGAAGCAGAGTCAAAGTCACCCTCACACCAGTCCTCACTCTTCTCCTCAACCTCTTACTCTCCTCAGGTTCCTTCCACATACAATATAAATATGTTTTGGTCTCTCTATAAAAAGAGCCCAGACTTGATTCCACTTCCCCTTCAAATTTATCACCCCATGTCCCTTCCCCCTTCATCTCCAAACCCACTGAGTGTGCTGTCTACAACGGCTGTCTGAAATTCCTCTTCTCCAAGTCCATTCTAGGTGCCTTTCACTCTGGTTTCCACCCCCTACAGTCTACTGAAACGGCACTCATCAAACTCTCCAATGACCTCTCTTTGGCCAAATATGAAGGCTGCTACTCCACCCTCATCCTCCTTGACTTATCAACTGCCTTTGACAATGCTAACCTTTTGAAATCCTGTTATCTCTAGGTTTCTGTGACTCTGTCCTCTCCTGGTTTTCCTCTGACCTCTTGGATATCTCCTTCAGTGTCCATCTTGGTGGGTCATCTTCTTTCCCTTTTCCTCTTTTGGTGGGGGTCACTGAAGGCTACCTTGGCCCTTTTCACTTCATAGAATCATAGAATCATAGAATACCAGGGTTGGAAGGGACCTCAGGAGGTCATCTAGTCCAACCCCCTACTCAAAGCAGGACCAATCCCCAATTTTTGCCCCAGATCCCAAATGGCCCCCTCAAGGATTGAACTCACAACCCTGGGTTTAGCAGGCCAATGCTCAAACCACTGAGCTATCCCTCCCCACTTCTCCCTCTATACCCTGTCTCTGGGTGCTTTTGAATACCATCTTTATGCTGATGACTCACAAATTTGCCTCTCCACTCTGGACTTATCTCCCTCCATCCAAATTAAAATCTCTGTCTTTTTGGATCTCCTCATGGATTTTCAGATCAGGTTGCATATAAATCTGGATCCTTCTTGATGCACATCTCTTCCAAGAATCCAACCATTCTTCTCTCTCCTATCTGCCAAAACTCTTCTCCAGCACAGATCATCATGCTCCTTGACTACTGTAATCTCTTCCTTTCTGGCCACAATGCCTGCAAGCTTGCTTCCTCAAATCCATTCAAATCACTACTTCTAAGATCAGCTTCTTGGTTCATTGTTCTGATTATGTCAATACCCTCTTTAAGTCCTTCCATTAGCTCTCCTTGTCCTCACAAAGGTCTCCACCGTTCAGGCCTCAACCTACCACAAGGTTGACTCCCACCTGTGCTCTGCCAATAATGCCAGCCTCAATTTCCCAATTCTCTGGTTCTCCAACAAACACTTTTGTGCTTTCTCTTTTGCTACCACTTATGAGTAGGGAAAACTTCCCATCAAAATTTGTAAAGCTATTGCCATATCCTCCTGAAAACTCACCTCTTCTGTAAGGTGTACTGTAAAGTAGAACCTGAGATTAGCTAGGCAAGTGGAAAGCTGTGATCATTACTACTGATCAGCTAAAAACTGGCACGTTCTATTATATTTCTTTGTGACACCATCTCTCCCTCCCAATCCTTGCCAACTGCTTTGTTTCACCCACCTGTTATGTCTTGTCTTTTAGGCTGAAAGCAATTTTGGGTCAGGGACTGTCATTTATTATGTTTGTACAGCACATACTGCAATATAAATGTTAAATAATGAACAAAATAAAATTCCTGAGGAAACAGAGAAGGCAGATGATGGAGGGAGCTTTCAGCCAGATACCTGAGTGACTTTAGGGAGGCCTTTTCTGATTTAGGTATTGAAGCTGGAAAGCAGACAATACATACTTTAAAAAATTGTGGTAGCAGCTTGTTTCTCCATCTTCCAGTTATAAATCAAATAAAATTAGCAGGAATTGGGCAATTATGTTTTAAAACATTCTATGTCATAGGCGTTATTCCTTTAACAAATCACATTCCTTTAAACAGGTTACCAGATTTATGACTGGCCTCACATTTAGTGAACAAATGGTTCACATTTTTAAAAGCTTCAAACATTTTACCCACTTTCAGTACAAAATGCATTGCTACGGGTGGGATAAATATTGTACACTGGAATCTAGTGTAAGCACAGAACCACATTTTAATGGCATTATGTACAAATACTTTGCAGTAGGCTATCAAGCCACTGTTCCCCATTAATGATCTTACCCTCCTTGAGTACTTAGCTTAATTGGCCTATCCAGCTCTTCTATGAAAACTGGTTTAAAAAGAGTTGAGCAAGAGGCCAGTTCATTAAGGGTATGTTCACACTTTGAACTGGACAGTGTAACTTCCAGCTCTAGGGAAAACATAGCCTTGCCAGCTGTGATTGAGCCAGAGAGCTAAAAACAGAGTATAACCAAGGTGATGCAAGCAGCTGGAGGGGCTAGCTGACCTGAGTATGTACCTGTCCAAGATGTTAGGTATGTACTCAGGGTGGCTAGCACCTCCTGACGCTCGCACGGTGGCAGCTACATTCTATTTTTAGCAAGATAACTCCATCAGAAGTAGTGTGGGTATGTCTTCTTAAGCTGGAAATTACACATCCAGCTTGAAAAGCAGATGTACCCTATGAAGCACACAGCAGGGCCTCATAAGTCATTTCTGCAATATGAATTATAGCCTAGTGCATCACACACTGTGTATAAAACAGTAATTAGAATTTATACTCCACTTTACATCTTGAAAGCATATTACAAATATTAACTAACTAATCCTCACAACCCTCCTTTGAGATACGTAAGTATTATAATACCTATTTCACACATGTGGAAACCAAGACTCAGACAGATGGGCTCATTTGCCCACAGCCACACAGTAAACCAAGTACAGAGCCAGGCTCAGAACTTCGTATTCCTGGCTCCCACACCATTGCTTAGTTCTGTAGACCACACTGGTGTTCTAAAACAGTAGAATAGTTAATTTATTTACAACTACACTGGGGCAGCACCATCTCAAAATAAGAGATTCTTCACATAAGTAAAAAGAAAAGGAGTACTTGTGGCACCTTAGAATCATAGAATCATAGAATATCAGGGTTGGAAGGGACCCCAGAAGGTCATCTAGTCCAACCCCCTGCTCAAAGCAGGACCAATTCCCAGTTAAATCATCCCAGCCAGGGCTTTGTCAAGCCTGACCTTAAAAACCTCTAAGGAAGGAGATTCTACCACCTCCCTAGGTAACGCATTCCAGTGTTTCACCACCCTCTTAGTGAAAAAGTTTTTCCTTATATCCAATCTAAACCTCCCCCACCTTAGAGACTAACACATTTATTTGAGCATAAGCTTTCGGGAGCTACAGCTCACTTCATCGGATACATTCAGTGGAAAATACAGTGGAGAGATTTATATACATAAAGAACATGAAACAATGGGTGTTACCATACACACTGTAACCAGAGTGATCACTTAATGTGAGCTATTACCAGCAGGAGAGCTGGGGGGGGGAGGAGGAAACTATTTGTAGTGATAATCAAGGTGGGCCATTTCCAGCAGTTGACAAGAACGTCTGAGGAACAGTGGGGGGTGGGGCGGAATAAACATGGGGAAATAGTTTTACTTTGTGTAATGACCGATCCACTCCCAGTCTCTATTCAAGCCTAAGTTAATTGTATCCAGTTTGCAAATTAATTCCAATTCAGCAGTCTCTCGTTGGAGTCTGTTTTTGAAGTTTTTTTGTTGCCACTTTTAGGTCTGTAATCAAGTGACCAGAGAGATTGAAGCATTCTCCAACTGGCGTGAAGAGACTGGGAGTAGATGGGTCATCTACCCCCACACTGTTCCTCAAACGTTCTTGTCAACTGCTGGAAATGGCCCACCTTGATTATCACTACAAAAGGTTTTTTCCACCCTGCTCTGCTGCTGGTAATAGCTCACCTTAAGTGATCACTCTGGTTACAGTGTGTATGGTAACACCCATTGTTTCATGTTCTCTATGTACATAAATCTCCGCACTGTATTTTCCACTGAATGCATCCGATGAAGTGAGCTGTAGCTCACGATTACAGACCTTATTATGCTCAAATAAATTTGTTAGTCTCTGAGGTGCCACAAGTACTCCTTTTCTTTTTGAGAATACAGACTAACACAGCTGCTTCTCTGAAACCTGTTCACATAAGTAGATACACGTTAAAATTAACACAATAACAATGGATGTTAATGATCATCAGGAAGTTAACATTGCTGAATAATCCATTTTAAGGCCCAACCCCATGGTAAGTCAATGAGAGTTTTGTCATTGACTTCACTGGCACCAGAAACAGACCTGAAATGTTGGTGTAATGAAAACAATTGTCAGCACTCATCATGGTTTACATTTCTTGTAAAAGAAAATTTAAAAAATTTGCATGCATGCTGAATGTGTTTAAAGAAACACATTACGGAGCACAAACATATGGGTTTAAGTCCGGCATATTGTGATTGTGATAAAGCTGTTTGCCTAACCTTTATAGAACTTACTCTGATAGGAAGTACGGATCCGTTTCGTTAAATCAGGATAAAAGTTAGACAGGCCACGCATGCAAAAGTTGTCTTTGGAACATGCCAGTACACCAGCATCAGCAGCAGGCAGAGGAAAAAGAGAAAAAAAAAACAGTCTAAAGTGAAAGGATGTGATACCATATCCAGCATCTAGAACAGCCAAGGTGAAGAAATTTCAGCAGATGTTTACCCTCTGGTGAGAAGATATAACAAGGAAAATAATAATCCAGAAAAGTAAAGGGTGTGGGATGGATGGTGAGAAAGCAGCTGAGGTTTTATTCAGATGCATAATTTTGATGAGTGGTCTAAAAAAGATTGTTATTTTCAGTAGGTATTTATACAAGATGGGCTCAATTATCAGCTGCACAAAACAGCTGGAATGTTGCCCTAAAGCGACAGCCAAAGATTCTGCCTGACACAAGGGAATCCTCAGGTGGCACAAAGCTAGCCCAGCTAGCCCTACATCACCCATGGTCCCCCTCCTGTGCAGTTGCTGCAGTGTCTGGTTGAAGCGTGGTTAAAAGAGCAGCAAAGTTATGTGGGGGTTGCTGTGGCCCCAGCCAGACCAGGAGTTGCTCTCATAAGCTGTGGCAAGTTTACATTGTGTTTACACTTGGCATAGCTGAGAACTGAACCTGATGGGGTTAGATATTTGTAAAATGTAAAATAAACAGTATTTCAGGGACAAAAGTAGAACATGGAGGTTTCTTTAAGTTTTAATAATTTAGAGTCCAATCTTTCTTACACCAAAGTCAGTGGCAAAATTCCCACTGATTCCAATGAGAACATGACTGGGTGCCTTAGTGCAGGACATATTGATGAACATATAGTTGTCATAAATTAATAGTACACTACAATTTACATTTTTCAAAATTCATGACTAGATTATAAACCCTGAAGTTTTCATCCCAATTGCTTTGTAACCAAACTTTAAAATGTCATAACTGTGTCTGTTTTAATTGTGTAAAAATGAAACATACAGACAAAAATATTTTACACAAATATAAAGTACTCATTTTACTAATTTTCTGACACAAATGGAAATTTTATATTAACAGAAACATAAGGCAAAGTGTAATTGTATTGGTGGAAACTTAATTCCACTATGCAACACTTAATGAAGTCTGTCATATGCTTCTTGACATCAAATTTAAAAAAATTGCACAGACAGATTTAATGAGCTTCTATCAAGCGCTCTAGTTACTATATCCAATGGAGGAGAATAAAAATGTCTACTTCCTGTCTTAAGCTGCTTCAGCTACTTAATGAAGATGTCCCTGGGATGTGTTTTTTCAGTTAGTTCTTCGACCATAAAGATTTATTAAAAGACAAAAGCATGTGATTTGGCAGAGGATACATGTTGCTTTAAAGTGAAATCTTGCTTATCTGTCTAAAGCATTTGGCAACTGGAAAAAAAAGCAGCATATTGACTGTGCACATCATGAGCTAGCTAGCATTAAGACAATCAGTTTTTCTACTCCTTACAATTACTTGGGGCCTCAGCTAGGGAGATTACTTGCTGACCACCATCCCAAACAATTAAGCTTCAGATATAATGCTTTGCATTTGAGGAAGTTTCAATACCTAAGGAGCAGTCAGATTTCTCTCATGTGCTTCTATAAATTCCACTGGCTGGCAGATAATCATGCATTTCAAAAGCACTATAAAAAGCCGCAAGCAAGAAAACAAAGAATGAGTCGGGTTCAAAACAACTGTGTTTTATCTCCTACCTGCAGTGAACTGCTTGTTTTTGCGTGGAGAACGGGGCTGACGCTGGTATGGATCACTTGATCCGTATAGGTCAATGGTTCCCATGCTCAGCAATACTGTCTTCTGCATAAAATCCACAACAGCCAAACCATTGCAGTTCCCAAATGCAACTCTGAGAAAAGAAATGTTCCTCAAAGGCATTATACTCTCGCATTATATGGTATAATTAATAGAAATATCATTTAAAACAGCTACTACTGTGAATTTGCAATAATTTTCTAAGACCTTATTTTCAAAGCTTAAGTTTTTAATTGTAATTATAAATGGTTTTATAATTCTGAATTCAAACAAACTTTTGTCCTAAAATGCTGTAATTAACATTCAAAACAGATATAGTTTACCTTAATGAACACTCACTTTGCATGTTTTATTGTTGTAATAATATCTAAACATTGCTGTATGGAACAATATATCTGTAGTAATTACAACCATGTGGTAGATAATGACAATTAAGTGCACAAATCTTACATTATATATAACTAGCGCCCTACCAAATTCATGGACGTACAAAAAAGTGTCAGAGACCGTGAAATCTGGTCTCCCCCATGAAATCTGGTCTTTTGTGTACATGTACTATAATTTTTTTTGTCCTTTCTTTTCTCCCACTGTACAGAACAAGATTCCACACAGCAACCATAGAGCTACAGCTACCAGGAACGACAAAAGCAAAAAGTCAGTCAGTCAGAGGAGGAATATATAGCTGAGTTTCATATTGTTATTTAAAAAATGACTAAGGCCATGATTTTCAAAGCAGCACAAGGGATTTAGGTGTTCAATTCCCACCAAAATTCAATCGGAGTTGAGTGCCTGATTTCATCTGGCTCCTTTGAAAACAGGTCCATAAATCTTATAGTAGATGTTTAATATATATTAGAAAAGCAATATAGATGGGAGAATGGTAGTATGGGAGAAGTGGAATCACTACAACAAACATATTCACTAGAAGAAATGGTTTCTCACCTCAGACAGCTGTTATTCTTTGAGATGTGTTGTGTATGCCATCATGCTAAGTGTGTGAACACACTGTGCACCAGTGTTGGCGAGTTTTCCTTAGCAGTACCCACAGGGGAGGCCACTCCTGCACCTTGCTGTTCTTGATGCTCCACGCCAAGAGCTTCGTACTGGATTCTTAGATGACAGGCTCTGATGTACTGGGGAAGGAGGGTGGGTCGTGTAATAGACATATGCAACACATCTCAAGGAACAGCAGTTATGAGAGGAGAGTAAACATTTTTCTTTGTGTTACTGCTTATGTCCATTATACTAGGTGTCTTCCAAGCAGTTTCCGCTGGAGAAGGGCTAGGAATCTCATCGGATGAAGGACTGCAGGACTGCTTTCCCCAAATTCGTGTCTTCTCTTGATGTGGTAAATACACTAATTGCATCTAGCAAAAGTGTGGACTGAAGACCATTTTGCCACCCTCCAGAGATCTATAAGAAGGATGTTTCTCACAACCACTGTGGAGGTTGTGTGTGCTCTGGTTGACTGCACAGAGATTTTCATGAGGCTTGATGCCCTTGATCTTTTAATATATGACAATACAGCTGGTGATCCACTTGGAAAGCCACTGCAGTGTTACAGGATGCCATCCCTTTCTTCTGCATAGGAGACAAACAGCTGGAAAGAGACCCGAATAGGCTGCTTTGAGACATACAGCTGCCTGGATGAAGTGGCGGCAGCGGGTGGTTGGGGACTCCTCCCTCCTTGCTTCTGTTTTTGCCTAGACTGATCTGCTTGTCTAGACATATAATACTGCTGCCTTGGTTGAAACACGGGTCAAAATTTTGTTCTTTTGGGGTCTGGTGTATATAGGGGCAGGGATGTCAACACTGGCCTAGAATCTTTTAACATATGCCGTGCTTCATCCATCTTCCAGAAGAATAAGGCACAGCCCCTGAAGGGGAGAGCTTCAAAAATCTGTTGTACTTCTACAGGGATCCCCGATAACAGGAGGCATAACAAGCAACTGATGGTTACTGCCATCACCATGAATTTGGCAGCCAAGTCTGCCACATCCAGGGAAGTCAGCAGAGCGGACAGTGCGACCACCGCACCTGTCCCCTGTGTCCTGGTCTTCACGCAGGTCTTGTCCCGCATCCCTCATTGTGTCCAGACTCCAGTCCTGTATTATTCCCCCACATCGTTCTACCCATGTATTGCATGGCTCCCCTCCCCCAGCCTCACATCAGAGACCCAGCTGGCTGGGAGAAGCTCCTCCTGAACCCTGGGTGACCTTCAGATTGACACCCAGAAGGGTTCACTCAGGATGGGAGGGCCAGAGCCAGAATTGGTGGAGCAGATGGAGCCCCATCTCACAAGTCCTAGCACATGGCTCTCTTAAAGATAGATCCCTAATGTGGGGTGGGGCTGGCCAGAACCGCTGGCTCCCTGGGTTGGGGGATCCCAGTGGGGGTCCTTCCAGGGAAACCTGTTTATAGAGGAGCAAGCTGCTCTATTTTCTACTTTGTCACCCCTAAAGGGGAACTGACCAGAGGGTAGGAGGGGGCATTCAGGAAGCTGCAGGTGCAGCAGATTGTCTTGAACAGTCACTGCTTGGAAGATGCCCTAGATTCCCGTAGGAACCCACTTCATACTGCGAGGAGGAGGAGAACGTCAAAGCCATTCTCTTCTTAGGCTTCAGAGGCTGAAGGTACTCAAAGAACATGTGTCTCTTTGAGGACTGCCCCAATAAGGGGGATTTTCTCCTGTCTCTGTTCACAGGGAAAGCTGGGGGAACACTCCTGGACAGAGTGTTGAGGAATCACTTCTATCCAACTGAGGTGGATCCAATGCTAGGTGAAGGGTGCCTCCATGAAGATGTATCTGAGATGCTCTTCTCTTAGCTTGTTAATTCTTGTCTTGAAGCCCTGTCAAATCAGGTATCTGTCCCTGATGTGACCCTCACCCAAGCACTTCAGACAGTGAGGGTGAGGGATACTCATGGCCAACAGCCTGGGACACCCAGAGTAGGGCTTGAAGCCAGGGGACATTGGTGTAAGTTCCCCTGGAACCACTTAAGCCCAGAGTTCAGACTACGGAGAACAGGAACAAATAGAAAATAAAGAAAATGGAATCCAAGGGAGGCAAAATGAGTACCACTATTACTAACAACAACTATGACAGAACATTCACAGAAGGAATGCACTGACAGCATGCTCCAACCACTGACCATGGATCCACCCTTAGACTTTCAACAAGGGTTTGTTGAGTTAAATAAGAACATCCACAGTTATATTAGACAGGATAACATTTTGTATACAGTATACAAACCTTCATGTTTCAGGGCACAGGCCAAGCTCTAACTGATGGGGGTTTGCAAGGAAACTATCCCTATTGTCCATTATGGGGATTCTTGAATCTTTCTGTGAAGTATCTGGTACTACCAACTGTCAGAGACAGGGATTTGGATTAGATGAACCACTGGGCTAAGCTGTTAAAGCAAGTCCTATGTTCCTACATAAATAAAAGACCAATTTGTACTAAGCAAGTAAAAGGGATCAAAATGAGGCAACATAGCGCTGTACAAAAAGAAGACTGGAGCGTGAACAAAACACAATCTCTTTTCTGTGATTTGAGACAACAGAAATGCTAGTCATCTGCCTCTAGAAAATGATGTGGCTGAGGCCTTTGTTGAACACAGTAAAAATAAAAATAAAAAACATGTAAAGAGATAGTGATCAGTGAGATCTTTCTGAAAGTAACCGTTACAAAATACTCTAAATACAATGACAGGTTTCAGAGGAACAGCCGTGTTAGTCTGTATTCGCAAAAAGAAAAGGAGTACTTGTGGCACCTTAGAGACTAACCAATTTATTTGAGCATGAGCTTTCGTGAGCTACAGCTCACTTCATCAGATGTTTACCGTGGAAACTGCAGCAGACTTTATATACACACAGAAATCATGAAACAATACCTCCTCCCACCCCACTGTCCTGCTGGTAATAGCTTATCTAAAGTGATCAACAGGTGGGCCATTTCCAGCACAAATCCAGGTTTTCTCACCCTCCACCCCCCCACACAAATTCACTCTCCTGCTGGTGTTAGCCCATCCAAAGTGACAACTCTTTACATAATCAAGTCGGGCTATTTCCTGCATAGATCAAGGTTTTCTCACATCCCCCCCACCCCCATACACACACAAACTCACTCTCCTGCTGGTAATAGCTCATCTAAACTGACCATTCTCCAGGTTTAAATCCAAGTTAAACCAGAACATCTGGGGGGGGGGGGGGTAGGAAAAAACAAGAGGAAACAGGCTACCTTGCATAATGACTTAGCCACTCCCAGTCTCTATTTAAGCCTAAATTAATAGTATCCAATTTGCAAATGAATTCCAATTCAGCAGTTTCTCGCTGGAGTCTGGATTTGAAGTTTTTTTGTTTTAAGATAGCGACCTTCATGTCTGTGATTGCGTGACCAGAGAGATTGAAGTGTTCTCCGACTGGTTTATGAATGTTATAATTCTTGATTATATATATATATTGATTATAATTTGTGTCCACACAAATCAGATGTCAAGAATTATAACATTCATAAACCAGTCGGAGAACACTTCAATCTCTCTGGTCACGCAATCACAGACATGAAGGTCGCTATCTTAAAACAAAAAAACTTCAAATCCAGACTCCAGCGAGAAACTGCTGAATTGGAATTCATTTGCAAATTGGATACTATTAATTTAGGCTTAAATAGAGACTGGGAGTGGCTAAGTCATTATGCAAGGTAGCCTGTTTCCTCTTGTTTTTTCCTACCCCCCCCCCCCCCAGATGTTCTGGTTTAACTTGGATTTAAACCTGGAGAATGGTCAGTTTAGATGAGCTATTACCAGCAGGAGAGTGAGTTTGTGTGTGTATGGGGGTGGGGGGGATGTGAGAAAACCTTGATCTATGCAGGAAATAGCCCGACTTGATTATGTAAAGAGTTGTCACTTTGGATGGGCTAACACCAGCAGGAGAGTGAATTTGTGTGGGGGGGTGGAGGGTGAGAAAACCTGGATTTGTGCTGGAAATGGCCCACCTGTTGATCACTTTAGATAAGCTATTACCAGCAGGACAGTGGGGTGGGAGGAGGTATTGTTTCATGATTTCTGTGTGTATATAAAGTCTGCTGCAGTTTCCACGGTAAACATCTGATGAAGTGAGCTGTAGCTCACGAAAGCTCATGCTCAAATAAATTGGTTAGTCTCTAAGGTGCCACAAGTACTCCTTTTCTTTTTCTAAATACAATAGTAAGGACCAAGCTGGGCAATTGGCTACAGGAGAAAATCTCAAATGAGTCCTTATCACCCTGAAAGCCATCTGACTGTTGTAAGAAGGATTTTTTAAGGGAATGGGACATTCCATGAGGCGTTCTAGATAAAGGAGGAGTCTCTGGCATTGGTTTATCATGAGGACTATCAGCCCCAGAAAGCAAAGACAGAGAGATACAGTAAAGATGGTTTAAACCCAGTTCAACCTGATCTTTTGGAACATTAATGAAAACAGGGGAGGAATAGAGAGTCACACAAGCTAATGTAAGACTAATCATGGTTTACAGTGTGTCCGGTGGTCAACCACACATGGTAAAGCTCACTGCCAAAGAAAAATCAAGAGTATACCTCCTAATTGAGATTACACTCTCCAGGGATTTGGGTCTGGTAACTCATCCAGTCTGCCTGAATAGTCTTTTGGCCATGATGTACATCACTCTCATGGAAAGTGCTGGAGTGCATCTGTGATGGTCCTCAATCGAGGGTCGGTTTGTCGGATAGTGTCATCTGGTGGTCAGGGCTAAGGCCCATGACCTGCAGTGGGATTGTTGGTAAGGGAGCCTGGACCTTCCCACTTCACCAGGCTCCAACCCAGGGCCCTTTGAGGACTGTCAGTGATCTGACAACCAAGGCTGCTTAAGGCTGCCCTCTCTGGGCGACTTCCTATCTCCCCACCTGTGACTGCGAGGAGTGGTAGATACGCTGGAGGGGAGGGATAGGATACAGAAGGACCTAGACAAATTGGAGGATTGGGCCAAAAGAAATCTGATGAAGTTCAATAAGGATAAGTGCAGGGTCCTGCACTTAGGATGGAAGAATCTAATGCACCGCTACAGACTAGGGACCGAATGGCTAGGCAGCAGTTCTGTGGAAAAGGACCTAGGGGTGACAGTGGACGAGAAGCTGGATATGAGTCAGCAGTGTGCCCTTGTTGCCAAGAAGGCCAATGGCATTTTGGGATGTATAAGTAGGGGCATAGCGAGCAGATCGAGGGACGTGATCGTTCCCCTCTATTCGACATTGGTGAGGCCTCATCTGGAGTACTGTGTCCAGTTTTGGGCCCCACACTACAAGAAGGATGTGGATAAATTGGAGAGAGTCCAGCGAAGGGCAACAAAAATGATTAGGGGTCTAGAACACATGACTTATGAGGAGAGACTGAGGAAGCTGGGATTGTTTAGCCTGCAGAAGAGAAGAATGAGGGGGGATTTGATAGCTGCTTTCAACTACCTGAAAGGGGGTTCCAAAGAGGATGGCTCTAGACTGTTCTCAATGGTAGCAGATGACAGAATGAGGAGTAATGGTCTCAAGTTGCAGTGGGGGAGGTTTAGATTGGATATTAGGAAAAACTTTTTCACTAAGAGGGTGGTGAAACACTGGAATGCGTTACCTACGGAGGTGGTAGAATCTCCTTCCTCAGAGGTTTTTAAGGTCAGGCTCGACAAAGCCCTGGCTGGGATGATTTAACTGGGAATTGGTCCTGCTTCAAGCAGGGGGTTGGACTAGATGACCTTCTGGGGTCCCTTCCAACCCTGATATTCTATGATTCTATGACTGTCCCCAGGTCACCAGCTGCGTTAAGGTGGCGTGAAGGGTGCCTGCTCACCACAAGGCACCTCCTGGGGGCAGCGTACAGTGTGGTAGCTCTCTTTCTCAGGTGGCAGCTGCCTCCTCCCATGGTATGGTCCAGCCTCCAGGGCCACCTCAGTCCAAGGGCTTTCCCCTGCTGGGGTAGTCCAAACAAAAACAAAAGGGAGTACTGAAGTCCAGAGTTCATATGAGGGGAGAGGGAAATGTTGCTCCATCAGGCTGCCTCTGTGGCAGGTCCTCCCTTCCCTCCATGAGGAACCTTTGGGAAGTTGTCTTAGGGATAGATTCTGCCTTCCCTCAGGCTCTCCTCTGCTGGAGCAGCAGCTTGCAGGTCTGCTCTCTTCCCTGGTCTGCACCAAATGAGCGGTTCCCCCATCTTTTAACTCCTCCTCCAGTTGGAGCATTTCCTACAGGTGTGGTGAGGCTGGGCCCAAAGTAATTCCTTAACCCCTTGTTGCCCAGTGTTGGGTTATAAACCCCATCACAGCATCCTAAGAATATAAACCCATTGCTTGTGAGCACGGCTTTATAACATATCCTCATATGCTGGCATAGTCTATGGTCAAACAACTGACATAGAGCCCAAAAAACAGATTTCCTGACGAAGAATTTCTGAAGTGGCAAAGAAGGTACCAGACTCAATAATCAATATCTATACAGGCTGCATATCAGCATAATAGATCTAAGCCTGACCACCACTGTCTGGGTTTCTGACAGAATTTTTTTCAAGAAAGCATTGAAGACCTCTAACCAGTCTGAAGAGCATAATTAAGCTTTCCTGAATTAGGTAGGTTTTTGTTCTCAGTTTTATTCTTTCTAAAGCACTTCCATAATTTAGCTGCTTCAGACTAGACAGGTGAGGTTTCAAATTCAACTTAGAAGACAGAAAAATCTACTCAAACTCCTTACATATTCACGTGGGGTGCCATCAGAATTTTGGGAGATCTTTGGTAAAAGAAACCCTTACCAACTTGTTAAAAAAAAAATCAGTTCACCTATTCAATATATGTTTTTAAAATTTTTTGTAAGTGGTCCAAATCAAAATGGATTTTAATTAGACCACATAAAAGGCACATCTATGAGCTAAAGGTCAGATTTTTTTTATAATGGTAAAAGGATTTTCCCCACTTTCTTTATACTTGAAAGCAGTTAAACTGTTTTTGCTCAAATATCCCAAAACACTTTACTCCCTCAGGCAGAGATCAGACCTAGAAAATTTCACCCCAACAATGCAAGTTATAACTGAAAAACTTATAAGCAACTGCAAAAGAAAAACTTTTTAGATTGACACTGGCCAAACTAAACTACAGATGTGTTAGAGAGACAAGTTGGGTGAGGTAATATCTTTTATTGGACCAACTTCTGCTGGTCAGAGAGACAAGCTTTTGAGCTACACAGAGCTCTTCCTCAGGACACAGCAGGCTACAACAATGCATATAGGTGTGTTATGCATTCTATAAAGAAGGAGGCTTAATAATACCTTTGACAGAGGAACAATATAAGTAGGAGAAGATTACTCCTACCAGACCTAAAGGCAAATAAAGAATTTCTCTGTCTTCTGTATGCAATCATAAACCTAATGAAGAGTTCAGAGTGAATTTCTTATTTCCCACTAGCTACTGTACTTGCTAACTGCTACTGAAAGAAACTGCATATTACATGCAGCACACCATTCAATTTCTTAAAGCTGATTTTTTGGGGGGAGGGCGGAGTGCTTGTGCTTTTCATTAATTAATTAATTAAATATTTTTCATAATAGCAAAGCTAAGATCTTGATCAGACATTTCTTGGCAGTTAAAATTTGGAGGAGCTGAGGACCTGGGGCTCACGTGGAGGGCTAGGGAACACACAAACTGGTTATTAATTTTCAGGAAAGGCCTTCTTAGTTGGTCATTGTTTTAATTTAATTTAATATTTTTATATATTTTAAAATATACTAACATATATATATACCTGCAGAATTTTGCCACCCTTTTTTCTACTTTTATAATGGAAACCAGTAGTGTGATGATTCTCTTTAATTGCATGAAAGTGTAAATATTTCTAATTTGAAGCTTGCAAGAGCTCAAAGTAAACAGAAATAAAGTGAAATATATTGAATTTCACAACACATCAACTGCCTCATATTTGTTATGTAAGGTGTTTTTTAACCTTTGTTTTTATACATGCTTTGTACCTGCAGTAATGGTGTGACAGCTGTGGAGTTGCTATGTATTACTCTATGTATGAACATGGATATGTAATAAAGGTATGTCTATTGTACATGGCCTGCTCAGTGAGATAAAGTTACTGTATAAGATGATGGAAGTAAGGGTACTTGAAGTGGTTTCCATTATATACCGGGTTTACAGTTTGGTTCAATGGCTCTCAGCACCTCCCCTATACAAATTGTAACTATGATGGGTTAACAGAATTTCCTGTATGACTGCACTGATCTAATTTAATAGGGGGCCATGGGAAGAATAAACAGGAAGGCAACACAATGGTCCCACATAAACAACCTCCCAACAAACACCGGGGGGCAATTACAAGATAATGGCCTATTTCCAGGCTCGAGGATGAAGTGACAGCTGTTTTGCCAGGGTGGGAGGCCACAGATCAAAAGAACAGTAAAGAGTTAAAAAGTCTTCTGAGGAAGAGAAGGGGCTGTCACTTGTCAAAAGCTGTCTGGGCTGAGACATAGATACTCTGTGGAGGCAGTCTAGAGCAGTCAGGCCTTCCCAGATCAAGGAAATGGTAAACCTCAGGGAAAAGCTCAATATGCATACAATCAGTTTCATTATTTTTAAGATCTGTATTCTCTGAAATGCTTTTGTTCTAAATAAACAATATTTTGCTTCAAAGAGGCTGGTCACCATAGGGGCTGGAACTAGGGGTGCTGGAGGTGTTGCTGCACTCCCTGGCTTGAAGTTCTTTCCACCATATACAGAGTTTACAGTTTGGTTCAATGACGCTCAGCACCCCCACTATGCAAATTGTTCCAGCACCCTTCCTGGTTGCTGCTTACCACTGTCATTGCTCCCAGAGAATAGAACAGAATTGCAGCGGCTGGCCATAAATCGGAGTGCTGAGGTAATCATGGTTAGTACCAGGGCACTGCAACCCAGGGCCCAGTCTGAGGATGGAGAAATGAGTGATTCCACCCTGAGCCTGGTGATAGCTAGACCTGGAAAGGGGTGCACTCAATGAGATCAGGAGGGATCAGAGGTGAAGTTTGCCTAGGTATTGTGAAAAATGCATTCTGGCAAAGGTAAAATTAATGAAATTTCTAGATTTCATGACTAGGAGCCGACCAGTACCTCAGGACAGACAAATGTTTTCACACTAATACAAAGGTTATGGCTGAGATTTTCAAAGGGGCCTCTGAGGGGCAAGTGCTCAAATTTATACTCAAAGTCAGTAAGAGCTGGGCACCTAATTCCCAGAGGCCCCCTTGGAAACACCAACCTGTACCTTTATACCCGAGTGATATCTTCTCTACTAGAAACAAACTTGTAAAGACTCTTTTCCTGATTTGATGCACATGTGCATTTCCCATCAGTATGAAATGGAATCAAATGGGCTGTGCTGGTTGGAAAGGATACATGGCCAGTGCATCACAACCTTTTCCAGCTGGTTTTCTTTGGAGACATAGCCATAAACAAAAATTGTCCCTTCTAACAGGTACCCAAGTGAAGGCAGCAGTGACATCAGTGCCTGCCTTCTATCAAGGTGTCACAGATAGGTCTAATTTACACCCCCTTGTGCCAGCTGCAGGTCATTTTGTGATAATATTAAGATATCTTTAAAAAAATTATAACTCAGAAAGGTGAATTTGGTTTTGATTAAAAAGACAGGGATATTATGTGAAAGATGCCATCATGAGAATGTCAGATTAACTTCTCATATTACATCTTTTATGTGGGTTACTTGTTCTTGTAATTTTTTAGCCAAGAACCTAGCTTAAAGCAACTTTTGATTTTTCATGGTGACTTTTAAGTGTCTGCAGGGAACTTCAAAGTATAACGGAAACATATATTGCTTAGTTGAGTAAACAATAAATCAATACAACATGATTTTTAGTTACTTACAGTCCATAGGCTGAGTTTACGGCCAGACTGGTGATTTGTTGAGGAGGCTCACCATCCACCCACACCAACTGAATAACAATTTCTGCTTGGTAACCAGGAGGCATTCGCACCGGTCGAGTCTTAACACTAAGAAGAAAAAGGGACACAAAATAGAAACACATAAACAAAATGATTAGGGTACAATAATAGAAACTATTTACCCTGAGGAGATAATAGTGAAGCCAACTTCCCTTATAGGACTGAATCAGCACTGAAAAGGAATTCCCACAATACTTTTAATATAGTTGTATATTAAGACTATATATTCCAATTAGAGCTGTGTAGAGAATGAAAATTCCATTTCTTGGAAGGTTTCAATGAGGTTTCAGATTAGGAATGAAACCTGAAAATGTCAAAATTCTCCACAAAAGAAAATTCAAATTTTTGTTTGTTTGTTTGTTTTGGGTCAATTGAAATGTTTCATTTCAACAACATTGTTTTGTTTCATTACAAATTCAACTTTTTAAAATTTTATAATATATAGTGCAAAATAAAATAATTTAGAAACAAAAAGTCATTTCAAAAGAAAAAATTGAAATGTTTCATTCCAAGTGTTGAAATGGGACACCTCAACATTATTGGAAATTGTTTTCCCATTTTTCCCAAAACAAAATTTCTGCTAAATCAACAATCACTTTGTGAATAATTTCTATTTCAGTGAAACTGCATTTTCCGATGGAAAATGAAATGGTTGTGTCAAAGTTTTTCCAACCAAGCTCTAGTTCCAATCCAACGATAAAGAACCCACCCTGTAAAATTGTTTGTGGCACTGCTTGCTCTCTGTTATGCCTATCGTTAATTCCTGTACCTCCTCCTGAATATCACACACTCAGCTCCTGGGATGAACAGTTCTGCGTCCATGGACCCAGATCTGTAGATCCTGCTGTAACCCATTCCTAACTAGGTAAGTGCTTAGACTAAATATTATTATGGGGAATTCTATTCAGTGGTGATTGATAAAATCTGAGAAATTCAAGAGTGACTATGCTTTAAAAGGCCCCATAAAGTGTTGATTCAACTTTTAATGTCCCCTTCTTATCTATCTAGCCGCATTTTTATGTAGTGCTCATCTCCGTGGTATCTGGATACCTAAAACTCATGAATCAGGCAAAGACTCCATCTCTCCTTCAATCCAACTAACCTGTTTTGTTAACTCTCCTTCCTTTGAGTACAATCACCCAGTAGCTAATCTAGCCTTGAAGACTGAATGGATTCTTATAAGAAAGACAAGGTGGCTGAGGTAATATCTTTTATTGGACCAATTTATGCTGGTGAAGGAGACAAGCTTTCAAGCTATACAGTGCTTTTTATACACGCTTCCTATACAGAGTTTGGTGCAGTTAGCAGTCTCTCTTCATGTGTTGTTATGGAAGGTGCAATTGTCTGCAAAGTAGGTCCCAGAGGTGTACCAAAGATGTTGCGAAAAGATTATTCTTCACCTACTGTATGGCTGCTTTCTCTTTTCAGTACCTTTCTTTGCTGACTGGTAGAATGTATTTATCATCTTCAAATATTGTATTGAAGACAATGTCCAATTTCTCTTAAATGCTGCAGTTTAAAATACCAGACATGCTCTTAAAATTATTTAAAATTCCAGTGGTATAAACCACACTTTATTAATCATAGTTTTTAACTCTCATGAGCTCATTAAAGTTGCTGTATATGTTCCTCACTTCAGTATTTACTCTTTAACAAGAAATGTATATTTTTCTTTGTAACTGAATTTCTTTACCATAGTGGTTACTTATCAGATTGCAATGAATGTTATTTTATTGAAAATAATTATGTACTGTTAACAGTGAAAATACAAATCATATCAAAATGAGGATCTGATAGGTTCTGTCTCATTTTTATAATACTACTCAGTTCTTATGGGGCATATACATTATACAAATTATGGGTCAATTTAATCCATGTTGTATATCTACTGACTTCAATGTAGTTACACCAGGGATGCATGTGGGGCATTGTTTTTAAGGATCTATACTTTTCTTATTGTTTATTGTTTCATATCTATGAAAAATTATATCTTCTCTGGGGGTGAATAAAGTGGTTTCTGGTAGGCAAGTTTTCCTTTTCAGCAAAACTCAAAAGTGGGACCCAAATAGCATAATAACCTTAGCTCATTATAGGCTAAATTGTATAGCTTTGTATTGTTTATTACCTTCAAGATCAACAGTACAGCAGTTTTAAGTAATGATGGCTCATTGATAAAAATAATTATGGGTTGGGCCTTTTTAATTTGTTTATATTGGACCTCTAACTTAGATTCTAAGGCCAGCGGGGACCATTATGATCATCTAGTCTGACCTCTTGTATAGCACACACCATAAGTCTTCTCCAAAATAATTCCCAGAGTATCTTTTTTAGAAAAACACGTAATCTTGATTTAAAAATTGTCAGTGATGGAGAATTCACCACGATCTTTGGTAAATTACTCCAGTGGTTAATTACTCTCACCACTAAAAATGTGTGCCTTATTTCCAATCTGAATTTGTCTAGCTTCACGCTCTAGCCATTGGATTATACCTTTGTGTGGATTATACCGTTGTGTTATGCCTTTCCCTGATAGGCTGAACAGCCCATTATTAAATATTTTTTCCTCAGATAGATATTTGAAGACTAATCAAGTCACTCCCTAAACTTCCCTTGTTCAGATAAATAGACTGAAGTCCCTGCATCTGTCACTATGAGGCATGTTTTCTAACTTTTTAATCATTCTTATGGCTCATCTCTGAACCCTCTTCAATCTATCAACATCCTTCTTGAATACAGAAGGGAAAACACTTCTTTACTCCTACTCAAGATTACTCTGTTTATGCCTCTCAGGATTGCATTAGCTCTTTTCACCACAGCATCACACTGGGAGCTCATGTTCCACTGCTTATCCAGGGGTGGAGGGATAGCTCAGTGGTTTGAGCATTGGCATGCTAAACCCTGGGTTGTGAGTTCAACTTTTGAGGGAGCCATTTAGGGATCTGGGGCAAAAATTGGGGATTGGTCCTGCTTTGAGAAGGGGGTTGGAATAGATGACCTCCTGAGGTCCCTTCCAACCCTGATATTCTATGATTCTATGATCAAGTGAGCAAAAAGGGAGGGGGAGTGGCACTTTACATTAAAAATGGCATTACCTGTTTCTGAGTCACTGATAACTTCGAAGAAAATTATCTTGAATTCTTATGGATCAATGTCCTAACAGATAAAGCACAAGATGGGGTAGTACTAGATGTCTGCTACAGATCACCAAATCTCATTAGAGAACAGGATAAGCACCTCCTTACACACCTATCTATAATGTGTAGGGGGAATTGTTTATTATTTAGCCAGTGTGACTGATCCCTAATATGTTGAGCCCAGAACAGAGTGGAATCCCTAACAGGTGGAGCCCAAACATGCTGGAATGCATAGATGATTGGTGCCTCCCCATACTGGGGGGGCACAAGCTAAACGGCAGGACACGTGACTGTTCCACGTTTCTCCTCTGGCCAGCAACCCACCCAGCCTGGGGCCTCAGCACTTTCCGTGCTCCACATTACCTGCATGGGGAGATGGGGTGTTTCCTTCTCTCCCTGTGCCTCCCCCCAGCACATTCGGCCGCTCTCCCTGGCAGCTGAGTGGGGAGTGGGACGGAGCCGCTTCTGCCTAAGAGAGCCCGGCTGGGAGGCAGCAGCACCCCGCTCCCTGCCTAGGCTCAGCTGCCGGGGACAGGGGCTGAGCATGCTGGGGGGAAGGGGTGCTCCAGCTCGCTCGGTCCCTGTCCCCAGCTGCAGGGCCTTCCCGCTGCCGCCCCATCTGCTGGGGACAGGGGCCGAGTGAGCTGGAGCCCCCTCATCCCCCAGCATGTTTCCAGGATGTTGACAAAGACAAATGGACGTTAAAGAGACACTGGAAGTCTGGAAACAGAGTCTTGTTATTATTACAGCTACTTTTTGATGACAGTGATGATATTGCTCTCTCAAATAAGCAAAGACTCCACTGAGGCAGTTCTGGAAATGTTATTGTGTTCTAACAGCCTTCAAAAGAACCTCAATATTCAATATTCTCATCACTTCTCTGATTTTTTCGAATACATAATTTTTTTCCATTCACATTTTGAAATAAGAGCCTAATGTTTCTACTATCAAAAAATCTTTCGAAATATACATTACGTTCATGGAAATGCTTCATAGTGATAAAGAAATTCAAACCATGGAAAACAAAAAAACAACAGAATACCTCAGAGTAAAATCCTAGCCCCACTGAAGTTAATGGCAAAACTCTCTGACTTCTATGGGGCCAGGATATCTCCCTGGGTTGTTTTGGTTTTTTTCCTTTTTCCATTGCATCTCCCACTGACTTCAGTGAGATTAAGCACATTCTTAAAGTTCATCTGCTTTGTTGAATAAGGATGGACTGATGAATTGGGTGCCAAAGTGAATAGGGCCACATATGTATAAACAACATAACTTTTCTTATGCTAATTAGACAATGCGTCTATGTTCTAAAACGTCACTTTCAGGAGCCCAAAAAACAGAGCTGTCAGTCACTGTTTATTTAAACTGATTTTGAAACAAAATGAGACATATTTAATAATATTTAAAGTAATTATGAATGCACTAAAATAAAAATAAACATTGATCTCTGCAATGCACTATAACTGCTGTTAAATTACAATTTATAAAACATTGTAAGGAATACTTTATCGTGAAGTCATTCAAAACCAGAACTCATTAGGGATTAGTTAGAACATATTAATCTACTCCACTCAGTTGTGATGTAAATAAGAGACAACAACTTTTTTCATTTCTTAAAACTCATAATACTTCTTTACACACAGTTAATAGAATAATAGAAATGTGGGGCTGGAAGGGGCTTGAGAGGTCGTCTAGTCCAGCTCCCTGGGCTGAGGCGGAATCAAGTGTATCTAGACCATCTCTGAGAGGTGTTTGTCTAACTTGTTTTTAAAATCCTCTGATAGAAATTCCACAACTTCCATTGAAAGCCTATTCCAGTACTTAACCATCCTTATAAACAGAAAGTTTTTCCTAATATCTAATCTAAATCTTCCTTCCTACAGATTAAGCCCATACTTCTTGTCCTACCTTCCAAGGTCATGGAGAACAATTGATCACCATCCTTTTGATAACAGTCCTTAACATATTTGAAGTCTGTTACCAGGTCCCCCACCACTCTTGTTTTCTTAAAACTAAACACACTGAGCTTTTTTAACCTTTCCTCATAAATCAGGTTTTCTAAACCTTTTATCATTTTTGTTGCTTTCCTGTGGACTCTCTCCAATTAGTTCACATCTTTCCTAAAGTGTGGTGCACAGAACTTCACACAGTACTCCAGCTGAAGCTTCACCAGTGCAGAGTAGAGTGGGACTATTACTTCCTGGATTTTATATATGACACTCCTGTTAATACACCCCAGAATTATATTAGCTTTTTTTGCAACTACATCACATTGTTGGCTCATATTCAATTTGTGATTCACTACAACGTCCAGATCCTTCTCAGCTGTACTACCATCTAGTCATTTTATAGCTGTGCATTTGATTTTTCCTTCCTAAGCGTAGTACTTTGCACTTTTCTTGAAGTTCATCTTGTTGATTTCTGACCAATTCTGCAATTTGTCAAAGTCCTTTTGAATTCTACTCCTGTCCTCCAAAGTGCTTGCAACTTCTCTCAGCTTGGTGTCATCCAAAGATTTTATCAGCATACTTTCCACTCCATTATCCAAGTCATTAATGAAAATATTGAATAGTACCAGACCCAGGACAGACCCCTGCAGGCCCCCACTAGATATGTCCTCCCAATTTGACAGCAAATCATCCATAACTACTCTTTGAGTATGATTTTTCAACCACTTGTACATCCACCTAATACTAATTTCATCTACACCACATTCCACTAGTTTGCTCCCCCCTATATTAGGCCAGTAACACTATGTCTATCTCATGTCATTATCTCAACATGCTTTTTATTATTGTTTTATAAATACATAGTTTTTTTCTATAAATACATACAAGTTTTTCCTCAAAGGAAGATCGTAGCTCCATACTGGCATACTGATTGTAGTGTATATACTGGCAGTTGTGGACATGACTGTTTTATGGAGATCACTTTGTCAACACAAAAGACAATACTTTCCCCTGTAAACTAAAGGCTGATGCATGCTGAGATGCTTGCTTGTTTTCAGTTCAAAATTTTGGACTTTTTGTGTGTGTGTGTAGCTCTCATATCAGTTTAAAAGTCCAGATCTAATTTATAGGCCTCTCAACACAAAATCTTCTTTGGCATAATTGCTCATTCAGTGTCTTCCTAATCTTTATTTAAGATTATTGTCCCCTGATGTATTAAATTGTCTTTGTCTCATTTAATATTTTATATTAAATATTTCTATTTCTAGCCATTTTAAACCCTTTATATTATTTATCTCACTGTTGTTTGCCACAGATTCCAGTTTAGTATCATCTGTGGATTATATTGACATATTGTTTATCCTTCTTTTCCAATTCATTATGTTAAATATGGTTTATCTGAATGAGTAGAATACATTTTAAATAAGTGCATTAGTTTACCTAAGACATGGGATACTGTCCTTCATCATTCCTTCACATGCCACAGTGTTGGTACTGCCTGAAAGGCTCCTTAAGGAAGGAAGTTGGGATGAGGCATCAGGAAACGGAGGAATTATTTCTGGTTCAGGAGTAATGATATCTTCTACGTCATACTGAAGTCGCACCTCTAATGACTGAAGTAAATAAAAATCTAAGTTACAATTTATTAAAATGAGCTACTTAGACGTCATTGCTTTTAAATAGATAACACTAATTTTGTTTCTAACCATAAAAGCACAGTTATCATTGCTTTTTGCTATTAGAGATGGTTACTCATTAACATCTCAATACCAGCACCTGAAAACAATGCATCTGTCCCCAAGCTGGCAGAGAAATACCCAGTTGTATGCTTCCACCAGTGACTGTGACTCAGGCGCTTTCTGGCTGGTGAAAGAAACTGAGGGCACCTCAAGTCAAATTGGCAAATTGGGCCCCTATAAATAGCAATTCCCAACACTTCCTATGAAGAGGGAAATCTAGCACACAGCACAGAACTGACATGCTGATGGCATTGATGGGTGATCTTCCCTTCTCCACAGACAAGAGTCAGGCAATCACAATGAGATAACATAAGGTTCTTGCTCATTGGAAAACCACATTCCTGGCACATGAGCTCAGAAGCTTCTAGCAAGTACTGTCCAGTGGACTGCTCCATCCTTCCCCACTCACTTTAGGTTCTCAGGATGTGGGCATAATCATCCTGCATTTCTTCTCCCTAATTCAGGAAACCTTAACCCAAGACTTCATGGGCAAGGGGAATATTGGCAGGAAGTGTGAATCCATATGGGCAACCATCGTGGAGAACCACAGTTACCAAGGGAAGTTATTGATTTTTCTCCTTTGTGAACTGTCCAAATGGATCCCTATTCTGAAGAAATTAAGAAGCAGCAATGACCCTCAAGGAGGTGGTTCTGAGAAATACTAACTAACTAGTGACTGCAGGACTGTTCTGCTGAATTGGACATCAGATCTATAGTTAAAGACCCAGATCTAGAATGTAAATTATGCTGCATACAGATGTTTATAGAGCTCCAATATGCCTTTCATATTTCAGTCATGGAGACTTGTGAAAGCATGTATGGAAGATGTGTTAGATTTAGCTGAATGTCCAAAGGACATCTGCCAGATTCTAGCAGTCAAATATTGATCTGATTTGATCTGTAACAATACTGAGATGGGACACTAGATGGGGAGGGCTCTGAGTTACTACAGAGAATTCTTTCCCAGGTATGTGCCTCGTGGGTCTTGCCCACATACTCAGGGTCTAACTGATCACCATATTTGGGGTCAGGAAGGAATTTTCCCCCAAGTCAAATTGGCAGAGACCCTGGGGTTTTTTGCCTTCTTCTGCAGCATGGGGGCATGGGTCACTTGCAAGTTTAAATGAGTGTAAATGGTGACTCTGTAACTTGAAGTCTTTAAACCATGATTTGAGAACTTCAGTAACTCAGCCAGAGGTTATGGGCCTATTACAGGAGTGGGTGGGTGAGGTTTTGTGGCCTCAATGTGCAGGAGGTCATCAGACTAGATGATCACAAGGTCCCTTTTGACCATAGGGTCCCTGAGTCTATGATCTATTTGTGTTGGGATGGTCTGCTTTCTGGTCTTATCCCCACGTGACACAAAATGTCTGTGGAGCTTGTGGATAAGTCTGATCCTATTTAGATAATAACTAAGTGCCCTCTTTACATCTATATTGTGAAGGTTGGTGTCCTCTGGATGTGAATGAGAATTGAAGAAAAATACAGGTAGGCTTATGGCCTGGTTGAGATGGAAACTAGGGTCCTCTTTAGATAGGAAATTGGGGTGAGGATGCAGGACCAAAGTATCCTTATGGAACATAGCGTAAGAGGGCTGAACCATCAGGTCCTGATCTACTAACTCTCTGGCTGAAGTTACAGCTAAGATGATTATTATCCTCAGAGACAGATGGTAGGTAACACAGTTCAATACGGCTTGCAATAGGGTCCCCATTAGCTTTGTTGGTCTATGGTCCAGTTCCCTTAATGGAGATGGTCTCACATGATATTATTTATTATTTGTATTACAGTAGTGCCCAGAGATCCCTATTGAGATTGGGGTCCCACTGCACTAGGTACTGTACAGATAAATAGTAAGAGACAGTCCCTGCCCTGAGGTCTAATCTTATGAGACCAATCAAAGGCTGAGAGGGGAAAACAGAGGTACAAAAAAGATGAAGTGACCTGCTAAAAGGTCAAACAGCAGGTCAGCAGCACAATTTCTTTGGATCCAAGGGCACCCCCCGAGGTGGCTGAGCTCTGATCAGCTAATCTTCTAAGTATGAGTGGACCCTGAAGCCCTGACATTTGGGAAAAGTAGTGGTATCATAGAAAGATCCCAGGGTACACAAAGTTAATGCAGAGATCTTCTCCCTCACAAAATCAAAGATATCTCCAGTGAGAAGCGTGTCAAGATGTGAAGGTAAGCTAATATGAGCCCATGTCACCATATGGAATTTTGGCTTCATGATGTATTTGTGTAATCACCTTGGATCCACTAGGGATGCAGACTCCCTGTTTGGGTACCAAGAAATAAATGAAGAACCTCTTGTATTGGCAAGGGACCTCTTCTATAGCCCCATGTGTGTCCCTTACCAGTGTCTCATAAGAGAATCCTGAAAGATATGGAGAAAGGGGAAGGGTACAAACCCACAACACAGACTGCCTGGAGGGTTTTGATCATTTTATCAGACTTGCTGTCTGGAACTCAGTGCTGCAGCCAAGCTTGCCAGTGAGGCAGGATAGACGGCTGGCAAAATACTTGGATCTAAGTATGAGAGATGAGTGCCTCAGGGTAGCCTTCTGGCCTGCTGGAGGTCAGGAAGAGTTTTACCTCTGGAACCTGAAGGGAACGGATTTCCTCCTAAATGAAGCTATATAGACATCAAATCTGAGAGTCGCCCCTTCTTCAAGATGTCATCTATCTTTTCCTAACAAATCAGGAGTCTTAAAGGAAGACCCCGCTACCATGCTCAAAACATCCTGTTGTAAATTCAAATTCTTGAACCAGGAAGATCAGTGCATGATAACTGATGTCATTACAGACTTGGCAGTACTGTCAGAGATATCATATGCTGATCACTGCAGGGCATGTTCACATCATTCGAGAGCTGATCCAAAAGGAAGAATCACCTCAGTCCAGTAACCACATAAGGAAGTGATACTTCATCAACACTACTTGACAGTTGGTGATTCTCTGCTGCGGTGTGGCTGAGGAATATACCTTACCCTAACAGACCCATTTATTTGTCATCCATACCTACAGATAAAGACCTAGAGGCTACAGCTTGGTGACATTTTTCATTGGCTTTTGCTACTACTAGATAATACGGAGTTGGATGACAGTAAAAGTACTGTGAGCTGGGTGAAACTTTGTTATGGGCTGAGTGAAAAAAAACACCTCAATAAGGTTGATGGGTGTGAACGTACACTACAAATTAGTACAACTGTAAGGATAAGTTAATCACAAATTCTCATCTAAAACAAAAGGGTTATGTGAATCCACCTGAAGTTTTAGACTGTGTGGGTGGAGCGGCTTTTGCTGAGTATAGTTTTGGGTAAAGTGTGTGTGTGTGTGTGTGTGCATGTGTGCACGTGCACATGTGTATGTCTGTGAGGGAAAGAAGAAAAGGGAACAGAAACAGAGAGACAGAGACAAAAAACAAGAAAGGCAACAGCAGCCTATGAGCACAGTGGAAAAAGCTAGAGAGAAAATTTTTGGGTCCTGTGTTGGCTAAAGAGGCTTGGGGCTGTAAGCTAAGAAACCTTTCTTTTGTTTCTAGCTGCTCCTGCGTTAGAGAAGCAGGACCTTGTGCGTTCCTTGTAAATAAACAAGATTGCATCAAAGAAAATACCAGATTCCATCACCAATCTCTACCTCCAACTGGAACATCTCCAGGGCCCCAAACTTTGACTAGCCATTAAGGAAGAAAAGGGGCAACAGTAATAAATCTTTTGAGGAACTAGAGATAGAACAGTCTTTTTGCTTTGGGACAGAAGGCTAAGAGAAACCCCTGGATTCATCTGGGGAAGGTAAGGATGGTGGAGATCTTTCTGGTACATCAGACACTTCCAACTCTTTCCCCTCTATTACAGCAACCCCCTCCACCCCCAGGCTGTCCAGGGCAACACTTCTAACAAAAACCATGTTGGTAGCAGCAGGAGGATGGCTAGATCTCACCTCCTTAAAAGATGAAGAACTATGCAGATGAGGCCTTTGTATAGGTCTCTTTGAAGGTCAACCTTTAAGTTCAAAGATCTATGGAAACAGAAGGAAGGGAGCAAAAGCATACACCAAAGTTCCTCTAATAATGAGAGAAAGTGGCCACTCTCCAGGTTTCATTCAGTTCTTCTCTATCTGCTGCAGAATCTTGCAATCTTTTTGTTTGTAGTTCTGGCAAAGAAATCCATGGGCAGCTTCCACCTTTAGAGACTGATGAGTAAGATACGTGGTTGAGAACAGCCCAATCTCCTGGAAATAGTTGCTGCTGACTAAGCCAGTCTGCATGGCTGTTAAATCCTCTTGCTAGATGAAATACCCTAAGAGAGTATGTCCTCCTTTTCCACTACCTCGGAAGTGCAGCTTTTCTGCTGAAACTCTTGCTTTTTGTCTCTTCCTGTTTAAATAAGCAACAGGTACTGAACTGTCCATCTGAGTTAGGTAGGGATATCTTTCACTTCTGGATAAAAGGTGAAACTGAGCTAATCCTAAGGCTCTTAATTCCACAGTATTCTGTGATACCTTCGTTTGGCTTTGGTCCACATCCTGAGTGGAAGATCCAGAGGTTGCAGAATGGTGTATGTCTTGCCAATTTGTTTTTGGGTATCTTGCAAAAGCATCTCCTGCTGCGGGTTTACTGGAGATTCTCATCACCTAATTCAATGACCTTTCTCTGTATTTCCAAAGAAAGGCACACTGTACCCTGCAGATCTCCTCAAAAGTTTGATCAAGAAGCCATACCAGGGAAGGACTGATGCTACTGGTAGGGTGGAGAATTTCACAGGCCCCCTTCCTCAGAAGCTTGCTGTGGAGCCACTTAGAAGTGATCTTGGATCCCATGTCAGCTGGACATCCTCTGTGTACCCATAAGGGGAGGATCAGCATGAACAGGAAGGAATAGTGTCAGGTGGAAAAATGGAAGAAAGAGCCTTAGGATATGCCTATACCACCACCTGGAAACCTATTCTTTCTACAGAGAAACTACTGATCTGGAGGGAAGAGCTGTGTGTCTGAGCCAGAGGAAGATACAACTGATGGAGGAAGGCAGAGGAGAGGCTTTGGTGGAGATGGCGGTGCCCAAAATTCAGCAGACCTGACTGGATGTGCCATCTGTATAAGAGACTATGGTGAAACAGCCTTTCACAAAAGAATTATTCATGTAAACAGTTCTAAATCAGAGACAAAATTGAGATACGGAATATTGAATGTGCACAGATTATTACACTCAGCAAAATGCCATTCATTCCTTGTGACAATTTAGCTGAAAAACAGAAAGTGTACATAATCATCTAAGAATACTGAGATATAATAATGTTATGAATACTGCATGTGACGTGGTCAGTGAAATAATTTTATTGTGTTTTGAGTGGTATGACTTTCCTGCATGAAAAATGTATTGATCTAGCTTAATAGGGGGCTATGGGAACATCAAACATGAAAGTGACACAATAACTAGAAATAAGCAAACCTCCCAACAAACACAGGGGTGGGTAATTACAGGACAATGGCACACTCCCAGGATCCAGACCAAATTGGCACAGCAGTTTTGTCAGGATGAGAGCCTGGAAATCCTGAACATTAAAAAACCCTCTCAGGGGAAGAAGGAGAATCAATTGTTAGGAGCTGTCCAGTGAACAGGTTGAAACAGAGGGACACTCTGCGGAAGGAGTCTGAAGAAGCTGGACCTTCCCCAGATCCAAGGAATTATAAGACTTAGGGAGATACAGGCATGCATAGAGGCTGGATTATTGTTTTAAGATTTGTTTTCTCTATAATGCTGTGGTTCTAACTAAATAATGGGTTGGTTTAGGAAGGCTGTTTGGTCACTGTATTAACCACTGGTCATTGCTATCAGAGGGAACAGAACTCCAGGCTCTGAGTCTAAGTTAGATCTGCTGAGATAATCATGGGTAGAATCTGGAGACTGCAGCCCCAAGCCCAGTCTGAATGATTCACAGAGGTGAAAGCTTACGGCCTGAAACCTGAGGGAGATGCACTCGAAGGGACCAGGAAAGGTCAGAGGGGCAGTTAGCCCAATATTCGTGACAATAATGTTGACTATTTAGATATAAATCATCCGCCACTTCCTGTAGTGTCCACTTTTTTGCAGAAACAAAGTCAGCATTAGTTGATTAAAATATATTAAACCAGAAAAAAACAACACTTTTACTTTGTCAAAGACTGGAAAATGTTAGATTCCTTTGTATTACAAGCACTATGAAGATAAATTAAAATAAAGCCTTCAAACTCTTGAGTTAAAAGAGAGTGATATTATCATGCAATGAAATAAATTAATGTTTAGTATCAAAGCAGCACAGATAACCTCCCTTGTATATTAATGTAAAATTACTTACTGAGAATATTTGGTCTGTTCTTGGGTGCCAAAAATGTACTTTGGATGACAAAAACACATATGGTACTGCACCAAGTATTTCTGGAGCAAGCAACTAACACAGAGACCCATCCTGGTGTCTTGGAAACAGCCTAAGTCTTGACTTATTACTATATTTTATTCCTATTGCAAAAGGTTGGACTCCTGGCCCTATTAAAATCAATGTGAGTTTTCAATTGGCATCAGTGGGCCTAAGATTTCACCCACAACATTTAAACATGAATGCTCCTAAATTTATTCTTAGGCAACTTAATAAAAGTTTTATTCAGGTACGTAACTATGGATTGAGCAGCCTCACACAAGGCACTCAAATTTGAAAATGATGGCTTGTATTACTTACTCTTTTCAACATCATATGTGAGTAAAATTCTAAACAACTTACCACTATTTCAGTATTCACTTCGTGTTTGCTGAATCTGTACACAATAACATACGCAGAGACTCCTGCCACACAGAAAATTCGGCTTTCAGGGCACCAGTACATCATCTGAATGGCAAAAGGATCTTCTTCTACAATCTCAGCTGTTGGTTTTCCTTCCCCTAGCTTCTGTTTTTCAAACACTTTTGAGGTTTTTAACTTGTACAACATCTGTAGAGTTACTGCAAAATATTACAACATATCTAAAATTATTGTTTAACATTAAACAAACCTATACCTCACCTCTAGTTACAAGGTGTCTTAGCTGCTACTGTTTTTCAATCATGACATAGTATAACATGATATGAAGGTTCAACTTAACAAAATAATAGAGAGTAATGCTAAACTTTATGTTTCATATTTCCAATAATAGATATTTGTACAGCGGTCATTGTTAGCACTCTCTTTTCTGGACCAGAAGAGCAAAAGTCATGAGTTTCAGTCACACACGTAGACTTGGGCACTTACTCAACACTGATGTTGCAGTGAAAACTGTGGAGATGCTGCGCTGAATGCTGCATTGTTGGTGCTATCTTCTCTATGAGATATTAAACTGGTGTCTCTTTTGTAATTGTCTTGGTAGAAATTAGAGATCCCATGGCACTTTCAGCGGAAAAAATAGGAGATAATTCTGGTGACCTGACCAGCTCCAAGGCTGTGTGATAACACAATGGTTACTCTGTCTTCAGAATCATTGCTTTTGACTCATTATGTTGTGAAATGCTTTGAATATCTTAGCTATGAAATAATAATTTAATATTTACAGCATTTTTATATGTTCGTGTTTTATATTTATAGTGTTATATAGATTGGTAATGTCCAGAAGCCCCAGTCAGGATTGGGACACCATTATGCTGCTCATGGACCCCGTCCCAAAGACATTACAATCTAAAAGGTATGAAATGAAACTAACCACATTCTATTCTATTTGCAAAATCTTTTATATCAGTGTGGATTATGGAGAAAAAAGCTAGCAACTATATTTTCCTGAAATGTCTCCACCGTCAGGCTCAGATTTGGAGTGAGGTGCAATTTTAGGGTCTCATTCTCTACCCATATTAGTTTTACTCCAGTATAACTGCATTGTCTTCAATGGAGTTACTTCAGATTAACACTGGTGCAAGACAAAGAGCCTCAGGCCTGTTGATTCCCCAAGTATGAAATGTATTTTATGCTTTGTGAAAAATTCTTTTAAGACACTGATGCTTTTAATGCAGCATCCAAAAATAGGACTACAGCTTTAAGCCACTGTCTATATTGTAAGTTGGGGATGAGGAGGGCTCAATTTACCATTGCTCTGCACCCTGTGTAGTCATTTACACCAGATTAAGTGCGTGTAAAACATTGCCATTCTGATATGGAATTGTTTTACATTCATTTTGCATTCACTTGGCCCTGGTGTTAATGACTACACAAGGTTCAGGACAAATGGTGAACCAGGCCACTGCCTCTGTGAATCCTAGGAAACTCAGGCCTGTTACTCATTTGCAGGTTGTATCATCTGTTCCTCCAGTACCAGTACAGCTCTGCTGGCCTTTTATGAGGTGGAAAGAGGCCATGGAGCCCAGCTCAGACTTCTGGGGAGACCAGTGCTGTCCTTAGAGCTAGACTCTTATAGTCTGTGCATATTAGGGATGCAAGAATCACAGTTGTACCTGGTCTCTGCTCAGGGGCACCACAGGAGCAAGGAAAGACTCCATGAAACTTTCTTCCCCTTGTACACCTGTGCAGGACCAGATAGCACCTATTCCTAAGCAAATGAGAAATAGTGATATGGGTCATGAGCAAGGCTAAATTTTGAAAATTGCTTCAGTGATTTAGCAATTCTGCACTCTCAATATACCTGTTGGTTTGAGATATGAAAATACAGGAGAACTAACCGGTGCCTAAAGGCAGAATACTTTGTATCTTTGAAGATCCTGGTGCTCACATAAATGTTTGTGATGAATCACCAGACAAAACCTTAAACTGTATTAAGATTATTTCAACTAAAACTTTGTAACCAGAAAACCTTAAATACACGTACAGAAAGCAAAGCATGTATTTAAGAAGCAGGACTAAGAAGAGTTGTGCAAATAACACATTTTTCAATTTGATATCTGAACCAAAAAATTGGAAAAAAAATTGTTTTGGGTTGAATGAAATGTGTGGTTTGATCCTAAACAAAATGTTTGTTTCATTTTCAAGTTCTGTTTTTTAAAATCTTTTTTTTTTAATAAAATTGAAGCAAAATTCAAAACGAAGAGCCATTTCAAATTGAAAAATCAAAACATTTTGTTTTGAAAATGTCAAAACAAAACATTTAGACTTTTCTTGAATTCCCCCTCCCCGCTTTTTTTTTGACCAAAACAATTCAGTAAATTCAACACAAATTTGAAAAATGTTTCGGTCAATCTGAATATGCATTTTTTGGCAAAAAAAAATAAAATAATAATCTGAAAAATTTTGCCCAGTTCTAGGATTAAGAGGCAGACCCCAGCTGAGCACTGGTAAAGTCCATTGGCTTTAGTGGAAGCTTGGGTGTTGAGCAGTGCCCAGGCCCAAAGCCTTTCACTTCTAAGACACAGCTTCAACTTATATTGCTACAGTACCTATGAGAAACAACTTCTAGTCGCTTAAGCTTATTCCCTGCTGAAAGGATAACAACCCCGCACCCCAACATACATGTTCCTAAAAAGAACACAAACCTTTCCCCCCGTTACTGAAAGTGGTATCAGGTCCACCGATGGAAACAAAAGGGCTGCTGTGTTTCTACATAAATCCCCTAAAAGAGGCTGCATTACAGCACTGGCACATTGGTTCACAAGTCCAGCATATGCTAAGTATTTTGGGATCCCACAAAGCTAAATTGCATGGTTTTATACCAGCAATTAAATCGTACTTGCACAGAGAATGTACACACTTTGTGCTTAAGAAATAGTAAACAGGCATAGCCATCAAACCTTACTCTTACCCCTTTTGACCCACGCAATTTGCCAAATTTAGGGTGTTGTCAGTTGTTCAAGGTAAAAGGAGAAATTGATTATGTAGTCAGCTATTTTCTTTTATGCAATCTTGTTTATTTACAAGGAATGAACAAAATCCTGTTTTCTCAAATGCAGGAGGAACCAAACAAAAGGAGATAGGTTTTTTTGCTTTTAGCCCCAAATCTCTTCAGCCAGCACCAGACCCAAAAGCCTTCCAGCTAAGCTTCTCTCAGGGTCACACACTGTGCTTGTTCATGTCTCTCTCTCTCTCTGTCAGACAATACCCAGTGACCCCCTCTGCCCAGTTCATTCAACATTTTGGGCAGCCATGTATTAAACTTTGTTTTGGCCAGAGACATGTACCTGTGTTTTGATTTTGGAGACTGCTCTTATTTCAGCCACATCTGCCATATTATTTTTGTATATAAGAGGCTGCAGGACTACTCGTCACAAGTCAGGCTTCTGCATCAGATATAAACTGACTACATAGCTTACTTCTCAGAGATACACATACCAGATGTGTTCACTGTATGATCCTTTAATGTTGTGCCAGGTATGGCAAAGGTTAGCTTTAAATAAGATGTTTTACACACACTGCCACCTAGTGTAGTACAATTTAGCATTCCATTACATGTCCCCCTTTAAGTTCTACACTCCTATCATTTACAAAATATACACTACCACACTACCTTTGAAGTTAAGTACATGTCAGTCTGTTAAGTGTTTCTGAATCATACTGGTTTTCTACTTGAACATGTAACAACTTGGTCATCTGGCTTTCCATTTGTTGCAATGACCGGCTGTGGTTGGTTTGGAATCTCTGAGTCTTCTTCTTGTTATGCATCCACCCTCTGAAGAGTTTGCTCTGTTAATTGTCCTTTCAGATGAACAAACTGTGTATGTTGATGGTTTTCTGTTGAACTCTTCACTCTCAGTCTCACTCACATATGATTTGAGTGCTGAGTGTCCATCCTTTGTCTTCATCCAATTAGATGCGAACATGGTAATCAAGTTCTAGATCCAGCAGTTCTTTTATTCTTTTTATCGGATTTGGCTACTTTTTACATGTCTGGCCACTTGGGAGATAGATTCCTTTTCAAAGTCAGAACAGTAGTTCTGAGTTGTCTTCCCATCAGAGTAGTGTTGGACTATAGCTAGTAGCTGCAATTGGTTTTGATCAGTAACTCAGAAAAGCAACGAATGGATCCTCCTGCTGTAGGATTTTTTTGGCTGTCTGCACAGCTCTCTCAGCCTCTCCATTTTCTTGTGGGTCATGTGGGCTGCTAGTAATACGATCAAAATCATATTTCATTCAGAACTACTTTAATTTTACTGCAGTGAATTGTGGTTCATTGTCTGTCACTAGTTATTCTGGAATATTGAAATGAGCCAAAGTGCACTTCAGTTTCTTGATACCACTGTGGCACGTTATGTCTTTCAAGTTCATTATTTCTATATACCTGGAAAAATAGTCCACCATGACCAGATAATGATGTCCTCTGAATTCACATAAATCTGCAGCTAGTCTCTTTCGAGGTTTCTCTGCTGGGGGAGTTTGTACACTGTATGGTTCAGCTTTGTCTCTTAAGTTGTTTTGTACTGGATCAAAAAGTCTTTCAAAAAAGTCTTTCAAAAGTCCAGTAGCATCAAATCCTTTATTGAGTTCTTCCCTCTTTATCAATAGGGCCATCATAGCTGCTACATTGTGATCCCATGCACTGTGAATGCATAGCTTTTGTCTTAGTAAGTTGTTTCTGTGATGAACTGGCCCATGCTGTTCAGAATACCGTCAGAACTGTGTCAGGAGATGTTACCTCTGGGAGGGGTTTAAAGTGATTGTAAGTCCCTTCTGAGGTTGACTGTGCGCTGAGTGAAGAAGAACTTCCTTTTATTTGTTTTAAACCTGCTACCCATTAATTTCATTTGGTGGCCCCTACTTCTTATATTATGGGAACAAGTAAATAACTTTTCCTTATTCACTTTCTCCACACCACTCATGATTTTATACACCTCTATCATATCCCTCCTTAGTCTCCTCTTTTCCAACCTGAAAAGTCCTAGCCTCTTTAATCTCTCTTCATATGGGACCCATTCCAAACCCCTGATCATTTTAGTTGCCCTTTTCTGAACCTTTTCAAATGCCAGTATATCATTTTTGAGATGAGGGGACCACATCTGTAGACAGTATTCAAGATGTGGGTGTACCATGGGTTTATATAAGGGCAATAAGATATTCTCCGTCTTATTCTCTATCCCTTTTTTAATGATTCCTAACATCCTGATTGCTTTTTTGACTGCCGCTGCACACTGCGTGGATGTCTTCAGAGAACGATCCACGATGACTCCAAGATCTTTCTCCTGATTAGTTGTAGCTAAATTAGCCGCCATCATATTGTATGTATAGTTGGGGTTATTTTTTCCAATGTGCATTACTTTACATTTATCCACATGAAATTTCATTTGCCATTTTGTTGCCCACTCACTTAGTTTTGTGAGATCTTTTTGAAGTTCTTCACAGTCTGCTTTGGTCTTAACTATCTTGAGCAGTTTAGTATCATCTGCAAACTTTGCCACCTCACTGTTTACCCCTTTTTCCAGATCATTTATGAATAAGTTGAATAGCATTGGTCCTAGGACTGACCCTTGGGGAACACCACTAGTTACCCCTCTCCATTCTGAAAATTTACCGTTTATTCCTACCCTTTGTTCCCAGTCTTTTAACCAGTTCTCAATCTATGAAAGGATCTTCCCTCTTATCCCATGACAACTTAATTTACATAAGAGCCTTTGGTGAGGGATCTTGTCAAAGGCTTTCTGGAAATCTAAGTACACTATGTCCACTGGATCCCCCTTGTCCACATGTCTGTTGAGCCCCTCAAAGAACTCTAATAGATTAGTAAGACATGATCTCCCTTTACAGAAACCATGTTGACTTTTGCGCAACAATTTATGTTCTTCTAGGTGTCTGACCATTTTATTCTTTACTATTGTTTCAACTAATTTGCCCGGTACTGACATTAGACTTACTGGTCTGTAATTGTCAGGATCACCTCTAAAGCCCTTCTTAAATATTGGTGTTACATTAGCTATCTTCCAGTCATTGGGTACAGGAGCTGATTTAAAGGACAGGTTACAAACCATAGTTAATAGTTCTGCAATTTCACATTTGAGTTCTTTCAGAACTCTTGGGTAAATGCGATCTGGTCCCGGTGACTTGTTACTGTTAAGCTTCTCAATTAATTCCAAAACCACCTCTAGCGACACTTCAATCTGTGACAATTCCTCAGATTTGTCACTTACAAAAGACGGCTCAGGTTTGGGAGTCTCCCTAATATCCTCAGCCGTGAAGACTGAAGCAAAGAATTCATTTAGTTTCTCTGCAATGACTTTATCGTCTTTAAGTGCTCCTTTTGTATGTCAATCGTCCAGGGGGCCCACTGGTTGTTTAGCAAGCTTCCTGCTTCTGATGTACTTAAAAAACATTTTGTTATTACCTTTTGAGTTTTTGGCTAGGTGTTCTTCAAACTCCTTTTTTGGCTTTTCTTATTACATTTTTACATTTAATTTGGCAGTGTTTACGCTCCTTTCTATTTACCTCACTAGGATTTGACTCCCACTTTTTAAAAGATGCCTTTTTATCTCTCACTGCTTCTTTTACACGGTTGTTAAGCCACCGTGGCTCTTTTTTAGTTCTTTTACTGTTTTTTTAAATTTGGGGTATACATTTAAGTTGAGCCTCTATTATGGTGTCTTTGAAAAGCGTTCATGCAGCTTGCAGGGATTTCACTCTAGTCACTGTACCTTTAAATTTCTGATTAACTAACCTCCTCATTTTTGCATAGTTCCCCTTTCTGAAATTAAATGCCACAGTGTTGGGCTGTTGAGGTGTTCTTCCCACCACAGGAATGTTAAATGTTATTATACTGTGGTCACTATTTCCAAGCGGTCCTGTTAGAGTTACCTCTTGGACCAGATCTTGTGCTCCACTCAGGACTAGATCGAGAGTTGCCTCTGCCCTTGTGGGTTCCTGTACCAGCTGCTCCAAGACGTAGTCATTTAAAGTATCAGAAATTTTGTCTCTGCATTTCATCCTGAGGTGACATGTACCCAGTCAATATGGGGATAATTGAAATACCCCACTATTATTGAGTTTTTATTTTGATAGCCTCTCTAATCTCCCTTAGCATTTCATCGTCACTATCACTGTCCAGGTCAGGTGGTCGATAATAGATCCCTACTATTATATCCTTATTAGAGCATGGAATTACTATCCATAGAGATTCTATGGAACATGTGCATTCATTTAAGATTTTTATTTCATTTGATTCTACATTTTCTTTCACATATAGTGCCACTTCCTCCCACCCCGCCACATGACCTGTTCTGTCCTTCCAATTTATTTTGTATCCCAGAATGATTGTGTCCCATTGATTGTCCTCACTCCACCAGGTTTCTATGATGCCTGTTATATCAATATCCTCCTTTAACGCGAGGCACTCTAGTTCACCCATCTTATTATTTAGACTTCTAGCATTTGTGTACAAGCACTTTAAAAACTTGTCAATGCTCATTTCGTCAAAACTAAAGTTCTCTGGGGAATTGAAGAGTGCATGTTGATGAAATCCTGCAATCTTTGTTGCTTTATTCCTTCTGTTTGCAACTTTTGTTGCTTTGTTTTTTCTGTTCATTCTCTTCTGGCACTAGTTTCCTTCTGATACTATATCATATTGTTGTTGCTGGAGTCCCCATTCTAGCTGATGTATAAGAGTCAATTTGTTTCAGTGTCTTCTTGTGAAAATGTAAACAGATGAGGGATTCGCAGATGTCCACAACCTTCTTTCTTCTCCCATGCTTCTCTTTGGCTTTTTCTGTTTTGTTATTCTCAATGGCTTTAACTGCAGACCAATAGGTCAGCCACCATCCTGATCTATCAGGAGCAGCAGCTTCTTCTCGATGGGAGGTTGCAGGGCTGCTACTAGCAGGTCAGGGTTCTGTATCAGATATAGACTTATTACAGATGTTACTTCTCAGAGATATACACACCAGATGCGTTCACTGTATGATCCTTTAGTGCTCTGCCAGGTCTTGCTAATGTTAGCTTAAGTAAGGTATGTTACACACACCACCATCTAGTGGCTGAACAGTATAATATAGTTTAGCATTCCATGACAACTTTATATTCATCCTGAATGCAAGGTGGTGATTATGCCCAAGCCATAACGAAGAGGTTTAACCCAACCCACAATGATACAACATCCATCAAAGTTTATTTGCTAACATAGGGAAATTTTCAAAGCACAACGGGCTGTTAAGGGTAACATTTTCAAAAGTGCCTGAGTGACTTGGTACCATTGACTTTCACTGGGGCCTAAGCCCCTAAGTGCCGAACTCACTTTTAAAAATGGAACTTGGGCTTCTAAATCACTCCGACACTTTTGAAATTTGTACCATATGTGCCTTAGTACCATTGACAGTCAATGGGAATGGATGCCTAACTCCCATTTGTGCCTTTGAAAATCTCCTCCTTTATAATTAAGTTTATATATGTACAATAAAATACATACACAAAGATGGTGTTACATATATCGTATGGGGCAGACTGTGAACCAGCCTAATACAGCAACGCAAGGAGTTCTTTTCCACCTTACGTGGCCGTGTTAACATTCCCTGCAGCGTGGTTCAAGTGCAGAAGGGTGAGCAAGGGCTCTGCACATACTACTACACTCTGTACTCTTGGCAAATAGTTGGGGGTGGGGCACTTGGCTTTGCCCTCCTTCCAAAGTGCTGGTTAGCTGAGCAGTAACATAGGGGCAAGTAAACGACACTTTATTTCAGGGCTTGAGTAAGTTACTTCCCGACTGGAGCAAGGGACAAGCTGAGAAAGAGTTGTGACTCTGAATCACAACTAATTACCAACTTTCTCCCTGGGGCAATACAGCTATGAACTGCAGCATACTCAGGGCTGGGCCTAAAGGCTCATTTTATCACATATATGGTATTTTACTGCACCATTTTCACTGTATTACAACTTTCTGAAAAATCCTCCTTTAGGGCTAAGTTCTTATATGCTTAGCTTCTTTGCCAATTTTTGTGGAAAGCTTGCAGAAAACCCCTCAGCCATTTCTGAGTTAAAGGTAAGTGGAAAAAAAATCTCTTTTCAAAAATCTTTTTTTAAAACATAAGATTTTTTTTTGCTCAACAATGGCTGAAGAAATATACTCCAAACTTGACATGTGCCTGGCCCTTCATGAGAAAGAGTCTTTTTGATACATTTTGAAAATATAAATGATATATTATTGAAAAATCACTTCTCAGCATGTTCGGTGGACATCTGGTAAGATTCTAGAAATCTAACAAAGCTTCACCTCCCAGTATTGCATTACAAGGGCAAGGAGAATCTCCCCTTTCCTCCTGTCCAGCCTGTCACATGCAGAGATTGCTGCTAGACAGGAGAAAGACTACTGCCTGAGAAAGACTTTAGGGTCTAACTGATCACTTTTTTAGTAAAATTACCCCAAAACATTAATACCATGTATAGGAAAAAACAAACAAAAGAAAAGACTGACTGAAAACTGAAATATTTTGATTCATAAAAGTGCTACAGCCCCTCATGAGAATTTTAGTTCAGGTACCTTATGCTGTCATTCAGGTCAGACTACATCTCCCATGATGCACCACATTTAAGAACTATGATGCACCCTTCCCTTCAGCAAGAATGAAACTGATACATCATGGGAAATGTAGTTAAGCCAGGAAGCTCAGGTCATAAAGGAAAATGGAAGAATAACACATCTAAACTACAATTCCCATGAGGCATAGTGGCAACATTTTGAACTAAAATATTTCAACGTTAGGCCAAAATATGTAGGTTTTCAGCAACAATTTTTTGTCAAAAAGTCAAATTTTTCTGGGAAACAAGCTCCTTATTTTCTGACCCACTCTATGCACAACATGGGACTCTGCTGTTTTCTGAGGCTTTTCCTGAAAGGGTGTGTGTTGATAGTGCAGTGGAAGAACTTTTCATAAATCTCAGAGAGAAGACTGGTAGGGTATGGCTATGCAGTGGGAATGGGAGCAAACCTCCTACCCTAAGTCAACATAAAGCTGTGTAGAAAATGCTTTGAAGTTTTGGCTCAGCCTCTGATGCCTAGGGGTGGGGTGGGGGTGGGCTTCAGAGGCCAAGCTCCAGCCTGAGCTGCAACTTCAAAGTGCTGTCTACACACCATGAGCCCCGCTAACCCAAGTCTGTCAGCCTGAGCTTGGAGGCTCACTCCTGCTCGCTGCACAATGCTGTGCAAACATACCTGTGCAGATTTGGTTCTTATCTTGCCCAAAGCAGTCCACCTACTCATAAATGTAATACGCTGTACATTTGCTTTAACACTAAATAGATTATATAGAGCCTGATATCAGATGTCAAGAATATTGAATTATATGTGCAATAGGATGAACTATTACAGGTTTAGCTTTAAAAAAAAATCCAGTTACAAGTAGGAATATATACTGTACTCACAGAAAGACAGAAATTAGAGTTGAAACAGACCCATTAGATCTAGCCTAGTCCTAACTCTCTGATCCACTGCAGGATTATCTCCTACTGCATATTTTAGAGGGCTTTGTCCACTTTAGTATTCAATGTCCAAGTTCTGACCTTTCCACCACTCCCCCTGGGAGACTATTCTACAGTCTTATATCCTACTGCCACAATTTTTTCTTACTAATATTCAGCCTAATGATTATTTTCTTAATTTCACCCATTACTCTTACTTGCTTACTGATACCACCATCTTAAATAATTCCCCCTCTCTCCCAATATTGTTATATACTATAATTTGTTAATTCTATGAGAAAGGGAAGTTTAAAAACTTACTGGCAGAGGCATCCCAAAACTTTATCGATCCATCTGCATGACTTAAAAAAAATTAAATGTTGGTTAAAACAAGATATAGCTACATATAATTTCAACCCTCAGTTACTGAAAATACAAACAGCAGAAATGAGTCACTGTATTTATTATATAATACAGTACTCAGGTGACCTTTCCATCATTCTTACAGTGTAGTCTAACCTTGAAGTTAACTATTACATTGCAATGATGCAATTTATATCTATATTAGAAGGGTAATTAATTCAATGTAAATAGACTAAATCAGTTTAATTGATTTGTAGTGTACACACATACCAAAAGAAGTACACATTGACCATATGTTACTACAGTTATTGTTACTAAACAAGTGACTGTTGTCTAGGATTTTGCATAATAATAATTTTAATCTTTTATAGAAGAGAGCTCTCACACACACTTTAACAATAGTCGTTTTTAAACTGAAAAGCTCACAGATAAAAGACTTTTTAAAAAGCATTGTTAAGAGAAATTTCCAGACTTTTAATACATGACACATATATCACAGAATAGAGTCTCTGAAGTGGCCTGTAAATTAGTTTTTATTTAAAACTGTGTCATGAGAGGACTCTTCTTTTTGAAAATCACTGTTTATTTAGAGATCCATTTTATATAACCCCTGTTAGGGCCAGATTCTGCCACACTAGGTCACAGTAAAGCATTTGATATGGTACCACACGAGAAAATATTAGTTAAATGAAAGTGGGGAGTTGTACAAGAATTGTAAGGTGGCTAAGGAACTGGCTAAATGGGAGAAGGCAACAAATTGTGCTAATAGGTGAACTATCAGACTGGAGGGAGGTTACTAATGGAGCTCCTCAGGGATCAATCTTGGGACCAATTTGATTCAATATTTTCATTAATGACCTTGGCATAAAAGGAAGGCGGGCTAATGAAATGTGCTGACAATACAAAGTTGGGAGGCATTGTCAGTACAGAGGAGGATCGGAACATTATACAGGAAGATCTGGATCACCCTGAAGATGGGAGTGATAGAAATGGGATGAAATTAAATAGTACAAAGTTCAAGGTCATGCACTTAGGGACTAATAATAAGAATTTCTGCTACAAGCTGGGGGCTCATCAGTTGAAGCAATAGAGAAGGAAAGAGAACTGGGTGTGAGGGTAATTCACAGATTACTATGAGCCACAAATGTGATGTGGCTGTGGGGTAAACACAAATACAATCCCAGGATGCATCAGGTGAGGCATTTTCAATAGAGACAGAGAAGTATTAATGCCACTGTATCCGGCTCTGGTAAAACTTTGTTTGGAATACTTTGCACAGTTCTGGTCATCCATGTTCAAGAAAGATTAATTCAAACTGGGAGAGGTGCAGAGAAGAGCTGCTAGGGTTAAGGGAGGATCATGGTAATGGAATCAGGATAATGGAGGGCTTATCTTATAAGAGAAGGCTGGAAGAGCTTGGCTCGTTTAGCTTAGCAAAAAGAAGACAGAGAGGATACGATTGCTTTCTATAAATATCTCAGAGAGCTAAACATGTAGGAAGGTAAAGAACTATTTAAGCTAAAGGACAATGTTGGCATAAAAACATATGGGTATAAACTGGCGATGAACAAATCAGGCTGAAATTTAGAAGAAGGTTTCTAACCATCAGAGGAGTGAGGTTATGAAATAGTCTCCCAATAGAAGTCATGGGGACGAACAAATTAATTAGTTTTAAGAGAGAGCCTGACAAATTTATAAGTGCAATTGTATGATGGGGTTACTTGTGATGGTGCAGGGCAGGGTTCAACAGCCCGGGGATCACTTCCAGTTTACGCCTTATGTTCCTAAAACTCATGCTTCAGGGCTTCAGCTGCTCACCTGCAGGTGTCAGGAAGGGATTTCCTTCACTCCCACAATATATTCCTCTGAAGCATCAGAGATGGCCATGGCTGGAAATGGGACGGGATAGGCCAGTGTTCTGAGATGGCACTGAGCATTCTCCATCTCAGGTGCTTGGCTGACCAGAGTTTGCTCACATGCTCAGGGTCTAAGTGATCACCATATGTGGGCTGGGAATGAATTTTCCCCCAGGTCAGATTAGCAGCTACCCTGTAGCGTTTTCACTAGGGCTGTCAAATGTTTACAAAATTAATTGTGATTAATCGCAAGATTAAAAAATGAATTGTGATTCATCAGTTTTAACTGCACTGTTAAACAATAACAGAATACCCATTTAAATTTATTATAAATATTTTGGATGTTTTTCTACATTTTCAAATATATTGCTTTCAATGACATCTCAGAATATAAAGTGCACAGCGCTCACTTTATATTATTATTTTTTATTACAAGTATTTGCACTGTAAAAAAAGAAAAAAGAAAGTGCAATCTACAAGTTGAAGCATGTTTAGCATATCTGGCACGTAAATACTTTGCAACACCGGCTACAACAGCGCCATGCAAACACCTGTTCTCACTTTCAGGTGACATTGTAAATAAGAAGTGGACACCATTATCTCCATAAATGTAAACAAACTCGTTTGTCTGAACAAGAAGTAGGACTGAGTGGACTTGTAGGTGCTAAAGTTTTACATTGTTTTGTTTTTAAGTGCAGTTATTAACAAACAAAAATCTACTAGGGCTGTCAAGTGATTAAAAAAATTAATCACAACTGCTGTTGAACAATAATAGAATACCGTTTATTTAAATATTTTTGGATGTTTTCTACATTTTCAAATATATTGATTTCAATTTCAATGCAGAATACAAAGTGCACAGTGCTCACTTTATATTTATTTTTATTATAAATATTTGCACTGTAAAAATAAAAGAAATAGTATTTTTCAATTCACCTAATATAAGTACTGTAGTACAATCTCTTTATCATGAAACTTGAATTTACAAATGTAGAATTATGTATTCAAAAATAAAATGTCAAACTTTAGAGCCTACAAGTCCACTCAGTCATACTTCTTGTTCAGCCAATCGCTCAGACAAACAAGTTTGTTTACATATGCAGGAGATAATGCTGCCAGCTTCTTATTCACAATGTCACCTGAAAGTGAGAACAGGCGTTTGCATGGCACTGTTGTAGCTGGGGTTGCAAGGTATTTACATGCCAGATGTGCTAAAGAGTCATATGTCCCTTCATGCTTCAACCACCATTCCAGAGGACATGCATCCATGCTGATGATGGGTTCTGCCTGATAACGAGCCAAAGCAGAGAGGACCGACGCATGTTCATTTTCATCAGCTGAGTCAGATGCCACCAACAGAAGGTTGATTTTATTTTTGAGGGGTTCGGGTTCTGTAGTTTCTGCATTGGAGTGTTGCTCTTTTAAGACTGCTGAAAGCATGCTCCACACTTCATCCCTCTCAGATTTTGGAAGGCACTTCAGATTTTTAAACCTTGGGTTGAGTGCTGTAGCTATCTTTAGAAATCTCACATTGGTACCTTCTTTGCATTTTGTGAAATCTGCAGTGAAAGTGTTCTTAAAACAAACATGTGCTGGGTCATCATCTGAGACTGCTATGACATTAAATATATGGCAGAATGCCGGTAAAACACAGAGCAGGAGACATACAACTCTCCCCCAAGGAGTTCAATCACAAATTTAATGAACACATTATTTTTTAATGAGCATCATCAGCATGAAAGAATGGCCTCTGGAACAGTGGCTGAAATATGAAGGGGCATATGAATGTTCAGCATATCTGGCATGTAAATACCTTGCAACGCCAGCTTCAAAAGTGCCATGCAAACACCTGTTCTCACTTTCAGGTGATATTGTAAATAAGAAGCAGGTAGCATTAACTCCCATAAACGGAAACAAACTTGTTTTTCTTAGCTATTGGCTGAACAAGCAGTAGGACTGAGTGGACTTGTAGGCTCTGAAGTTTGACATTGTTTTATTTTTGAATGCATAATTCCACATTTGTAAGTTAAACTTCCATGATAAAGAGATTGCACTACAGTTCTTATATTAGGTAAATTGAAAAATTTTCTAAAGTTTTACATTGTTTTGTTTTTGAGTGTAGTTATGTAACCAAAAAAAATCTACATTTATAAGTTGCACTTTCGCAATAGATTGTACTACAGTACTTCTATGAGGTGAATTGCAAAATACTATTTCTTTTATCATTTTTACAGTGCAAATATTTGTAATAAAAATAATAATATAAAGTGACCACTGTGCACTTTATATTCTGTGTTGTAATTGAAATCAATATATTTGAAAATGTAGAAAAATATCCAAAATATTTAATAAATTTCAATTGGTAATCTATTGTGTAACAGTACGATTAAAACTGCAGCCCCATCCATACTCCACTCCGAGGCCCGCTCCTGCTTCCCGCGGTCCAAGCCCAGGCTGCTCCTCTTCCCTAAAGTGGATGGGGGCTGAGGCTAGGGCAGGCTGGCAGGGGCAGCAGGGTGCTGGGTCTGCTCGGCGCTCCAGGGCTGGGGGCACTAAGGCGGGCTGGCCAGGGTGGCCCATGGCTGGGGCTGGTGGGCCAGCAGCTGCAGTGGGGGGCTCGGGACTTCGGCGGGTAGAAGGAGCTGGGCCTCGGGCAGAAGGGGTGGAACTGGAGGCTAGCCATCCTAAGCAGGCGGTTCACGTGCCACCCATGCCTGTGGGCTGTAATACTTTAGTCCAATTTCAGTTGTTGGGGCTCGTGTGAGGGTGGCTGGGTGGTGGTGGTAGCCTGTGATACACAGGTGGGACTAGACCAGTGGTTCTCAAACTATGGGGCAAGACTTCCAAAGGAGGCACAGGAATGTGTCAAGGGAGGCACAAACTGTGTGTGTTTCTTTGGTTTTTTAAGAGCTTTGGCTATCAGCCCTGTGTTGCTGGGGCTCGTGCAGAAGGGCCTTGCATACATGGGAAGCGTGGATAAAGGGGACAGCCAGAGTTCCGCCACCCAAGCTCGGGCTCTCCCCCCCTCCCCCAGTTCCTCACTGGGAGGCAGTCCAAGCTCAGGCTCTCCTTCCTCACTGCAACCCTCACCTGGAGGTGGTGGGGCTCTGACTGTCAGCCCTGGGGTGGCAGCAGCAACGCAGAAATAAGGGTGGCAATGGGGCACTAAGTTAGCTGTGAAAAGTGATATTGACACTTCTGTGCTGCTGCTGGCATATTGCTGCCTTTAGAGCTGGGTGGCTAGTATATGTACGTGGGGAGGAGAGGCGTAAACTTCATTGCACTGCAACCCCCTTCTGAGAACAAAAATTACAACACAACCCCATGAGGAGGGACTAAAACCTGAGCACACCCGAGCCCTGCTGCCCCGGGTTGGGGGGCCAAAGCCGAAGCCCAAGGGCTTCAGCCCCAGGCGTGGGGCCTTTAACCTGAGCCCTGCCGCCCAGGGCTGAAGCCCTTGGCCCCAGGAGGTGGGGCTTGAGCTTTGGCCCCGGACTCTAGCAAGTCTAACACCAGCCCTGGCGACCCCATTAAAACGGAGTCATGACCCACTTCGGGGTCCCGACCCACAGTTTGAGAACTGCTGGACTAGATGATATTGTGGCCCCATATGACTTTGAAATTGTATTTGAAGAAATATCGCCTTACAAACAGTTATCCAACATTTATGCTAGTTCGTGAAACAAAGTTCAACATATTCCAATACAGTCATATTTGTGTATTAATCAATTAGAAATTTAAGAGATTAATCATATCCCTGGTAGAGCTGTTTTTGTTCTTTGGCAATTCTAAAAAAGTGGAAAAAAAATCATTTTGGATCAAACGGAAAATGAGATTTTCAAAACTGTCAGCAAATCAAAAAGTAAAATAAAAATATTTGGGGTTCAATGAAACAGTTTGTTGACCTGAAATGAAACGCTTTAGTTTGGTTTCAAGCATTTTTTTAAAGTTTTTTATTTTTTTAATAAAAGTAAATTATGAAACAAAAAGTCATTTTGAACCAAAAAACCTAAAGATATTGTTTTTAAAATGTTGAAATGAATTTTGGATTTTTTAAAGGTTTTTCATACCAAACCAATATGGTGAAACCGACATGAATTCAGAAAACATTTTGGTGTCACCGAATCTACATTTTTCATTGAAAAAATGTTTTGTACAAAAAATTTTGCCCAGCTCTAATCCTTAGTTCTTCATAACTATGTCTATAAGAAAATGTCTGGCTATCAAGCTGCTTATCTTGGTAAAATACGTGATTTTGTAGCAGTTAGCACAAACCAATTCACATCCAAACTTATGCTTTGTAATTAACATTCTATGGATAAATAAAACAGGCAATTAAAAAGTGAATTATCAGTAGGAGAAAAATGATGAGTAATCCCAATATGGACAAAATTCATACTTCTACATGGGTGGCATTTCTCAATAAATAAAACTTATTCCAAGAGTTGGTACTCATGATGAGTGCTTAAAACCACAGAATACTTTAATACTGTAAATATTTCTCCACTCACGCATCTGAGTCATCCAGAATTGTTCCTGAGTCTGTCACTGAAATGTGATTCCCTGCCCCCTCCACCCTCTTCTACTGCAATGCTGTGTATTACAGACACAATCTAGCTTGAAAGGTAAAATTCACACCAATGCACAGCACTCAAACAAATTATGGGAGATTAACACTAAATGGGTTCCATCGCCAATCCAGCCACAGCGCCCCCAATAAACCACAAAACCACCCCTGCAGAAATGCTTGTGGTACTCTTGGCTCTCTGCCCTTCTAATGCTATTTCTTCCTCCCTAATACCCACTGAAGACTACAGCACTCTCTTGCATTGGCCACACCTTCCTGGGGATATTTAGATCCCCTCTTCAGGGGTATACAGGACCCTTACTAGCTTGCAGTCTCAGTCCATGGTTCCTATCCTTGAGCTAGCGTTGCCAACCCTCCAGGATCATCCTGGAGTCTCCAAGAATTAAAGATTAATATAAATTAACTATTATGTCATGTGATTAAACCTCCAGAAATATGTCCAACCAGAATTGGTAACCCTATCTTGAGCACAAGGCTCTATATTCTACTTAAGACTTTATTATTAAGCTTAAGTGCTGCATAAGTACTTCTGTAGGCCCTCTGGACTGGGGGGAATTTCACCCTAAAAGAATATAAATTTCTGTTATGTAATGAAGTTAGAGTGTTCATATTCAGATGCCCTAGTCAGCCACCTATATTGTGAGATGGGTAGGGCTGACCTATAGATGTACATCATTAAAAGTTCAAGATATTAACGTTTGTAAAAGCACAAACCTTCTGTTGTGTTCTTACCCTGTAATAATAATTTCAGGATATGTCTGTGTTCCTAGGTTCCATGCTCCCCCACTGATTGGCCATTCCTAAACACAATTACAAGAGTTCACAGAAAAGAGTTATTTCTTATGGTCCTGTGGACTGCACATTTTTAAATGAATAACATCATAACAAATTATACCTAATTTATAAAAATGAAGACAAGGTTGTAACATTATCTTGATAATTTTTAAATACATTTATGTAGATGCAACTTCTAATTTATTGTTTATAATATTATCTGTCCTAAAAGCATAGAGATTTTTAAAACAATCATTAAATATTTGTGTGGTCTAGTGGAAGGTTCTGAATTAACAGCTTTTCAGACTGAAATTCTTTATAATAAGGGATGGAGGAAGGAATAATAAACAATCAATTGATCCTTCTATTGGATTCACACGGGCTGACCCTTGGGGCTTCAACAGGTCTCTGTATAGGCATAACAGTCTTCTTGCGAGGATCCAAACGCAGGATTGGGGCCTTAGATTAGACAAAATGCAGCTGTGCAAACTTTTGAACGCTGCTTTGTCAATGTGCCTCAATCATAAGAATATAAGAATATAATAATGGCCCTACTGGGTCAGACCAAAGGTCCATCTAGCCCAGTATCCTGTCTTCCGACTGTGGCCAGTGCCAGGTGCCTTAGAGGGAATGAACAGAAGAGGTAATCATCAACTGATCCATCCCCCGTCGCTCATTCCCAGCTTCTGGCAAACAGAGACTAGGGACCCCATTCCTGCTCTTCATGGCTAATAGCCATTGATGGACCTATCCTCCATGAATTTATCTAGTTCTTTTTTGAACCCTGTTATAGTCTTGGCTTTCGCAACATCATCCAGCAAGGAGTTCTACAGGTTGACTGTGTGCTCTGTGAAGAAATACTTCCTTTTATATGTTTTAAACCTGCTGCCTATTAATTTCATTTGGTGACCCCCCCTAGTTACTCTGTTATGAGAAGTAGTAAACAACACTTCCTTATCTACTTTCTCTACACCAGTCATGATTTTATAGACCTCAATCATATCTCCCCTTAGCCATCTCTTTTCCAAGCTGAAAAGTCCCAGTCTTATTAATCTCTCCTCATACAGAAGCCGTTCCATACCCCAATAATTTTTGTTGTCCTTTTCTGAACCTTTTCCAATTCCACTATATCTTTTTTGAGATGAGGCGACCACATCTGCAAACAGAATTCAAGATGTGGGCATACCATGGATTTATATCGAGGCGACATGATATTTTCTGTCCTATTATCTATCCCTTTCTTAATTATTCTCAGTATTCTGTTCGCTTTTTTGACTGCCGTTGCACATTGAGTGGATGTTTTCAGAGAACTATCCATAATGACTCCAAGATCTCTTTTTTGAGTGGTAACAGCTAATTTAGACCCCATCATTTTATATGTCTAGTTGGGATTATGTTTTCCAATGTGCATTACTTTGCACTTTGAGTTAATCAACAAAAGCCTTCACTGAGATAACCAGCTATAGGGATGGGAGGAGAATTCAGCCTCCAAAGTCAATTTAGTTCTTGCCTTCTTTGCTAAGGCAGCATATAATCTTAAAGACCATAAAGAGGACTGTCTTGATCATGATTCCTGCACATACCAGTTTCCATGGGAAAGGAAGACAATGTCTTCCCAGTCAAGCTCCCGTAGGAGTTCAAGAAAAAGAAGGCAAGACAGCTGCACCCAGTTACCAGAAATATATGTATTCCTGGTTAAAAACTATTTTAAAATGGAGTTAGGATTAAAAGCACATATCAGTAATTTAAGGGTTAAAACATTACAGAGGTGTTGTAATTAGTCCCAAACCAAGTGCTATAAATCCAGGAAATTCTGAGTTACAGTTAAACTTAAAAGAAACCATCACATGCTGAGGTATGGAAATGCAGTTTAGAGCACCTGAACAAATTTAACTCCATCCTGTAGAGAAACCATGCAATAACCATACTATTCTGACATGCATAATAATGCCTGTAGTTCCAAATTAGATTAAACTGATTTTTAAAGACACATTTGCTTTTTTCCCTCTCTCTTTCTCAAGGAGGAGAACTGGTTGCAAGGGGACTAGGGTTGTGGGAGCTTCTTGCCTAGGGAACAGAGAGACAAGTATAGAAATGGAAAGTCATGAACTTGGGGTATTGATTGGTAGGGACAGGACTGCCCAGGGCTTTGCTTATAAATAACTAGGGCTATAACTATGCTCTTCCCTCGCCTGCTCAACTGCTCCCAGGGAGGATGGAATTAGTGTGTGTGTGTGTGTGTGTGTGTGAGAGAGAGAGGGGTGTGTGTGTGTGTGTGTGTGAGAGAGAGAGAGAGAGAGAAGGGTGTGTGTGAGAGAGTGAGTGTGGGGGGGAAGGTGTGCTGAATGAGCGAAGATGTACGTACAGTATAGATGCCTGGAAAATGGCTGGGATCATCCTGGCTGATGTGGAATGGATGGGTGTGGAGTGGGGGGATGGATGTGCAGAATGAGCAGATGGGCAAGTGTGGAATGAATGGAGGTAGGTGGTGAAGTGTCTGGGGAGTTGTGTGTGTGTGGGTAGAAACGAACTGGAGTAAGTGACTGGGAGAATTAATTCAGGATGTGGGTGTGAGTAGGAAAAATTGGCAACATGACACATTTATTTAGAGTTATACAAATGCATTTATATTTATGTACATTTATGCAAATATATGTAAATCAGAACGTACTTTTTTTAAATGGTGGCAATAATGGCTAAAAAATATCATTAATTCTAAAAACAAAAATTTGCAAATGCAGACAATGCATCAGGTTTCTGTGAGTTTTAACCACATGGGAAGTTTGGAGGGTTTGTGTTGTTTCATTACTGAAAACAGCAGAGACGAAAAAACAGTCTGATACCAGGAGCTAAATTTCTTAAAAGACCCATTTTGAATAAATTTTACCTCAAACTAATTAACAGATTTACTTGCAAATTCTCAGAAAGGACCCATGATCCTGCAACGAGGTCTGCAAGGATGGAACATACTCTCTCATAGTACCCCGCTGAAGTCAGTGGAGCATCATGTGGGAACAGGGATCTGAGTGCCTACATAGAACCAATTGCAGCATCAGAGCCCAATTGACTTTACTCAGATGAGAGTGAAATTTTCTGTGCATGCATGCTGTCAAATGCACAGAGTAAACAAACTGAAAAAAATAGTGAAAAATCTTTTCCCCGATAACATCTTTCAGTTATAATAATCTCAGATGTTACTTGTAACTACAATAAAGGAAAAAATTTGAGATAGAAATATGAGTTTCAAATTGGTGATATCCCTTTATCTTATTTTAATATGAGTATTAATGTGAGAAGACACACAATGAAAATCATTTTCCAGAAGATTAGTACACAGTTTAGATTTTTACAATTAAACTCTCTTCATAAATAAAATGTACTTTTTTTTTACCTTATTGCTGTATCCTTGCTTTTTATGTTTAGCTCCTACAGAATACAACACGGGAATCAAATCTGGAGGACAATCAGCAAAATATTCTGTACAGGTAACTGGTGACTCATGAATGTCAATGGGATAAGGATTTTCAAAGATTGGAAAACTAATGGAGGAAGACAATTTATTAGTATCATTGTGACACATGAAGTAATATTAGATTTTCTTAAATATTAAAGTATATAAAACAAAAGCAAATTTATCTAAATTAAAACTATCATTATTCATAATACATGCTATTTTCCTTATTTCATATTTTCTTTAAAACATATTTATTGTTTTTAATCCCAAGAATAAAATTTACCAATAAAGCCAATAAAGGTGACAAAATTAAGGTACCATAACTGCAGTCCTTCGTCTTGTCAGTTTTTAGTCACATAAGTAGTCCTGCTAAAGTCAATGGGACTACTTGTGTGAGTAAAGGTTTGCAGGATTAGGTTCTAATTTTTCCCCACATCTCTAGAATCTTCCCTATAAAACATAAATATTACATATGTTTTCTGAATGCTATAATCAATAACATATGATTTATATTACAATTAGAATAAAAGAATCATAGAATATCAGGGTTGGAAGGGACCTCAGGAGGTCATTTAGTTCAACTCCCTGATCAAAGCAGGACCAATCACCAACTAAATCATCCCAGCCAGGCTTTGTCAAGCCTGACTTTAAAAACCTCTAAGGAAGGAGATTCCACCACCACCCTAGGTAACGCATTCCAGTGCTTCTCCACCCTTCTAGTGAAAAAGTTTTTCCTAATATCCAACCTAAACCTCCCCCACTGCAACTTGAGACCATTACTCCTTGTTCTGTCATCTGCTATCACGGAGAACAGTCTAGATCCATCCTCTTTGGAACCCCCTTTCAGGTCGTTGAAAGCAGTTATCAAATCCCCCCTCATTCTTCTTTTCTGCAGACTAAATAATCCCAGTTCCTTCAGCCTCTCCTCATAAGTCATGTGTTCCAGCCCCCTAATAATTTTTGTTGCCCTCAGCTGGACTCTTTCCAATTTTTCCACATCCTTCTTATAGTGTGGGGCACAAAACTGGACAAAGTACTCCAGGTGAGACCTCACCAATGTCAAATAGAGGGGAATGATCACATCCCTCCATCTGCTGGCAATGCTCCGACTTATACAAAATGCCGTTAGCCTTTTTGAGAACAAGGGCACACTGTTGACTCATATCCAGCTTCTTGTCCACTGAAACCCCTAGGTCCTTTTCTGCAGAACTGCTGCCTAGACACTCGGCCCCTAGTCTGTACTTGTCCTTGTTGAACCTCATCAGATTTCTTTTGGCCCAATCCTCTAATTTGTCTAGGTCCCTCTGTATCCTATTCCTACCCTCCAGTGTATCTACCACTCCTCCCCGTTTAGTGTCATCTGCAAACTTGCTGACGGTGCACTCCATGCCATCCTCCAGATCATTAATGAAGCTATTGAACAAAACTGGCCCCAGGACCGACCCTTGGGGCACTCCACTTGATACCAGCTGCCAACTTAAAGACAAGAATTGTCCATAAAATTATGCTGTAGACATACTGTATTAGTAACCATGTCTCATAATAAACAATTTTACTCAATTTGACAGTGGAATATTAATTCTCCATGGTTTGTACTGTTGAAGCAATTGCAGACAAGTCAGCCCTCAATTTAATTGCTGTTCACTTGTATTAGCTTTATCTGTCAAGATAAGGAGTAATGCCTCACACTTAGAGCAACAATAAGCATAGAATGTCATTCATAAATGAAAAATGCACAAGGAGAGGTTACTTACCTTGTTCAGTAACTGGAGTTCTTCAAAATGTTTTGTCCCTATGGGTGCTCCATGTGAGGATATCAGTGTGCCCATGCACTCTTGATCAGAGATATTTCTGTTAGTAGTTCCTGTGGGCTTGCACTGCAGGCCTCCTCATGCTCCGGGGTATGAGAGAATATAGGGAGGAGCAGACCTGTGCCACTCCAGTTCCTCTCAACTCAGAGCATGCTAAATCTCTGAAGCAGGAGGAAAAAGAGGGTGGGTAGTGGAGCACTCATAGGGACAAAACATCTCAAAGAACTCCAGTTACTGTACAAAGTAAGTAATGTCTCCTCCTTCTTTGAGTTAATGTCCCTGTGGGTGCTCCACATGAACATAAGAATGGCCTTACTGGGTGAGACCAATGGTCCATCTAGCCCAGTTTCCTGTCTTCTGACAGTGGCCAATGCCAAATGCTTTAGAGGGAATGAACAGAACAGGGTAATTATCTAGTGAACCAATCCCTGTCATCCAATTCCAGCATCCCAATAATGAGGAGACTCCTGAATAGTACCTTAATGTGGAAGAAAGTGCTGAAGAGATGGACCCAGTATGGAGTATAGAACACCTTCACCAAAGACTGCATTCGCACTGGAGGCATGAAGTTGGGCATAAGGCAGTGAAAACATGAAATGGAGTACCAGCTGGCTGCCTTTCAAACGTCCTTGATGGGTACATTCCTAAGGAGGGCAACGGAAACAGATTGAGATCTGGTAGAGTCAGCAATGACTCTAGGAGGGGATTGCATCCCAGAGGACTCATAGCAATGCAAAGTGCACTCCAATACCCAGTTAGTTAGTTTCTCTTGGCAAAGGAAACAAAGAGTCTGGGGGGATACCCCGAAGGGTTTAGTTCTGTGAAGAGTAAAAGCTGGGGCTCATCTTATGTCCAGTATATGGAGACTCATCGCTTCTCTGGATGAGTGGGTTTTGGGGTAAAATACCAGCAGATGAATATCCTGATTGGTGTGGTACTCTGATGACACTTCAGGGAGGAAGTGAAGGTGGTGATGCAACATAACTTTGTCTGGATAAATTGTAATATGGAGGGTCAGCCATGAGAGCTACTAGTTCCCATCTTTCTGGCTGAGGTGATTGTTACAAGAAACAAAATCTTGAAGGACAGATGGAATAGCAAGTAGGTTGCCATAGGCTCAAAGGGAGGTCCTTTTAATGTGTTAAGTGCTAAATTATGGTGCCAGTGTGGGGTAGGGTCCCACACTGGATGGAACAGATTAAGGAGGCCCTTTAAGGAATCTTGTTGTCTAGGATGTGCAAGACAAAGACACCCTTGAATGGTGGGTGGAATGCTGCAATGACAGATAAATGAATCTTAACAGAGTTCAGGGAAAGACCGAGAGATTTGAAGGTTAGTGCCTAGTCGAAGATGTATGCCTGGGGAGAATTGGCAGGAGATACAGAATGTTGGGTGCACCAGATTTCTACTTCTGCTGGTAAATCCTTCATGTAGTAGATTTCCTGCTATTTAACAGAAACAACTGAACTTCAGGAGAACATTTCTGCTCTACATCCAAGAACTACCGAGAAGTCAAGACCTGAGAGGCAGGGCTGATCGGTTGGAGTGGGTTATGGAGCCTGATTCCTGGATCAGGAGGTGTGTCATCAGGGGAAGGTGCAGAGATGGACATGTCATCAGATGGGTCAGGGTTAGGAACCACACCTGTCTCCGCCATGTGGGAGCTATGAAAATGATAACTGTTTTTTTTTTCTTGTTTCAGTTTGAGCAGGGCTTTGTGGATCAATGGAGTCTGAGGGAATGTGTATAACAGACCTGGGTGCCAAGAGGCAAGGATAATGTCTTCCAGGGAGTTGTGCCATGTTCCCCACTTGATAAGCAGCATTTTGAGTTGGAAGGTGCGGAAGATGCCATGTAAGACAGATTTCTTGAAAGGCAACATTGGTCAGCTCCCACTTGTGGTCTTGATGGAAAATTCAGCTCAGTGAATCTGTGATGGCGTTCTGTGATTCTAGCAAAGAGATCACTGAGATATCTATTTTCTGGGCTAAGAACCAGTTCCATAGCATTATCAACTCTTCGCATAAAGATTGTGATTTTGCTCCTCCTGGGCAGTTTATATAGTACATTGTTGCTCAGTTGTCCAACATCACTCTGACTGATTGGAGATAGCTGAGAGGTAGGAAGTGAAGACAGGGCACTGATGTGTAGTGACAACTCTTGAGGAGTCCACCTGCCTTGGGCAGTATGATCTTGTAGGTGAGCACCCCGTCCTAGAAGTCAGGAGCCTGTAGCGATGATGTGTATGGCAGGTAGACATGAGAAGGCAGTTCCCATGCAGACTTTTTGAAGGTCCTTTCACCAATTGAGGGAGTGGAGTACAATCCATGGGACTAACACCTCTGTGGACAGCACTTCATTGTTGGGAGTGTAGGATGTCTTGCGCCAGGCTTGAAGACACTGGCAGTGCAATCTTGCATGGGGGGTTACAGATGTGCAGGCCATCATGTGTCCCAGGAGCTGAAGACATGCCCTTGCCATGGTTTGTGGGCTCTGCTGCAATGTGGAGATCATGTTAGACATCATGATGAACCTGTCTGCAAGTAGGGACACCCTGACCACCATAGAGTCTAAGGTGGCCCCAATACAGCTGTACAGGTATCAGGATTGATTTGTCTATGTTGAGGTGAAGGCCTAGGCAGTGGAATAGAGCTAGGGCCTTCTGAGTGTCAGATTGAACTTCAAGAAAAGAATGGCACTTGAGGAGTCAGTCATCCAGATAGGTAAAAATGACTATTCCCAAATGCTGACTGTGGGCCATGACAATGGAGGGGACCTTTGTAAAGACCGTTGGGGCTGTCAATAGGCTGAAAGACAGGAGACTGTACTGGTAATGGTCGGCACTTACTATAGACCTGAGGAAGCACTGGTGCAGTGGGTTTATGGCTGCATGAACCAGTCCCTGAGATCTAACAACAGAATGATTGTTATAAGCTCTCTGTAATAAGAGCTTGAAACTGCTCTCTTGTCCCGAGGCAAAAACTCAATAAAGTAAGAAAATTTACTATAGTTGGTTAAGTCATATTTTGCCATCAGGACTTGGTAGTTGGTGACTCGGAACTGAAGAGAGGCTGATGAGTGGCTCTTAAGCCCTAGGAGGTCCAGATGCGTATGCTTGTTATCAGACAGTGCTGATTTGAAGTGATGTTTCCTACTCTTTCATTGGCAGCATCAACAACAAGAAAGGTAGGGCTGGGATGAGAAAACAAGTACTCCATAATGTGAAGGTCCTTTGAGAGAGGAACCTTAAAGGTACCATTGAGTCCAGGAAGTGTTCCTCTCAATGAAATAAGTTTAGCGATATTGGAGGTGGTACCAGAGAATGCCCCAGTCATTCTCGAGAGGACTGGCTGTCAGTGGATGGTACTAGGTAAGATTACATCTTTGAAGAGTCCTTAGTCTTGAATGAGTCCTTCTGTCTGTAAGAGTCCAATCTTGGTTCTAATGGGTCCATACCTTGAGACTGCTCAACAGTGGGTTTCTCGGTACAGTTTCTCAGCACCTGGTTTTGTACAAGTCTCTTTCAGCAGTGCTGGGGTATCTGGTGGGAGCTTTATCAGTATCTGCAGCAGGACGCAAATCTCCCTACTCACAGATCTAAGTGGAGAGGAATGGGTCTCTTACATTTGGTTGTTTTCTGAAAGACTGAAGTTGTCCCCTGGTTTCTAGAGGTCAGAGCTGGAGCTGATGAAGTCTCTGCAGCGGAGTCTAATGTACAGGATGGAGGGCAGAACTGACCACACAGGTCTAAGGGAGCACTCAATGAGAAGTTTCTTCCCTTAGTTTTTGCCAGTCTTTAAGCCAGAGCAGATCTTACACTTGGATGGGACGTGAGTCTTTCTAAGAGAATGGAGGCAACTGGAGTGCCCATCACTGAGAAGTGACTGGTGACTGATCTGGCAGGGCTTGAATCCTGGGTTCTTGGGCATATTCTGCAAGAAAAGCCACCAGTCGAGAAGGCCAGAGAGGAAAAAGGGGGGAAGAAGTGGGGGGAGACCCCCCTTCAAAGCATAAATTGTGCTATAAAGGTAAATTAACAGCAAAAAAACTAAAACTACATATGAAAATTAAGCTTAAAAATGTGGCAGAAGAATAACTGCGTTAGCTAGATAGTAGATGCCTCAAAACTCCAACGATAATTACAGGTGGTTGAGAAGGAACTGGAGTGACGTGGGTCCACTCCTCCCTATATGCCCTTATACTGGAGCATATGGAGGCATACAGTGTAGGTGCAGACCCACAGGCACTAATAACAGAAAAATCTTCAATTGAGAGTGCATGGGTGCACACACATCCTCACCTAGAGCACCCATAGGGACAATAACCCAAAGAAGAAGGCCTGATTCTGATTTCACTTCCACCAGGTTTTACACTGCTGTAACTGAGTTGACTTACGTAGAAAAATCAGACAAATGAATATATGCTCGCCTAGTGAAATATTGTTGAACAGGTCTGTCAGTATTGACTGGAGAGGAGAAAGAATGAGTATTATTAGAATTAGATGTGCTGAAGATATTAATAATTTTGGAGCATCTACCGTGTGTGGACATAAGATATTACCTTAGAAAAATGGGAAAACCCGCTGGCCTATATTATCCGAGGGTAAAATTGCCTCCAGTGAATGTAAAGTTTTTATACCGGCAAAATAAAAAAGAAAAGTTTGAATAGACTTTCAACATTATCAGCTATATATTTATGAAGCAGGAACAGTTTTATATAGACTTTGTACTTACTTGCTTTGTGTTAGGTCAACAACAATGAGATCTTTTTCCAATAGTACAACTACAGCATAGGGTTCTTGAAATTCTAAAAGTGAGGAATCAAGCACAAAAAACATGCAGAGCTTTCCTGTTAAGCCTTTTAACCAAGTTAGCCAAATTATATAATCCTCTCCTGAACAATTATTGTATTTTAAATAAATGATTTGAGATAGAAGTCTGAATAATAACTAAAGACAGATTTGCCAATTAGAAAGGATGGCATTTGATTAGAGTCAGACAGTGATGTAGATGGCCCACAATGACAAGTAGTTTTGGCGACGTAATTTTTGATAAACATATATAGCAAAAATAGCATGGTATAATTATAGCATGCGAACATGGTGTTGAATTAAAAATAAAGGAGTGGAGCAGGTGACATCTGAAGGCAGCTGGGTATGTTACTCTATCACTGAATCTACTCATCACACACAGGGAGGTACCCTTGTTATAGACCTTGTGATCATAGACTGCAAAGGTTTAATGGGTATTAGAGCTTTTCTGTGGGCAGTGATTGTCCAAAGCTACATTCCACCAACTCCTTGAGATGCACAGTCCACCAACTCCCAATAGTGCACAGCTGTAATCTCAAATGCAAAAAGTTCACTAGATCCATTATTTTAAAATGTGAATTGGGGAGAGTTAATGAGGAGACAAAGATAACGAAGGTACACTCTGGAGGTGAAGAAAGAGATGCAGTTGTACTGCAAACAGAGTTCGGGAGGAATAGCGTGTAATGGGCTGAAAAAGAAGACAAAGATTTAAACTGCCTCCTCCCCTCCTAAATATCAAGCTGCCATTTGCAGTTTAGACTGTGGTCTTCTAACCACTCTTACACCACTTTCCTTTGTAAAAGTGAATTTTTATCTAAGTTGCCAATCACCTTGGTATCCAAACTATGATGTTCCAAGTTTGGGGTTTTTTAACAGAAATGAGTTCCAGATAATAAAGGAAACAAAGTAGGAAAGAAAGAAAAAAGTTAACACAGTAAGTATAAGGCATTATTTATATACTGGGAAGTATTTTTCATAATTAAAACATGCATTGCATAAATTGGTTTTTGTAGCAATATTATTGTTATGATTTTGTTGTGAGACTGCTGGAGGCATCTACTATTTTGTGATCAATTCAGGTGCAGTAGCTCTCTCTCTCACACATGATGTGCAAGGTTGAACTCCTCAGATGGTTGAAGGCACAAGGCTGAATGAACCTGAGGAATGTATCAACTAATGCTCTTCCCTTTGTGGTTTACTATTAATGCACATCCTGTGGTAGCATATTGACACACTGGATTATGAACAATACAGACTAACATAAAACAAAAATGTACTACTGTGTAAATCAGTAAAAGAATCCATAATATGGAAGCACCACTAAGTTTAACATAGTGAATTGGCAGCCCAGATACATTAATTCAATTATTGAAGCTTCCATTCACTAGACATTGGAAATAAATATTTGCTTTATACTAATTCAAATTATTCAACAAGGTTTTATTTTTATTAATTTACGTGCTAAATGTTTCTTCTACATTTCTGCTCACCCTCTTTTATGCTGAAGATACCAGACTTAATTTCTTATAGGTTTTTAGCTTTCCCTACCCCTCACCCTTCTTAGTTTTTCTGTTAATTTAGTCCTCAATTTAACAGTCCATCCCTGTTCAGCAGAGCAAAACCCTTCAGCACATTCTTAATTAAGCTTGTGCTTTGCTCAAAAGGGATGGATTTAAGCACAAGCTTAAACACTTTGCTGATTTAAGGACTTAACGTTCATGAAAAGCACCAGAATTACAGCCATGAGACTACAAAGAGTCTGGTGGCACCTTAAAGACTAACAGATTTATTTGGGCATAAGCTTTCGTGGGTAAAACACCACTTCTTCAGATGAATGGAGTGAAAATTACAGATGCAGGCATTATATAATGACCAAGCCATGAGACTTAAGCTCTCCATTTATTTCTGAGTAGTGGCAATGTAAGCTTCCTTACATTGACTGATCAGTGTGTGTCAACTGTGACTTGGAGCTCCCCTTCCCCCCACTCCCCACCTCCCCCCACCACACCATGGTAAGAGGGGAATTCAGCCCATTCATTTCTTGATCTTTCTGCGGAGACTGCAAACAAAGGGTCCAGCTGCTGTCAATTGTGGTGTTGGTTTTTGTAACATGGAGAACTGTCCTTTGGGAACTGAGATCCCCAACTTGTTTATCATGCTGTATGGACACTAAATTCTGTGATAAGACCACTTCATATAATTTTTTAACGAATAACATTTCTCTTCTTTGACAATACTGTACTATTGTAGCTTCATACACTCACCATTTGGATATGGTGTTTCACAAAGAGTTAAAAAGTCAACTATAGGGTGATCCATTTCAAGCACCGTAATAGCTTTTCCATGCATGATGGTTAGACTTGGTCTTCGACAAGCTTTGTCATAGGATAGTCCACCAGAAAAGATTATAAATGGTTCACTGTGTCAAAAAACAAAAAGCAATAATAGATCATCTCTATAATCTCACATTTGTGTCATGCCTTTCATCCCATAGTGTTTAAAAAGAGAAAAAATGAAATTGTGGTGGTGGATTTGTACCACTAATACAGATGCAGATTTTGAAGGGTTTATTTTTGTGTGTGGAAATATTTTGAGAGACCCATAGCACTGAGAAAAGTAGGTTTATACATATACATATATTTACATTAATTAAAAATAGGCCTTCAAATACCACATTTTGAATCTCATCATTTTCAGGTCCCTCTAAAAACTACCCTTTAAAAAGTTATACATAATGAGATTTAGCTGTGTAAAAATACATAATTATTTTATTAATTAAAAGAAAAACCTTTACAGTATTTTTCAGTATAACTGAACATTTATGAACAATGGGTAACAATGGATAGCTTGTTATATGTCATCTACTTCCATATTTGGAAGTCTTTATGTGGGCTCTTGAGCTGTCTGAACACTTTCATGAAGATCCTGTCCTTGGTCATAGTAGCCATTGCTTTGTTGAACATCCTCTTCTATAAAACAAGGATTTTTGTGGAAGTAACCAACTAATCCAACTGGACACTTTGAGAGAGATCAGGTTTTTCATGAAAGGAGCCATCGGTGTGTCAGAGATATTATCTAAATCTATAAACTGGGGAATTAATACACAAAAACACTACAGTATGTGTATGTTAAGATTGATCTACACAGACATAACTAATGCAAAATCTCAAAACCAAAAGAAGTTAAAAACATCCAGCAGTCCATACTCCTCCCATCCAGAGACAGACCCCTCACCACTAGCACAACCACTTCAGACAATATACCACAAAGTTAATTCTACCCAAGTAGAGGGGCCAGTCTTCCTGCACCCTCTTCCCCAAACTTGAGTGTATGTGATTTCATATAGCTGTATATAGACCTGTGAGAAAGTGAGTCTGTTCTGTTTGTGTGTGGTGGTGGGTTGTCCACACCTAAAACATCAAAGTAATTCAAACGTAACGGAAAAGCTCTCATGGAAAGAAAGGGAAAGAAACTTGAACTCTGGAAAGCTGCAATGCTGAAGGTTCTCAGTCTCCCATTACTAAGATATTTTATACAGAAATGCTGAATACAGAAGAAATACCACCTTTCTACTCCTCCTTGGTATTGACCCACTTAGCCATTCAAGGATTTAATTTCTGTAATACAATAGACCATTGGATACCTTAAGGAGATAGGATATCAGACTAAATGGACCACTGGTCTGTCCCAGTATAATGAGGAGACAGAACAGTGGACTAAATAAACAATGGTCTGTTCAGGTCTGGCAGAGAGAAAGCATACTAGCCTTGATAAGCACCAGAGAACGGCCTATATATAAATAGTAAATTGGACTTTCCTGGTGTGATAATTCCTAATTTCCTATAAAGAAGAACAAATGCAGCTTTGTATGTTGTAAAAGACTAAATATTAAATACCTAGAAAACCTCCCAGCAAAATTTTTGAATTAAAATATTAAAAGATGCAATTGCTACTGTTAAACTATACAGTCTTTACAAAGTTCAAAACCCTTTTAAAGACCTTTTCAATTCATCGACAAATATTTTTAGGTCATATTGTACCTTGTTTTGTAATATGTTACTTGTCATAACATTTCTGCCTCTACACAAATTAAACGGAACAACCGGTATAAGCTAAGCAGCTCAAACTCCAACTTATATAACTGGAATCTTGTATCTGTTAGTTTTGGATTCCAAAAAGATGGTGATAGATGAAAAATTTATTGCTGGGTTGCTAAAATAATTCAGAATATAAGGAATAAAGCCAAAGATTTTGAAATAATGTACATATGATAATGATAATGTTTGCCTGCTTCTTTGTAACATAACTTTAAATAAATTTAAATAAAATAATTCTTTGTACACTTCAGTCTTAAAATACTATAAAGCAATAGAAAGATGTATTTTCTGATTCCCAAATGTAACTTTTTTCTGTGAAACTTATGAAAAATCATTGACCTATCTAGCAAATGCCTGGTTGTCATAATGTGGTGGAGAGGTGCATCCTTCTATCTCAACTCGCAGAGCTGCTCATTGCGTGCTCAGTCCACACTTAGATTCCAGTCCTATGGATAGACCACATGGTGGTTCTGTGCGGGTAGCGGGGTAAAAGGCACATCACAACAACAACAACGCTGTGGATGAGGCTAATTCCACCACATTCCATGCAGAAGGCATGAGATCTGTGCATGGAACTTGGGGCACAATCTGGCAGGCATTACAGAAATGCAAATAATTATATTATTATGTCCCACTAGTCCTACATGTGATATACTTAACAAGTGTATTTCAAAATTTGAAAAAACACTTGGACCTTTACATAAATTCTCACAAAGACAAAAACTTACATTTAAAATCTATTAAAGTTGCCTAAGGAGAGAGTTCTCCTCACCCACACAAACCCTTAAAAGTAGGAATTATCCAGTTAAAATATTCTTCTTTCTCTCTATCCCCACCAAACATCATATTCACCATTTTCACAGACAGATTTCTCCCCTCTATAAACAACTCCCTTACACTTTTATCATGTGTAGTAACACAACACACACATCCTAATTCCCATGATTACACTATAACACAAAACCTTAACTCCAACAACAACACATATCTTTTAGACATTCCATACCAGAATATTGTGTTCTTCTCTGATGGGTAAGTCTAAGGTCAGAGTTGAAGTTCTGCATTATAATGCAATTTTAGGAAATGTTGGGAGTTAGTATATGCTGGAGGTGTGGGTTTTTTTAAAGTGTTTTCTCTGTGGGCATTTCCTTTTTAAAAATTGTTTGTAGGAATATAGTGGAAAATATGACAGGTTTCAGAGTAACAGCCGTGTTAGTCTGTATTTGCAAAAAGAAAAGGAGTACTTGTGGCACCTTAGAGACTAACCAATTTATTTGAGCATAAGCTTTCGTGAGCTACAGCTCACTTCATCGGATGCATACCGTGGAAACTGCAGCAGACTTTATATATACACAGAGAATATGAAACAATACCTCCTCCCACCCCACTGTCCTTCTGGTAATAGCTTATCTAAAGTGATCATCAGGTGGGCCATTTCCAGCACAAATCCAGGTTTTCTCACCCTCCACCCCCTCACACAAATTCACTCTCCTGCTGGTGATAGCCCATCCAAAGTGACAACTCTTTACACAATGTGCATGACAATCAAGTTGGGCTATTTCCTGCACAAATCCAGGTTTTCTCACATCCCCCCCACCCCCATACACACACAAACTCACTCTCCTGCTGGTAATAGCTCATCCAAACTGACCACTCTCCAAGTTTAAATCCAAGTTAAACCAGAACATCTGTGGGGGGGGGGGGTAGGAAAAAACAAGAGGACACAGGCTACCTTGCATAATGACTTAGCCACTCCCAGTCTCTATTTAAGCCTAAATTAATAGTATCCAATTTGCAAATGAATTCCAATTCAGCAGTTTCTCGCTGGAGTCTGTATTTGAAGTTTTTTTGTTTTAAGATAGCGACCTTCATGTCTGTGATTGCGTGACCAGAGAGATTGAAGTGTTCTCCGACTGGTTTATGAATGTTATAATTCTTGACATCTGATTTGTGTCCATTTATTCTTTTACGTAGAGACTGTCCAGTTTGACCAATGTACATGGCAGAGGGGCATTGCTGGCACATGATGGCATATATCACATTGGTGGATGTGCAGGTGAACGAGCCTCTGATAGTGTGGCTGATGTTATTAGGCCCTGTGATGGTGTCCCCTGAATAGATATGTGGACACAGTTGGCAACGGGCTTTGTTGCAAGGATAAGTTCCTGGGTTAGTGGTTCTGTTGTGTGGTATGTGGTTGTTGGTGAGTATTTGCTTCAGGTTGCGGGGCTGTCTGTAGGCAAGGACTGGCCTGTCTCCCAAGATTTGTGAGAGTGCTGGGTCATCCTTTAGGATAGGTTGTAGATCCTTAATAATGCGTTGGAGGGGTTTTAGTTGGGGGCTGAAGGTGACGGCTAGTGGCGTTCTGTTATTTTCTTTGTTAGGCCTGTCCTGTAGTAGGTAACTTCTGGGAACTCTTCTGGCTCTATCAATCTGTTTCTTTACTTCTGCAGGTGGGTATTGTATTTGTAAGAAAGCTTGACAGAGATCTTGTAGGTGTTTGTCTCTGTCTGAGGGGTTGGAGCAAATGCGGTTGTATTGCAGAGCTTGGCTGAAGACAATGGATCGTGTGGTGTGGTCAGGGTGAAAGCTGGAGGCATGCAGGTAGGAATAGCGGTCAGTAGGTTTCCGGTATAGGGTGGTGTTTATGTGACCATTGTTTATTAGCACTGTAGTGTCCAGGAAGTGGATCTCTTGTGTGGACTGGACCAGGCTGAGGTTGGTGGTGGGATGGAAATTGTTGAAATCATGGTGGAATTCCTCAAGGGCTTCTTTTCCATGGGTCCAGATGATGAAGATATCATCAATATAGCGCAAGTAGAGTAGGGGCTTTTGGGGACGAGAGCTGAGGAAGCGTTGTTCTAAATCAGCCATAAAAATGTTGGCATACTGTGGGGCCATGCGGGTACCCATAGCAGTGCCGCTGATCTGAAGGTATACATTGTCCCCAAATGTAAAATAGTTATGGGTAAGGACAAAGTCACAAAGTTCAGCCACCAGGTTAGCCGTGACATTATCGGGGATAGTGTTCTTGACGGCTTGTAGTCCATCTTTGTGTGGAATGTTGGTGTAGAGGGTTTCTACATCCATAGTGGCCAGGATGGTGTTATCAGGAAGATCACCGATGGATTGAAGTTTCCTCAGGAAGTCAGTGGTGTCTCGAAGGTAGCTGGGAGTGCTGGTAGCGTAGGGCCTGAGGAGGGAGTCTACATAGCCAGACAATCCTGCTGTCAGGGTGCCAATGCCTGAGATGATGGGGCGCCCAGGATTTCCAGGTTTATGGATCTTGGGTAGTAGATAGAATATCCCAGGTCGGGGTTCCAGGGGTGTGTCTGTGCGGATTTGATCTTGTGCTTTTTCAGGAAGTTTCTTGAGCAAATGCTGTAGTTGCTTTTGGTAACTCTCAGTGGGATCATAGGGTAATGGCTTGTAGAAACTCGTGTTGGAGAGCTGCCGAGCAGCCTCTTGTTCATATTCCGACCTATTCATGATGACGACAGCACCTCCTTTGTCAGCCTTTTTGATTATGATGTCAGAGTTGTTTCTGAGGCTGTGGATGGCATTGCATTCCGCATGGCTGAGGTTATGGGGCAAGTGATGCTGAAATAGCCCAACTTGATTGTCATGCACATTGTGTAAAGAGTTGTCACTTTGGATGGGCTATCACCAGCAGGAGAGTGAATTTGTGGGGGGGGGGGGGGTGGAGGGTGAGAAAACCTGGATTTGTGCTGGAAATGGCCCACCTGATGATCACTTTAGATAAGCTATTACCAGAAGGACAGTGGGGTGGGAAGAGGTATTGTTTCATATTCTCTGTGTATATATAAAGTCTGCTGCAGTTTCCACGGTATGCATCCGATGAAGTGAGCTGTAGCTCACGAAAGCTTATGCTCAAATAAATTGGTTAGTCTCTAAGGTGCCACAAGTACTCCTTTTCTTTTAGTGGAAAATATGACACATAGACCTTTTAAACCCCTTCTCAGTCAGACTCCAATTCAGGAATGTATTTAAGCATGCAATAACTTTAAGCATATGCTTGAGTCCCAATGATTTAAATGGGACTTAAGTATATGTTTAAACATGTGCTTAAGTGATTTTCTGATTTAGGGCCTAAAATTGTAATGTGCATTTGCACATAGACTATTAATTGGGAAGATGACAAAGGAATATATTGAAAGTCAATTCAACATTTTGCTTTTGCTGTTGTATACTAAATAAAAGAAACTAAATAAGAAAATCAATATTATTTTCCTAAAAGATTTGAAATACTGTATATAGTAGGAAGGATCAACCTCTGGAAGATTAAATGTATATCAGAGATCTAAATATGCATAGAAAATGCTTAAAAAGCAGGGCAGTCCCATTTAATTTCATTTGCTATGTATTCTGTGATTCATTTGCTTATTATTTTAAGAGCTGCATTTTAAAAAACAAATACATAATTTTAATAATTTTTAAACAGCATAAATTAGAAACAGCAGTCCGTATCGTTCTGATACTTTACTGCAGACCATATCATTCTGAAGACACCTTTTGAAACTCGGTTTAAATGACTTCCTCAGCAGTGAAGGAAATCTATGGCCAAGGTAAGCAGACTGGACACAATCCAGTTTTCTTGGGTCCTTTCCAGTGATCTAACCATAAGACCATCATCCAGACCAAACAGCATCTGATCATGTAATTATAGTCTGTATCATTCATCTATATGTCCAACAGTGCCTTACAGAGAGAAGTATTCATAAGCAGCTCCATTTTACATAGAGAGTGTAGCCAAGCACATAGATATGGCTTAATCTTTTCCTAAGGAGACAAAAACATACCTGCTTTTACATGTCTTGTATTCTACTTTAAGAATTGGTTTACAAGACTCAGGTTTTTTCCCATCTCTTTGAATTTTTCCTGTGGAAAGAAAGAAGGTATAAATCTTACTAAAATTTATAATTGCCACCACACTGGACAAGTTCTATATATAGCACAATAATTGAACTTTAAAGTCATTGCGGATGGCAGAGTTCTAATACCTATTTTCCACTGCAGTTTGGATATTAATTTTTCTGAAATAATTAGATTCCTTTTGCTCTTTTACTCAACATATTTTCTTTCTTCACAGCAAATTACCAAGATAACAAACTTCATGAAAACAGAGCTCCTATTGTCTTTTTAAATTTTGTTTTAAAACACATATGAGCTTAAATGTTGTTTCCCACAAGCAAAAAAAATCAAAGATGGTCAGAGGCAGAGGGCATCAAACAAAGATCAGATACTTTGTGCTAAGACAGGCTTTTTTGAGGCCTCTGACGTTAAATGTAACATAGCTGCTAGTTGATTTTGAGAATATTCTGCAGATTAAAGAATATAGGAACCTATACAAGAAATGGCTACGAAGTAGGGACACAGGACCAGATAAAATGAACTAATCATAAATATCTGTAAATAAAACCATCTTTTTCATTCCTTCCCTGCAATATGTTTTTTTTAAAGCATCTTTCTTACCATGTGGGATTGTTATCTGAAATGGTCTGCTCGGACTTTTCAAGTTCCACAGAGTCAAGCTGCCATCAGAGTGACTGCACATGAACTGCTTCCCCTCATGATGCCAGTCAACAGAATGAATAGCCTAAAGAAATGGTAGTGAGAACAGACAGAAGTCATTACAGAATACATGGTTCACATTAACTAATACGGCTACATTTTAATGTATGATTTGAGGTTATCCTTATCCAACGGCATCTCAGCAATTGGGTGTCTCTTATTTGTCTGCAATCCACCACCATCAGCACTCCTTTAAAGTACTTTCACTCAGATTGCTCATCTGATCAGACAAAAGAAGCACCTTCAACTGTACACGCTAACTTAAATGTGTAGTAACTTATCTTAGTGTATATCATTCTCCACATGCACAGAGAATTGTATCTGAACAGAATTATTCAGTTTTACTAAAACACCAGATACACCTGCAAGCTCAGGGCACTTGCTACAAGGGGCAGATTCCCAGGAGTACATAGGGTTGTGAGACACCTCGTCCACCTGCCCTTAGCCTGCGGAAGTCTTGTTTGGGCCTCCTGTGGATGAGCTCCCTAAAATCATCAGCCTCTGGCAACACAAGCACTGTCTTCCATGCCTCTGCAGGCCTCACCCTGTCTGTACAGGTTAGCGATAAGCACACACCAATCTCTGGGTCCTCTGAGTGTCCTTCTGGAGTGCTCAGCCCCGATCCAATGAACACTCCAGAATTCTCAGATCCTCTGTTCTCAAAGGAATAATACATCCCAGCTTGCAAGATTCATCTTAGGATCCTCACTCACTTAACACGCACCATTTAGATACAGTGATGAGCTGCCAAAATCTTAACAACTGGTTCCCTCCTCACCCCATGAGGGGGTCGTGGCCCACCCCCGACCCCCGGGACTCCTGCCCCATCCAACCCCCCGTGTTCCTTGATGCCCTCCTTCCCGGGACCCCTGCCCCATCCACCCCCCTCCCCTGTCCCCTGACTGCCCCCAGAACCGGGCAGGAGGGTCTCGTGGGCCACTGTAGTGGGTGCCCACCCCGCCCTGCCCCTAAGAGCCAGAGGGATCTGCCGGGGGGTGAAGTGGGGAGTCCCGCCGGTACTTACCTGGGGGAGCTCCCAGGAAGCATCCAGCAGGTCCCTCTGGCTCCTAGGGGCGGGGTAGCGTAGCTAGGGGGGGAACAGGGGGAGCGGCCACTCCCCCACTGATCACATTAAAAGTGGTGCCTTAGGCACTGACTCCCTAGGTGCTCCGGGGCTGGAGCACCCATGGGGAGAATTTGGTGGGTGCAGAGCACCCACCGGCAGCTTCCCACCCCCCGCCTGGCCCCAGCTCACCTCCCCTCTGCCTCCGCCTCCTCCCCTGAACGCGTCGCCCCGCTCTGCTTCTTCGCCCCCCGCCCCCCACCCCGGCTTCCCGCGAATCAGCTGTTCGCGTGGGAAGCCTGGGAGGGCTGAGAAGCAAGCGGCGGTTTCGTGCTCAGGCCCAGGGAGGCGGAGGTGGAGCAGAGGTGAGCTGGGGCAGGGGGGCGCGAGGAGGGCTGCCCACGCCGCAGCAGGTAACCTGGGGGGGGGGGGTGCAGGGGAACCACTCCTCACCCCAGCTCACCTCCACCTCCCTGGGCCTGAGCACGAAGCCGCCGCTTGCTTCTCAGCCCTCCCAGGCTTCCCGTGCGAACAGCTGATTCATGGGAAACAGTGGGGAGGGAGGGCAGAGAAGCAGAGCGGGACGGCGCGTTCAGGGGCGGAGGCAGAGCGGAGGTGAGCTGGGGCCGGGCGGGTGTTGGGGAGCTGCCGGTGGGTGCTCTGCACCCACCAAATTCTCCCCGTGGGTTCTCCAGCCCCAGAGCACTCAGGGAGTCGGTGCCTAAGGCGCCACTTTTGGCCAGTTGTTAAATTTAGAAGCCCTTTTAGAATCGGTTCTAAAAGAGCTTCTAAATTTAACAAGTTTCAGAGTAACAGCCGTGTTAGTCTGTATTCGCAAAAAGAAAAGGAGTACTTGTGGCACCTTAGAGACTAACCAATTTATCTGAGCATAAGCTTCGTGAGCTACAGCTCACTTCATCGGATGCATACTGTGGAAAATACAAAAGATGTTTTTATACACACAAACCATGAAAAAATGGGTGTTTATCACTACAAAAGGTTTTCTCTCCCCCCACCCTACTCTCCTGCTGGTAATAGCTTATCTAAAGTGATCACTCTCCTTACAATGTGTATGATAATCAAGGTGGGCCATTTCCAGCACAAATCCAGGGTTTAACAAGAACGTCTGAGGAACAGTGCGGGGGGAGGGGGGAATAAACAAGGGGAAATAGGTTACTTTTTAAAATGAGTCAACAATTCCCAGTCTCTATTCAAGCCTAAGTTAACTGTATCCAATTTGCAAATTAATTCCAATTCAGCAGTCTCTCGTTGGAGTCTGTTTTCGAAGTTTTTTTTGTTGAAGGATAGTCACTTTGAGATCAGAAATCGAGTGACCAGAGAGATTGAAGTGTTCTCCGACTGGTCTTTGAATGTTATAATTCTTGACATCTGACTTGTGTCCATTTATTCTTTTACGTAGAGACTGTCCAGTTTGACCAATGTACATGGCAGAGGGGCATTGCTGGCACATGATGGCATATATCACATTGGTGGATGTGCAGGTGAACAAGCCTTTGATAGTGTAGCTGATGTTATTAGGCCCTGTGATGGTGTCCTCTGAATAGATATGTGGGCACAGTTGGCAACGGGCTTTGTTGCAAGGATAGGTTCCTGGGTTAGTGGTTCTGTTGTGTGGTATATAGTTGCTGGTGAGTATTCGCTTCAGGCTGGGGGGCTGTCTGTAGGCAAGGACTGGCCTGTCTCCCAAGATTTGTGAGAGTGTTGGGTCATCCTTCAGGATAGGTTGTAGATCCTTGATAATGCGTGGGAGGGGTTTTAGTTGGAGGCTGAAGGTGACGGCTAGTGGCGTTCTGTTATTTTGTGTGTATAAAAACATCTTCTGTATTTTCCACACTATGCATCCGATGAAGTGAGCTGTAGCTCATGAAAGCTTATGCTCAAATAAACTGGTAGTCTCTAAGGTGCCACAAGTACTCCTTTAAATTTAACAACCGGTTCCAGCGAACTGGTGTGAACCAGTTCCAGCTCACCACTGTTTAGATATACATATAGTGAAAGCAAGAATAAGATTACTATCAAAGAACAGAGCAGTAAGTGATAGTGAGTGAGAATATTGGAAACAAATGGTACATATAAAACAAAATCACAACACTCTTTCTAAAACTAAACTTAACTACCAAGGCATTCCTCTGTCTTCGACAAGTTCGCTTATCCCAAGTCCTTTTCCCAGAATTTTCAACCAGGTTGGCCGAGATCCCTTTTCATAAGATCAAACCTGCTGGCAGCTTGTCCTCAAAGACTAAAGGAATAACTGGGGATTCAGCTGCACCCCAGATACAGTTTCAAAAGTTCATCATCTTACTCCTAACCAGGATAACCCCTACTGGTTTTGTTTTTTCTCTGCAACCTCAGCAATATATTGATTAGTATTTTGCTCAGACTGTAAATGGGTGTCCATTCTGAACCACACAATACTTAATTTGCACATGACCAGCCAGAGTGAGATAAGCGTCTCTTTCCCTCCTTTCTCCCCCACCTGCCAGGAGCATGTGGATTACCTTATGGTGACCAGTCCTAACTCACAGAGCTAGAGAACATGATTTTTAGTATATATGCATAACTCTTCACATATTTTCTGAACATACATCTCACAAGAATGATGATGATCAGTGTGAAACAGGCTTTCATTAGAGACCTTACATGATGTTCTTTGGTGGACTGGTACGTACAGGGGACTCCTGTAACCCTTACTTACACTGTGCCCTCTGCCAGTAGGGATCAAGAGGTTCTTAGGTAACAAATTCAGATTGCGCATAGTGGGCTAGCACAGAGCTGGTGCTTTGATCTTCATTCCATTTGCTCTGCCTTCTCTGGTTTCACAGTGAGGAGAATAGGTGGAAGCCAGATCAGAGCTCCTGCTTTCCCTGTCTGCTTTAGACCTGGGGAGAGGTAGGTGTGTGTGTGTGTGTGGAGGAGGGGGGAGAGAGCTAATGCTGGATGAATGGACTAGAAGGTGGATAGAAAGCTGGCTAGATTGTCGGGCTCAACGGGTAGTGATTAATGGCTCCATGTCTAGTTGGCAGCCGGTATCAAGCAGAGTGCCCCAAGGGTCAGTCCTGGGGCCAGTTTTGTTCAATATCTTCATAAATGATTTGAAGGATCGTGTGGACTGCACCCTCAGCAAGTCTGCAGATGACACTAAACTGGGAGGAGCGGTAGATACGCTGGAGGGTAGGGATAGGATACAGAGAGACCAAGACAAATTAGAGGATTGAGCCAAAAGAAATCTGATGAGGTTCAACAAGGACAAGTGCAGAGTCCTGCACTTAGGACGGAAGAATCCCATGCACTGCTACAAACTAGGGACCAAATGGCTCGGCAGCAGTCTTGCAGAAAAGGACCTAGGGGTTACAGTGGACAAGAAGCTGGATATGAGTCAACAGTGTGCCCTTGTTGCCAAGAAGGCTAACGGCATTTTGGGCTGTATAAGTAGGGGCATTGCCAGCAGATCGAGGGACGTGATCATTCCCCTCTATTCGACATTGGTGAGGCCACATCTGGAGTACTGTGTCCAGTTTTGGGCCCCACACTACAAGAAAGATGTGGAAAAATTGGAAAGCATCCAGTGGAGGGCAACAAAAATGATTAGGGGACTGGAACACATGACTTGTGAGCAGAGGCTGAGGGAACTGGGACTGTTTAGTCTGCAGAAGAGTAAGTACATTGTAGTAAGTACATTTGCACCCCATTTCACATATTAATCATTTTGCCCTATGTTCAACAATTTAGCGATATACAAAATTTAATTTTCTATTTTGTTAAACTTAATTCTTAAAATTAAGTAAAATTCATTTTGTCTCAATGCGTTGGCTACAGAATAAAAAAAAATGTTAAAATATCTAATAACTGATGGATGACTAATTCAATGGAACGGAATGACATTTTCAGCTGTGACACTTCGTACAAGTTGAATACATAGTGTAAAGATGCGTTAAGGGAAAGCCAAATGTGTACTGGAAAGATTAAATAGGTAGACAATAGAAAGAGAAAATGAGTGCACATAAAGTAAGAAGCCAAGTATGTTGCTTGAATACTGAGATGATGACTCCACGAGGCAAGGGTGTGAAAATGAAATGACAACAAAAGGAATGACAACAAAAGGATGCAGTTTGGAAGGAAGATGTAATGAAAAGATGAAAGTTACTGTGTGAACCATTAGAAATAAAAGAATAAGGAAGAAAAATAAGAATCAGAACCACCATACAACTGAATATGATAATGTAAGAATATGCCATATCAATCCAAATATGGAGTGAAAAGAATTATGGCATAAAATTTTTGCTTAGAAAATAATTAAAAGCTAAAGAAGCCCAGAAACGTAGAAAATCCAAAAGGAGCAAGTGACGTCTATGAAAGGAGGAACCTGTAGAGATGACATTCTCTTGTCAAGCATCTTGTACAGGTCACTGCCAGAAACCAGTCTAGATGGACCACATGTCAATTTTATGACACAATTCCTACATTCCTAAGTTTGGCTTTATGGAGCTAAACTATGAAAGCATCGACAGAAAAATGATCCAACTATTTTCACCAATAGGAGTCTGGTTTTCTAACATACCTCATACCTGAAGGGTCTGTTCTTTTTCTGACAGTTTGGCAACACCTGGATGGCTTGTCATTCTGTAGCGAGGCACTCATCCTGCTCCGGCCCTGAAAGGTTTAAAAGCCAGCCCTTGGAGAGGGCTGGGGCTGAGAGCCAATAAGAAGAGCCTGGGAGGCAGCCAATCAGGGCCAGGCTGGGCCCTATAAAAGAGCTGCCGGGCCATAAGGTAAACAGTCTCTCTCTAGCTTTGAAGAGAGGTTCACTCCAGCCTTGGAGTGGGAAAGACCTAGCTGCCTGGGAGCATGAGGTACCTGAAGCAGAGCAGTGCTGGGGAAGGGCAGGTATAGCTGGGAAGCTCTGGCCTGGCAACTCCCCAGGCTGAGGCCTTGTTAAAGGCCCTAGGAGGTACTGGGGCCGCAGAGGTGCAGCCCAGGGATAGGCAGAGGCAGCTGGTCCAACCCCCTTGCCAATAATGAGTGGCCATTACAGACTGCAGTTTGCCCCAGAGAAAGGGGACTAGATGACGACTGGCAGTAGCCACTGAGGCCAGGTGAGCATAGGGGGATGGGGTTCCCCTGGGACGGAAGACCCAGAGAGCCGGGGTACTGCTGCGGGGCAGAACCCCAAGGTAAAGGGCATCGGGGTCCAGGAGGGACATGGGGGCCTGAGGCAGGCTAGACACCAACCAGCAGGGGGCGCTCTGAGGGCTGGAAAAGAGCTAATTCCCAAGGCAACCAGCAGGAGGCGACATGGTGGTGCTCGATCTGCTACATATGCCAATAGAGTCTCACCGAATTGAGCTGAATTGATACAGAGTGCTCATCTGCAAATGGAAATGTTGATTTGCACTCAATTCTTCTGCCCATCAGAAGGGCGTACAGATTCCTCGTCCATCTCTGCCTAACGATCCAGAAGACACTGAACTATTACCTATGTGCTAACAGGGAGATGGCTCACAAGCTGATCCAATACCACTGCCTTCAGGGAACAAGAATCTTAGATCTTGTGGGATTTCTGTCCACCTCACACTAAGGAATACAAGACCCAGGGATGAGACTCCTGCCCAGACCATTTTTAAAGTTGGGAACCCTCCCCCCAACTATTTAGGTATTCTTCATACATTTAAAAAAAAATAGGGAGGAGGGGTGAAAAAACAGTTCCTGCATGAATATCCTCCCAGAAATCTCCTTTTATCTCTTTCTGTTACCCATGAGCTATATTTGTATTTCTCTGAGTTGGGTTATCCAGTCTGTTTGTGTTTTGCTGAATGCCATGTACATATGAAACATTCTCCAAATAATCATTCGTATTTTTAAAAAGAATTCTGTGGAACACAAGAACTGAATCTTCATCTGATTTTCCAACTTAGTTACAAATTGAAAGAGATACGTAAGAATATTACATACTAAAACCAACTGCTACTCAGCCTCTGGGTCTTTGTGTAATATATAAAACCTATTTAATAACTTGCCTTTGATATTAACTTATGAAGTAGAACTATCCAGTAATGATAACAATGCAGTGTACTTCCTAAATACAGTTGTAACTAGAGCTGAAACTTTTCTTAGGCAAAAATGTAGATGTGACAAAACCAAAAAATTCTCATCAGTTACACTAAATTGTTCATGTTTTAAAAAAAGCAAAAGAAATTCCAAAAAAGTCAAAATGAAATGTTTGAATTTTTCAGTTTGAGATTCTTTTGTTTAGAAATTTCCTTCCATTGTATTTTTAAAAAATTTTGATCCAAAACTATTTTTTAAATTTTTTCGGAATTTCCAGTGAAACAAAAAAATCAGTTATTCATACAGCTCTTGTTGTACACATGCATGCTCGGTGTGGTGCTCTGTCCCCCTCTAGTGGTAAGTAGACCACACAGAGGATGATGAGTCTGCTCCAGCACTGGCTAGAGAGCTGGGTCTTTTAGCTCAAGCAGTAACAGCACATGCATTCAGACTTGGAGATCCTAGGTTTTGACACCTACTGCTAAGGTGGCATGGCTTTAAGTACTATAGTATATTGCATTTCCAAAACTAACAATGCCTTTCAGATATATCTTCTGCTTCTTAAAAGACTACTGAATTGTCCTTTACTCTGAATGAGTGGGAACTACTTACCTCATCATAATAAACTCTTAAGTCTGCTCTTTTTGATCGCAAGTCCCAGAGTACTACTGTCCCATTTTCATAGCCTATTAATAGCTGGGAAGAAAAAGAAACATGATTATCTTCTCAACTCTAAAATACATTTTAAAATATTTATGCAGTCTATAATTTTGTATTTTTTTCTAAAATTAAGTTTCTAGCCCTCTTTCACCTACAGATAGAGAATAATTTCAGTTTTGGTGGAAACAATTATTCCCCGGACAGAAAATTCTTCTTTTAGTGAGAGAACAAACTTGAGCATGGACAGTAAGAAACAGTTAAAATTATGTTTATTAGACTAATTTGACAGAGATGTGGTGTACAAAGTGACATTTCTGAACACGATGGTCACATTTTAATGGTCAATACACACCACAGTAGGAAAACCAGAGTGATATGTTGGTTTTTGATGACCTTTGTAAGGTTCTCTGAGGACTCTGATCATCCTTAGGAAGTTCACCTGGATGTTGATGAGCTTGACAAAGTTTGCCTGGCCACTAGTTCAGGTACATTCAGTCCTACTTCTTGTTCAGCCAATTGCTCAGACAAACAAATTTGTTTACATTTACGGGAGATGCTGCTGCCCGCTTCTTATTTCTTATTTATTTCTTATTTATCTCACCAGAAAGTGAGAACAGGCATTCACATGGCACTTTTGTAGCCAGCATTGCAAGGTATTTAGGTGCCAGATATGCTAAGCATTAATATGCTCCTTCATCACCATTCCAGAGGACATGCGTCTCTGGACCTATGTCAAGAGACATATGAATCTTTAGCGCATCTTTGTCTTTAGGAGATAATGCTGCCCGCTTCTTGTTTACAAACTTGTTTGTCTGAGCAATTGGCTGAACAAGAAGTAGGACTGAATGGACTTGAAGGCTCTAAAGTTTTACACTGTTTTATTTTTGAATACAGTTTTTTTGTACATAATTCTACATTTGTAAGTTCGACTTTCATGATAAAGATTGCACTACAGTACTTGTATTAGGTGAATTGAAAAATACTATTTCTTTTGTTTTTTACAGTGCAAATATTTGATATAAATAAAATTGATATATTTGATATAAAAATAAATATAAAGTGAGCACTGTACACTTTGTATTCTGTGTTGTAATTGAAATCAATATATTTGAAAATGTAGAAAACATCCACAAATATTTAAATAAATGGTGCTCTTTTATCAACAGTGCAATTAATCATGATTAATTTTTTTCCTTTCCTTCCTTGAAAGCCCTACTTAGGACATAACCTATAAAGTGATGAGGGTACCTCTGCACCACATACAATTTACTCTATTATTCCATGTGGCAGCCAATAACCTAAGTGTCACAATATAATATGGTAGCATGTCTACATAGAAATCCTCCTATGTCCAGTTCAAGAAATTATAGCAACAACAAGAAAAGAGAAAAAGATTAGTTTGATGGCATATTTATGAATGCAATTTTGAAACCAATGTTCTGTGATGCACTTCATCCATGAAGAAGAGAAGGTGGAGAGGCTGGCATCTTTACACAGCAGAGTTACAGTACTTTGGGTACCCTGTGAACTTCCATACTTTGAAATGTTTGTATGTTTTGGAATGTTATTTGTCATTTTTAATGTTTATTTATTTGTTTTACAAGATAATATTTGTTTAAGTTACTTGTAACATGACTCTGAATTTCCTAGTTTTCTAATAATTATCATAGATTGTAAGGCCAGAAGGGATCATTATGATCATCTAGTCCAGGGGTTCCCAAACTTGGTTCACGGCTTGTTCGGGGTAAGCCCCTGGCGGGCCGCGAGACACTTTGTTTACCTGAGCGTCCGCAGGTCCGGCCGCTCGCAGTTCCCAGTGGCCGTGGTCCGCCCTTTCCCCCGCCCCTTCCAGTGCTGAACCACAAAACTTCTGAATTGATTATAGGACTTTACCAGTGCTTAATTTGTAATGAAAGAGGTGCCGGGGCACAATTTTTTTACATTCATAACTGATGCAGCAAGCCCAGAGGTGCCAGGGCTATGAATTGCCAAGCCTAGAGGTGCAAGGGGTCAGCCATGGCAAGCCCTGGCACAGATTAAGCACTGGACTTTACCCTGTGGTTATGAAGCTTCTTTTTCTTGCATGAAGGAAGGTTTTCAAAAGCCTTTTGAAAGTCTAAAATAAATGAATCAATCAATCATCACATCATTTGGATAATTTTTTCAAATAATTCTGTCTGGTTAGATAATTTATTCCTACAGAAATCATGACACCAGTATCACATTATACTCATTATACTCATTTAGTGTAGGAGATCCTACATTTTAATTATTTTCACCACTATTTTTCCCAGTACTAAGGAAAGGGTCATCCCGGTTTATAATTCCCAGAATAATAATATATTTCATTTTTTTAAATGCTGGGTGTACATCTGACTATCTTCCAGTCCTCTAGTACAGCATTTATTTAGATTTTTCCATCACCTATTTTAGACTCTAGGCACTTCACATTATTAAAAATACAAAGTTCAATATAAAATCTAAAAAATACCATATGCTTTGCTTAATTAATGGACTATCCCATAGTAACAGCGTCAACTGGCCATCCATATCCCAACAACCCAACACCCAAATCAGAAATGCACACTTAGACCCCACAAGACCATCAATCCACCTTTATCCCAAATGCATGCAACATGGGTTTTTAGGAGTAAATAACATATTTTTGTCAATAGTTCATCTACTTCATTACTTCTTTCAGTATAATCACATTAATATAATTTAAACCCATTTAAGCCTGGGTCTAAATTACACATTATTACAGGCCTTATTACTTTTTATTTAAATGATCTCAGTTTAGTTTTTTAACTAAACTTCGACTTTCAGTGGGAGTTGGGCACCTCGCTGCCATCTATGTCTTTTAAAAATCTCCCTGTAAAATCCAATCTCTTTTGAAGTTGGTTATGTGCTTTGCCTATGAGAACAAATATAGTGTGTTCATTCTGGTTACGTTCAGTTTCTCCTTTCTCCAAGCTCTGCAACCCCTTCTAGTCCTCTCCACTTTCCACACCATGCCACATATGAAATTGCTATGAAATAGCATAAAAGCAACTTTATTTAAGGAAACTATTGATTTTTTGGTAAGTCAAATGGAGAAGACAAAGTCACAGTCTATTATTCTTTTTGAATTATGGCATAACTTTGGTACAAATGTCTACATTGTATAATACTCACTTATAGAATCACAGGGATTTATCAACACACTGTAAGTACCAACTCCTGCATGCACAGGTAGGGCTGAGTTTTCTGCTAAATCCCTCAGAACACATGCAATTACACAATAACATGCAAGACAACAACTTAATACCACCATAAAGATACATCACCATCCATTGGTGGCGATATTGTCTACACTGATCATTAAAATTTTTCCCCCTCTAATGGAATACGAATTTAAAACAGAAACTCCTATGATTCCAGGCAGTCTGCCATCCCCACAGGTTCCATGTTGATCTGCCCACTCCATTCCTATATTCATGGAGACATCACTCATAATTTGATTTAGCTGATTAGTGAATGCAGAGTTCATGTCCTCAGGTTATACCTATCTGTTGTGGACAGACTGTCTGAGAACTGCAGTCTGTTGCGATTCTGAGGATACCTTGGCAATTCCGCCTTCACAACTGGTCTCCCATTACAAGACACAGAAACATGCAGAGGTACCTCCAAATCCTCCTCTGCATTCCTCTGGGATGGTTGTTGAACATCCTCAGTGTTTGCACACACACACCCCCCTTCAATGAATCCGTGCACCAGTTCTCGATGCACTATAAAGGAGCAAGCTCTTGCTTTTAGTATCAGCAAAGATAAGGTGTTTAATTTTTAAATTGCTGTGTAAGATCCCCCCCAAAAAGGACTATAGGATTTTTTCAAGGCTGCTTTTTCCTGTTGCACAGCTACACCTTCCCTCCTTCCTGGATGGCCACATAATGCTCCTTTTTCCTGGTATCTTAGGCCTGCCATGCTCATTTCTGGCACATCTGTTCCTCTACCTTTAGAAACGCTGTCCTCAGGCCACCGATATAAGTCTTCGCTGTCTCTCTCACCCACAGGTGTCGGCTTCCTCCGGGCCCCGGGGGTGCTCAACCCCCTGCTCCACCCACGGCCCTGCCCCCACCTGACCCCTTCTGCCAAGTCCCTACTCCGTCTCTTCCTGCCCGCACCGCACCCCGAAACCTTTTCCCCACCTCTCTCGCCCCATCCTCCGAGCACACCGCACCTTTGCTCCTCCCACCACCCCACAGCGTCCTGCATGCTGTGAAACAGCTGACTGCAGTGGGCAGGAGGCACTGGGAGGGAGGGGGAGGAGTTGATCAGCAGGGCTGCTGGCGGGCGGGAGGCACTGGAGGGGAGAGGGGGAGCTGGCTGCTAGTGGGTGCTAAGCACCCGCTGATTTCTTTCCGTGGGTGCTCCAGCCCTGGAACCAGCACTTATGTTCTCACCTGTGAAGGTGCAGGGGGCCTTATCAGTTCTTGTTGCCAGAACATGAAGTCCCAGGGAAGCATGGATTTGTGGAGTCCATAAACAATCTCATAAGGGAAGTAATAGATAGTTGAATGCTGGCTGGTGTTTTATGCAAAAGTTGTTGTAGAAACCCGGTCTCGTTGGTCTTCACTAACTAATACTCTAAGCATAGAACCAATGGTGCAGTTTACTCTCTCTACTCCCCCATTAATCGCAGAGTGGGCTACGCTGGTCCTCACCTTAGTTACCTGGAGTTGCTAGCTGGCAAACCTTGTATAATAACTGTGATTCAGATTCTTTCCCCTGATCATTGCAGATGATTGGTTGGCCAAACTGCAACACTACATATTTCATCAATGCAGCTGTAAGTTTATCAGTCCTTTTATCCTTCAGGGACTTCTCCCCCACATACTTTGGGTAAGTGTCCTAGACTGCCAGCAAATACTGATTTCCAGTTGGTGTTTCTGGTAGTGGGCCTTTCAAGTCAATCAGTATGAACCCACAGGGCTTATTAGGTTGGGGCATTCCCACTTCTCTTTTTGCAGGTGCTTTCCTTTCTTGACAGGTAAGAGAGAGGAAAGTAACTAGTCATTAACATCTGCAGCCATGCCTAGCCAACTTGTTGGATTCTCGGCTCAGTGTCTTTTCACTCAGGTAACCTGGTGCTTTGTTATCACTGAAGACACTCCAATACTGTTCTCTGAAAGCTTGCTGGCAAGACAACCCTGTTACCTTCTGTGTCCCTAGGCACCCTTGTATTCACACCTGACACACTAGTGCAATGATTTGTGTACAAAATATGCCTTATGAAGTGATATTTGAAAACTAACACCACACTGGTCAATAGTATCATTGTAAAATATATGTAACAATGCTGTATGTGGAATTATGGGTACTCACTCATATTATACTTTAAAAAGTTTGTGACCCAGGCTATTTCTACACTAGCACTTTTGTCAGTCAGTGAAAAAAACACCCTCCTGACTGTCATAAGTTTCACCGACAAAAGCGCTGGTGTGGACAGCGCTATGCTGGTCGGAGATGCTCTCCTGACAACATAGCTGCCACAGCTCTTTGGAGATGGTTTAATTATCCTGACAGGAGAGCTCTCTTCCATCGGATCAGAGTGGCTACACAGGAGACCGTACAGCAGCGCAGCTGCAGTGATACAGCTGTGCCGCTGTAACGTCTGTAATGTAGACACAGCCTAAAAGGAGTTTAAATCAGGCATGTCAGGGGAGTTGATTAACAGGTTTTTTTCCAGAAAAAGGAAAGCAGTTGGCACCTCAAACCACGTGTGGCACAAATCATTTGTGTCAGAGATTGCAGCAGGAAGAAATAATTTGCATAGTAGCTACCATCAGTGGAGAGGAACCAGCAGACAAACCAGAAGCCTTATCTTCCACACCTCATGGCTCCTTTGCTCAGCATGAACTAATTAACTTTATCTGGGAGTACCCATCAAATAAATAGAGTCTCTATTTAAATACCCTTAAATAGAGACTGGGAGTGGCTAAGTCATTATGCAAGGTAGCCTGTTTCCTCTTGCTTTTTCCTACCCCCCCCCCCCCAGATGTTCTGGTTTAACTTGGATTTAAACCTGGAGAATGGTCAGTTTAGATGAGCTATTACCAGCAGGAGAGTGAGTTTGTGTGTGTATGGGGGTGGGGGGGATGTGAGAAAACCTTGATCTATGCAGGAAATAGCCCGACTTGATTATGTAAAGAGTTGTCACTTTGGATGGGCTAGCACCAGCAGGAGAGTGAATTTGTGTGGGGGGGTGGAGGGTGAGAAAACCTGGATTTGTGCTGGAAATGGCCCACCTGTTGATCACTTTAGATAAGCTATTACCAGCAGGACAGTGGGGTGGGAGGAGGTATTGTTTCATGATTTCTGTGTGTATATAAAGTCTGCTGCAGTTTCCACGGTAAACATCTGATGAAGTGAGCTGTAGCTCACGAAAGCTCATGCTCAAATAAATTGGTTAGTCTCTAAGGTGCCACAAGTACTCCTTTTCTTTTTATCAAAGAATACATTTCAAAGGTTCAGTGAACTATAACAAGAGGGAAGCGAATCCTAAGTTAAGCTTCTTTTTAAGGAGACTAAGAACCCAAGCAGTTTGATCTCTGTGATGGGTCCTGGCCAATAAAAAGATGGAAAGAAGATTGTGGATGAGAGAAAAACCATTTTGAACAAAAACTGTATTTTACTAAATTAAGTTTTAGATCTTTAGATGCCTGTTTTCACTTTTAACTATTTGTAAGGATCTCTAATGTCTTTTACCTGGTGTAACTTAATCCATGCTCTTTTGTTAATAAACTTGTTTTGCTTTCATTATAAATCATGAGTTCTGGATAAGTTCAGTAAAGTGTGTGCTTCTATTTAGTTGACAGGTGAGAATGTTACTGTCTCTGTAGAGGCAGCAAGCCTAATGCTTTTTCTGTGAGGGTCCAATGAGAGAGACAGGACCTTGCATGAGGATGATTTTGGGGCAGATTTAAAGCTGGAAGGCTACTAATGTCGGCCTCTGAGGAGGATCCAAGTTGGACATAACCATGGTGAGGCTTGTGGGCCACTGGCAGGTTGTTGGGGGTTAGAGCTCTGAACTAATGCTGCATAGCCACAAGATACCTCGGGTTACAAGGCAGATATTGACTGAATCCTTTACTGGCCTGGGTGAACCCCAAAACATCACCTTAGCATAGTTGGTAGGATTTACGCACAGTTTGTTGTTTAACTGAGGTTCACACTTTCACCACTGATAAACTGGCTTTAAGTGATTCACAAATCAGAAGGTTGAGAACAGGTTAAAGAGAAGTTATAGCTTAATTATTTTTTGTTTGTTTCAAGTAAGGAAAATAGAAGAATAAAGTATAAACATTAGTGTCAGTGAAGCAACCACAAAGTTTGAGATGTCTAGGGTGGAGAATGACAGAATAAAAGAGGAGCATAAACACCAAAAATAGTTAGCTAAGGAGAAAGACGAAGAGCGTGAACACCAAAAATGGGAAGCTGCCTAGAGAGCTAAAGAACAAGAAGCAGCACTCTGGTGGGCCCTGGAAGCTGAGAGGCGAAGGATACCCAAGAGGAGAAGGAAGCAGCTACACACCAATCATCTATGGAGCTGAAAGCGAAGGATACCCAAGAAAATGAGATGGAAAGGCTGTATGCCCAGAGCATAATGGACAAGGAGGAGCAGATACCACAGTCCCTAGGTACACCCTCTATCCAAGGAATGCTCAGCTGGGAAAAGCTGTGCTCTACATACAAAGAAACAGATGGTACTGAAGAATACTTTACCCCTTTTAAGAGATTATGTGAGGTATATGAAGTTCCAGAGGACAAGAAAATCCCAACTCTAATTAGTAAGCTCTTGGGTAAAGTATTTAATGTATTTAATGAAATGCCAGTTGACCAGGCTTTGAAATAGGAGTTTGAAAAGGCTGTATTGCAAAGGTTTCAAATTACTCCTGAAGTGTATAGATTGAAATTTAGAGCCCTCATAATGTATGACCAGATGAGTCATAGAACATATCAGTATAAATTGTCTGATTTGATAAAAAAATGAGTCAAAGGGAAGGGGGCAGAGAGTTATTTGATTCTTTGATAGTTGTTTGATCTCTTTGCACAGAAGCAGCTCCTGAGCATATATTCTGAAGATGTCAGACATGCTGTTTGGGATAAATTCATGGACTCTGTCCAAAAAGCAGTAGATCTGACTGATTCCTACATACAAACCAGTGACCAGTAAGCAAGCCACAGAGGGAAGGTTAGAAGCCCAGTTTTAAGAGAGGCCACATTTTGGCGCTGTGGAGAAGCAGGGCAGTTGGGAGCTTAGGCACTCTTCACCCCAGAATAGATCCTCCCTTGGGAATCTCGCTCGCAGACCCCCAGTACAGGAGAACAGTCCATGGTGTTTCATGTGCGATTGCACTGAACACCTGAGGAATAATTGCCCTAAACTCAAAGACGCTAAGCCCATACTCCGTCGAGCCCAGGTATCTACAGGTTTCCTGATTAAATTTGTGAGGTCTGACCCACAGGAGGTGGACATGGTATATGTTAAAGCTGCCAAGGTGAATGACAAAGAATGCATTCGGTGGAGAGACACTGGTGCACAGATTTCTTTGGTCAGGGAAAACATAGTCAGACATGCTCCCTCCCTGGGGAGAATGCGGAACTCCTGGCATTGGGACGATACAAATTTACTGTACCTTTGGCTGAAGTACCCATGGACAGGAACATTCTGGAAGGAACACTGGAAGTTGGGCTGCTGTATAGTATTCCAACAGCACTTCTTATCTATGTTTAAATTGGTTAATATAGTAACTTGCAGCAAAAAGGAATATTGGTTTGTGATCTCAGCAGAAAATTGTGCAGACCACAAAGATGTGGGGGAAAGGGACAGCCCCAGCTCAGCAGGAGAAATCAATGTGCTTTCAGGTGTGGCAGGAGCCAAGGTAAGCTCCTGCATAGCACAGGCAAGTAGCAAGCATACAGAGCTAAAGGAGGAGGAGTTATTCCCTGTAACTTGGAGAGGCAGTTCAGGTTGTCTATAGCCGGGGCTTTGAAGATGAGAAAGCATCTGTGGTTACATCCTCAAGGGGACCCCAGTGAGGGGAAACAGGGAAAGATTTTTCTGAAGAGGAAGGGGGATTGCACAGGGAAGCATCCATGGGGAAAGATAAAAGCCCTGAGAAATCTTACAAGAACAGGTTGTGCGTGTCCAGCACGATGGGGAGTTAATGTTGCTAGCACATGATTTTGCTTTTGCTGGTCATTTCAGGGCATGAAGAACCTATAATAGGTTAAAGAATAATTTTTTATTGGCCAGGGACACAGAATGATGTGGAAGACTATTGTGGGTCTTGTAAATTATGTCAAAAGAGAGAGACCTGCAGAACCCAAGAAGTCTCTGTACATTCCTTGCCTGAGATACACAAGGCATTTTATATGGTAGCAATGGACATTGTGGGTCCTATACTATGTCCTACCCAAAGGCAAAAAAAAGTATCTTGGTGATGGTGGATTTTGCCACCAGATACCCCAAAGCAGTCGCTCTAACTAACATAGAGGCCGATTCTGTGGTGAAAGCCCTTTTCACTATTTTTAACAGAGTGGGTTTCCCTAAAGAGATTTTATCAGATTGTAAGTCAAATTTCGTGTCCCATCTATTCAAGTTGCATGGAGTGAAACAACTAAAGGCTGCCCCATATCACCCAGAGACAAATGGTGTGGTGGAGAGGTTCAATGGAACACTGAAATCAATGTTAGGAATGTATTTGAACAAAAGAGCCAGTTTTCAGAGTAGCAGCCGTGTTAGTCTGTATCCGTAAAAAGAAAAGGAGTACTTGTGGCACCTTAGAGACTAACCAATTTATTTGAGCATAAGCTTTCGTGACCTACACCTCACTTCATCAGATGCATTCAGTCACGAAAGCTTATGCTCAAATAAATTTCTTAAGTCTCTAAGGTGCCACAAGTACTCCTTTTCTTTTTATGAATACAGACTAACACGGCTGCTACTCTGATACCTGTAAACATTCTTTTGAAGTAGGTGACTTGGAGCTGGTGCTTATCCCTGGGAGAAAATACAAATACAGAACTCACGGGAGGGACCTTTTGAAGTGGTAAAAGGGGTGACTGAATGTACATATGTTAAAAGACCTCACAGTAAAGCTATCCCACAGCCAGTGAGCGTGAATAGGTTTAAAGTAGGGAAGCCATAGTAAACATGATTTGTTGTGTTGAAGGGGAAACTACTGAGTCACACCTCATTGCTTTGATGGCTGAATGCCAAAATGACTCATCACTTGACAGTACTGAAAATACGCAGTGAGTTAACCCTAATTGAAAAGGGAGAAGTACTGTCTGTGCATCTTAAGAAGTGGGGTTTTTACCCACGAAAGCTTATGCTCAAATATATAGATGTTAGTCTTTAAGATGCCACCGGACTCCTTGTTGTTTTTGTGGATACAGACTAACACAGCTATCCTCTGATACTAAACATACAAGTGTTTTTTTTTTCACCAAGCCAGGAAGGAGTCACGCGATGACCCACAAGATCATTAATGAGGACTCTCTGTCGGCACTCAGCCAGGCATCCCATGCCACTGGCACGGTACAAGAGCAAATTCACCCTGAGGACTAGTCTACACTGGCAACGTTAAAGTGCTGGCAGCAGCGCTGGGAGAGAGCTTTCCCAGCACTCTAAAAAACCCACCTCCATGAGGGGAGCGGCTCCCAGTGATGGTGCACTGTCTACACTGGTGCTTTACAGTGCTGAAACTTGCTGCATTCAGGGGGGTATTTTTTCACACCCCATGCGCGAGAAAGTTACAGTGCTGTAAAGTGCCAGCGTAGACAAGCCCTCAGAAGTTCAAAACATGCTGCATCTGGGGGTCATTAAAGAATCTGTAAGTTCCTGGGCGCTTCCAGTTGTCTTGGTCCCCAAGGAAGTTAACTTTGCAAGATTTTGTGTTGATTGTAGGAAACTCAGTGCTGTCACTGGTCCTGATACTTATTGTATTCTCAGAATTGATTATATGCTGGATATTTTGCCAGTTAGAGATTTTAGGATGTTTGACCTTGTGAAAGGTTATTGGCAGATCACTTTACATGAAGATACACAGAATCTGCTTTTATCACTGATATGGGACTGTATGAATTCAAAATGTTACCATCTGGGTTAATGAATGTAGTAGCCACTTTTCAGAGGCTGGTCAACCAAGTGTTATATGGATTACAGAACTTCACAAGAGTATGTTGACAATGTTGTAATCTTTAGCAACTCTTGGTCTGATCACAAGAAATACTTGGAGATTGTACTGTTAAAGCTCAAAGATGCAGGCCTAACTGTAAAAGCCTCTAAGTGTAAGATAGAAGCAGCAAAGATTCCTCATTTGGGTCTGCCCTGGCCTGGCTGAGAGCATCCACAACCACATGTTACTTTCCATGTTTACTGTGAACTGTGAATGTATATTCAGGCACTTTGTGAATCCATCTCCACAGGCGTCCTTCTGGGTTGCTGCTTTGCAAGGAGCCACTGTAGGGCACTGTGGTCTGTGTACACTGTGAATTCTGTACCTAATAAATATGGACAACTGGACTTATGAACCTCCACAATAGCCACACACCAAGTTCTGTAGCCAAAGACTTGGGTTCCCTCTCATTTACTTTGCAACCTCCAAACACTACTTATCTGCACCAATCAAGATCATTAATTTGTTCAAGTGCAAATTGAACAATGATGATTTAATTTCGATGATTTAACTGGGAATTGGTCCTGCTTCGAGCAGGGGGTTGGACTAGATGACCTTCTGGGGTCCCTTCCAACCCTGACATTCTATGATTCTATGATTCTATGAACAGCAACCTTTGGGGCATCACAGGTTAACATGAATGGATAGGATGGATCCAGGAATTTAAGCACAGCATGGTTTAGAAATCCTTCTTTCAGTGACTCAAACACTTTTGGAGTTACTCTGTCCAGACAAAATCACTCTTAGTTACCTGGTATAATGGCACTGCCCTCTCTGAGAAATTTTTTACAAATCTTCTGTGGAACCTGCAGAGGCCTAAAAACCACGGTACCTCGTCCAAGTTTGCAGGAACCTTCCAGTCCTTTCTAACATTCAGTTTCTGGGGTTGGGGTTCCAACTATATGTTGGACTATATGTCCCAGGAAGGTGATGGAACTCTTTGCAAACTGACATTTGTTTCCTGCAAGTTTAAAACCAGCTTTTTTAAAAAGCTTCAGAATCCTTCCCACTTCTATCTGATGTTCTTTCCACATTTTGTGGAAACAAATGTAGTCATCTACATATGTGAAGATGTCTTCAGTTCTCAGAACTTGGGTTAGATCATTTACTACCCTCTGAAATGTCCCTGGTGCATCCCTAAGTCTGAAAGGCATTCTGAAGAATTGAGATAGTCCACAAGGTTTCAGAAAGGCAGTATTATCTCAGTTCCAGATGCCACTTTAATCTGATGAGATCCAGATACCAAATCAAAACTAGTGTAAAAGTTTGCTCCTGACATTTTATCCAGGATGTCTGCTGTGTGGAGAAGTGGGTAACTATTCTGAACTGTCAATGAATTAAATCTCCTGTGGTCAATGCATATCCTCAAGTCTCCATTGGACTTATGTCTACAGGTTCACTGTAGCAATCTTTTATCCTTATGGGTATTATTGCATGATGACCTGGCTTCACCACAGCTTTATTCTGAGCCACCAAAGGGAGCAGTTCCTCTCTCCATGCATATGTTTTTACCCACGAAAGCTTATGTTCAAATAAAACCGTTAGTCTTTAAGGTGCCACTGGACTCCTTGTTGTTTCAGTTCCTCTCTGTCATCCTGTAGGCATGGTAGAGATACCTGTAAGGCCCCAAGAATTGTGCTCCAGTGTCCACACTTCCTCCTACCCTTTTCCAGCAGGAGTGTCTGAATATTGTCGTGGGACAAGTGTGTTTTACTAACATCCAACATTTTTTGTCATTTTCTCGGATGAAATCCACTCCCAATACAACAGTGCTCAATATATTGGTCAAAACAACAAAAATCCATTTAGTATGCAGAGTCCCCAAGTTCAGTGGGAGCTGTATTTCTTCTGTTATCTGCAGTGGATGATGACTAATAGTCACCAGTTTAACTCCTGCAATTTACGTTTTCTTCCTTTTAGCAATGGATGGTCACTGTTGCCATCACTTCTGCTGCCGTATCTGCCCCATCCAATGCAGCTTGCAGGGATGATCCTGCTACCAGCAGCCATCATTCACAAGTGCCTGCTACTCCTTCTTGGCATTATCTAGTAACTTGTCCATAAACTTTGACATTGTATCCCAATTTGAAAAAGTTTAGCAAGTGAAAAGAGCTTGACAGTTTGCAGTTTTGAAATGCAAACCTGAGTAGATTAATTTGGGGAAAGGTTTATTCATAGTGTCCTTGCATCTCTGTTTTTAGAAGTAGATGTAGACTGGCCTTGTCTTCCCTTCTCATTTACAGTCATCACACTACCAACGTTCCTGGGGTTGAGTGTGAATAAAAATACTCATGACCCTGTGAAAGAACTTGGTATTTCTTCTCCATTCCTTTGACAGTGGGGGGGCAGAGAGGAAGGAGTTTGCCAAAGGATTCTGGTCATCTAAGATAGCTTCATTAATGAGTTAAAACGACTCTAGCAGGTCCTGCAGTACATAAAATATCCACTAACTTATGTGGATTCAATCAGACCAGTTCCATCTGTCTACTTGGGGAGCTTGGGACCTTTTCATAAGCTCTTGTTATGTCTTATATTCATCAGGAACCAGGAAGGATGATTCAGAAACAGGAGAATATGAAGAAGTGTTTATTCAGTGGTGGCAGCATAGTATCCATCTGTTTTGAAGCTGCAGAACCTCCCTCCCAGATGGGCCACATATTAGAGGTGTAAGTTCCACTGCTTGCTTGGTACCTGGATCAGTACCAGGTGGACTCTGGTGCCTTGATGGAGACTTAATGGTAGGGAGGGTCTAGGAGATGAGGATCTGGAGTCTGGAGGGATACCCTATGGAGTCCAAAAAAACAATTGCTGGATATGGAACAAGGACTGAACCTCAAGGCGTTCTGTCACTGGACCGGCTCCTGAGAGATTGCCAGTGCTGTGAGCTCAATCTATACAAGGATGAATGAAGGGAAATCTCAGACCTTCTGTAATGGGATCTCAGTGTGTAAGATCCCACTTCCAACTCCAACATGGAGAAGTACAGTCTGAGGGCCAAGGCAGTGTAGTACTGGGTGGTGTAGCAGGAGGCTGGGACCTGGATCAATGAGAAGTAGGTGGTATGGGAAAGCATCAGCAGCTTTGCTGATGATGGTACTGTTCATCTGCCCAGCTGAACAGCAGAGCTTTTGGCTACAGTTGTTACTGAAAACCAATGGTACTGAGTGTGTTGGTGCCAAGGATGATACAGGTACTGAAGCCTTCATCACAGGAAGGCTGTAACCTCGATGTCTTGCAGCAAAGGTGAGTCTGGAACAGAGAAGCAAAGGAGGTCCCTGACCACCACATATGCCTCAGAGACTGTCAATACCAAGAAGGTGGTGATGCACTGAAGTGTGCACAAAGATGAAGTCGATGTGGTAGAAGGTTCCAGCAATCGAGTTGACAGTACTGAAGTTAGTGCCAGAGTCAAGGTCTCTACATTGCTAGTTGAAGTATGCTGTACCCAGGACTGCCTAGCTAGTGCAGTGCTCTAACCTTTCTTCCATGAGACTGTCCAGGAGGGCAAGGCCTCCAACATGAAGAGAACTTCTTCTAGCTAGAAGAGTGCAAAGCATCTGACTTCTTCTGCCATTTGTGTGGTAGGGAAGAAAGAAAATGGTGTCTTCTCTCTGGCTCCCTCTGATGAGGGGATATGGCCAAGTTTGGCGGTGCACTCCTCAGCAGAGTAGAGTCTGAACCCCTGTGTATGGAGTGGCTGGGTTCCAACTGGAGTGCAGAGCAGCTTCTATATGGAGCCCCACCTTCCTAGACTTCTTAGTTCTGGTCTTAAGCCCCCTGCAGATAGAGCACCTATGCCTAAGATATCCTTCTGCCGAACACTTTAAACAATGTGAGTGGGATTGTTGACTAGAATAGACTTGTGTCATAAATATAAAGAAAAGGGTAAACACCTTTAAATCCCTCCTGGGCCAGAGGAAAAACCCTTTCACCTGTAAAGGGTTAAGAAGCTAGGATAACCTCGCCGGCACCTGACCAAAATGACCAATGAGGAGACAAGATACTTTCAAAGCTGGAGGGGGGGAGAAACAAAGGCTCTCTCTGTCTGTGTGATGCTTTTGCCGGGAACAGAAAAGGAATGGAGTCTTAGAACTCAGTAAGTAATCTAGCTAGATATACGTTAGATTCTGTTTTGTTTATATGGCTGAGAAAATAAGCTTGCTGAATGGAATGTATATTCCTGTTTTTGTGTCTTTTTGTAAGTTAAGGTTTTGCCTAGAGGGATTCTCTATGTTTTGAATCTGATTATCCTGTAAGGTATTTACCATCCTGATTTTACAGAGGTGATTCTTTTACTTTTTTTCTTCAAATAAAATTCTTCTTTTAAGAACCTGATTGCTTTTTCATTGTTCTTAAGATCCAAGGGTTTGGGTTTGTGTTCACATTGCAAATTGGTGAGGATTTTTATCAAGCCTTCCCCAGGAAAGGGGGTGTAGGGTTTGGGAGGATTTTGCGGGGGAAACACGTTTCCAAGCAGGCTCTTTCCCGGTTAAATATTTGTTAGACGCTTGGTGGTGGCAGCAATAAAGTCCAAGGGCAAAAGGTAAAATAGTTTGTACCTTGGGGAAGTTTTAACCTAAGCTGGTAAAAATAAGCTTAGTGGGTTTTTCATGCAGGTCCCCACATCTGTACCCTAGAGTTCAGAGTGGGGAAGGAACCTTGACAACTTGTTATAGCCAGAACAGTGCTTACACCCTCAAGACTTAGGCATGAGCTTGAAAAGCTCCAAACAAAACAAAAACCTAGCAAAAATTTGTCTAAAATAATAGTTACATTGAACTAACCTAACTATATACAACAATATCTTTTAGAAAAAAAATTCTCTTAAGAGAAAGGGAAAGGAGTATGACAAGCACACACATTCCAACTACTGATCACAGGTGGTGAGAAAGAACTGAGAGGGATTGGGGTAGCTTCATCCTTTATACCTTTGGCTGGCAGCACGAGTTTGTGGAGGGCACATGAACGCACTGATGGGCATTGCTACAGGAAAAAAATCTCTGGCTTTGATACACTGGGTGTGCACACACCTGAAGTGGAATGGCCCTGTGCAACACCTCTCAAAGAAGAATGAAGGATATATAATTCCCATAGAACTTGAATTGATAACAATCACAAAAAATTATGTATTACATCTAAATTGTGCCTATTTTACTTTAGCCATACTAATCTTCTTTTAAATATTTAGTACATTAGATGGCTGACACTTTAGCTTCTAGTGTGAAAAAAATCATGGCTTACCTGCTAATTTTTTTTCTATACTATAATATGTCTGGCAACCCTCCACTATGGCTGCAGACAAAACTTTCCATAGCATAACTGAGTTACTGAAAACAACCAAGGCCAAACTAAACAGTCATCAAATTAAAGTCTTATTCATTTATTGATATTCCCCTCATTTCTGTATCCTCTCTCTCTAAATACATTTCATAAGAAGAGTGAGACAGACAAATCTAGAAGAAAATCAATTAGCATGTAAGCCAATTGTTTTCTCTCTTCTAAACTGGTATGTCTGCTAATCCTCCACAACTGAGAAATAACCAGCAGTGATGCATTCCCTAAAGAATGAGGGCAGAGAAGTAAGATAATGGAATAGGAGAAAAAGAATAATTAAAATGATCCATTTCCTGGCTCCTGCTGAAGAGGAGGATTAAATTATTGCTCTTTTACAGCATACATTCATTCGAATGACATATTTGCTAAGACTGTGATATGAAGTTTTCAGTTTCTGGAGAAGATGTGAAGACTGGCCTACTTAGATACCCTGCAGTTTCCTTCCGGTATAGGTGAATCTTTTTCGGCTCAGAATCTGCAATGGACATGGAAGAGTGGGCTTGCAGATTCTGGAGAGGAATCAGACTTCTGGACTTGTAAACTTCCATTATGCACTGTTTATCCATTCGGTGATAGTGACTGCAGCTGCTTTGTTTTCATGACCATGTGTATTCTAGGCAAAAATAGGAAGAAGGATGTTCTTTATTAAGGATTTGGGCAGAAGAATGATAGAACTACGTCCTAAGGCTTGTGAAATCTTGTTGGCAGCTTGAAATGATTCTTGTTTAAATATTTGATAAAAATGCAGCTTTATTGGATTGAAAAATAGAGGGACATTGTGTTTAGCATCAAGTATTTCACCCATTAATGCCTGGAACACAGTATTCTATTAATATTCCAGGCGAGAATTCCCTCAATCCTATTAGGTCCAATTCTTTTTATAGCCACAAAAAATTCACTATATGAGGCAGGATAATACAAGCTGGTATATACATTTTGGGCTAATATCTCCAACTTTAAGAATTGAGGTTAAAATCCAAGCTGTGCTAGTGGAATTCTAGAATATCTGTTATTCTTGCTCTAATCAGATCCATACAGGACTCTACACCACAGTAAATGAGAGGAGACATCCTGTTCAGAAAGCATGTAAACTGGATAGTGGACACACTGTCTCTCTGAAACTGGCAGCATTGCCTGGCAACTCTGGAGCAGTGGTTCATGGCTGACTTGGTCCATGGCCACAGCTTAAACGGATAGTGAGCGGTTGAGATGGAGTCTATATGACCAGAATGTTCGGAGCACTGGGAAAAAACAGCAACATCAGTAGTTTAGAAGATTTGGTGCAGGAGTATGTAGTGGGTGAGGTAGCAAGATCAGGCTGGTACAGAGGGCACCTGTTAGGATGCGAGTGGTGGCTGCAGCATCAGCAGCAAGTGGAGTCAAGTGGAAAGTGAGCAGAGGAGCCCCAGAGAGGTGCTGCTGGAGTAGGAGTCCATCCCCACCTCAACATGCTGGATGATTTAACTGGAGGTGAGAGTGGTAGTCATCCCAGCTGAATATTAGCTACTAATGGGGAATTGACTGGTGGGGCCAGTGCATGCAGGGCCTCAGACTTACCAAAGCAAAGTTGGTAAGGGAAGTTGCAGGCACAGGCGCTGACTCCATGGGTGCTCTGGGGCTGAAGCGCTCATGGGAAAAAATGGAGGGTGCTGAGCACCCACCGGCAGCCCCCGTGATCAGCGTCAGTGCCTCCTGCCCACCATGGATCATAGAATCATAGAATATCAGGGTTGGAAGGGACCTCAGGAGGTCATCTAGTCCAACCCCTGCTCAAAAGCAGGACCCATACCCAATTAAATCATCCCAGCCAGGGCTTTGTCAAGCCTGACCTTAAAAACTTCTAAGGAAGGAGATTCTACCACCTCCCTAGGTAACGCATTCCAGTGTTTCACCACCCTCCTAGTGAAAAAGTTTTTCCTAATATCCAACCTAAACCTCCCCCACTGCAACTTGAGACCATTACTCCTTGTCCTGTCTTCTTCTACCACTGAGAATAGTCTAGAACCATTCTCTCTGGAACTACCTCTCAGGTAGTTGAAAGCAGCTATCAAATCCCCCCTCATTCTCCTCTTCTGCAGACTAAACAATCCCAGTTCCCTCAGGCTCTCCTCATAAGTCATGTGTTCCAGACCCCTAATCATTTTTGTTGCCCTTCGCTGGACTTTCTCCAATTTATCCACATCCTTCTTGTAGCGTGGGGCCCAAAACTGGACACAGTACTCCAGATGAGGCCTCACCAATGCCGAATAGAGGGGGACGATCACGTCCCTCGATCTGCTCGCTATGCCCCTACTTATACATCCCAAAATGCCATTGGCCTTCTTGGCAACAAGGGAACACTGCGGACTCATATCCAGCTTCTCGTCCACTGTCACCCCTAGGTCCTTTTCCGCAGAACTGCTGCCTAGCCATTCAGTCCCTAGTCTGTAGCTGTGCATTGGGTTCTTCCGTCCTAAATGCAGGACCCTGCACTTATCCTTATTGAACCTCATCAGATTTCTTTTGGCCCAATCCTCCAATTTGTCTAGGTCCCTCTGTATCCTATCCCTGCCCTCCAGCATATCTACCACTCCTCCTAGTTTAGTGTCATCCGCAAATTTGCTGAGAGTGCAATCCACACCATCCTCCAGATCATTTATGAAGATATTGAACAAAACTGGCCCCAGGACCGACCCCGGGGCACTCCACTTGACACCGGCTGCCAACTAGACATGGAGCCATTGATCACTACCCATTGAGCCCGACAATCTAGCCAACTTTCTACCCACCTTATAGTGCATTCATCCAGCCCATACTTCTTTAACTTGCTGACAAGAATACTGTGGGAGACTGTGTCAAAAGCTTTGCTAAAGTCAAGAAACAATACATCCACTGCTTTCCCTTCATCCACAGAACCAGTAATCTCATCATAGAAGGCGATTAGATTAGTCAGGCATGACCTTCCCCTGGTGAATCCATGCTGACTGTTCCTGATCACTTTCCTCTCATGTAAGTGCTTCAGGATTGATTCTTTGAGGACCTGCTACACGATCAGCTGTTCAGCAGTGTGCAGGAGGTGCTGGGGGAGGCAGAGGAGCATGGGTCAGGTGCGCTCGGGGGCGGAATGGGGCAGGAAGAGGCAGGACAGGGGTGGGGCCTTGGAGGAAGCGACAGAGTGGGGGGTGAAGCATGGGGCAGAGGCGGGAGGGGCGTTGAGCACCCCCTAGCACAGTAGAAAGTCGGCGCCTCTGGTTGCAGGGTCTTGGGACTCTCTTACCATGAGCCAGAAGGCAAAGTGGTCAAGACATCAGTTGTGCTTGAACTATGTGTATGTATGAGTTTTCCTTCCCCTGTTGATAATCTGTTAGGCAGTTCTGATAATATCTCTTTCTCTCCATCCCTTTTGGTTTGGGAAATATTGGTGTGTTCAGGGTATGTGGGCTCTGGGCTGCTCCTATGGAGGCAGAAGCCAATTTAATGCCAAGGGAGTGGTGAAGAGTCCACACAGTCACAGAAGGAGGAATCACTCAGGAAGCGGTTTCAGTAGCAGAGAGCAGGTAGTGTATATGTGCTTGTGTGGATTTTGTGTGACTCTAAATAAAGGACATGGACGAAGAGGGTTCAAGCAGACCCAGTTTTAGTTAAGATTATTATAATATGACAACAAGCTAAAAGGCGTAGTCATACGGCCTCTGTTGGACTCATCCTTTTCCACCTTTAGTCAAACCAAAATTACAGACTTCATAACCCCTTGTATCCATGGCGACGGAGGTCCTGCAGAGGCCCAGACATTACTTCCCATTAAAATTTTGACTGTATCCTGTATACCAGCTCTCACTCTATTATTTTTGGCAGAGGTAGTTAAGGGGGTTATAGAGGTCACTTTACCTGATGGAGCCTCTGCTTCACCAATTTTATCATTAGTTACTTGTCCTGCCTATATCTTGAGTTCTCTGGTTCATTATCCAATTCATAACTTTAAGCAAGGACCAGATGATGCCTCCTGTGAGTCACAGACTGGAAAACTCTCTCACTATAAAGTGTCTAATAGACACTTGGATCTTCCTTTCATGTATACCCTGAGAATGTTCATTCCCCATGATCGCTACATGGAGAAAATACTGCTTCTCCACCAGGAATTTAGCAGAGCCTGTTCTCCTCTGTGACAACTGTCTGTCTATAGGCAAATTAAGAGATATGTCGCTTAAAGATATTTCAGAAATAAAAGAATCTTTATTTGATTTCAAGGTTATGCTGGGAATGCAGTGATTATGGCATGTTTGGCAAGAGTCCAACAATTCTAAGAGAACTATTTCCCCAAGGTGCCCTCATTAGTATCTACTAACCCAAGCAGGATATTTGGCACCCTCTCTGTTCCAGAACACCTAGATAATGCTGGCGTTGGACCTATGTTCATCAATACTGAGCCTGGTACAGCTCCAATTGTGATGGCAACTCTCTTCCTTCTGTATCTCTGAAGTTAGTAAGCAGCCGCATGAGTCTCCACACATTGCTTCATCCTCTCAACCTGGTTTAATTTAAAATACCCCTGATCTAACACTAAGAAATTCTAAGCACTTTTGGTTTGTGGCCCTGGTTTTTAAAAATGTCTCTAGGGAGAAGGCTGAGTCAAGGTCTGTTCGCAACACCATCTGTGTGTGTTATTGGAACAAGCAGTGTTTTATTCTCTACCCAGAAACCAGATTTTAAAGATAACAAGGGTCTCTAATTTTGGTTCTCAAGAAAGAGGAGAGGTAGAGTTGAAAGACTTGTAGGCAGTTAAGAAAATCCAGATTTTGAGAGCTCTTCTTAGCTGGAGAGGCCATCTGATAGAAAAGGTCAAAAGGATACAATCTAGAAATCATTTCTGTTCCTTTTAACAACAAAATAAATGATCGGGTCACCCAAGCAAAACCAGTTGGGCTATATCCCATTTTTTACCAAACGGCTGGCCTCAGACCCTGTTGTTCAGGATCTATGAACCATCTAGAGGGTCGAAGATCACAATCCTGGGAGAATTAGGTCTAATCACAAAGCTAATGGTGCAGTTTTTCATGGCAATTTTTCTACTGAAGCCCTAGAAAGGGAGGTGGATTGACTAGATGGGCCTGATAACAAAACCTCTATCAAAAGTATTTAATGTAATACTGATAGCCTTAAACTTAAATCCTAGGATTTGGATGTTGGGAATAATGTATCTGTTTCATTTAGTTTTCCTCCAAGAAACATGACTTTCAAAGGATGAGTCCTTATATCTACAGAACTTTCAATTCTTTTTAAAAGGGGGTGTTGCACATGTAAAGAGAGAAAGACTGGCCCTTCTTGCTTCTACTAAGTTAAGTGTTATAACTTGAATGTTAACACCTGGTAACCCTATTTGTAGGCCTATAGTATTGTTTTCCCAGATAAATCTATTCTATTACCATTAATGTTTAATTTCCCACTTTGCGCTTTACTTTCTAAAATGAATCTTTATGGGCAGAGCCTGAATCTTTTATTGACCTGTTAATTGAGAATATTTCTAACAGAAATCTTTGCTCTTTTGGGAGATTTTAATGTCCAACTGTATTCTGAGGATAAGGACGTTTTTTATTCTTTCCTCCAGCTCAGTTAATGGGATGTTATTTTCACTTCCCCCATGATATTCTAAAGACAAAGTGAGAAATTACTCAGGCTATACTACAGAGGGAAAAATCTCTGGCAATGGGGCAAGCAGTGCGCACACACCTAAAGTGGAATGGACATGAACAAGCACTCAGAGAAGAACTGAAGCATTTCAGAGAATGCTACCAGAGAGATCTTGGACTATAATCACTTCCCAAATCAAGCTTTGCCTCACAGAGCTCTTAGGAGCCAGTTAATTCACACCTGTCATCCTATGACCCAGAACTAGAAGCTCAACTCTGATAGGACTCCACTACTGGGATCTAACTGTTGGAACTCTGGGGTCTTGACTGGTTCCCTGCTTCTATTTAAATAAAGCACAGGAACAGGAAATTGTCCATGCATTGGGGTTTCTCCTGCTTAGGACTGCATCCCTTTCACTACTTGCTCCTACTGTCTGACTCTGATCTCCTGGTAACCTCACCCTGTCTGCCTCCTGATATCTGATTCTCAGTTTGCCCTCGGGCATATCTTAGACTCTGATCTCCTGGTATCTGACCTGACCTGGGTCCTGACTCCTGCTCAGACCACTAGGTCAGATCTCCCATGTCCCGGTTGTGACATGGTATTACTGCCATTTCTTCTCACTGACGTTTTGCACAGATTTCCTCAGGATGGTGAAGGGGAAGGAAGACGTTGAGCAGGTGGTCCTACGTCATGTGTGAATTCCTTTATCTGATGAAGCAATTTTGCACTTTTGACTTCTTTCTAGCTCAGGGATGTCAAGTTCCAGCTAATAGTTCTGTCCACTAAAAGATTAAAACATCTTCTCAGTGACACTCCACTCCTGGTGTATTGCTGATGTATGCTTTGTCCATGCTAGTGCATTGCAATAACAGGAGGAATGTCATGCCAAGACCACTGAAAAAAAGAGCACTTCTTTCCTGTTGAACTAGGAACATCTGTTCAGATAAGCCATTGTAGCTTATATTTGATGTGACTAGTATTTAGCGGCCTGACAATACAGGCTGAAATTCCACAAGAGCTAATCTGATTGTTTTTAACTCTAGCAGATTTATTACACTCTGAGTTCTTTCCTGCCCTGACCACTGGTTGGGGACCAGGCTCTTCCCATTCACATTGATCATACTCATGGTTTTAGAACTTCATAATGACCATCTGGGCAGCTTGCTGGACTCTTGCACATAAGATGTCCAAACATGAAAAAGGAGATAGTCAGCACCAGGATTTCCATGAACATTTAGAAAGAAGGTTAGAGACCAAAAGGAAGAATTTTGTCCTAGTACTATTGATTTTGGTAACACAAATTAAATTAACTTCCATAACAATGAAGGCAGGGACAAAAAGGGATGTGGACAATAAAAACATCCACAAGATCTGTCAGTGTAAGGCAATCCCTGGTGGAAAGAGATGCTAATATGGATGCCAGGGTTTCCATCCTAAATTTGTCTTCCTGGTGCTCGTTTAATGATCTGAAGGGCCTGTATAGCTCAAAGTCCCCAGTTCTTATTGTGGACCTCCAACGCCTATAAGAGAGTACATACTCGTACGAATCTCCATGAAAGAAGTACTGGCTTTCTGATTCCTATCTGTTGGAGAACACTGCTCATGTTGTTGTTCTTAGGGGGCCTGTGGAGTTTGCTGTTATTTTATTTATTATAATAATTATTATTGTGGTATTCCAGTAGCTAACTGATATCAGGTGCCATTGTGTTAGGTGTTACATATGCACATAATAATAAAATATCCCTGGTTTGGAGAGCTTTTAATCTGAATAGACAAGACAAAGGGTAGAAGAAAAGGAAAAATGAATGGGCAACTAAGACACAGAAAGGTTAAATGTCTGTGAGGCAGCTGGGATTGAACTCAGATCTCCTGATTTACAGTCCAGGACCTTAACTACAATACCAAATTTTCTTATATTTGATTTGGATGAAGTGTTAGTATGGAGTGACCTCAGCAGAGTATCTCCTGTACCCATCTGTCCCTGATATGCTTAGCCAGATACCTGTCCTCTGGCCCAGGAGACTATGGTCCAAATCCTGGGAATCTTTCATAGATTTGATTGGGATCTGAGGTGAAATCCCCATGAGAGCTCCCCCGCTCTAGTGGATCTGCTCCACTGTCTGGCCTTAGATTAGGAGAGTTTCCCCTTAAACTGCTTTTGCCGGTGTTACAGGGAGGTTTCTGCCTTACTACCATTACAAATAGCTCACAAACCAAAAAAAAAAAGCACAATCAACCATATCCTAGTCCAGTACTCCTATTTTGTGTTGTTCCCGTGCATAATGCAGCTCTAAAGACAGCAGATCTGGGTACTCAACACTTGCAAAAGTAATACCACTTATTGAGGTAGTTGAATGTAGACTTGCTGGTAGAAGCCTAAGTTTAGACACACATTTTTTAAAATATCGCTTTTAATAACATTTTAGGACATCTCTATTAAGACTTTTCTGATTGCTGGGAAACTTCTACTTGTTGAGGTTAGTGTCTTACTACCTCATCAGGAAGAATCACCAATTCCTTCTGGAGGTCTCTGGGGAGGTAATTTCTAATTGGCTTGGCTGGCTCAGCCTGGAGGCCAACAACAAACTACTTTAACAGAGTAGTGGCCTCAAATTCTACTCGAAAAAACATCTCCTGAGTGTCCGTCAGATTTAACAGATTCTGGTTTGGATAACTCACCCTCTTCATGGGACAAATTTCAGGGGCAAAAAAGAGAAGGCAACACTAAAGTATGTTTCTTCCCCCACCCCAGTGGCTTTGATCTTATGTATCATCCTGCTAAGAGGAGAAGAACAAAGATTCAAAAATCCAGACTGGGGAAATTTTTCTTTTGGAAAAAATTCATTTTTTTTATGGAGGGTAAACCTCTGTCTAAAGCACGAAGGTCAGGAGAGTGAATGGAGAGAAGGGAGCCAGTAGGGACAGATCTAGAACCAAAAGCTTCTAATGCGATGGAGGAGGGCCTAGAGCATGATGCAGAGCCATTAGAACTGGAGAAAGGTAGTGGCAGAGGGGGGAATTGGCCACAGTAGCATGAGCTCTGAAACTGCCTGCCTGTCTGAGGAACTGGAGTCAGGAGCTGGGCTTGTGGGGTACTTGACTTCCATGATTGACAGCTCTTTGCTGTCTTCATCTCTGTTCACAAATAGCAGCAAGCTCCAATTATGAAATATTGCCATCAATATTCTTGTCAAAGATAAGAATTCATAAATGTGCCCATGTAATACACACTTGGCCAAATTCTGAAGTCCTTACACAGTTTATACTAATTTTTACTCAGAAACCATTCAGTCAACAGTAGCTTTGCTTGAATGAGGACTTCAAAATATAGCATATTGTTTATACCATAATATTCTTCTCAGTACAGCAGAAAGGGAATTACGATATTTTCCAAAAGTTTTCCCAGGCAATATTTTAGAGTGACCTCAGGATCTTACAATGGAGGCACGTGATTAAGTAGTGAATGAGTGAAAAAGAAAAACTGCTAACGTCAGGGAGAGCTATGAAATGTTAAAATATTTACATAATTAAAATATTTTACATCATTAGTTACTGTACTCACTTTCCCCTCATCTCTTGGGCTATCACTTAGGTGTACAACTGGGCCAGGGTGAGTCTTTGTGGATCTGAAAAACAAAATCAATTCAAAGCAATGTTAATTCTTTCAGTAAAAAAGGAAATTTATGTTAGAGACAAGGCAACCCAAAACTGTTTGGAAAACTGCCATGGAGGAGGATATTTGCACACAATCAACAACAAAAGACCTTACTCCTTATGTAGAATCATGTACTGTACTATAAATTCCGGTTATCCTTTCTAACACATGGTAAGTTTGAAGCCCAGGAACAATTTAGATACATGTGCGTAACAGCCATTAAAAAAACCTATTTTTGCATATGAAAGCATACATTCTGCACACATATAAATGGATCTAAATTGTTATGAGTGATGCTTTCATACTATATTATGTCTAATTACACGATGAGTGAACACCCTCATTCAGAATTAAAGTGACCTTATTTCGGTGTATTTTAATTCACTTCCAAAATGACTTTAAACTAAACTTAATTAAGGCCACTTCAATGCTGAACAACAGCATCCACACAGGGATTTAATGTGATTTAACTAATCCACTTCAAAATCATACCTGTAGTTAATTCGGATCAAATTTCCTGGATGTCCCTGGGTAGACAAGATGTTAGCCTCGCTCTGTTATTACTATCCATTTTATTTGGCAGACCACTTTCATTTTGCTCCAGCTTTATTATTTTAGTCTGGCAAATATGTAACAATCTTACCAACCCATTTTTCCATAACAAGCAACTCTTCCCCCATAGCAGCAATCTCTTCTTCAATCCCTGTTAATATAGTATGAATATCAGTTTGCAGATCTTTTATTTCAGGTAATAATGCATTGGTATCTGCTTGTACTGGCTGTAGGGAGGGCCTTATCTATTTCCTCTTTCTCCACTTTGGTTGCCATATTGCTATCTTTGTCATGCAGCGAGAAAGGCTCTTCTTCAAAATCTAATTATCTATTTTACTTTCTAAAATTATTTTAAGCACTTGAGAGTTTTTTTCAGGGTTGCTATCAGATTTTTTTTCCCTGCATAGGGATGGTTTTCAGAGGTGATGGGAACAGATATTCTTACTGCCTTCTTTGACTATGGAGCCTAGGGGCTTGATTCTCCTCTTATTTATATAATTGTAAGTCAAAAGTATCTCAACTGAAGTCACCAGTTACTTCTCTGAAAAACCTGTGCAAATGTGACGAAAATTAGGTTCAATGTATTCTTACTTGGAAGGTATTATATTCCCCCTCTCCCCACCACAATAGAGGCCATCTTATAAATTGTTACAACCATCTCTGTGAATTAAGCAACACATAATCTGCGTTTAATCAACACATAAAAGCAAACGTTTTTAAGCAAAATGACTAAATGTATTACTTAGACTATATTTTAGGAAGATTTCTCTAAAAATGATCAAGACACCAAAAATAAGAAAACTCTTTAAATCTAACCTTTCAGCATTTCCTGTGTGCACCATGGACTCACTCTATGCCCTAAATGGATCCTGTGCCATATGTATTTCCACATAACATTGAATGACTTGTCATTATTGTTCTCTGTGATATTATGTTTATATTATGCAACCATTACTTAAGCTTTTAGTGCATTTTCACCATTAAACGTAATTAAAATAAATATTAACCATATAGGGCTAGAGTCACTATGGGATTTAGGGATTTAACTCATTTTAAATCCCAGATTTAGGAATCACTGGCATTTACAAAACTTCCACTCAGTTGCTGCCTAGCCCTTTAGGGCATGTGCACGGCCTCTGGGCATGTGCACGGCTGCCTCGCTCTAGGTGCTCAGATGCCTAAGCCCCCAGGGTGATCCACCAATTAGGGAAAGATTGGTGCTCCTCCGCCTGTCTCACCTGTGGGGCCCAATCTGGTAGATGTGCTCATAGGCCACCTAGCTCCACACAAAACAGCCAAGAGGAGCACCTCTTTCAAAACATTTAGCTCAGTGGTTAAGGTGGGATATAGGAGATCCCCTGATTGAAGCCCTCCCTCTGCCTGATAAGGTGAGTACCTTAGCCATGGGATATTCAAATGTGGGGAGCGCCCTCAATGTCTCCAGTTGAAGCTGTAGCATGTTTTTAAATTAAGGAGTCATTAGAGCAGGGGGACTGGACCCTTGGTCTCCAACCTCTCAGGTGAGGGCTCTAATTACCAGGCTATAGGGTCATTTTCTCTCTGTCTCTGGCCCAGTGAATATTTAGAGATCATAAATGCAAGAATCAGTGTGGTCTGGTCTGAGTTCCACAGGATGGGAGGCAATATTCTGCCAGTTGCACATGGATGTGGGTCCAGGCATCCACTAGCAATGAGGAGTTAAAAGAACTCCAAAGTTGCAAAATAATTTAAAAATCTGAGGCAGATGAGTCCATAATCCATAGCAATGTTTTAATTCTAGTATTAAGATACCTGCGATTTTTTATTAGTTAACTCTGCCAGATTTGAATACATGCACATGCACAAACCCCAGTCAATGCATAAGAATAAGATGAGAAGTTGACCCAGCCATTGCTATCTGGAATGCAATTATCTCATTCAGTTATAGTAAAGTAACACACTTATTTTCCCTGATGATTTCAGGGTCCTATTGCACTCTAGATGTTACCATTTTAGCAGGTCTTTAAGCCATTATTTAAATATATTATTTAATTCCCTTATGCAACACAATTCACCTGTCTCTTCTCCCTTAAAAGACAGAAGCTAGATTATCTATCTAATCTTCCTTCAGTCTAAAACGTTTCTATTTCATTTTCTCTCCAGTAAATATTCAGAAGGCTTCTCAATCTTTCAATTGCTACATGCATTTTGCTGTTTTTCTCAAAAACAGTTCCTAATTGCTCTTACCTCTTTTTCTAAGGTTCCCAGAAATATTGTACTTATTTCTGTTTATATATATTATTTCATTTTAGAAATGTGAAGATATTTATCAGGCTAAGGCACTAGCATTACTACCAATCCTGCATTCCTTATTCAGGAAATCTGACTTTCCTATTGGTATGAATGTACAATTAAGGATTAGACTGTGACTTCTTACCCACAGCCCTACCTGAGGAGAAGCATCGGACTGATTGTGCAATGATTTTTAATGAAGCTATAAACTTGGGGGTTGTGCCCCATGACTGGAGAATTGCTAACATAGTACCTATTTTTAAGAAAGGGAAAAAAAGTGCTCTGGGAAACTACAGGCATGTTCGTTTGACTTTAATGGCATGTAAGGTCTTGGGACAAATTTTGAAAGAGGAAAATAATTAAGGACATAGAAATAAATGGTAATTGGGATAAAATATAACATGATTTTTCAAAAGGTGTTTCATGCCAGACCAACCTGATCTCTTTCTTTGGCAGATAACTGATTTTTTGGACAACGGCTATGCAGTAGATCTAATTTACCTGGATTTCAGGAAGGCATTTGATACTCTTCCACATGGGAAACCATTAGTTAAATTGGAGAAGATGGGGATTAATATGAGAATTGAAAGTTGGGTAAGGAACTGGTTAAAGGGGAGACTACAGTGAGTCATACTGACACGTGAACTATGAGGGTGGAGGGGGACTGCTAGTGGAGTTCCTCAGGGTTCTGTTTTGGGACCAATCTTAGTTAACATTTTTATTAATGACCTTGGCACAAAAAGTGGGATTGTACTAATAAAATTTGCAGATGACACAAAGTTGGGAGGTATTGCCAATACAGAGGAGGACCGAAGTATAATACAAGAAGATCTGAATGATCTTGAAAACTGGAGTAATAGAAATTGAATGAAATTTAATAGTGTAAATTTCAAGGTCATGCACTTAGGAACTAACAACAAGAATTTTTGCTATAAGCCGGGGACTTACAGTTGGAAGTGACGGAGGAGGAGAAAGACCTGGGCATGTTGATTGATCACAGGATGACTATGTGATGGAGCCATCACAAAAGCTAATACAATCCTAGAATGCATAAGGTGAGATATTTCCTGTAGAATAGGGAAGTGTTATTACCATTATACAAGGCACTGGTGAGACCTCATCTGGAATACTGTCACAGTTCTAGTCTCCCATGTTTAAGAAGGATGAATTCAAACTGGAACAGGTGCAGAGAAGGGCTACTAGGATGATCTGAGGAATGACAAACCTACCTTATGAGAGGAGACTCAAAGAGTTTGGCTTGTTTGGCCTAACCAAGCTAAGGCTGAGGGGAGAAATGATTGCTCTTTATAAAAACATCAGAGGGATAAATACCAGGGTGGGAGATAGTTAAGTTAAGTGCCAATGCTGACACAAGAACAAATGGATATAAACTGATCATCAACAAATTTAGGCTTGAAATTAGACAAAGGTTTCTAACCATCAGAGGAATGAAGTTCTGGAACAGCCTTCCACAGGGAACAGTTCGGGCAAAAAACCTGACTGGCTTCAAGACAGAGCTTGATACATTTATGAAGGGGCTGGTAACGATGAGACTGCCTGCAATGGCATGTAGCCCACTTGTCACTGCTAGCAGCAAATACCTCCAACAGCTGGTGATGGGACACTAGATGGGGAGGGCTCTGAATCACCACAGAGAATTCTTTCCCAGGAGTCTGGCGGGTGGTGGGTCTTGCTGAGATGCTCATGGTCCAACTGACCGCCATATATGGGGTCAGGAAGGAATTTCCCCCAGATCATATTGGCAGAGACCCTTGGGACTTTTTGCCTTTCTCTGCAGCCTGAGGCACGGGTCACTTGCAGTTATAAACTAGTCAGACTAGATGATCATGATGGTCCCTTCTGGCCTTAAAGTCTATGAATCTATGAGAAAGGTGAAAGATCTGTCCCATCCCATAGGCAGCACCTGAGTCTTTTGTCTGGGGAGGATATGCCCAGGAGTGCCGGAAACGCCCTAGAAGCGGGGGGCCACCAGCTAAGTTCCCTCTAAGCTGCGTGGCTGCATAGCTGCACAGTTGCCCATTAAACCCCACGCAGGGGCTCAGGGCTGTGGCGAGGAGAGGCGCCCATCCCCGACAGCTCCAGCGTGGACCTGCAACGGCGGGGAGAAGCATCCCTCACTGCTGGCCCCAGTGCGGACCTGCCTCAGCCAAGGGAGAGGAGCCCCTCCCTCGGCCCAGCCCAGTCCAGCCCTGCCAGAGCTGCTATGGCCCGCAGCAGCTCGGGGCTGGGGGAAGTCATCTCTCCCCACCACAGCCCCGGGGCAGCCTACACCCCGAACCCCTCATCCCTGGTCCCAGCCCAGAACCCACACCCCCAGCCAGAGCCCTCATTCCCCCACACCCCAACCCTCTGCCCCAGCCCTGAGCCCCCTCCCACACTCCAAACCCCTTGGCCCACCCTCACCACATAAATTTTGTTACGTCACCAATATGAAGGTGATGTGTCACACATCACCTCCATACTGGTGCACGTAACACAATTAATTCCGCACATGAACGTAAAAAATTAGAGGGAACACTGGCCACCAGTGCCTGGATCACGGCCCTGCTCCCCGGCACCTCATCTCCTCCCATGGCCCCGCCCATGCTGTGCCCAACCCCAAAGCCCTGCCCCTCTCCACCTCTTTCCCCAAGGCCCCACCCACCACTCGCTCCTCTCCATCCACTCACGGCTGGCAAAAAGTGGGAGGGCACAGCCTTCCCACTTTTAAAATTGATGGGGCCACAGTTCCCTGACTCCTCCCCTGCCCATTCTACCGCCCCTGAAGATATAAAGCTAAGTTGCTCCAGCATCAGCACACAGGAGGAGGAGTCCTACAGCTGGGCCAGCCAGTGAGAGGCAGGACCTGTAGCATTCACCACCAATGGAGAAAGAGTCCTTTAGAGATTACAGCTTCTGCCTCTCGCTTTTTTCCTGCCTTAAAGGTGAGTGATGGTGGCGGAAAGGAGGTGGAGAGGAGTGAGCAGCACTCAGGAAAGGGGCAGGGCTATGGTCCAAGCACCGGTGGGCCCCTCCCACTTCTAGGGAGCTTTTGGCGCCCATGCTCTCAGGCTGCAAAGGCGGCGGCGGGCCGGTGCAGTGCGCCTCCAAGGCAGGGTTGACAAACAGGTTTCTACCAGACAGAGGATGTATGTTCACCTGCCTACATCGGTTCATATTAAATTAAGCATTGGAAGAAAAGATAATGCATACAAAGTCAACATGAGGAAATAAAGTCACCATGAAGTCAGCACACCAGGGAATAACCCTCAGGTGGTCATCCTGACCTCTGGAGACAAAATAATGAATTTTGGGGGATATAAGGAGCAGACAGAAGGACCCCTCTTGATCCTTCACCAAGATAGTGCTTTAGCATTCATAAAAGAGGGATGCCAGCCATGTTGGTTGGAGATGCTGGGAGATGAGAGAAACTACTTTAGACAAGGGTTTAACCTGTTTAGGGTAGATTCTGGGAAGCGTGTTATAATTTTGCTTTATATGTAACTTTTCTGTGTTTCATTATTATTCTTACTCACTATCTCTTAAATCTTAACCTTTGATAATAATCTTTTGATTGTTTTCACTATAGATGTGCTGTGATGTTATATAGGAAGTGATCCTCAGTTGAATCAAACAAGCTAATGTGTACACGGTCCTTTGGGGATAGAAAACCTGGTATTTCTGTGAGTAGCCAGTGACAGGAGCTTGATATCACAGGGGAATGCTTCAAAGGAGTTTGGGATTTGGGGTGCACCAATTGTTAACCTGCAAAGTGAGCGCTAACATTGTCCTGAGGAGATTGTTTGGGTGGCTAACAGGCTGGTGTTGTCAGGAAGATGACACCCAGTTAAGCACCAGCAAGGCTCCCTCTCTCACTGGAGATAGGGAGGGTAACAAATTGACCCCACAGTCCAGGGCACCCCAAGAATGCATCACACCCTCTCCCCATTTCACAAACTTCATAGGTAAACTGAGGTAACCTCTGAGGGGGATGGCATTTAGAAGCCGTAGCATCCATGGTCATGGACAATACATTCTGGCTATGACCTCCCCTACAACTTGGACCAGGGGGGAAAAATTCTCCAGCAAGCTGTGTAGTCCAATAGGCGCCATTCATCTTTTCAGGTTGTGGCCTTAATCTAGAGCCGTGGTTTTCAACTTGTGGTCCACAGACCACTTGGGATCTGCAGACTATGTTGAAGATTTCCAAAGGGGCCCACACCTCCATTTGAAATTTTTTTGGGATCCGCAAATGAAAATAAGTTGAAAACCACTGGGCTAGAGGATCTGGTGATCACATTTTGCCAATCCGTATGTTCAATGAAAAAGTTAGGTCCAGAGGATGTTTACTGAGTTTGTGGAATCCATGACTGTCTGTATTTTATTTAATATTTCAAGCAAATATATTTATTCGGTTAATGACATAGGGTCCCAAACAAATATCTCTTTTTAAACCAATATTTGATATCACTACAATATACCTAGAAACTGAATTTCCTTGAAAAATTCTCACAATGAATCACAATCAGTACTGCACCAAAATGTTCCTTAAAACAGGAGACTATAAAATCATTCTAGTGATTGGTCTGAAAAGAACGGCCAGCAATGTGAAAGTGATAGAAAAGTCCACACTTACAGTTCTATTGCCTTGTTCCACATGATAACGTATCCAGAAAGAATGAAGGACTCAATATTTACAATATGTGTATTTCCCCTCTCTGTTCCAACGTAGAGCCATTTACTTTGGAAAGGAAGATGGCAGTACGTAATCCTGTAAGGGAAAAAAATATCACACTTAAAGTTGTACCAACAATCATATTTTCAACAAGTTTTCTTTTGAAATAGTTGTCCCTTCCGTTTTCCTAAGGCCAGAGTAGCTTGGACACAGTTCCCAATATGTGATTGGTGGAGGTAGCACAGCCTGCGGTGCTGGCTCCTCCTTTTTTCCAGCTCATTCTACAGGTGTCCAAGCTCTTCCTAGTGGAGAAGCTGGGAACAAGGAGGAGGAGCCATTCTACCTACCTCTAATAGGGTCAGGAAATAGGAGCCATCTTAATGTGCTTCGTGCAATCCTGACTGGGAGGGGGTAGACACACGATTCATCTCTTTATGAGTATTTGGGCCACCCTATAAAAAAAAGTCTGAGAACCGTTGAGCTAGAGATTCTGATTTTCTTCTTTACAAAAAGTTTTTTTCCAGTTCAGTACACAGGCATTAATGAGACATGAGTATGTTTAATGTTTCGTACAAAGGAAACGTAACATTACTATTCACACAAAGAAGTGTTCACTTTATTAGCTCTTAATCAGTCGAGGGGGTATGGAGCTGATAAACCATTACCAAGTGCAGTCAAGCAGAGATATGATTCATACTCTCACTCCCACATTCATATCATTTTTATAGAATAGCCCAGTGCTATATCACTTAGGAAAAATCTCATGATGGTCTCTTGTGATAAGATACAATTTTCATAAAGATGATGAATGGAGAGAATCAATTTTTTGGACATTACAATATTTACATTACATTAAAAAGAGAATCCACATGAGAGATGTAGACTATTTGCAGCTCAAATCTAATTATATCTATACTGTCTACATAGACTGAAATGCTTATCTGATCCTACAGTATATTCTAGCACTCAGGAGGTTTGTCTTTATTAAAAGCACATACTTTGCCTGGTATGCAATACTTTATTACTTTATTATCTTTGTCATTCATTTGATTCCAAAAGAAAATATTTCTAGCTTTGAGATACAAGTTGGAGTTGATGGCTAAATTAGTATTTTTATCCTGAGTAATTTTTTTAAATGATGACATACACTATTTAAGAATATACATATTTCATTTATGTTTTTATGAAGTATCAATCTTTTTGCCCTGCTTTATAAGGGAATGACAGCTTCCTTCCAACAATCTTATTTTGTAAAATATGGTAAGGTTACTTAAGTCCTTTGTGGCTTAAAATATTTACAACCTCCTAAACTGAAGGAAGTGTTTCACTTGCAAACTAATTTCACTTATTTTTCTGCAGTTATGAGGAACACTTAGCAAGCTATATTCTTTTTCTCCTGACCCTGCACAGTACTTTGAATGACTCTGCAGTTTTAAGGCTGTATTATCATACAATCGAAACATTTTATGCAGAATACACTCAAATGAATAATTGTACTTCTTCCTTTTATATTGCTCCAGGTTTAAGGCAGCTAAGTAATGCAACCCTGAAATCCTCAGTCAAGGTGTTCATCCATGATTGGAGGGCCAGGACAAGGTCTATGCATCATTTCAGTCTTATTTTGATGATTCGAGCAAGATGTAGGCCTTGTTCCAGCCCCCTGCACAGGGATAAATTTTACCCTTACAGACTCAGTTATGTCAATGGCAAAGATCCCATTAACTTCTGTGGGAGCAGGTCTTTAGGGACAGATTTTTAAAATTGCTTCCAATTTTGCAAACACAGTTTAGCATCTGCAAAGAAAAGTGCCCACTACAGACATCTAAGTGAGAGTGAAATCAGGTAGTCTGACATTTAACAGGAGCATTTATATCTACAATTATTTGTAGGTGCAAAAATAGAGACAACTTTTTAAAATCAGACCTTTAGTGCAATTTTAGAAAGTATGTACATGTACTTATACTGTGTGTGTGTGTATATATATATATTTCACTTCTGTTTACTGTTTTGGCTTCATACAAAGATAGTGACGCAATTCAAAAAGTAATATAAAATTAAGTTAAGAGACGCTAAGGTAATTGTTTTGTTTATTGAATGATTTATTAAGCACCCATCTTCACACGAAAATTTAAATGAACAGCTAAATCACATGGACACAAACTCAGACAATGTCAACTTAAAAAAAAAATCTGAACAACCAATCATCTCTGCCTATTAGATGACAAAAATCCCTGCTGAACAGACGTGTCTGAGATTGAGGAAATGCTGTAACTTGGAAATCACAGTCCATCACCACTGGTCTGGTGCATCCATATACTGTGAGAGTTAAAGCTACAAGCTGTTCTGGGGACTTTGATGTAGTACTATCGGAAACAAATCACTTCAAAAATGGCATAAAAGCAGACCAAAGGAGCCCATCCTATTACTCTGAGTCTCTGCTGATACAGGGTCCATATAAGTTCCTTAGGGTCACTTAGCCAAATAAGGTCCTTTACAAGATTCATGAATGTCCATCAGACATTAGATTGCTACATTTGATACATTTTCAAACGCATCCAACTTCCTTTCTTCCTCTAGACCAGTGGTTTTCAACCTGTGGCTCATGGACCCCTGGGGGTCTGAGGACTATGCCTAAGATTTACAAAGGGGTTCGTGCCTCCATTAAAATTTTTTTAGGGGTCTGCAAATGAAAAAAGGTTGAAAATCACTGCTCTACATTAATGGTTTACCAAGGAGAAGACATGCTGAACCACCATGGCACTGATGCACTGGGTCAACAAAAAAGAAAACAACCTGAGATACAGGGTCCTTCACTTATTGGGACTGGAGCCCCAAAATGAACTAAAATATATAATGTGAAAGCATTGTTAGGCTTCCACACAACAAGCAAAGTTCTTTCAACATTCTAATGAACTGTCCTGTCTAGTGTAATCCAATTGCCTGAAGTGCATTACTTTTTTTTTGTGTGTTCTAAAAATTAAATGAAAACTCACTTTACAGTGTTATATTTGAAGTTCTAAATGTTATGGAATATATTAACTTCAATTCAAGGCTTACACACTGGAAACAAACCTCAGGTTCATAATGAAGAAATTTCATTTCAGCAAAACATTATCATTATGCAATGAGCTTGTAAAGATAGGTATAATGAACTGTGTTATAAAAACTATATTAAATAACATTAGAGAAGTAGATATCTATTTAACAGTGTTATAAGACAATTTAAAAGGGAACATTTTTGCTTTCTGAATGTGCCTTGTTGACACAGCTTTCAAAGGTTGTAAAAAATCAAAAAGTTGGTTTGTGTCCTATCTACCCTGGACTCTTGGTCTGTGTAGATCAAGGGTGGGCATCCTGTGGCTCCGGAGCCACATGCGACTCTTCAGAATTTAATATGTGGCTCCTTGTATAGGCACCGACTCCGGGGCTGGAGCTACAGGTGCCAACTTTCCAATGTGCCGGGGGGTGCTCGCTGCTCAACCCCTGGTTCTGCCATAGGCCCTGCCCCCACTCCACCCCTTTCTGCCCCCTCCCCTGAGCCTGCCATGCCCTCGCTCCTCCCGCCCCCCTCCCCCAGAGCCTCCTGCATGTCATAAAACAGCTGATTGGGAGGTGCGGGGAGGGAGAGGGAGGTGCTGATCTGCAGGGATGCCAGTGAGTGGGAGGCACTGGGAAGGGGGGAGAGGGAGGGAGAGAGCTGATGGGGGGCTGCTGATGTATTACTGTGCCAAAGAGCCAATGTACGTTGGTAAATTCTGGCTCCTTCTCAGGCTCAGATTGGCCACCCCGGTGTACATAACAGGGCAAAGCAAACCAGACAAATGTGTGATTTTCTAGCCAGATGTAGACCTGCCTAGTAAAACAGACTAGGGAGGATGAACACTGACTGAAAGGAGCTAGCCAACAAGTAATCCCAAAGCCACAATAAGCAGATAAGATAGAATAAGACAAACATAAGAAACAATGAAATACATGAAGGCAATGAAAAGACAGCTGGATTGTGTAAGTAGGAGGAGCTTAAAAAAAGATAGTGAAGGAGGTACCAATTAGAGTTTTAGCAGAATAAGTAAAAATGCAACAGTTAAAAGGATTTTGGGTCAGTGTATATGACAATATATTTAGAATAGAATATTAATAGATGAGGCAGTTTTAATAATCTGCACCTGAATCATGTTACAAGAAAAGGTATACAGGATGTGTGTTTAACAAAGGGGGTGTGGAGCAGCACAGGACTTACACCAGATTGGACCAGCATGGATCTGATGATAACAGAAACAGCCTACCTGCGCCCCAGGACTGGATCATTACGTTATCCTGCTCTATCTGCTTTACTTATGCTTTCTGCTTGATTGAGGTGGCAGTATATTGTCCTAAAACTTTCTTATTAAAGCTTCAAACTAGTTAGGGTTAGTAACTGGCATGGATTGTGTTTTTCATCCAACAAACTCTTACATATTGTGCTTCAGATTGTGAAAGAAAGGCATCCTCACATTACTCATACATCCCACAATCAGATGAAGATATATTTTGATGCCCGTGGAAGTAATCAAGGCCAACAGAGAAAAAATAGTGCTCATGATAATGAAAATAGGATCATGATGATTTTATGAAAATGTGAAACACTTTTGCCTATAACAATCTGCTTCATTAAGCAACATGAGCGAACTGGCAAAGAACTTGATCTTTTGAGGTGCTGAGAATCTGCTGAGCCCCAGTGTGACGAGTTGGATCACAGAAACCCCCTTGGGAACTGCCACCTGATGTGCTGAGACTACCTCTGAGCCTGTTTTCCCTGGCCATTTGGGACCTCAGTGCCCTGCCTGGTTGTGCCAGACATGCTAGCTTGCTACAAACGCAGACCCAGGTCTGAACCACATCCCCCAAAAGCTGCAGGCTTAACTGAAAACAGCTTAAGAAGAGTTCCTGTCTCTATCACTCAGTTACCCAACTCGCAATGGGGTCCAAACCCCAAATAAATCCATTTTACCCTGTATAAAGCTTATACAGGGTTTGCCCTGTATGTCACTGATAGAGAGGTATGCACAGCTGTTGGCCACCCCAGGTATTAGTACTTTCTCTGGGACAATTAATAAGTAAAAAGTGACTTTATTAAATACAAAAAGTAGGATTTAAGTGGTTCCAAGAAATAATAGACAGAACAAAGTGAATTACCAAGCAAAATAAAATAAAACACGCAAGTCTAAGCCTAGTTAAGTAAGAAAAAACTGAATACAGATAAAATCTCACCCTCAGAGATGTTTCAGTAAGCTTCTATCACAGACCGGATACCTTCCTAGTCTGGGCACAATCCTTTCCCCTGGTATAGTCCTTGTTCCAGCTCAGGTGGTAGCTAGGGGATTTCTCATGACTGCAGCCCCCTTTGTTCTCTTCCACCCCCTTATATATCTTTTGCATAAGGCGAGAATCCTTTATCCCTCTCTGGGTTCCCACTCCTCCTTCTAAATGGAACAGCACCAGGTTAAAGATGGATTTCAGTTCAGGTGACATGATCACGCACTGTAAGATTTCATTACCCACTTGCCAGCACACAGGTATACAGGAAGACTTACAAGTAAACAGAGCCATCTACAGTCAATTGTCCTAGTTGATGGAAGCCATCAAGATTCCAAACCATCATTAATGGCCCACACTTTGCATAATTACAATAGGCCCTCAGAGTTATATTTTATATTTCTAGTTTCAGATACAAGAATGATACATTCATACAAATAGGATGAACACATACAGTAGATTATAAGATTTATAATGATACCTTACAAGAGACCTTTTGCATGAAGCATATTCCAGTTACATTATATTCACACTCATTAGCATATTTTCTTAAAATCATATAGAGTGCAACGTCACGCCCGACAATTCCCACTAAAGTCAATGGGAATTGTAGGTGTTTAGCACATGCTCCACATTCCTTGGATCAGGTCCAAAGGTTGTACAACAGCTGAAATTGAATGTCATTCTCAATGGGCATTATTACGACAGTAAAAACCCATGGACCGAATGCGGGATATCTTGAAAGGAATTCCTATGCCTCTTATTCCAGTGCAATACGTTTTACTAGTCTTTCAAGGCATCCAAAACTGAATAGGGTGTTAAAATGGAATAAAAACAAGAAATGTCATATAAATTACAGATATCAAAAATACCTCAGGTTTTAATTTATTTATTGCTACATATAAGGCCAGATTCTTCTCTTATACTAACATAACTAGTGGAAAACCAATGTAACTATCAACTCAAATGGAAATACTTCTGATTTACACTAGTCTGAGGAAAGAATCAAGCCCAACATATACAACCTTGTCTAATATGTTTGCAAAACAGCTCAGATTTTTTCATTTGTAACCACTAAATTGGAAAAAAAATCTTGAAGGCATTGCCAGAATTCTAGAAGCAACATAGATGAAACAACAACATAACTTAAAAGAATACTATCAACAATTGCTTAAGCCAAAATTAAAACCTGTTTTAAAGAGAGATATACTTTACTGAGGAATAACTTCGTAATTTTAAGTATCTACAGAATTTTTTAAATAAATTCCTCCACTCCATCACTAAGAACTTTAACCAAAACATCTATTGCTTATTTGTAGACATACCCATATTTGTAAATGTCTTAGAATACTAGTCTACTGGTTAACATAAGGCTGTTTGAGTGCCTAAATTCATCTTTACATTAAACGTAAATTTAGAAAATACATGACTTTTAGAAAAGGTTAGAAAATGGTACGTATTTTCTACCAAAATAACCCCTGATCGAAATGAAAAATTTTCATTATTTTAAAAAAATATTGCAGAATTTTTTTGTGGACATTTTCCAGTTTCTTGGTTGCTTTTGATTTTCTATTTTTAATTAAAAAGCTGAACATTTTTGAAGGAAGCAAAACATTTCCATTAACACTTTCACTTAGAGAAAAGACAATATTTTGTCAAAAATATTTTTGAATTAAAAATGTTAACTAGCTTTTATTTATTTATTCATTTATTGAAATTGAAAAATGTAATTTCACTTGTTTTAAAAGACGACTAATTTTTTCTGATATATGTGTGCAAAGATGTGCTCTCTTGCCTACCCTCTCCCCAGTATACTAACACAAACTGTCAACATTAATGGGTCCTGATTGTTCTGATTGAACATTAAGGTGTGCAAGGAATGCACAAATGGATCCTAAAATTGTAATTTATCTTAAAAGTGGTGCACAGAAAAATGAGAAAATAGAATGATTGTCAAACTACAGCAGTAAAAAGAAGAATCGTCCTATAAAGTAATAAACACAAACATTAATTTGAATTATGTAAATGCAGAATAAGTGGGAGGGTGGGAAGAGAATAGTTAAGAGTTTTTTTTAAATTATTTTAAAGAAAACAATAAAAGAAAACTAAAAATTACAGTAGAGAGAAAAAATGGAAATAAACCTATGAAAGACTGGACAATACATTGTGTTTTCACTATGATAAATGCACAGTATGTGCTCATTGGTTATAAAAAATTTAATAGTTGAGCAGTGAAATATAGAGAGGATCAACTGTGTATTTTGATCAGCTGCTGTGATAAAGTGCATAAAAGAGACCTTGACATTATTTACATTGCAGACTTTTCTATTGAACTCATCACCTTAGTATCCGATCACTTCCTATACATTCAGGAATTAAGTTTCACTATACCATTGTAAGGTCTGTAAAAATAGGGGAGGTATTTTCAAAGCATTCTGTGAAGATGTTGGAAAATCAGATGAAATATTTGACCACTCAAGGGGTCTGAATACTCAGGGTTTAGCCGGATGGCCAGCCAGGGAATTTTCAAGATACCATTAAACATTCATGTCACAATATCAAAACTCTTCTGCTGCCCCACCTCCCATCCCAAGTCAATCACTTCAGCAGTCCTCATAATAAACACATATGGCTAGTGCGGGGTGAAATTTTTCAGACAACTTTTTTTTTTTTGCACCAAAAATGCATATTTGGGTCAACTGACACAAATTTACCAAATTGTTTTGGTAAAAAAAAAAAAAATCTGAAAAAAATTGTGACATTTCATTTTGACATTTTCAAAATTAATCATTTTGATTTTCCTATTTGAAATGATTTTTCGTTTTGACTTTTACTTCAACTTTATTTTAAAAAGCTTCAAAAACTCTAAAGAAATGTTTTTGTTTGACCCTCAATTTTTTTAGTTTTTCAGCTCACCGAAAAAAATCAAAACTTTTTTTTTCAGTTGACCTGACATTTTCTTTAAAATTTGGTCTGGCTAGTGAACCAAAAAAACCCACTTATTTGTCCAGCCCAATGTGTGTCTTACTGGATCAGTCCAACAATCTGACAACCTTGAATTCATAGAAAAGCATCATAAATAGGTATGGACAGGGGAATGGAATACTTGTGACCAACCTGTGTATAGGGATGTCCCTGCCAGATTCTGCTTTGTCTATGGAGCTATGCAAACCAGGCAGCATGGCAAATGCCCACTGCAAATGAGTCCATGCAACTGCTATTCTCTAGGGTTGTTGATTAATCACAGTTTGAATCTCATTGTTAAACAATAGAATACTAATTGAAATTATTAAATATTTTTGGATGTTTTTCTCCATTTTCATACATATTGATTTCAATTACAACGCAGAATACAAAGTGTACAGTGCTCACTTTTATATTATTTTTTATTACAAATATTTGCACTGTAAAAATGATAAACAAAAGAAACAGTATTTTTCAATTCACCTTATACAAGTATTGTAGTGGAATCTCTTTATTGTGAAACTGTAACTTACAAATGTAGATTTTTTTGTGGTTACATAACTGCACTCAAAAACAAAACAATGCAAAACTTTAGAGCCTACAAGTCCACTTAGTCCTACTTCTCGTTCAGCCAATCACTACGACAAACAAGTTGTTTACATTTACGAGAGATAATGCTGCCCACTTCTTGTTTACAATGTCACCAGAAAGTGAGAACAGGCGTTCGCATGGGACTTTTGACTTTCACCCCCCTGAGCCTGAAAGTTGCAGCGCTGTAAATTGCCAGTATAGACAAGCCCCTACTCTGCCTTGATGTTCATCTCCCCTTTGACGTGCACCGCAACTAGATAGGAAACTTTGCTCTGCTCTGCAGAACTTCATTTTCTTTCTGGAATAGGCCAACCATGGAAACTCTGGACAACATGCTGTCATGGCCAGAATCAGTTAGACTTTCATGGAAGCATAGGCGCTCAACCCCCCTGCTCTGCCCCAGGCCCCACCCCCACCCCCTCCCATCCTTGCTCCACCCCCACCCTTCCAAGTCTCCACCCCCACTCCACCTCTTCTCGCTCAGTTCAGCCCCCTCCCCTAAGCATACCCAATCCCTGCTCCTCCTGATTTCTCCCAGAGCCTTCTGCATGCCGCAAAACAGCTGACTGCGGCGGGTGGTAGGTGCTGGGAGGGAAGGAGAGGAGTTGATTAGCAGGGCCGCCAGCGGTCGGGAGGCACTGAGGGGAAGGGGAAAGCTGGTTGCCAGTGGGTGCTAAGCACCTACTAATTTTTTTCTGTGGGTGCTCCAGCCCTGGAGCACCCATAGAGTCAGTGCCTATGCATGGAAGGAACAGTTCCAGCCAGTAGAGAATTTGCACTCTCTCTGGCTCCTCTCTCCTCCTATCCAGGGGGAGGGACCTGGGGTGACCCCTCACAAACTGGGTGGTGAGGGGGAAATGGCTTTCTGCTCCCAAAGAAAGCTGCGCCTCTCATAAGACATTTGATAATGGAGTTGAAGTAGGAGACATAGACCTTTTCTTATGTCTTTAGCTTTATCGGCACAGCTCTCTCCTTGGAGCCAGCAGTGACATCAGACATTTAAATACCTCAGAAATGGAAATGGAGCTGAGGTGGGGAAACACTCCAAAAAGCAGACACAGCCCTGTTACATAACTGGAAATGAAACAAATTATTAAGCCAAATTGTAATTCAGAAATTTGTGTGGGCTCTTTATGTTGTGTGCAGTCAGTGAGGACCTACTGAACACCTGTACTACCTCTGACACCGCTAACATTGAAGAAATCTTTTGGATCCCTTGGGCACTTCTGAAAATGCTGTTTGGAAACTGATATCTGAGCCCATATCTTTGAACTACCCATATGGAATACCTGTCCTACTGGATGTTCAGAGCATGTAGGTGTGCTAAAAAAACAGCTCTGAAAATCCCCTCGGTGCTCAATTCGAACTTGACCACCTAGACTGTGCCAAAATAGCTATTTGCAGCCAGAGTCAGAATTAAGAATAGAAACCAGATCTCCTAAGTCCATGTCCTCTACATTAACTATATGACCAGATAGTGTGGTCACTGACTTTAGAAGTGAATGTAAGGCAGGTTCTGAGGGAGTTCTTTTATTTCTTTTGATGCCTCTCTGTTTTGCTGGTATAATAAGCTTTTTCTAATTGAGTTTCAATGGGGAGTTGACATTAATTTTTAAATTGTAGTGTCCATGTGAAGCGGAAATATGAAGAGAATGAGACAAAAGTTGTCTGTGGCAATGAGCAGATAATGAGGAGGTTGTTGCTTGAGCAGTTCATTAAAGAATAAATTAGCACTGAGTGATTCCAGAGTGAGCTCCAGCCACAACCAACCATCCTTATTTGATGAGAAATTTACAGCAACATGAAACAAAAGGGTGGTAGTCAGAAACAGAAAACACTGAGAAGTATCAGAGACTTCTCTAAACATCCAGATTAGATTAGATATAGACAGACATCATCTTCCTTGCCAAATGCAAACGGATGGACATCATACCAAAAGGACTGAAGGTAAAAAATCCATTACAATCTACAAACCACACAGACTATGCTGACAGCTTGTGCCACACACTCTCAAAGAAACTGTGGAATCACCTGATCAACATCCTCTACAGCAAACAGGGAAAGATTAAGAATGAGCTCTCAAAACTGGATACTCTCATAAAAAACCAACCTTCCACACAAACTTCCTCGTGGCTGGACTTTACAAAAACTAGACAAGCCATTTACAACACACACTTTGCTTCTCTACAAAAGAAAAAGGACACTAAACTATCTAAACTACTACATGCCACAAGGGGCCACAACAGTGGTTCCCTTAACCCACCCAGCAATATTGTTAATCTATCCAACTATACTCTTAGCCGAGCAGAAGAATCTGTCCTATCTCGGGGCCTCTCCCTCTGCCCCTCCACCCCCATGAACATGATACAGTTCTGTGGTGACCTAGAATCCTATTTTCGACGTCCTCGACTCAAGGAATATTTCCAACACACCTCTGAACAACACACTAATTCACAGAGACCTTCCTACCAACACTACAAAAAGAAGGATTCTGGGTGGACTCCTCCTGAAGTTCGAAACAACAGACTGGAATTATACATAGTGTGCTTCCGCCGACGTGCTCGGGCTGAAATTGTGGAAAAGCAGCATCACTTGCCCCATAACCTCAGCCGTGCAGAACACAATGCCATCCACAGCCTCAGAAACAACTCTGACATCATAATCAAAAAGGCTGACAAAGAAAGTGCTGTAGTCATCATGAATAGGTCGGAATATGAACAAGAGGCTGCTAGGCAGCTCTCTAACACCACTTTCTTCAAGCAAAAAGAAAAGGAGTACTTGTGGCACCTTAGAGACTAACCAATTTATTTGAGCATGAGCTTTCGTGAGCTACAGCTCACTTCATCGGATGCATACCGTGGAAACTGCAGCAGACTTTATATACACACAGAGAATATGAAACAATACCTCCTCCCACCCCAATGTCCTGCTGGTTATAGCTTATCTAAAGTGATCATCAAGTTGGGCCATTTCCAGCACAAATCCAGGTTTTTTCACCCTTACTCTGAAACCTTTCTTCAAGCAATTACCCTCTGATCCCACTGAGGGTTTCCAAAAGAAACTACAGCATTTGCTCAAGAAACTCCCTGAAAAAGCACAAGAACAAATCCGCACAGACACACCCCTGGAACCCTGACTAGGGGTATTCTATCTGCTACCCAAGATCCATAAACCTGGAAATCCTGGACGCCCCATCATCTAAGGCATTGGCATCCTGACAGCAGGATTGTCTGGCTATGTAGACTCCCTCCTCAGGCCCTACGCTATCAGCACTTCCAGCTATTTTCCGGACACCAATGACTTCCTGAGGAAACTACAATCCATTGGTGATCTTCCTGAAAATGCCATCCTAGCCACTATGGATGTAGAAACCCTCTACACCAACATTCCACACAAAGATGGACTACAAGCCGTCAAGAACACTATCCCCGATAATGTCACGGCAAACCTAGTGGCTGAACTTTGTGACTTTGTCCTCACCCATAACTATTTCACATTTGGGGACAATGTATACCTTCAAATCAGCAGCACTGCTATGGGTACCCGCATGGCCCCACAGTTTGCCAACATTTTTATGGCTGACTTAGAACAACGCTTCCTCAGCTCTTGCTCCCAAATTCCCCTACTCTACTCGCGCTAAACTGATGACATCTTCATCATCTGGACCCATGGGAAAGAAGCCCTTGAGGAATTCCACCATGATTTCAACAATTTCCATCCCACCATCAACCTCAGCCTGGACCAGTCCACACAAGAGATCCACTTCCTGGACACTACGGTGCTAATAAGCGATGGTCACATAAACACCACCCTATACTGGAAACCTACCGACCGCTATGTTTACCTACATGCCTCTAGCTTTCATCCAGACCACACCACACGATCCGTTGTCTACAGCCAAGCTCTACGATACAACCACATTTGCTCCAACCCCTCAGACAAACACCTACAAGATCTCTATCAAGCATTCTTACAACTACAATACCCACCTGCTGAAGAGAAGAAACAGACTGACAGAGCTAGAAGAGTACCCAGAAGTTACCTACTACAGGACAGGCCCAACAAAGAAAGTAACAGAACGCCACTAGCCATCACCTTCAGCCCCCAACTAAAACTTCTCCAACGCATCATCAAGGATCTACAACCAATCCTGAAGGATGACCCATCACTCTCACAGATCTTGGGAGACAGGCCAGTCCTTGCTTATAGACAGCCCCCCAACCTGAAGCAAATACTCACCAGCAACCACACACCACACAACAAAAACACTAATCCAGGAACCTATCCTTGCAACAAAGCCTGTTGCCAACTGTGTCCACATATCTATTCAGGGGACACCATCATAGGGCCTAATCACATCAGCCACGCTATCAGGGGCTCGTTCACCTGCACATCTACCAATGTGATATATGCCAGCATGTGCCAGCAATGCCCCTCTGCCATGTACATTGGCCAAACTGGACAGTCTCTACGTAAAAGAATAAATGGACACAAATCAGACGTCAAGTATTATAACATTCAAAAACCAGTCGGAGAACACTTCAATCTCTTTGGTCACTTGATTACAGACCTAAAAGTGGCAATTCTTCAACAAAAAAACTTCAAAAACAGACTCCAACGAGAGACTGCTGAATTGGAATTAATTTGCAGACTGGATACAACTAACTTAGGCTTGAATAAAGACTGGGAGTGGATGGGTCATTACACAAAGTAAAACTATATCCCCATGTTTATTCCCCACCCCCACCCCGCCTACTGTTCCTCAGAGGTTCTCGTCAACTGCTGGAAATGGCCCACCTTGATTATCTCTACAAAAGGTTCCCACTGCCTCCGCTCTCCTGCTGGTAATAGCTCACCTTACCTGATCACTCTTGTTACAGTTTGTATGGTAACACCCATTGTTTTATGTTCTCTGTGTATATGAAATCTCCCCACTGTATTTTCCACTACATGCATCTGATGAAGTGAGCTGTAGCTCACGAAAGCTTATGTTCAAATAAATTTGTTAGTCTCTAAAGTGCCACAAGTACTCCTTTTCTTTTTCCAGATTAGTATTGTTACCCTGAAAGATGTTAATGACTGCCATCAATTGGCTCTTTGATCTACAGACAATCAGAGACCTGATTAAAGCCAATGGGTGTGCTAAACTACTTTCAGGCTCAATGGAAGAAGCAGTTAAGCCCCTTTGTGTAGTGATAGCTGGAAACAATAGGAGGCTACCACCCAAGACACATGGCAAAGCTAGAGCAAAACTCTATGTTTACACACAGCACTTTCATCGGTAACATTTTGGCAGTCAGGGGTGTGAAAAAAAACACACCTCAGACTGGACAAAAGTTTTACTGACAAAGTGCCAGAGTGGACAGTGCTATATCGGTAGGAGATACTCTCCCGCTGACAAAGCTACCGCGCTTCATTGGGGGTGGTTTTACTTTGTCGGCAGAAGAGCTCTCTCCTGCTGAGAAAGAGCGGCTACACTGCGTACCTTACAGCAGCACTCCTGTAGCGGCACAGCTGTGCTGCTGCCAAGTGCGCAGTATAGACAGCCTAAATTGTGTGGTCTGAGTGGTTTCCATGGGACTGGTTGCAAATGCTAGGGCTAGAAGATTGTGTAGCAAGCAGTGTGTTTTAGAGAAGAAAGCCAGCTGACAGTAAGAGAAGCAGTTGTGAATGTGACCCTGAGAGGGAGCAGAGAGACCAGCGCTCTTTGGGCACAGAACTCACTGGAGAGGCATGCTTGAGATATTTGAATAAGGAAACTACCTGTTATTCTGTGTTACTACTACACTGGGGGAAACAGGACTTTCTGTACATTCTTTCTTCGGATTGCAAATAAGATTGCACCAAAGAAGTAACTGACTCATATAGCCAGTTTCTCCTTCTAATAGAAACAAACCTGCCAGGCTCTAAATACTGCCAGCCCACTTGGGCCAAAGAGACAATGGTATCTTCCATCTCGGTGCTAGTGTGCCATTAAGATAGACATGAAGTAAGAGGATAACTCCAGCCAGCTTGCACTGTCTGTGGCACAGGAAAGGAGCTGTAACTGTATGAAGCATTTGATGTAGTTATCTCTGTTGGCCTCAGAGGTTTGGTAAAAGAAAATGTGGAGGGAGAAAGACAAAATTGTCCTGGATGGTCAGAGTATTCTGCTAGGGTGGAGGAGAAAAAGCAGTGTTATAATAAAGTGCACCAATTGTCTGATGGCTGTAAAAGAAGGACTACTTTTCTTTAATCAAAATCAGTAGTGCAGATCTGCTCCCTGTGTATATCATTGTTGAACCTTCTGACTTTAGTAATGATTTTCTTTTTAGTGCTTTTTACTCCTACTAGTCCAACAGAACCCATATGTCACTGTGCATCATCCACACGCTTGTTTACCAAATTTCCATCAGTTATACCTGTGCAAATGATGGATGCACAGGTATCACTGTGGCCCTAATCTGGCCTTCAGGACCTTTAATTGGGATAATGACATATAAGAAGGAAGGAATTCAGCATGACTCTGGCTGGCAGTTAGGAAAACATCTTTCACGCTGTAAACTCAGTAAATTTGATCTGGAGTGCCTGAAAGGCAGCAAATTTCTGTTTATACAGAGGTTCATTTCAACAATAGAACTTCACTTTAAAGCAGGTTATATGAATAATTATCTACAGTAAAATGCAGAATGTTGATCTGCTGGATATTTCTATATTTCAAGTAGGGATTTATGCCAGTTGTTCATGTCTGTGTTCAGAAAAACAGATCTCCAAAAACAGGCCAATAGGGGAGACATTTGTGCAATATCTTTATAACAAAGCAAATTTTCATTTCCAAGTCTTACCACTTTTGAGATGCAAGGTGAGGAAAACATTTCAAAATTTTCTAAAACGTTAATTATTCAAATTCCGGGATCTCAGAATTGGCAGAACCAATTCAGATCAAATGTGAATTAAAAAAAAAATTTCCTGTCTCCCCCACCCTAGAATCACAGGCCCATCTGGAATCAGAAAGAATAATTCCTGAAAGGGGTCAAATTTCCAATGTATAACGAAAGATAGTTATTATAACCTTAAATATGGAATGGCTGGCAGCTGTCCACAATAAATGTACAATCAGTAACTACAGGACCAGAGGAATAAATTAAGGTTAAAGAGCAACATAAGCATGCCAGAATTTGGAATGGAGTTAAGAAAGGTTGGGGGAGGAGGGGCTTGGTTCTTTTTTGCACAGATCTGTAAACTCAGATTACTACACACGTAACTTAATATTTCTTCAAACAAATTTGAGAAAAAAAAATCAAATGTCTGAATTAGAGTTACTAGTAAACTTGGCAGACTGCAAATGAACAGAACTTGCTCTAGAGACTGACCATTTTTCTTCAGCTGTGTTTGAGTAGGAATACAGTGATTTGATTTTAATTTAAATTTGTGGGGGAAAAAAAGATTATTATTAATGTGAGATTTTCTTCTTACACTGTGAGTGAACACTGATTTTTTGGAAGAACTTCAGCAGCCTTGTACACAGGCTACTGCGATACATAATTAACACGGCTGAGAGGATAACAAAAGCCTGTAGTATAGCAGAGCCAAGAAGAGTAGACTGGGACTATTGAACATAGAAGGGAGGGTTAAAGACAATAGTGTTCTGAAGACATTTTTTCTGAAACTTTAGCATTCCTCCAAATTTTCATGCTGAGGATTATGCAGACTACTCAAAATCTCCCTTTCATTGTGAGAAGTCTTTAGAAGTAAAAGTTATATCAGGGTTAATAACTGGGTGAAGAACATGTAATGAACAAATTATTCTTTGAATTTAGCTCTATTTTTCTGTCATGAATCATCCATGAATGGAGAGTGCTTTTTAGGAAGTTGCTCACTGTTTATATTTGTTCAATGAATCAGCTGTGCAAATAAATTTAGCCCATTAATCGTTCATGAACTGTCACTACAAGCATTTACTATTCACACTGTGAAACTAGTCACCTACGCCATATGGTATTGTTTCTGTTTCCTGAGCGAATGACCTGAACTTTATAAACAGGAGTGCTTTGACTATCTTAGGGACATGGTGGTCCATGGAAGGAAGCAGCTTCAACAGAGAGAATGAAACCCATTCCACCCACATAAAGACTAAGCATTCAGGCTCCCTGTGGGTGGAATGTAGGAGCCGCTGGGGTGCTAACACCCACCACTGCTCCAGTGCCGTGCCAGGGTGAGAAACGGCTTCACATTTCTTTGCTAGAGCCTCAGGCCTTGTACACTACCACACATTACTGTACATACTTGATAAATTCATGAACAAATTCCCCTTGTCTCCATTTTATGCCATTGTAACACCAACCATTCACCAGTTGTTAACTGCACATTATATTCACTGCTATTTGACTAATAGATTCCAAGGCCACAAGGGACCATTGTGATCATCTAGTCTGACCTCCAGTATAACACAGGCCATAGGACTTCCTTGAGTTAATTCCTGTGCACTACAGCATATCTTTTAGAAAAACATCCAACCTTGATTTCAAAATTGCTAGTCATGGAGAATCCACCACAACCCTTGGTAAATTGTTCCAAAGGTTAATTACTCTCACTTGTTAAAAATGTACATCTTATTTTGAGTCTGTTTACCTACCTTTAACTTCCAGCCATTGGATCGTGTTATACTTTTGTCTGCTACATTGCAAAGAGTGCATTCACGTACCCTTGTCTGTCTCATCGTATTAACTGCATCGGTGCCAGGTCTTTGGCCAGGAATTTCCAGGAAAACTCACTTCCTGCTGTATTAAGTGTCAAGCTCTAAACATAACCATATTTCATAAATCTGCCAAGTACATTTATTGAATGTACACTTATTTTCTTGTGTTACATTTCATCACACCTACTGTCAATCATTCTCAAACAATTAGTAGTTGCATATGTGTGTTCAGTTCCTATTGTAAATCTATCTGTACATGTTGTTCTATTAATTTCCTCTGTGCAGGACCACAAGTGAGAGAGGACTAGGTTGAACTGTCTCATGTGTGTCCAACTGCATAAAGCTTTTCTTCTCTTTCCACGAGTACAGAAGTGTAGCCAGGATTAGAGTTGGTCAGAAAAATTTCAATGGAACAGTTTTTTGTTGGAATTTGTCAAGATTGAAGCGTTCTGCAGACACGGTTCAGTTTAGAAAAAGTTCCTCCAGAAACTGGAGAGATTTCCAATGGGGTCCTGGGGCAATCCACAAGGCAGTCCTACTCTGGAGCCTGGACTCTGGAAGCCCTGTGGCCCCAGCCCCTGAACAATCCACCTAGTGGTCTGCCAGAAAATGGAAATCTGCTTGGCTTCTCTGGTGGACTGCTGGGAAGCTTGGGTTTCGAGTGTCCTGGGCTTTGAGGCAGCCCACCATGTGAACTGCCCCATGGTTTCCAGGGTCTGTGGCTCCAGGGAAGTCTGTTAGGCAGACTGCCCCAAACCTGAGTTTAAAATTTTTTGCATTTTGTTCAGAATTAGAGTAAAGCCAAATTTCAAAATAGAAAAATCATCCAGAAAACGGAGTATGTTGCACCACCCAGCTCTAGTCAGGCTCCATACAGTGTGGGGAAATGTACCTTTCAGAGGCTCTGGCAAGAGCCATTTGGAATTGGTTTTTATGTTATGCAGATGCTCATGTTAAGCAATGCTGATCAATTAGAACTCAAGACACTGAATTAAGCAGACCTCTGTCAGACTCCTTTGCGCTGTGTGCTCACTGAACACCACATACAGATGAACTGTCAGAAAAAGCAACATGCCAAGAGATATTGCTTGTTTCTGAATTTCTGTAGATAAACTGGCTCTCTGAAAACAACTAGATTGTAGGAACTTATTTTTTCCAGGCACACCAAACTCTAACATTATAAATACGAACCTTCCCCCCAACCCCAACCTAATTCATTTTGATAAAGTGAAGGTTTTCTATCATATTAAAGAAGAAACCATTCAATCAGCACCAAATAATGTATTTTCTAAATCACTCTCTCTTCCTGCAAGTCATTTCACTTTACATCAAAGCTTCCATCTTTTTATTTATTTTGGCCACAGAGTTCTCTTGTGAATTACTGTAAGTCTAAACTCCGGGACATAAACCCCTTGGGATCCTATAACAATGATTCAGAAAAATAATTCTGAAGCATAATGGACATTTTGAAAGAGCTGACACCTTCCCATTGGGCTAGGTTTTTTGTTTTAAAGACTTCTTAAAGAATCACAAATTATTATGGGGTACTTTCAAGACGGGACTAACAACCACGTAGTCCAAAAAGACAGAGAGCCAAAGAAAGCAAACACAAAAAGATAGCCATTACCAAAAAATCACAGACATGGTGTGTAGGAATTCTATGTATGTACCTTCTCCCAATAATGTGTAGCTCTGATATGTAGAAGTTAGCCTTAGCTTACTGATGAGCAGTATACATTTTATCTGCAAAAAAAGATTGGAACTGTGATACTTAGAGAATAGTCACCTTAACTGTAAAATGAAATATATACAAATAAAATGAGATACAATAAATACTTCTAAAAAACCACCACCAAAAGCTTAGCATAAGTATCCTATAACATTTGTATATTTACTGTATCTAAAAATAAAAGTCTGCATGTAAGATATACAGTAGAATGGAATTCTGACACAGAATTCTATTTTCAATCCAAACACATCCTAGATATCAGCCAGTACTCTTTCCAACATTTATGAAAGGGTGGTATGTAATTAAAATATTTGTATTCACAAAATAGTGCTCTTTGGAAAAAAAAGTTGAAAGTATCAATATTTTATTTTACTATGCTTGCAACTGCATTTTAGGAAAAATAGGCTGGATTTCTTAAAATACTGCTGCTGAAGACTATGAATATTAGTTTGTGCTGACAAAGTAAGAATTTATGTCGCTGTCCTCCTGTAACTTATTTAGTCTTGTCAATTGGCTGGATGCCCCGTGCTGTTTTCAAAGCTTATCAGGTGTAAACGCCTCTTGAACTATGTTCTTTACCTGACACGCTGTACCTAAAAATAGTACAAAAATGTGAACAAGGAATCTGAAAAGCAGTTTAAAAATGTTTTGTTAGACTTTGAAACCTCCATGTGAATATATAAGAGGTGTGAGAAGAACTTCTTAAATATCATATAATCTGTTGCAAGACTTGGTACCAAGATTTTCAAAAGTGACTACATATTTTTCGGTATCGACCTGGGAACAACTTTAAAGGGTCCTGATTTTCAAAAAGTGCTGATTACCCAACCATTCTGAAGAATGAGATATTTTTACTAAAAAGAAATCATTCATGTATGTATTTTCAATATCCTCTTAACAGACATTTGTATTTGCACAAGAACACACTTCCTTTTAAAACAGTTGTTCCTTCTTCCAATTTCTACTCACAATTCTGCATTTGTGACATGCATCTGTTGCACTGGAAATTACATAGATGTCACAAATTTGGCACTGTAAAGTCTCTGAGAGATGAAATAAGAAGGTTAGATGGGCACAGACCGAACAAGCCACTGTTTAGACAAAAACCAGGAGTAAATTGATATATCTATTTCTCCCCTGAAAATGTATTTGTATTTTTAATAGTAATATCTTGAACACTTTAAAAAACCTTTCTATTTGTAAATAATTTTGTGCACGTACACATAAACACACAATTTGTCATATCAGGTTGGACCACTGATGCATCCAATCTGCTGTCCTGCCTCTTGAAGGGGCAACAGCGGATGCTTCAGAGGAAGTCAAACAACTTTATCTGCAATGTTTTCAGTCCCTCGTTTTTTCACTAAAAGGGATCTTTGATGAAAACGGGCCACACCTTTCTTCAAAGGTTCTTGTGGGAGTGCTAGGCAGATGAAATTATTCTATAATGCCACAGCCTAAAGATCAATGCCTAAGGACTTTGGTTGGTGGTCCTGTTTTAACCTGTGTTACCTCAAGTTAGCTTGCAATCTCTTAGCTAACATGATGGCAAAAGGTAGTCCATCGTCTCCTCAAACATTTGTTCTAAGACACAAATGCTGGTGGTTTACCTCACAAGGAACAAACACTGAGGGAGTGACTAGAATGGCATTTACAAATGTGTTATGTGACAAAGTTCCTCCTCTACCTTGGTGGGTCTTGTGCTTACTGGCGGATTTGCTCGCTTTGGAGCTTCACGGCAGCCCTCAGCTTGGCCGTTTTTCTGAACCCACAGTCCATGTCGACGACTCCTGTGATGATAATGCTTGTACACCTCAGTCCTCCAACAGCCTGCTTTCTCACTCTCAGCTCCTAGTGCCTCTTGCTCCCAGCTCCTCACACGCACACCACAAACTGAAGTGAGCTCCTTTTTAAAACCCAGGTGCCCTCATTAGCCTCCCTTAATTGATTCTAGCAGCTTCTTGATTGGCTGCAGGTGTTCTAATCAGCCTGTCTTAATTGTCTCCAGAAAGTTCCTGATTGTTCTGGAACCTTCCCTGTTACCTTACCCAGGGAAAAGGGACCTACTTATCCTAGGGCTAATATATCTGCCTTCTATTATTCTCCTGTAGCCATCTGACCTGACCCTATCACAGTTAGTTAATGTAAATTAATTTACAATCAGTTACTTCAGGTTAAAACAGGACTACAAATCACAGTCTAGACAAACTGTCAAACAGAGTGTGAAGTAGAAAATACATGGGGGGGGTCTTATTAGAGTAAATCCATAAGCCTGGAGACTACAAAGTTCAAGCAACAGCTCCTTTTATAAAATATCTTATTTTATTTAGTATTTGGAACAACACAAGGTTAAGATATATACTTCGTAAGTTCACCCAGACCATAAGATATGCAGCAACCCCCTTGTCTTCCGTTTCTTTTAATTCAACTATGACAGCTCCTCATTCTTTCACCTGATCATGCTGTAGCTCCACAAACAATAGTATGTCCAATGTGCAGGTACCATCCAATTTTCCATATGTTCAAAAATATGATCACACAAGTCCTACCCACAAATAACGCCACTGGGTCCCTGGAGCAGCAATCCAACATCGCTGCACATGGCACTACTGGGGATCCAAAAGGTCAGCACTCTGAAGAGATGGTTATTCTCCTGTCCCCCACACTCCATGAAGATAACTTGCAAGAGCTTATTTTATCTCCAGCTCAACAGGAAATTACTTTCATTCGTCCTAGACAAAGTAGCCACAATGATACATGCAGTTGTTGCCTGAGTTCTATTTAGATTGTAAGCTCTTGGGGGCAGTGACTATTTCTTCATTATAAGTGGATACAGCACGTAGTACAATTACGCCCTGATTGGGGGCTTTAAGAACAATCACAATACAAATAACAAATAACAACCACCACCAATGGGCTGAACTATTATAATCGCTGCATCTAGGATGAATGCTTGAGACAACATGGCACTGCACTTCACGAGAGCACAGCATCCCACTTCCCTAACAGGAAAAGCTTCAGAGAAAGCATCATACCTTCCATTGATTCCCAATTTGCCTCTGATGCCAATTCAAGGTCCTGAGACAATGCAGTTGAGAGCGAATGTCCTGGGTCAACCTTTCAAGAGCCAGTGATAAGGCAATCACCATCAAAGTTGCATGACTGAGGAGTGACCTAACACAGGAGATAAGACTGAGCTGGACTATAATCAGAGCATGCTTCAAGATTCATCCTTTTGCAAAGGCCTCTCTGTTAACAATCAAGAGGAAAAACAACAGCAACAAAAAACAGAACATCCAGGAGGTAAAAGTTTCTGACCTAAGAGAGGCAAAGAGCAGAGTCCACCACTGAGTATATATAAGCTATAGTATGCAAATTTTAGTTACTGTATGTGGTGCTTACTTACTAAAGTGATGAGCACCATAGGAATAGATAGAATATGTATCCAGGTTCTTTTACCTCACTCACTGTAGTGTTTAGATTTAGAATTAGACTGAGAATTTCACTGAGGATAAGTAAGAGAGAAAGAGGGATAAGGACATCTCCCTATAGGGACTCAAGGAGCTATATAAAAAGGACAGGCATATATGGCATGAAAAATTCAGCTACTCAATGAAATTTTATTTATGTGACCAATTTACTATCCTGGGGCAAAAATGATAATTATCTGGCTCCGTTAGTCTCAGTACAGTTGTACACTGTATTGCCTACAATCAATTCCCTTGCATACTTTTCACTGACATCACCAATAGCAGAGGCAGCTGACAGATATACTAGTCCTACCATGGGCACTTGATCTTTACTTTTTCCAGGAGATGGTCATCAATGACCACCATCAGTGCAGTTACAGTGCCAGAGGCAGGTCTGAAAGCCATAATGGCAAGTCAAGGAGGTCAACAGCCTTATGTAATTTGAGTATTGTACTTATAAGTTGCTCAAGCTGCGGGATGGATCAATTCAGATTTTGCTGAGTGAACCACTTAGAGTCAATGGTCAAAATCAACTTTAGTTTAAGCACTTATCCGAGTGGTGAATTTGACCAAAGAACTGAAAGAGGAACATGCAGAGAGATAGGCTGGATTGCTGCTTTCCTCTTTTGGGAAAAGAGAGAGAGAGAGAGAGAGAGGTTATAGGATTTTTCTCTATCTACTGTCTTTTCAAGTAGCTATTATAAACCCTTGTGACACTGATGGACAATGCAGAGAAAAAGAAACAGCTATTCCACTTTTTCCTAGAACTAAAATGAGGCTGAAAAACAAAAGCAGCAGAAGATAGGGCTGGAAATCTCAGAAGAGGAGTGTTTCTTGAAATATTTCCTACATATTCCTGGTTGTGGCTATATCAAAGAGACTGGGAGAAGAAGAGGCTCTTGTAGTATTTCATCCCACATTAGAAAGTGCTGAGCTGCATTTTCCTTTTATTGTTAGCAAATATTTTCCAGCCTCAAAAGTTAAGTTTGACTGAGTTCAAAGATGAGAGTTTCAGGTTTGTCTTTATCTGAATGATTTTGCCATTCCCTAATTGTTATACTGCTGGAAAAGTAGACTAAAGATGCAAATGTCTTTTTTTCTAAAAGAGTTGCTGCAGCTACAGCTATCATGCCTATTATATAATGGGTCTGTCATGAATTCCTAATGTATTGCGTTCAAGTCCCGCTGATACAGCTACTGAGAATACACTTTTTAAATGACCTTTTGGGCTGCAGGTTGAGTAGAATATTGAAATTGACTTAAGGTCAAAAATCCTGTTTTTTTTTAATAGCTTCTATCAATTAATATCACACAGATTTATTAGAGACCAGCTGTTATCCATTTGCCATGTTTCAGCAGACAGGGACTTTGTGATTAATCGTTCTTGTTTCCTTGCAATCTGTATTCTTTTCTCTTCTTGCTCATGTACTGCATAATGAGGTAATCTCAATATTATTTCTGATTTATTGGCTTGATGCCCAGAGTTTAATATGAGAGAAAGAAAAATTACCCTAAATCAGTGGATCTGATTCCATTTAGAGCTGCCATGTGCTTGAACAGCACAGGGATAGCGTAAAAATAATTTTAGCTTTAAAAACCAAATTACTCAATATAAAGAATGGGTTGCTTATTTTTCAGTGGTTTAATACTATGGTTTCTCAAATTATAGTTTGCAATATTAATGGAGGATGCAGAATGGATCTGGGAGGGGGTTTTGGGAGATCACACAAACAGAACATTTGAAAAGAAATTCAGTATACTTAAAATTATTTTTAAAAGTACTCACAAAATCCTGTAATGGTGTATCCCTTTAAAGTGTCACTGTTTTAACCTGAAAAACCCTGATAGTGGAGCAGTGTAGGCTACTTTAGACTACTAAAGCCTCTACTAAGACAGCATTAAACCTGTATCTGAGTGCCTGGATTTATCTTGTAAAAACCCATTTTCAATATATTTAATACGTTTGACATGAAGAGCAAGGCCCAGACACGCAGGTCATGTCAAAATGCACTACTGAATTAGAACAGCAGACCTGTCATTTGTAATTGCTAAGGGCCAAGGGCCCTGGTGAGCCTCACATGGCAGTACCTGCATACACCTTATCATCTTTGTTACTACTCAGATCTGGCTGACTAGTAATTTGGAAATATAGAGGGGATTGTGAAAAGGTTTGTGGCAAGTTGCTTCATTGCTGGCTCAGAAAGAAAATGTGGAAATCTGATGAAAAATACAACATATTTGTTATTCCAGGTGATGAGAAACAACAGGATGTAGCATGCTCTGAAGTGGCATTCTTGAGATTATGAAGTGTTTGAATTTGTTGCAACATTCAGAAACCAAACAACCTGTCACTGACTGATAAATGTGAGGATTTGGGGGGGTGGAGGGGAAGAAACCCAAAGCCTTGAAAAATTGATAAGATTTGATCCCTCAGACTGGCCATTACAGGTGGCCAGAGAATGACAATTCCATTTCACAATAACGGTCAAAGTTTCAAAATTTGCTTTTGTTCTGCACTGGCATGAAAGCAAAACCTTTCAAACATTTTCATAAAATGGAATTATGTCAAAATGTCTGTTTTCTGATCACAAAGGTCTTTTTTTAATTCCTCTTTCTTTCTGTGGAACTGCCCTAAAAGAGTCCACCCTGGATTTCAGAAATCTTCCCAGCAAAAATGTTGTCAAAATCAATATGCCTCTGTGAAACATTCTGGCTTCAACAAAACACCACATTTTGACCCAAAAAAAATTAATCAAAAATGTTCTGACCAGCTCTACTGGCAATGTCAACACAAATGACCCTCAGACATTTATTTGTATCTTTGTGAATCACACAGCAGTGCAAGGTGTATCCCTTCCAGAAACTCTTTTCCTTTCCTGGGCAGCTCCCAAATTGAAAAAAAGCACCTTTGTCAAATAACATTATTTCATACTGTGTTAGGAAGCCTAGCTGAGGGTGTTGAAAAACAATTGATTTAAAAACTCAGAAAAAATGACTACTTAGCAATTCATCTGGGTAAACCAACAGAAGTATCTATGGCTGCACAGTTTTGAATTTCTGTGAGGTATAGTTTTGATAATTCAGCTGAAAACAACTTATCCTTTCGTAAGATGGTGCCAAGACATATAATAGGGGAGAATGCTTATTTGAGATATTATGGGAAGCAGCAAAAGAGGTCCACATTGAAGTGTTGTCTATATTGAGCTGTTAAATAAATAAATACTCCACCGCTGCACTGCCATTAGGGCTGCTCCAACTGGTGGCAGCCTTCAGAGTAGACAAGACATTGGCTGCTGATTGTGTTTTCGTCTCTTGCTCTTACTAGGGCCATGTCTACACTACAAACTTTAACTGACACAAGTGATGTCGGCATAAAGCCACCACAGTTAGTAAATCACTGGTGCACATGCATATTTGGCTCCTTGCATCAGCATTGTGCGTACTTACCAGGATTGCCCGTCCCAATGTACAGTGCAGCCCAGAAGCAGGGAGCAGGCTGTTGTCCCTAATTCTGAAGCATTTTGCAGCAGATTAGTGATATTTGTTAACCCTCTAATAGGGAAGCATGGGCAATGCCAATTATAGCAAAGGGAAATTGGGAGGGAAAAATAACTTCTATTTTAATTGTATGCTTTGAATGTTGTTTTGATTTTAGCCAAACTGTTTTAGTTAAATTGTCTCAACTAGTCTGAGTCACCAACTTTTCTTTAAATGTAGTAATGGGGAAAGAGTCATTTCTATTTTGCTATTCTCAGTTTTGTATTTTCTTGTAACAGGGTTTTCTTTAAATCTATACACTTAACTGAATGATTAGTTAATCAGTTAGCTGACTGGCTAGCAGTTATTTCAGCAGAGGAAGAGTCTGCATGGATTCCAACTGAAGATTCCTGCAAGCAAGTGGAGGGAAGATGTTGTTTTAGACTCAGCAGACTGTATAGATTTGGTGATCAAAGACTCTAACTGAGACTTAGGCGAACAAAACCTAAGCTTTTGGAAACTTTCAGTTTCTTCTCACTGTATTTCTGTGGGGACTGAACTGTTCAGATTTTAATTTTTATTTGTTTATGTTTATGTATAACTGTGAAGGTAATGTGTGTGGATTATAAAATAGCCATGTCATGCGATAAAAATTACATTTTTGTTTCTTTATCATAAGATTTTATAATGTTATTTAATTAAGTTCATTTCTTTAACTCCTTTTCGGACTTGAATGTGGGGAGGTTGACCCTGTGCAATCTTTGCTGAAAATCCTTAGAGGCTGAACTCTGAGTCTCCAACTACTCTTCCATGGGAGTTGGGGGGGTTTTAGGCACTGGAGAAGGGTAATGAAGTGAACTCTAGCCCACCCAAAGGTTACACAAGCACAAGATACACGATCCTCTGGTAACTGCATAGTCACAAGAAGACCCAAGTCAGCAAGGAACATGACAATTTCTTGGAAGACAGATTGCTGTGGGACATAGCAAAAACCAGTTCAAGGTTATTGTTGGCATTCACAGAAGCTGCAGATTGCAGAAAGCTGCTTCTGGACCTGAGAAACGAGCACTAACTGGTGGGATTGCACACTACTGTAGGTTTAGGACGATGAGCAGTGGCTGCAGAACTTTTGGATGTGCAAGACCACATTCCTGGATCTTTGCACCAAACTCACCCCAGCCCTCCAGCGCAGGGACACCAGAATGACAGCTGCACTGACAATGGAGAAGCGAGTGGCGATAATACTGTGGTAACTTGCAACATTGGATTGCTAAGGACAATCATTTTGGAGTTGGAAAATCCACGGTGTGTGCCATTGTCATGCAAGTGTGCAGGGCCATTAATTGTCTCCTGCTACGGGGGACTATGACTCTTGGCAATGTGCAGGACATAGTGGATGAATTTACAGCAGTGGATTCCCATACTGTGGTGGGGCAAGAGATGGCATACCTATCCCTATTTTGGCACCAGTCCACTTGCCCCCAGAGTATACCAGAAACAGAAAGAGCTACTATTCTATGGTTATGCAAGCAGTGGTGGATCACTGGGGATGCTTCATTGACATCAGTGTTGGCTGGTCAGCGAAGGTGCACAGTGCTTGCATCTTTAAGAACACAGGTCTGTTCAGCAAGCTAGAAGCAGAGACTTTTTACTTGATCAGTGGATTACCATTGGCGATGTTGAAATGCAAATAGTGATCCTGGTGGACTCAGCCTACCCCTTGATCTCCTGGCTTATGAAGATAACACCTCAACAACAGCAAGGAAAGGTTCAACTACTGGCTCAGCAGAAGCAGAATGATAGTTGAACGTGCTTTTGGTAGATTGAAGGGACGCTGGCGTTTGCTTATTCACAAGATTGGATCTCAGTGAAAAAAAAAATTCCAATGGTTATAGCTGCCTGCTGTGTCCTGCATAATATCTGTGAAGCAAAGGGAGAAAAGTTGCCACCAGAGTGGAGGGCGGAGGTGGAAGCACTGTCTGCTGAGTTTGAACAGCCAGACCCAAAGGCTAGTAGAAGATCTCAGTGCAGAGCTATGTGTCTCAGGAAGGCCTTCGAAGAGCACTTTAACAGTAAGCCACCATAATGAGCTGTGGTGGATTCTGTTCTACCTGGCCCTGCAATTTTGGGGCCTGCTAAAAATTGTGTGGTTAGTGGTGTACATCTATGAATATAACACTGTCAATGCACTTATTAATTTTTTGGTGCCTGCTGTACATTTATGATTATTACATTGTGTTGTCACTGAGCCGATGAGTTGTGTCACACTGTACACTAACAAGTGTGTGTGTGCTTTCAGTACTGCTAGGCACTCCACAGCAAATGTTGGGAACTAATAAAGATGATTTCCCACCCCAAAACAGAATTTTATTGAGTAACAAAAGCACTGCAAAAAACTGTGCAACTTAAAAGCAAATGTATTAAAAATGTAATAAATGGAACAGCACTTAATAAGGGGAAAGAACACTGATGTGCATGTTAGCTACACATAAGACAACTGTGGCTCTCCCAAGTCAGGGTTGGTTGTCCTTACTGTCCTGTGGTATAGAACAGTACGGGTAGGGGATGTGGCCCATGAGGCCAGATGAAATGTTGAGGAGGGTGCAGGGAGGTGCAAAATGGAGTTCTCCATGGACTGCAAAGAGAGGTGAGCCTGGGATTGTTGAACCTGTAGGTCCACAAGAGTCTGCAGCATCTGTGTTTGCTGCCAGAGAAGCCCCATTATGTCCAGCTGCATCTCCCTCCTTTTCCTGCTGTGACTCCTGGGCCTCTCTCCTGTCCATTCTAACCTTCTCCATCCAGTCTGCAATATTCACTCTCCTGGCCCTCTGCTCAGGGTCTGATGCAGGATCTGGCTGAACATGTCATCCTGAGTCCTCTTCTTTCTCCTCCTCATCTGGCTCAGACGTTCCACATGTGTGGAGGGGGAACCCCTCAAGGCCACAACAGCACCAGCTCCAGGTAAAACACACAGTGGTACCACAGTCAGTATAGTCACAACGGACAGCAAAAATTAAAGTTCAGAACTCCCTTTCCTTGCTCCCCTAAAGTTTTAAACAAGACATGCTTACTGACACTTCTCCTTTGGACTGCTTCTGCATGGCACCACTTACAGTGCCAGCCATAGTGAACATGGCCCACCAGCAGCCTGGGAAAAAAGGAGGGAATTTATTCAGTTGCATAAAACTATGAGTATATGGCAATGACACTGAATAATGGCACTACTTTCCACAGGTGGTTGTGATTTGAGCTGCTATCTCACTCCTGAGTGTAACAAAGGCACAGAGAGCACAGCTTCTGTTGGCATCCCAAAGTTACCTGGGACCATATACTGCTAGCCTGTTTTCTGCAATGGTGCCTGCTGAAGTTATCGCTGACTGGCGTGGAAAAGTGTCCTGCCATGGAGGGAGAAATACAGCTGCCATCCATAGAAACCTGTGGAAGAGGATTGCAGAGTACCTCCATGAAAGTTTTATTGAGATCTCTCAGAAGGATTCAAGGGACATCCCTGTGTATGTAAACAAACTGTTACATCTCCCCCAGCCTAATTCTATAAGGAAATGAAAAGCAGATAACGCTACCTAAATCAATGAAAAGTCAATAGCTGCGTCCTGTTAAGTTGGGGGCTTACAGCATCACTGTAAAGGGAAATACATTTACACACTTACCCAAGATTCTTTCCCCTATGTTGGGCTCACTAGTGCTCAACTGCTAGGACTGACTTAACTGCGGTAGAGTCTCAAACAGGTCCTGGCTCATGGCATAGCTGGATCTCCAGTCACATGTCCCGATTCTCCTCCTCACTGTTCATGGTAGGAGTCTGTCTCTCAGGCTCCTCAAAGGTTTCCGTGGTGGTCTGCAAGCAGGGGTGGAATCTCCACCAAGTATGGCTTGCAGCTCTTTATAAAAGTGGCAGGTCTGTAGCTTGGCACCGGACTGACTGTTGACCTCCCTGGCCTTCTGGTACACCTGCCACAGTATCTTTGCTTGTAAATATCCACATTTCTATGGCTGGCCCATAGCTGTGCCTTCACAGCCTCTTCCCCAGACAGTCCCAAGAGAGCCAAAATCTACTGTTCACTCCAGGCTGGAGTGCATCTACAACATGTAACTGGCATGGTCAGTGGGGCAGTTGCATACAACAAAGAAGAGCTGCTAGACGTGCTCACCACACTGGACAATCAGGGAAAGGCATTTCAAAAATTCATGGAGTTTTAAAGAGGGAGTGACAGGGTTTCTAGGTTCTGTGACCTCTGAGCAGTGGAGTCCACAATTGTGACTGGAGTGGTCAGTGTCGGGCATTTTGGGACAACTGCTGGAGGACTATTAAGTCAACATAGATAATGCAGCATCTACACTCACTTTGCATTGACCTCAGTACATCGACCATCAATGCTGCTCGGGGAGGTGGTGTTGCTGAATCACCATAATGGGGCACTTACATCGATGGGAGACAAATTTAAGCGTAGACACATACGCAACTAGGTCAGTACAAGGCAGCTTATGTTGACCTAACTTTGTAATGTAGAGCAGGCCTAGGATTAGATAGCATGGTGGTAAAAATGCCAGCTCCTTTTCTATGCTGCTGCTGCTGCTATCACTCATGGTAAGAAATTTAAAGAAGAATGACTTAGTATTAGTGTCAGTCTCAGTGGGAGCAATATAGTATGCAATACAGGGTGTACTTCCATCTGAGTGGATGGTGCCAAGACAATGCCAAGTAAGAATAGTGGCCTGGTCACAGAGCCAAAATCATCTAATTTAATGCTTCATGAAGGACATGATGCAGGTTTTCAGGCAACTTTCCAAAGCAGTGCTTAATTAAAGGTCTTCCAATCATTTCCCGATCTTCTGCATTGCTCTAAGACAAGACAGATTCACTTCACTATCAACTCCTTTTACATTGAACAGAGGTAGCTCACACAAGGTAAAGTGCAAACACAAGTTGTCAAAGTAAAAGGAAGTAGCACAAGTTTTCCCAAAAACTCAATCTCCTCTTGTTGATGCCATCAGTAATTTGTTTTTGGTGGCTCACATAGCCTACTTTGCTGACCTCTTCAGGTGCCTACAAGTATTGAACTGTTCTTTCCAAGGACATAATCTGAATTAAGTAGCCATATTCCATCTTATGTTTAGGGGCTAGACTTTGGCCTGCATTACACAGGTGCATTGGGAGAGTGGAAAATGTTTGGAGAAAACAGATAAATAGTACTCCTCTGAAAGGGACAAGCATAAACTTGATCCTGGAACTCCTGGTGTAAAAGGTTGCAGAAAGCTGAGCACATAGGCGCCTGGCCAGCATGGGAGGAAACCACCCAGTATATCTCCAGGCCCATTCTTCCTCAGGCACAATGTCTCTGGGAACAGCTACTCGTATGAAGTTTCTCCTTCATACTTCAACTCCCACTCTCAATACAGGCAGTGCCTTAGATCCAGAGTCTTGACATAAATTATGTTTAGCATGGATCAGTGTTAAGAATCAATATCTGGACTTGAAAGGTGGATAATAGCTATGCCAAGTTATCAAGGTCATCCAATAAAGTACCATAGGGAGGGGAAGAGGAGTTATTTTCTCACTTTAGATATTATTTAAATGATGGCTCTCTAGAGGCTGAACATGCTGCACATGACCGCAAACAAATCATCAGTACAGTATCCCACGGTAAGCTTGCCATACCAAATGCATGAGAAGCCACTGCATTTTATTTATACACATATCTTAGTCTCTGCATATGGCACCAGTCTAGTTTGTACAACACATTTTAATGAAAAAATTACAGCTGCTATCATTTCTCTTGAAGATGTTTGAACTTTAGTATTTTATTATACTGTACCCAAACCACAGAACCTATCAGTACAAAAGGCCAGAGTGAGCGAAAGTGCCCAGAACAAAGCAATTGTTTACGAAAGTTAATTGGGAGAATTTGTATGCTAACATTTCTGGAAGTAACCAGAAACCTAAAGGAAAAAAATTAATTCTCAACAGAAAAAATATAAATATGGATTGTTAAGAGAAATGCATCTCAAATGAGTAGGAATCAACAATATGTACTATCCTGTTTACCAACAACATAAAAGCCCCAATTCCCTAAATGAGACATCACAACAAAAACACAAGTGAGATTTGTACAGGATTCAGTTGATAAACTGCAATTATTGTCTGAATTTAGGCTAAGCAAGAAGTGATGGTACAGTGGGAATTTTTGAAAAGGTACTAAGAACACGTGGATTCAGTGAAGCAAAAACAATAAAGGTGAAAGACAACAGCAATGTACACAGTCTCAGAGCTCTAACTGAAAACTCTAATCAGGCTGCCGGTGAGTGCAGAACACCCACTAATTTTTCCCCATGGGTGCTCCAGATTATGTCCAGCCCCAGAGCACCCATGGAGTCGGCGCCTATGAAATGGGGCAGTTATCACCTTCTGAGAGGTATTGTTTCAGACCTTTCTGAAAAAAAAAAATCAGAGATCACAGCATCAGTTTGCACTTGGTTCTATTTATCTATAAGCATACTTATATGACCCTCATTACCGTAGTATCTGAACCGTCTCACAATCTGTAATGTATTTACCCCTCAGAGGTAAGTGCTGTTATCCCCACTGCATAGATGGGGATCTGAGATAGAGACACCAAGTCAATTACCCAAGATCAAACAGGAAGTCCATAACAGGGCAAGGAACTGAACCCAGGGTTAGTGCAGCCTAGGCTTGTGCCCTACCCACTGGACCCTCCTTCCTCTATGGGTCTTCTTTGGAAGGTAATCTCTACAATTCTTTAGTATCCCAGTATGGTGCTAGCATATGCTGCGATGCTTGAGATGGCTTCTTTTCCAGATTTCCTTTTCCTGCTATTTACAGGAATTAGAGATTCCAAAGCTGTTTTTCAGGATACAGCCGATATGCAGCAAACAGCACACCGGCTCCTTTTTCAAGTTGCCTCTTGTTCTCCAGAAACCAAGTTTTAATTTAAAAAATAGTAAGGCTCTAGCTGTTTTAGTTGCTGAAATAGCCTCAAAATGTGCACCAAGTATAATCGATCTGCTTTTTGTATACAGAACCTGAAACAAGAGCTCTGAGATATGTGACCTGCTCCATTCAGCTGAATGGGTGCTAGCTCAGATATAAATGATGCTATTTTAAATGTGAACACTGCTAACTCACTGCTCAAAGCATGAAAGAAAGGAGAGAGATCATATTGTGAGGATCTGCACAATCTTCACTTTGGCACCATAAGTGAGTGGCTTTGGGAGACATCACCCTTTTTTCCCCATCCCTCAGTCAGGAAGGAGCCCAAGGGAGAGTCAAGTTCAAGCAGCCCAGTGAGGCATATGAGCCTCACCAAGGGGAAGCAAACTCCTCTGAACCCTGAAGAGCCCATGGGTATATTAGGACTTCAGTGAAGAGGAGGCAAATCCAAAGAGCCCAGAGAGAATGCCTAACCATATTTTGAACAACCGAACAATCTACTGTAAGCAGCATCTCATGTCAGTAGAACTTATTTTGTGATTGGAGCTTGGAAGAGTGCCACTACATTTTGTTCCTAATTAGATCCTCCTTCTTTTCACAAAGTAGATGTGCTAGCCCCTTTGACCTGCCACATATCTATATGAGTAATAGCATGCTGCCTACCTAAATTCCTTTCTGTAAATTCAGGTGACTACGTTGGAACAAATTCTGGCTACCTGAAACTTTACTCACCTCAATGGAGGTTCACCGTGGATGCGTCTAAAAGATCTGCTCTAGGAATTATTTGCGGGAAGTTCTATGGCCTATGTGATACAGATGGTCAGATTAGATGATCACATTGGTCCCTTCTGGACTTGTAATCTTGTTTCCTCTTTTAAATTAGCGTGTAATGTTATGCATGCTTCTGTATTCCACTCCAAAGGTGGCTAAACTTCAGTGACTGATAAAGTGATTTCTAATTATGGTTCATAAAATATGTTGGGAACCTATGAGATAAAGGGTCAGTATATTGTTTGACATATCAGAAATTGAAAATGTGGAAAGAGTGTAAAATAAATTGAATTTGATATCAAAATAATTAAGAAAGGGGCTACATTTGTACAATGGTACAATTGTACATTGGTACCATTGTACAATTCATATTACTTCACTAAAAACCTCCATTTTAAAATTTAAATGAAGTACCAGAGAATTTCCTGCCTACCACATCAGAATGCAACAGAATTTAGGCCCAGCTTGCCATGGAGTATACAGATTCTTCATCATTGTCACAAGTCCAGCCGAGTGCCCCCTCTTGGCCACTCACCAAGGATCTGGCAGCTGTGTCCCAAGTGTTTTAAGCCTCCAGAATCTGATCACAGTCCAGACACTGCCATTGCCTTGGGGCCTCTAGGCACACTCTCAGGCTGCAGATCCACTACCTAGCACTCTCTCCTGGGAGACGTGACTACACAGCACACTGTCCAGCCTCCTCAAAACAGTGCTTATCCCTGATAGCTTAAACACACCATCTACATGAATTTTAACCATGTGGGTGTTCTGGGCCCACATTTACCTCTTCAGGAGGCATGCAGCAGCTGTAACACTTAAAATGCACCGACACTTTGCATAGGATTCTAACATCATTGTTCTTTAATTAATTGTATGAGAAATGCACAGGTCTATACAAAAATAATAAACCCTATGTGCCTTTCCCTATCACAGGTTCCTCACCACTCCAGAACATTCTTTGCACTGGGGTTAGAGTCAACTGGGGCATGCAGGATCCTTCTGCTGTAGTGCATGGCTTGTGTTCTTAAAACATGGAGCCTTTCCTCCCAGCTCACTTTCTCTGACTTTGGCTGGTCCATCTTGTGGCCCTCTCAGTCTTCCCCCCATGAGTCCTTTCTAAACTCCTGCTTTATCACCTCTTTGTGGTGTGTGGGAATTTTCCACTCTCCAAACACCAGACCCCTCTTGAAGGAAGTTGGAGCCAAAATAGGGTTTCCTACCTGAACTGAAACTTTGGTCTTCCGGATGTGGTTGCAGACGTGTATTCCACTCAGGTGTGCGTGCACCAACTGCACCAAAGCTAGAGAACTTTGCTTAGTAGTACCTGTTGGGGCAGCACTCGCATCCTCTGTCCCTTCATAACCCTTCCCATGGCTATTTAAGGGAAGCACCATCCTGACCACCCTCATTTCCTTTGCATTGAACATCAAAACTTGATGCAGAGGAGATAAAGGATGGATAGTGGAATACATGTCTGCACCCACATCTTGAAGAACAAAGTTTTAGTTCAGGCAGGTAACTGTTTTTGATTCTTTGAGTGGTTCCAAATGTGTATTCCACTCAGGTAATTTACAACCAGTAAAGGAAGGAAGTGGGGCTTGGATTCTACTTAAAGAACAAAAACAGAACTACCTTCCCAAAGTTTGCATCTGATCTAGACGCAGTTGTAATAGCTTGGTGTTTGATAAAAGAATTTATGGAAGACCAGATAGCAGCCCTGCAAATATCCAATAAAGAAACATCACTGAGGAATGTGATCAAAGCCACTTGGGCCTCCCAGAATGAGCCAGCAGTCTCTGTGGAGAAGTGGTCTGAGCTACCCCTCATGTTGTCATAATATAGGAAGTGATACACCTGGAAATCATCTCCACAGAGATCACCTGACTTTTCATCCTATCTACATAGAAGACAAAAAGTCGAGGTGATGAATGAAACAGTTTAGTTCCTTCCAGATAGAAAGCAAGCATCCCCTCACATCCAATGTGTGAAAATGCTGTTCATATGCATTTGATTGCTTAGGAAAGAATACTGGCACGCATTGTAAATGGCTTGCAGATCCAGGACATTGATACAAAGGGAAGTTTCCTGTTCTGTACACAAACTTTGGACTTTCAATGTCCCTAGATGTGCTTTCCAACATACCGTGGAGGCATTGGTAACTATGATCTTGGTTGGTGGAAGACGGGCAAAGGGAACACCTCTGCATGCATTGATCTGATCTGTCTACCACTCTAGGGACTCCAGGATGGCTGGTGGAAACCAGAGATGGACCAGGCTGTCCACTGACTGACAACTCAGGAGATAAACCAAGTTCAACCAGTCTTGAAGAAGACGAAGACACAATCTCGCATGCTGGACTATGTAAGTCTATATGACCCAGCAACTACAGGCATACACGGCCTGTAGTTGAAGGATGAAATTGGAGGGACAGACACAGGCGATGAATTGCTTAAAATTGCTAATTCAGTAGAAAAGCTCTGAAACTCAGAGTCTAGTAGGGCCCCCAATTAACTCAATATTTTGTGTCTGAATTAACGCTGACTCTCCTTTGTTCAAAATCAGACACAGACAATCAAAGAGACATAGTGCGAACTGGACATGATAGAGGATTTGGTCTCTAGACTTGCCTCTCACTAAACTGTCATCTAGGTAAGGAAAGACATGAATTCCCCTTTTTCTGAGGACAGTCATGCATTTGGTAAATATGCATGGGGCTTAGGACAGGCCAAAGAAAACAGTGATATTGATAATGCTGACCACTATAAATCTCAGAAACTTTCTGTGTCTTAGCAAAATCACCACATGGAAGTTGGGGTCCTGCAGATCAAGGGTAGCAAACCAGTTGTTTTGAGCCAACATGGGGAGGACTGTCTCAAAGGTGACCACGCAGAATCGCATTTATTTGATGTACTTATTGAGACCTTGGAGATCGAGAATAGGTCTCACCCCTCCCATAGACTTCGGGATCAGGAAATCCCTTTCCCTAGATAGCCTGTCCCCAAATGGCAGAGATGTAGTCGGAAAATTTATGAGTGAAGTGCTGCTTTTGATAGGCAAGTCAAACTGGTTGCTTGCCCAAATCTGAAATGCAGGACAGGGCAGCTGGTTTAAACTGGAACCAGAAGGCCTTCTCTGTGACCATTGTCCCTTCCCGAAAAGTCTTATTGCCTATCAGGGTAAGTAGACTGCCAGAAGAACCACTGTGCGAGTATTGCTGCTGTTGTTGCTGACTTCCATAATAATGCTTCTCTATGGCATATTCTCCATAAATATGCTTCTCTATAAACTTCCAGTGAATGTAAAGTAGCACAAGAGTACTTAAAAGAATGCAATATTTCACCATGTTTTTCTGAAAACAAAAACCGACCATCAGATGGTCTTCTAAGGTTTGCTAAATCTCAAGAGCTATTCCAGAGCTTTATAACCAAGAGGCTCTTCTCATTGTTACAGCTGAGGCCATAATTCTGCCCCTACAAAGTGCAGTGATGTCTTTGTCATTAGACGGCCTTCCACAACCAATGCCTTCAACTCTTCCCTGGAGGATTTGGGCAACTTATCTGTAAATTTGAACACAGCCTCCCAATTTACAGTGTCATATGACAGTACCTGTTGATTAGCTATGCACGTTTGTAAAGAGCAAGTAGACTAAATTTTCCCCCCCATTAAATCTAACCTTTAAAACTTTTTCTTTTTAATACCGACTTATGCCTCCCCTTGTCATAACCTCTCATTTGGCACTGTTATGACAAGAGAGTTAGAGGCTGAATGAGAGTAGAAGTATTTGAAACTCTGCATAGGGACATAATACTTCTCATCAGTTCATTTCACTGTGGGTAGTAAGGAAGTTGGAGTATGCCACAAAGTTTTTGTGGGCTACAAAAGCGCTTCATTTATAAGGAAAGCTACCCTCCCTGGAGCCAACGACTGGAGAATGTCTACCAACTTATGAGAATTCTCCTGAACAAACTCTGCCTG